>NC_140468.1:20954487-21610737 GCF_051167445.1 Perissodus microlepis | reverse complement strand
CTGTCTCGCTAGCTTGCCCTGCGGTCAGCAGTGTTGGGACTAACGCGTTATTAAGTAACGCGTTACAGTAACTACGTTATTATTGTGGTAACGAGCACGGTAACTAGTTATTATGCCAAAACCAGGAACGCGTTACTCGTTACTGGGATTTAGATAGGCTCGTTATTCGTTACTTCGTGTGGTGGCTATCGCGGAGCTTCCACAGATTCAATAACATTAGCAAGTGGTGGAAGCCAGCAGGTGGATGAAGGAAAAGGGGGCCAAGAGGAGAGACCCGAAGCAGCCGCCAGTCCGAGTATCAGGTGAACTGAACTTCAGGTAAGAAGTTATGACCTGCAGTGTATCTGAGTCACATATAAATCAAGTTTAGGTGGAGTTTATTTTCGTTATGCTGACTTTTTCGTACTGCGTACTAGCTAGCATGACGGAGTTTCTATACAGCTGGGTGGGTGCTATGTTACTGATGTTGAACTTTATTTTGTTCATAGGTTAATTATTAGAGTTGCCAACTGTCCCGTAAAAAACAGAATCGTCTGGTATTCAGAGAAAATATTACGGGTTTCGTATTGAGGTGAAAAGGAACATTTTGTCCCGGACTTCAGCTACAATGAAAAATACACAAAGCTGGATTTATTCTGTGTTTACGCTGCACAGCTGCCTCTTCTCCTCTCATTCTCTCCCCCTCCCTCTCCTGTTTCTACTTCAATCATGAAACTGATCAATGATCAGCTGATCGGCTTTTCTCTCTTGTTTATTTATCGCCTACTTTGCGCCAGAAAGAGGAAACCAGCGGATGTCGCGCTAAACAACAGCAGCACGTTTAAGCTTGATCAGCTGTTGTTAGAATTTATTTAATATTACTTTCTACTATCAGCTGATGTTTGCTGGAGCCACAGCTGTAAAGCTGCTGGTCATGATGTCGGTTTGGATATGTGGTGAGAGGGAAACATGAAGATGAAACCAGGAGATGTCCTTACTGAATCATCAGAGCTGAACAGGTGATGGAGAAACAGGTTTACCTTTTAGGTGACATGAATGAGTTGAAAAAAAGTTATGAACTGTTTCTGAGAGACAAATAACACCAGGATCCTTTTTTTTTACTTAGCTGACAGGTGGTAACTGTGCAGGGGCGGGTCTAGCAAAGTGTTGCCAGGGGGGCAGGTAGGGCATTAACAGGGAGAGGTGGGCACAAAGAAATACTTTTCTTTCTTATTCTCATTTAAAATGTCTCGCTTTTAAAAAAATAATTATCTGAGTCTTACAACAAACGATTGATAGATTAATGCATATATACCATCAGAACAGTGTACATCACTGTCACAACAGCGTTTGTTTTCATTCAAAGGCTTTATTATTTTTCCTATAATGGTGGGCCGGTCTCTAGTCAAATTCCCCGGGACGATTTTTTTTTTGTCCCAGTCCAGCCCTGTAAGCAGCTCATCTGCAGTCTGGTGTTACCTACATCTTCCTATTCAGAAGGCAGAATTTCCGAGTTCTGAGTACAATCGAAAGCACCACGACTGCAGTTTTTGTGTTGGATGTAAAAAGCAGGCTAGAATCATGGCGGCGGTCAACGACGGTCCAGGCGTGGGATTTCTCTCGTGGAAGTGTGCACATTATTTTTTTCCTTTCTGTTGGTAGGTGGCACAGTGCACTTGTGGCAAGTAGGCAAGCTAGAAGACTGGCAGTCTGGCTGGGTATCCAGTTACGGAAGCAACACATTAACAAGAGAATTCTGAGTAAAACCAAAGTTACTTTCCCTAGTAACTAGTTACTCTGAAAGTAACGAGTAACTTGAAGTGACTGAGTTACTTTTGATAGAAGTAACTAGTAATGTAACTAAGTTACTACTTTAAAGTAACTTACCCAACACTGGCGGTCAGTGAATCTGTGTTCGACTACTCCGCCTAGGCTGCACTGTCGAGCGCAGATCCACTGATCGCTCAACACAGACAGCATCATCAGAAGAAAAGTTGATAAAATAAATTAAAAATTTTGTATTGTTCGATACATATGCGTACCGAACCGAAAGCACTGTATCGAACGCTTCAATATCGATACGAGTATTGTTGCACCCCTAGTTAATGCATTTATCTAAATAACTTGCTCTCTCTTCTATGATAACTACTGATATATCACAAGCACAAAACATGTATTTGTCACCTGTCTCGTGTGCTCTTGGAGGCCCCTCCTGGTATAAGGGCCCCAAACGGCACCTTAGTCCCCTTATGCCTCAGCTCGCTCTGAAGCTAGTAGTGATGGGTCGTTCGCGAACGAAATGGCTCTTAGAGCCGGGTCTTTGACGTGAACGACGCGAGCCGGCTCCTTATCGCGAGCCGTCACGTGTTTTTTTTTTTTTTCTCTCAGCCTCTCTCTCGCACTTTTTTCCGCTTCACTCCGCACGCGAGCGTTGTGCTTTACGCTGGGCAGAGGGGGGAGGGGCGGTAGTTACACTCAGTAGCACAGGAACAGAGCCAGAGGGAGAGAGAGAGAAAGAGAGCCAGGGACAACAACGTCACATTATAAAGGTATAGTAATCATCCACAACTATTTTCGGTTGCAGATGATAAAGGATTCAGAAAGTTTATTCATGCAGGTCCATATGACAGAGAATGTGCATCTTCTTTTTGTTTTCATATTTTAATTTATATTTAATTGTGTTGTGGTTTGCAGTGTTTTGTGTTGTTTCACTTTAAATTTGTAAAAGGAAAAGGCTGAAAATTTTAATAGTTAAAAGTTGAAATGTGAATAGTTGATTTTTGTATTATATGATTTATTTATTACATTTTATGTGGAGTGAATAAATAAAAGTATATAAAAGCAGTGTTGGGCTTTTGTTACCTAGTGGCTACACAAGCCAGCAAGTACCAACGACCGGATTTGGTGTGTGGTAGTAACAGGTAAATGAACTTTTTTTAAAATTATTTGAATATATATGAATGCTTGTGTATAAATACACAAACAACACACATATGCTTTCAATTGTGTAATTTAAGTGATCTAGTAGCTCTGCTTTGGAAGTTCAGTTCATGCTAGAAATGTGTTTTGGAGTTTGTACGTGTTTTGTCTCTAGGGGCCACCGCATATATTTATATATAAACATATATAAATAAAACCACTTTTTTTTTTACGTTAGTAATTCCTTTTGTGCATAATTTTATATTATTGTTAACAATAAATTAATTAATTAAAGCAACAAAACAACCTGAAGAGCCGGTTCGGAGCCGAAAGAGCCGGCTCTTTTTAGTGAGCCGAACCGAAAGAGCCGGATCTCTAAAAAGAGCCGGAAATCCCATCACTAGAAGCTAGTTGCCAGGATATGCTAACATTCGCAGTTAAGATTAAAGGCAAATGTAATTACATTTTTACTTGTGCTTGTTTTCCATTACAGAAGCAGGGAACTGTTACCATCTGCTCAACAAAATATCAGACTGAATCATGATAGGAGTTCACTTGTTCTCAAAGTTTTTTTTTATGCTTTTTCTATGAAATAATAAAATAAAATGACATGTTGATATTAAATACATTTGCTTTTGAAAAGAGCGGAAACAACCTTTGTCGGTGTACTCTGATTTTCCAGCAAAAACAATGAAAGCACACTCAGAGACAAGGTTATTGTTCATGTAACCAGGAAGCTAGCGGCGATAACCTCAGTGTTTAGTTTATGCAGTGTTTAGCATGTGTGTGCCGATGACACGCGCACACACATGCACAAGCAGAGTCAGACTCAGGGCGAGGGTATTTATAAACCTCCATCGCTGTGTCCCCTCTTCCTGACACACATACCTTTACCTCCATCATCTCCATTGCACTCTTCAGTTTCTCCTGCTCCTCCTGCCCTCCAGTATCTCAAGAAAAGATTAACAACACTAATATTCACTCACCTCAAGGGCATGCCAGTTGGAAATACTTAAACAACCAGCCTGCCCTTTGATCTTTTTCAGATCCTCTCTTCACCTTCCTCTGTCTCCCTCCTTTCCGCTCCTTTAAATGTACTTTTTAAAAACTTTTACGCATATAAAAAAGGGCATTTTCATGCTAACACGGTCCATTTGTGAGGAGATCATTTTTTTAAATTCTGCCTACAGGAGTTGCATAAAAGCTTTCTGATATATTCAGAGGTTCAAACAATAGTGACATTGCTGACAGGTTGGAGCCAGGAGGCCAGAAATGCATCATGGATTAACTGTGATTCAGACTTGAGCCCTCCTCCTATGATGACAGATCATGTGTTTGTGAATTGACAGTTAATTTCTTAGCCTGCTTCTGCATGTGACTCAGAACTGCATCAGACTGTGATAAATTGAAAATGATTTCAAAGTGTAAACAAGTTTAAAGAGGCCAAATATAGCATGTTTGCGCTACCGACCCAACTTTTTAACTTCTACTGTAACACTGCACTGTGACAGAGCAAGAAGTGAGCAGAAAGCTATATTTATTTAACACTATAAATGAGTGTACCCAAATTTGGTACATAAATCCCACAGTCTACACACACGTTGCCATTGGTTAAAGGAATAAAATAGAATTAAAAAGAGTAGAGTAATAATAGCCATTTGTGTTTATTTTTTCCTCTTTGGCAACTTTATATTTTTTATTTTATTTTTATTTAACCTTTATTTAACCAGGAATGTCCCGTTGAGATCAAAAACCTCTTTTTCAAGGGAGTCCTGGCCAAGAGGCAGCACATTTCCAAACAAATACATACGAACAAACAAAGTTAAAAAATTACACAAAACAATTACACATTATTGAGGCAGTCTGTAGGCCTTTGAGTTTAGTTTTAAAAACATTTAAAGACAACAGTTCAGTCAGTTTCCAGTCTTTCTGTAACAGGTTCCACGAAAAAGGCGCAGAGTGGACAAAGGCTTTCTTACCCAACTCTGTGCGGACAAGGGGAACAGACAGCAGCAGCTGATCATTTGAACGCAAGGAGTAAGAACCACTATTTGTCCTTGTGACCAAAGTACAAATATAAGGAGGCAGCAATCCAAGCATAGCTTTGTAAATAAAAGTGTACCAATGCCCCTGTCTTCTAATGGCCAAAGAAGGCCATTTTACTCTTAAGTACAAGTCACAGTGATGGGTCAGATATCTACAGTTGGTAATAAACCTCAAGGAAGCATGATACATCGTGTCCAACATTAGAAGACATGAAGAAGAAGCGTTCATATACAGAATGTCACCATAATCTAACACAGATAAAAAGGTTGCAGTGACAAGACGTTTTTTTACTGCAAAAGAAAAGCACTGTTTATTACGGAAGAAAAAACGAAGTTTAAGTCTCAGTTTCTTTACAAGTCTCTCTATATGTGGTTTAAAGGTGAAGGAGTCATCAATCCAGACACCAAGGTATTTATATTCATGAACTATCTCTATGACATTTCCTTCAAGGGTGGACACCACTGGAATAGGCTCCGGGACCTTCTTTGACTTAGAAAACAACATTAGCTTAGTCTTGTCAGCATTGAGAACTAATTTTAGCTGGATAAGTGAATGCTGGAAAGCAACAAAGGCTTTCTGTAGGGTTTCAATGGCCTGAGCAAGAGATGATCCATAACAGTAAATAACTGTGTCGTCAGCATAAAAATGCAAATTTGTGTCTGAGACATTTTGACCCAAGTCATTGATATATAAAAGGAACAGAAGGGGACCCAAAACTGAGCCCTGTGGCACCCCCTTGTGGACAGCAACAAATTTAGACCAAAGACCTTCAAGTTTAATGCACTGGGTTCTATTATTCAGATAATTTGAGAACCACGCTATTGCATGTTCTGACAATCCAAGGCTGAGCAGTCTGTTTTTTAGGACAGCATGATCAACAGTGTCAAAAGCTTTTGAGAGGTCAATAAAGAGTGACGCACAGTACAATTTCTTATCAAGTGCCACAATAATATCATTTATCACTTTCATAGTGGCAGTGTTAGTACTGTGTTTTTTCCTGAAGCCTGACTGAAATTTGGAGACAATATCATTAGAGTACAAAAACTCTTTCAGCTGGTCACAAACTAGAGATTCCAGGATTTTGGATAAAACACACAAATTTGATATTGGCCTATAATTAGTCAACACCGATGGATCACCTCCTTTCAATAAAAGTAAAACAAAAGCTGATTTCCAAACCGATGGAATTTCTTTGGTTTTAATTGAAAAATTAAATAGAATTGAGAGTGGTTCTGCAATAAAATCCGCTGCCAGCTTCAAAAAATAAGGTTCCATCAAGTCTGGACCAGGAGGTTTTCTGTGATCCAAAGCCTTTAAAGCTTTATGCACTTCATAAACACTAAAAGGTACAAAGTTAAAACGGTCTCCAGAAAACATAGGGAATTCTGGGCAAGAATTTGTTAAAAAAAGTTTCTGCAGAATCAAACAGGGAACCCACTGATAAAAAGTGCTCATTAAAGCAATTCAAAATTTCAGTTTTATCATTAATTGAGACTGAGTCTTACAACAAATTTAGGAAAGGTTTGAGTCATTTTATTGGCAGAAAAAGACTTGATTACTTTCCAAAATTTCTGTGGATCGTTGAGGTTCTCAGTGGTGACAGACAAAAAGTATTCAGATTTGGCCTTTTTAATAAGAGAAGTGCATTTATTTCTAAGCTGTTTGAAAACAGACCAATCAGTGGAAGTATCTGTTTGTCTCACCTTGTCCCATGCTCTATTACGCTTGTGTATGCTAACTGCGAGTGTCTGCGAAAACCAGGAATTTTCTCGACCTTTAATTCTAACTTTCCGTAAGGGGGCATGTTTATTAACAATTTCCATAAAACTTTCCTTAAAATATGTCCAAGCTAGCTCTACATCTGGTAATAGTCCGATTTTTTCCCAATCAACTACTGACAAATCATGATGAAAAGCCTGTTCATTAAATTGTTTAAGATTCCTTTTACACACTATGCGTGGCTTACATTTTGGAATTTTAGCATTTCTACAAACAGCAACAACACAGTGATCACTTAGGTCATTACAGAAGACACCAAGCGAAGAGAATTTATGAGGTACATTTGTTAAAACCAAATCAATTAATGTGGACTTTTCAGGGCATTTAAGATTTGGCCTGGTAGGAAGATAGACTAGCTGGGTAAGATTAATTGAATCGCAAAATTCTTTCAATTCACCAGAAGTTGCATTTAGCCAGTCCCAGTTCAAATCTCCAGCCATTAGTAATTCAGTGTAATTTAATTTAGCCAAAAGATGCTTTAATGAAGATAATGCCTCTTTTGAAGCAGATGGGGGCCTGTAACACCCAGCAATGGTTATCGAAAGAGTATTAGCAATATCTACATTCAAGGCCAAAAACTCCATTTGTTTGCATATCGATTGGGACAGAACAATCGAAGCATTAAATCTTGATTTAACATAAATAGCTACACCGCCTCCTTTTTTTGGCCTATCAGTGCGATATACATTGTACCCATATATGTTAATGTCTTCATTAGTAATAGATTTAGTTAACCAAGTTTCAGAAATTATAACAACATCTGCATCTGTAGATTTAACCCAAATTTTGACCATGTCCATCTTCGGTAGCAGGCTGCGCACATTAAGATGAATATATTTGACACCAGACATTATTTTAAAATCAGAAGGAGTCTGGGAATATTGCAGTTCAGGGCCAGGATTTGGTTGCACATTTCCTGACAAAAGTAAAAGCAAGACAATCAACAACCTCTGTTTCACCTTTGATTTGGGTTCAATGCTTTGATATGTTGAACCCGAGCTGAAACCTCCATTAAATGGGCAAATGAAATAAGTATGCAAGGCCAGAATAGACTGAAGTTTAGGTAAGTCTCTGGGCAAAACAGGCATGAAACTAACTAATGTCATTCGACAAGATTAATGTTGGGCTAAAGCTCCGATCTTTCTCGATGCCCATCAAACTGAAAGCCTGGAGGGTGGGGAGACTTCTCGGGTATTTAAAGGTTTTACGGTGATGGTTGTCTTTGTCTCACAGACTGTCTCCACCCTGTCTCTCTGCAGCTGAAACTGCATCTCGGAGCTACTACAAGAGCTTCCCTCTCATGGATTTCTCCCACTACCAGCCTGTAGCCCCACCTGCCTTCCAGCCTGTGCCCATTCCACCTAAAGAGAAGTCATACATCCATCACCAACCCCTGCCAGCACACCACGACATCCACTCCCCTCTTTCAATCTCCATCCCCCCCAGCCACCTCGAGCAATCGCGCCTCTCTAAGACAACCACACACCCGTTTCTCTCCAGCTCGGCCTTCAAAGCATGGGAGCCAAACGCCCGCCATGTCCACAGGCAGACCTCCGCCCCAGTGCATACTTCCACCTCTCTGCACAGCTCCACCCGGAGACACAACTACTCAACCCGGAGGCAGCAGAGCACAGAGAATGTCCCAGATCTCTATACTCAACCCTATGGAGGGATGTATGGAGGAACTGGAGGGGGAGCAGGACAGGGGCCACATGTCCAGGGACAACATCCATCTCAACCCACTTATTACCACCACACCAGACAGAAGAGCTACTCCACCCACAGTGCAAATGAGGTGACTGTCTGAGCGGCAGCAACTCAGAGTGCAGCCTTCCACCATGTTTAACACAAAAACGAAAATGCTTTGGCGTAAGTCAAAAAGGCCAGAGTTTGGGACAGCTCGTCCAACATGTGGTTAATTAAACAAGGAGTTTTTTTAAGACACGAAAAAATGAAAAGGGGTGTTTTCATAAGAGGAAACAGTCAGGTTCAGGAGGAAAACAGTGTAGAACCACCACTTTGTAGAAAATGGACTGTGTTGGTAAAGGTTATTACCGCACTTGGGCAAATGTCTCGTATAATAAATGTTTAGATTTCACCCAAGGATATCTCAAATCCAGTCTCAGGCTTCAATAGGCTGCAAAGCTATAAAAATGTCCAACTACTAAAGATTTTCCACTACAGTGTGCTTCAATTGCGGTTGTACAGGCCATATGGTACGGAGCCCCGCAAGGGACATGGGAGAAAAAAAATAAAGATGAACATTTGTGAGATCTCGCAAAAGTTTTGCGAGATCTCGCAAATGTTTTGGCCGCATCCTTCGGAGGCCGCCAGCTCGAAGCCGACCGGGAGTTCGAGGCACGATGTGCCGGGAGTGCGGTGTTCCCCCCGGCTGTAGTGGGCCTCAACCTCCCGTTAGCTTCGAGCTGGTGGGTAACAGACGTCTCCGAAAACGCCGGAGAACTTTTGCAAATATGTGATCTCTTGATAAACCGGGCAGATATTTGAAGTTTACACAGCTACATTCACGCCTAAAAATATCTTAAAAGTTTATTTTGTGACCCAGAAAGAGTAATATTAAAACTAACTAGCTGCTGCCATTGTTGGAAACGAATTGGCTGGGCCGTGCTATGAATTCTGGGGAAGGTTGGGTCACAGAGGATACACCGACTCGGCCTTCAAATTTGACTTGCGAAGGATGCAGTCTATTTTGCAAGATCTCGTAAAACTTTTGCGAGATCTTGCAAAAGTTCATCTTAATTTTTTTCTCCCATGTCCCTTGCGGGGCACCGTAATATAGAAACATGGGCAGAACAAAAGAACACTCTAGAGGAGAGGGCTTGATACTTCGAGTCAAATTAGGCAAAAAGAAACAGTCAGTTTGTATTATTCAAAATAATTCTACCTGAGCACGGGTGAAGCAGGTGATCAGTACATGTGGCTACCAATTTACCAATTTAGCTAGAAAAAAAATCTAATTCCATTCCAAAGAAATAGTCACAGCTAGCATGCAGCTATTTTGACTCAAATGTAGCTTTCTGTGTACTCTTTTTTTGTCATTCACCTGCAAATGTTAGACCTCAGGAACATTGGAAGTGTTCATGTCATTTAATGGGAACTCTGTGTTCTCCTACTCACTACCTCCTCCACTTTAAAGGAACTCATTGTAAATGATAATAGTTTGAAAACTTTTTTGAAATTAATGTTATCAAAAGAAACCCAAGAGCTGTTTTACTTTGAGGTGACAGTGCTAGCTACTGCACCTTGCTTCTTCTCCTGAGAAGCACAGGTATGAAGCACACTAACGCAGACAGTTAGCCTAGTTTAGCAATAACAACAATTTCTTGCTGGGAAATTATCAAACTGATGTTTTTCATCTACACTTCAGTATTTATCTGGATTAAACAAATGTATAAAATCTCTGTGGCTAATGGTGTGTTCCATTTGAAGTCAAAAGTTGGAATTTAGGAGTTCCTAATTGGAATTTTCTCCCACCCAAGTTAAATTTCCACCTTAGAAAGATGGAATAGCATCACCAACCTCAACTTCATAATCCAAGATGGTTTCAGAGCATGTAAATGTGTAAAATCTATATTATGATGCTAATGCTAATGCTAATGATACACAAATGGCTCTGCCACTTGCTTGCTTTTGCTTTTATAGCTTTTCTTAATTTACTACAGGGACGTGCTCTACTCGGGAGAACTCTGACATCTGAGGCAAATGGAACGCAGCATTAATAATGAAGCCCATGAGGAAGTTTTGGAAACTGCAGTTCCTCAAATGGCCACTTGAGGTCGGCTCTTAAAAGAGAGTTAATCATTGGCGTTCATGTTTAAAAAATCTTGGGCTGGTGTACAAATGAATTAAAAATAAGTGCTTTTGATGGTGATCCAATTGGAGCTGGCTAAATACTGATATTAAAATCTGATGCAATCATTTTCATATTAGTTAAAGAGTTTTCTCATTGTGATCTATATAGATATCATCAACCATTCAGTGCAATCATCGAGGTAAAAGTTCAGGTAATTTTCAGGCCCCACAAGCTTTTGTGTGCATCAAGTTACCTCCTGTTTATCTTGTAAAAACACCTCTTCTATTTTGCAGCTCTCAGTCTACCTCCATGCACAGCTGTTTTCTCCTTGTCCCACCAATTTTCTGAGATGAAGCGCTTTGCATTCTTCGCCATCAGGCCAAGCATACGGGGACAGCATCCCCGCGGGTCACATTAACTGACGGTGAGGACAATGCCACCATCATGTCAGGTCCCATCAGCCTCCATCGTAGCTAGAGAAAAGAAGAGAAGGAAAGAGAGGAAGAGCGTAAGAGCCAGAGGCTCAAACTCTTTAGAAAGGAGAGAAAAGGAGGAAAGAGAACAGGAAAATAAAAAACAAACACACACTGCTGCATGTTTTCCTTCCTTGGGGGAAGGAGTCAGTGTGGATCTGGTCTCCTGCTATTGAACTGTCTGAGGCATAATTCAGAGTGTGCAGATGCCTGTATGTAATTTCTAACCTACAGGCGCCATTGTGGGAAAGTTTTCTGAGGCGTTTCCAGCCCTGGAGCGTTAGACATTTCTCATTTCATCTCTGAACCCTGGACAGCAAAGGACACTGTGCAGAGTTGCGGCTGTTGATTTAAACATTCAACAGTTTTTGCATTGCTTCCACTGCACTTGTTGGTGAAGATGTACAACTGGAACACCCTCAGGAGATGTACAATGTACGACACATGTGTCCAGAAATGGTTCCATGAGGTTCATGAATTGAATTTGTGCTGAAAGAGCTGAGGGGGGAACTTTCCTTTGATTATGTAGCAGCTGAATTAAGAGGCAGGAAAAAAGGTTGCTGTAGGTTAAATTGAGTCAAGACCAACGCATGCAAAACAACACAGCTGCTAAATAAAGACTGCCCAAATATAGCTCTACAGCAACACATAGATGCACTGTTGGTCAAATGCAATTCTGCAGTATGGTATTTTAAACATGAAATCAAGATACTAAACAATAAGAATGTTATATGGTTAATATTTTCCTAAATGAAGGATCCGTATATGAGTATGGCAAAGAGGTCACAGCACCTTAACAATATGTCATAAGAAGACAGGTGAACAAAAAAATCTGACCTATTCTGCCCTTTTGAGCAGACCAAAATTTTAACAACTCTTCCAAATGATCGAGAGGAACATTTTGTTTTGGCCTCTACCCAAAGTAAAGTTTAACACTTTCTCTCCTCTCACCTATATTTGTCTGTCTGCTAAGTTTTGGAGTTGTTTTCCACTGGAACAGCTGCCTGATGGAACAGGCTTGAATTTTTTTTAAGACACCAAAATGTTCTGTTAAGCTGGACATTTGCATCATAATTCATTTTTGGTTCATCTCTCCATATGGACCTATTCATATTCCACCTGAACTTCTTAATAAAAAAAAAAACACGAGGTTTAAAATCTTGCCACCAGGCTTACAGAAGTTATCATTTATCCCTGGAGAAATGAGCAAGAAAAGCAGCAACTTTGAAAATGTTCAATTTTAAAGGGATTTGATAATCTGTGACTAGTACTGTTGTCAGCTGCTGTCATGGAGGCATTCGTGACAGGGGTTTTAAACTGTTCATTTGAACCATGTGGAGAAATGTCAGAAATTTTGATAATAGGTAAAAGTACAGTAAATGTATATTTGGTGTCTTTTGTCAGCCAAAATCTGTAATTAATGGGGACCTATTGTCATATTTTAATTTTGGACTTAATCCGACAGCAACCCATAGCTTGAAGCAATCCTCACATGTCTTATAATGAGCCTTAGTGCAGCCCCTCACTTGATCCACTGTTCTAACTCCTCTCCCTTTAACCCATCCTCCCAACTTTGTTCTGATTGGTTGCCCCTTGCAAACAGAAGGTTGAGCTTCTTTATCCATAGCTGGAGCTATGTGCCTGAAATGACCATAACAGAGACATGTTTAATATAAGTAGCCACCACTGTAACAGTACATGAGTGGCAGAAAATAATAAAAAACACACAGCAGGTCTCATTTAACACTGTTTCTAATACTCAGTCTGGTACATCAGCTAAGTGCAAGTCTAACCTGGTATTTATAAAGGCTCGAGCCACATTCACCTACTCTAAGCACTTCAAATCGCTTAATCTGTCATATCCTCCTGAGATCCAGCCTGTTTATTTATGTCTCCTGTAATGGACATTTGTTTTTGGTCTATATCTTTTTACTTATTTGAGCTAACTTAATAAGTCATGATGTGCTCAATAGAAGATATCCTGGCCTTTCCAATGATATCTCATGTGTTTGGGTGAAAACGTTAAACTGGAAGATACTTTTTTCCTCTGTTCGCAGGAGGGTATAGTCACACCTACTACCGCACACTGACATCACCTGTTAACATGCATGTCTTCGGACTGCAGAAGGAAACTGAAGTAAACCCAAATCTAATAGGAGCAGCAGAGATCAGCGAGACAAACACCTGCATCATTCACAATGATGTCACATTAAGTGAATGGCATTTAGAGCTCTGTGGCTCCTGCTGTGTCAAGAAAACAAAAAACAGGCAACTCTTTCACCGCACCCTCTCTTGTCTTCATTCCCTTGTATGTAAACACAAGAAGGACACGTCTGTAATTATGCGATTCCCCTCTTCAACAGCGCAGTGTCCTGGGCAGGCATCCGTTTCCCCTCCAAACGGTCGGTGTTGTGGGTTTAAAATGTTGAGAGCTGCTGCTTTTTTCCCCTTAAACAATAGCAGTTTAGTTCTTTGCAGTGAACAAGTGCTTCCAATGTTTGTTTGCTTTTCCCCCGTGGTATGGAAAACTGCATTTTTCTCCACCTGATCTTCTAGTCTTTGCAGATGAAACAAACCGCTTTTTCACGTCTTTGTGATAAATTCTTGACACATTTTGTACATTATTACTCCGTCTTTTGTTGATTTTTGTTTTATGTAGTGCAACCACCATCTGGGAATCATTTTGATTTGATTTATGACTATTGTGTAAATATTTTTATTTATTGGATTTCCTATATATTTTATTTATATAAGGGCTGTATGAACAGAGAGTATTTATTAGTAGTAGTAGTATTACTGCTGTCAGGTTTTAACAGAATATTTGACTTTATGTTGGCAGAGTTGGGCAATAGACAGGCCTTTTCACATAAGTGGCAAAACACAGTGGCAAAACGAACTGCAGTACCTCTGTCGAAGCCACTGGTGAGGTCTATATGGCCAGAAGTGGTGAGAAGGAACTAGATGTGCTTTGGAACATTTGTCCGCATGTTTAAAACTAGAAGAATTATTTTTTGCTAGGTAAAGACTGCCGAGTTTACACCACTTTGGCTCCCTCAGTTACTGTAAGTAATAAAATATAATAGATACAGATGAGATCAGAGTGTATTGGAGAGAAATACAGTACGCAGTGTTTATGCTGTATGTATCCATACTTCTTACTACAACAGAACAGCTACTTTATACCCAAAATATTCTAGAGATGTTGTTTCTAACAGACTGTTTAGAAGACACTTTTAATGATGAACTATTAAATATTGATATTAAAGAAAAATTTGAGTTTGGTTTGATTGGTTTTCATATGAAATTAATATTAGACTTCTGATCCTCATGGGCATACCACTTCAGACCACTGATAAATTGGCAGCTCTCATTTCATCAGACAAATATTCATTTAGTGCACTTTCTGGAAACTTTTTCTTGGAGCAGCTGGAGTAAAATGTGTTTACTTCAGAGGCAGCAGGTTCAGTACATGCTGAATATTTGAAGCAGCGTCACTCACACAAATATTTGGTCGTTTAAAAACATTTAATAGTCGACCTGACTGACAAATACAGCTGATGCTGCAGGACTGATCCTGTAGTGCCACCTTGTGGCTGCTCTTTATATTACATGGAACCAGAGCAGTAGCAGTTTTGAGTCCTGGAAACTTGATTTCTGAAGCGAATCACCGATTGCTACTAATGACGTACAGTGAAAAAGTCTGGCGCCGCCTCTTTCCTTTATATTTTGCCAGGAAAATGGAAATAGGTGCAGAAAAACTGTGTTTGTACAATTTTACCGAGATTTGAAAGTTAGTACTTGGTATAAACGCCTTTATTCTTTAACACAAGAAGCAAAACATGAAGAATTTAGAAGTGGCTTAAGATGCTTGATGAATACTATAGAACTGAAGAGAAAACATTTTAATAAATAAGTCAACAGAAAAGTCTTCAGAGAATAATAATTTTAATGGAAGATAGTATTTGAAAATGTCACACATTTCATAAAGTGCAGAGTTAAACATTTGCCTTGTGAGGTCTAGATCATCATCAATGATCACCCCAGTTTAAACAGCCCAGGTTTTGGGAATCAGGGAACAAAAATAAATAAACAAACATACTAACTTAGACACATCAAAACACCTCACATGCTCACCAAAAAAGGTTTGGCCTCTTTCCAAAATATAGGGATACCACCTATGATGGTTTAGATGTCAGACGAACATATATATTAATCATTTTAAGACAAACATTTGTCTAAACCACGTGTGACCCTCTGCTTGTAAGCAAACATCTTTTTTTTGAGTACATTTTTTTCCCCTCAACAAATTCAGCTTCAATTCAGTGATTTTAGATTCACAATCTGAATAAACTAAAGACCTATTTATATTTGAATATAAGCAAAATGATGGCCTTTTTGAGACTTGTGCATTAATGATCTACGCATACCCTTTATGTAGGATCAGGATGGTGAAGGAGCAACAGGTTAAACAATATTTAGAGTAAACATGTCCCAAACACAACAATTAAACACAGTTTGCCAAAACAGTGATGGAGGTAAGTGGTTGATACGCATAGTTTTCCTATGCCTGGTTTAATCATGCAAATATAAACAGTCAAATATGCATAATGTATATGAAACAGTGCGTCTTTATAAACTGAAAAAACTCTAAACCCGACAAAGCAAATGAAA
Source organism: Perissodus microlepis (assembly GCF_051167445.1). Lineage (NCBI taxonomy): Eukaryota > Metazoa > Chordata > Actinopteri > Cichliformes > Cichlidae > Perissodus > Perissodus microlepis. Next base: position 21,595,056 of record NC_140468.1, on the reverse strand, counting down.
GCTGTAAAGCTGAGTGGTCCTGAATTTAAAAAAAATATAATTCCCTGTGTTCATCAGATGTTCCTGGACGTGGCATTCTGAAGATAAAACTTTGGTCAAACGATACTTTTAAAGCCAGGCGAGCCGGCAGAACGGGTTTAACTGAGCTGGCCTTGAAATGCATCCTGTTCTAATAACTACAGGAATACAAACAGTAAAAACAAACAAATAAAAAGAATTAAGGCACCAGATTACATTTTTTCCTCCCTCTCCACCAAGTTCCATGAAATTCAAGTTAGTAGTTTTTACATTATTGGGATGACGGACAGAAAAAGTGGAAACGATTTCACACCCACACTAAAGAAAAGGCAGAACACAGCATGGCACGTTAAATAAACAAACTGACCAAAATGTGACAATGGACTAAGGAACAAATACCTCATTTTTGGCATTGGACTCAAATTCAGATTTGGATTTCTGCCAAAACAACTGAACTTAAAGTATCCTGTTACATCCTGGCACTTTGTGCATTTTGATACACATCTAGCAATTTGTTACCAAAGTAACACAATCAGAGTCTTTACACCACCATTTTCAACAAGAATATTTTTTTGTAATAAAGTCTTAGAGCAAGAAGTATAAGCCTTGCCAGTGATCTTTAAATGCCTCTAGGCACTTATTTGAGTAGTTCCTAAACTAATTTTATTTTAAAAAGTCACTATAAAAACTTCACATATAGATAAATATCAAAGAAAAGGTTTCCTTTAATTCCATAAATGTCAGATTTTAACTTAGGAGTCCTTACATGCCATCTCTCTGCCTCACAAGATCTCTGGAGAAAGACACAATAAGGTCTGCTGTCCATAAAAACTATTACAAATTCTCATTATCTGTGTGAATGATTAAAACATCCTTTAGACACATTAAAACAGAAAGATTGGAAGACAAGGCCAGTGCTGGTTATGTGATGATAGTACGATTCATGGATTCTTCATCATTTGATTCTTTTGAGCAGTCATCTAACTATAATAAACTTTGTGACAGACTGCCACAATGACAGAGAGACATAATGGAGCACCTCGTGAGAGGATGACAATACCTGTTGAAAACGCCTCTCGTAAGTAGCAGTGCATGAGAGGAGGAATCCTGCCTCTAAAATGACAACTTTGAATACTATGCATGAGGATATGCATGTATAGTGATCCTGCTGACTAGTGGTGCAACGGATCACGGTTGATCCGTAATCCGAACCGATCCCACTCCACGGTTCGGTACGCACGTGATCCGAAGATTCGAAAAAGAAAAAAAAAAAAAGTATGTGTATGGTGCGCATGGTGGGTCTGTCAAGCGATAGTTATGGCCAGCACTAGCGGTCCAAGTGGAGGAGCAGAGGAGTTTGCGGTATTTAAGCAGCCCTTTGCTGCCCAGTCCGACCGGGCTAAAGCTATTACAAAAGCTACTGGGGTGTTTAGCTGCAGACGGGAGGGCGTATACCATTGTGCAAAACAAGGGGTTTAAACTATGATGAACGTGCTTGAGCCACGCTATGATATCCCGTTCGCGTCCACTTTAGTGGCAAGATCGTTCCAAGCATGTATGAGCAGGAAAAGTTTAAAGTTACGGCTGAACTGTTCCAGGCATCTTCTGTTGCCCTAACTACTACAAATGGGTGGAGCTCCAGGGCAACGGAAAGCTACGTGACCGTGACAGCTCATTATATCACAGCGGATTGCGATATAATGAGCGGTATGTATTATTGTAGGGTCTACCTTACAATATAAAGCACCTTGAGGCGACTGTTGTTGTGATTTGGCGCTTTATAAATACAATTGAATTGAATTGAATTGAGTGGTAGATACAAAGCCCTGTACTCCCCTATATTGTACCATAATTTTTTTTTTTTTTTTTTAAATAATTGCGTGGAATGAGTCTTGAGTTGAATGTTTTTAACAGGCAAAAAATACTTCAATACGTAAATGCTACATTTTTGTCTTTTTTTGCTGATCTGAAAATTGATCCGATCCGTGACTTAAAACCGTGATCCGATCCGAACCGTGAGATTTTTGATCCGTTGCACCACTACTGCTGACCCAAGAAAACGTAATCTTAAACACGTTAATGTACACAAACAAGTATAAGATCCATTTTTAGTCCCCTGTCCACAGAGTTTAGCACACCTTCACCCCTCGCATACACCTCAGAGTATGTTGAATAACACCATAAAAGTCAATAACAATAAGTGATGGCTGATTAAATATAGAAGTGACTTGCCAGCCACAGGCAGGGATGTTATCAGTTATCTTCTAAAATCCACGACTCGGTCTATCATTGCCCAGCCAGGTTGTTGCCTCCAGGATTTATGACCATGGAATCCAGGAAGGGACGGAGAGCCTGGCCAAATGGTCTGGGAGGAAATACAGCAGAGAGTACAGTTACATTACAAACCAAAGTTCTACATGTGAAAAGGCCAATAAATGTCTGAAAGTGATCATAGTTGACCAAAAGTAGTAGTTTATTTTGGGCAGTGTAAAAATAGTTTTCTCATTCTCAGTGTTTTGAGTGTTTCTCAACCCAGGTCTCTAATTTTTGACAACTGTACATTCATATTGTAATGGTGTATTTAATACAACATTCAGGGTGCATATAATTTCAAATGCATTTTTCCATTTATATTTATTATCTATAATATAATTGATATTATTATGCATTTTTAGTGTTTTGCCATCAGTATCAGCAGAGACTCAATTCGACTGCACAGAATTAAGAAGCTTACGTGGCGAGGATGTCAGATGGAAGGTCTGTGATGTACGATGGGATCTTTCTGCCTGTCAGGAATTGAGCCACTTCACTGCTGAAAGTGTTGCAGTTGTTCTCAAACAAGTTGTAATTGGCACCTCTGCAACAAATGAAGGAGGAAGTCAGAGGAGGGAAGAAGAAGGAGTTCAAAGCGCAGAGAGAGGGAGAGAGAGAGGTGCAACACAGGGTGGAGAAAAGCAGGTGAGTAGCAGGAAGTGATGAGACAGAAACATTTTAAATGCAAAATAATGAGGGGGAAGAACACTATATGTACATTTTAGCTCATTCCTAAAAACTATTATTTAGACTCAAACAGGGTAGTAACGCATGAGCCTTGTTCTGTGCATTCAAGCTATGCACTTAATTCTACTGGTGCTACTTAAAAACAAATCATTTGTAACTGTTTGGTTCAGTTGTATTTTTCCAAAATAAGATCAACAATAATAACAATTATAATAATAAAGATCTCATCATCTTCTTTTACCTGTACTTGGACTCTCCCAGTGAAGTTAAATACTCCTTAAAAAGGTCTTCAGGCACTTCAGTGGAGCCCATATCTACTACAGAATCAGGCGGACCCAACAGGGTGCCTCCCTAGGAGACAAACAGATGCACACTTCAGTGACTTGTCACTGAGACTCTGACACAAGTTTCTAGATTTTGTGTCTAGATCAAACGGCTTTAAAGTGCACTGTTTATATGAGAGGATGGTGCTGATTCTTACAGGTGGACAATTGGTGATGCCTGTTGATCCACCAAAGTAGTGCTCTTTCCCGTGGACCACAACACCCGTGTGCCTGTTAGACGCCAATGCATTTGTTTTTTAAACAGTGGTATTAAACTACTTAACTGCAGCTCAGGTGCTCAGTGAGAATACTTTTTATAGAACTTTCTTTATGTAAACTCACCATATCCCATCAATATGTCTCCCTGTAAAGACAAAATAATTTAAATTACGATCAACTTTTTCCGCCCTTAGAAAACAACAACTTTCACTTCCGAAGCATCCCACTGAGTCATGACAGAGTTTGTCAGAAACTCACCCAGCATGGAAGCACTCAGCTGACGGGCCATCCCTCTGGACAGGTCATAAACGTAAAGTTTCACTGGATAAGAATCAGTTTGGTCCATGATAACGCAAAACGATTTATTCGAAACGACAATGCGGCTAACCTTCTAGAAGGTTACTTAGTCACTACAGAGTTCCCAGCTAGCTAGCTTCCCGGTGGCAAAGAAAAGTTTAATAAACCTTCTGGTGGTGGAACTGTGAGAAATAATAAATTCAGGCTACAGGCTGTTTAAAATGCTAGTAATAACTGTAAAATAAAAAAGTAAATGTAAAACCTAGCTCGAAGTTGCCGGGAGTCAATTCCAGTGCTGTGTCACTGTCTATCAACGATAACACTACTGTCCTATCACGTGAACAGCAGGCTTCCGGCTTTAGGGTAAATAAACCCCGCGTTTTTAAACGGGATTGGCCAATACCTTAGATTGACAGATAAACTGCCAATAGACGATAAGACATCCAGTAGGCGTTTGAACCGTGCTTGTTCACGTATCTGAACGCGCCAGTGATTAAAACTAACCTGGACTTGTGTGCAGAAAGGAGAAGCACAAGGTAAGTGACGGAATTCTCTGACGAAAACGGTGTATGTATTTCATTTATGTTGTAAGTTTAGGCTATCAATTTTTGTGCCTCATTAGATCCATAACATTGTTACATAGTCGGCTCCTAAATGGAAATGGCACGAAAAGTGGCTAAGTACAAGCTAAGCTAGCTAAAATTTGCTAGCTAAAGTTAAAAACATAGTTAATTAAACATTAGTAATGCGTTAACGAGACATTAAAACTGTTTTGAAATACCTTGTCGTGTGCATAATAATTATTGTCTGGGGAAAGTTGCACCATATGTTTATTTGTAGGAGTACATAGGATGCACTTTTTAAATACGCCACAGAAAAGCCTTCTGCCATTGATACTTTGTTTGAATCTAGTGTTGTAAATGCGGCAGTCTTTTATCCTTGGCTTTCACAGTAAATCCTGAGACGGGACTGAAGGCAGCACCAATGGCAGAGTGGAACGCCTACTACCAAAACGAGGATGAGGAGGGAGAGCAAGAAGAAGGGGAGCAGTCAGGGGGTAAAAGGAAAAACCGCTACTCAACGCTTATTTACACCACTGTGCAAAAGTCTTGAGCCACCACTTATTTGTTTATATTTAGCTTCCTAAGAGCCCCACTTTGTTGTGTTTTGTGCAATAGCTTTCCAGGTTTTATGAAGGTTTTTCAAAGTTTTTCTTTAAACATTGGCTGCTTTCCCCCCCCTTATTAACTCCAGTTCTTGAACCTGGCAATTTTCAGAGGAATGCTTTTAATTGTTAATTCACTTAACACTGATTTATAAATCATTCAGTTGTAGAAAGGCAACTAACACTAAAAGTTCAGCTGCAGAGTTAGGTGAGGCATCATCAATATGGAAGAATGGTCGTAAATCACAGCGGCATAGCTCCATATATTAAACGTCAGGGCTGATATAAAAGCATAAAATACAATAAAACGTAGGCAGGTAGAAGTCAAGCCGAGCAAAGGCGCCATCTTCCTGTCACAGTCAGGAAGTTTGAATGTTCTTCAAGAAGCCTGGAGAACTACTCCTAAAGACTACTTAATGAAATGACAAGAAACTTACCTTAGAGAGTTAGGGCTGTGTTGATGAATAAAAGTTGGCATACCAAATATTGACTTTCAAGTTTGTAAAATAGTATAAACTCGCCTTTGTGAGAATACTTGCCTTATATACTGTATTTCCTTGTATCTTTGCACATGTTTCAATAAATGCTGCACCTGGCAAAAAGTCAAGAATTGAGGGGTGGCTCAGGATTTGTTAAATTATACTTTTGCTGTTATCACATTTTATTATCACATTTTAGTTATTAAAATCTACTTCAGCACAAGTAAAATGTTGGCATGTAGCATTGATACAAAAAGTGATACTGAAGTGACAACAGAATCAACCAGGTCTCCATCTTCAATAGGAGACTACAAAATTACAGGGAGAGACAGCTTGGTGTTCTTGGTTGATGCCTCCAAGGAGATGTTCATCAAAGGGGAAGACGGGGAACCCTCCAACTTTGATATGACCATGCAGGTGAGATGGCTGGTTATCTTTTTCTTTTGCTAGTTTTAATTTTATAGTAGTTATTTCGCTCTGCTTCATATAGCAACCTTGTAACAATGATGGTTTGTGTGCTGCTCTTGTAGGTTGTGCGCTCTGTGTACACCAGTAAGATCATCAGTAGCGACAGGGACCTGGTGGCTCTGGTTTTCTACGGCACAGAGCAGAGCAAGAACCCCAGAAACTCATTTAAGCATGTCTATGTGTACCATGATCTCAGTGAGCCTGGTAAGATGCAGCTCTTTCAAACAAACACATAATTACACTTTATTTTGTTATTGTTTTGTTTCAAACACAAATGTAGGCAATCTTCTTATCTGCAGTTCTTTTTCCTCTTTTTTTCTTTATTTTAGACCAAAACTTAAAAAAGAGCAGAGCAAAGCTGCAGTCAATATTGGCTCATACTTCCTCAGTAGTTTGTAAACTGCTGAACATATCTTTCTTATACCCTTGTCTGTCTCTTGCTTTGGACAGGTGCAAAGCGAGTCCAGGAGGTGGATGCTCTGCGGGGGGAAAAAGGTGCCAAGCTGGCGGCAGAGACCATAGGCAGTGGAGAGACATCATTAGGAGACGCTCTGTGGTGCTGTGCCAACCTCTACAGTGACATCAAGCTCCGCCTCTCGCACAAGCGGCTTATGATTTTCACGTGCAGGGATGAACCACACGGAGGCGACAGCGTGAAAGACAGACAGGCTCGCACCAAGGCCAGTGATCTCAAGGAGACTGGTGGGTCTAAAAGAAGCTATTCACGCAAGCCCTTTTAACTGTAAATTTTATCACTGCCGCTCTGCTTTTATAATTAATTAACTTTACCAGCCTTTCGGGTTTCTATCTTCTGCTAATTCTGCAAGTTCACATTATTTTACTGAAGTGTGATGATTTGTTATCATTGGTAATTGTGTATGTGGACTGTCTTCCCTCGACCCTCTTCTTTTAGGCGTCGTTATTGATTTAATGCACCTGATGAAACCGGGGGGCTTCAACATCTCACTCTTCTTTTGTGACATTGTAAGTCCACCAGAGGATGAGAGTGAGATGGGGCTGCAGCTACAGCCTTCTGACAAGCTGGAGGACCTCCAGAAACGGGTGCGGGCCAAAGAGCTGAAGAAAAGAGCCTTGGCAAGGCAAGCAATGGCTTTCTTTGTATCCATAGCGTATTTATTTACCTTTTCCTCTTGGCTGTTCTTTACACTATCTATTCTTTCTGCTGTCTTTAGGTTAAACCTGTGCCTCGGGGAGGGCATAAATGTAGCCGTGGGAATTTATGCAACTGCTGTGGCAGCTCGCAAACCAGGTTCCATCAAACTTTACAGGGAAACCAACGAGCCAGTCCGCAGCAAAACTCGAACCTTCCACACCCAAACTGGCAGTCTGCTGCTGCCCAGTGAGATAAAGAAAGCCCAGGTAATGAAAATCTCGTGATCCCAATCGAAAGCAGTGCTATGTTTATTCCATTATTTGAGTGCTTTTCCTTTTATTTTTATTTTTTTAAGATTTAACTTACACATGAAAACTCCACTGTATCTGTGTGTGTGTGTGTTGTGTAGTATTATGGTGGTAAAGAGATTGTGATGGAGAGGGACGAGGTGGATGCCATTAAGAAGTTTGATGACCCTGGATTGTTTCTGATTGGATTCAAACCGATGGAAAAGCTCAAACTGCTTCACCATATCCGGCCTGCTGTCTTCCTCTATCCTGAGGAGGATGAGGTGAAAGGTAGAACTGTGTGTGCAGTTGTATGTCTGATTTAATTCTAGGAAGGAAGAATAAAACCACAGTGTTTACTCTGGATATTTCTAAATATTTTTTTCAAATAAAGGTCATAGTCAACTTAACTTAACTTAAGTTTCACTCAACTACACCCTGCATGCAAAGACTCTTTGTTCCAAGAACGCTGAGTTAAAGCTGAGTTATGCTTAGGCTCCCCTGAATTTGAGAAGCATTTGATAAAATAGAATTGATGATGGGTTTAAAGTAAAAGCTTTTATTAAATTGTAAGCAGCTATAAAAATTGTCTGTTCAGTCATAGTAAATGTGGATCTCATTGATACTGAATCAGATATCCTGTGATTTTTATTTATTCATTTATTTATTTATTTTCACTCAAGGCAGTTCATGTCTGTTCTCCGCCTTGCTGAAGAAGTGCAGCGAGAGGAACGTGTTCGCTCTGTGCCGTTTCATCTCCCGCAGAAATTATCCACCTCGGTTTGTTGCCCTATTGCCTCAGAATGAGGAGCTCGACGAGGGCAAAGCACAGATTACACCACCAGGTAATGTGGTGCTGGGGTCAAGATGGCTAATTACATTTAATTATTTTAGCTTCTTTAAGTGCAACTTCAGAGTCTTTACAGCTTTTAGCAAAAATAACTAAATTTTACAGTAATACAGAGAACTCGCAAATACATAAATATTACTTACACACAACTAAGTTCAAATGTTTAATTGACTGCAGTGTGTCTGCTCATGACTTTACCAGGTTTCAACGTCATCTACCTGCCATTCGCCGATGATTTGCGGACTCTGGACCCTCCGCAGTTTCCCACGGCCTCACAAACACAGGTGGACAAGATGAAAGAGATTGTCTCCAAACTCAGGTTCAAATACAGGTAACTCTAGAGCCCCTTTTTTTACAGGAAAACTGAGGAGTTATATCAAATTTCATAAAACTAACAACAAGAAGTACTCTGGTTTATAGCAGAGTCACGCATTTCCTTTTTTTGTTTTTTGAGTAACCACTAATATTATTTTCACACTCTGTAATGTCATGCAGGAGTGAAGGTTTTGAGAACCCAGTCATCCAGCAGCATTTTAGGAACCTGGAGGCCTTGGCTCTGGATATGATGGCTCCAGAGGAAATTGAGGATCTCATCAGTAAGATGCAGACCTAAACACAGATCCCAGTTTTCCTTTTGTGGCTGCTAGAGTAATTCTACTCATCGCGCTCTTTCTCTTCCTCAGTGCCAAAGGTTGACCAAATAGACCAGCGTCTGGGTCCTCTGGTCCAGGAGTTCAAAGATCTGGTCTACCCTGCCTACTACAATCCAGAGAGCAAGCCAGCTGCCAAACGCAAAACAGGTCAGAGCATGAACCATCAGTGAAACTACGTAAAGTTATGTGCTAGTATGTGTTGTGAATTACATCCCAAGCAAAATGTTTCCAGGTAGTCAGATTGACTTATTAATAACTTGCATCATTCAGTAGTTCGGGAATTCTGTGATTTGATAAATCTGATTATTCTTTTACTCCATGAACTCGCAGCTGATACTGGAGGTGGAGCTGAGAAGAAGCCCAAAGTAGAGCTGACAGAAGATGAGTTGAAGGCCCACGTGCAGAACGGCACTCTGGCAAAGCTGACCGTGCCCGTTCTAAAGGACGCCTGTAAGCAATTTGGGGTTCGAACCACTGGGACCAAGAAGCAGGAGCTGATAGATGCTTTGATTGCCCGTTTAGGCTCATGAGGAGTCTACACCAGACTTAATCCACAACAGCTTTGCACAAAGTTCTGGTTAATTTTTGAATCTGTTTGAGCAGTCATCATGTATGGTTCCTGTGCTTGTTTTAAACTCGCTACACGGCCCTCACATGGACCAGACGCTGTGTTTTCCTGTTGGGCTTGATTAGATAAGAACAGCGTGACAGCCCCATTATGTATAAATACTGTTTGAATGTTTAAAAAGAACTGTCATTCTGTTGTGATCAAGCACTCACTCCAGTGGTGTTTGAAATGATAAAGAAGTCTAGAAGCATTGGAATACATTGATCTTATAAATACTGTAGCTAGTGGTGACACTTGATGGCGTTGCATTTGCATTAATAAACTGTTTTATACTACTCACCTGATTCCTTTTATTTACATAATCACACAGTTTAGTTCACCTTAAGCTGCATTTCTAGTTGTTCATGTTGCACAAAAAAAGGTGTGTCCCAGGTCAAACTGCATGATCAGCATGCCTGGGCCTCGTCATTGATTTGTTTTGCTGCATAACAAAAAGGAAGTACTGTTCCTGAGGAGGGCAGGCCTGCGCAGGCTAATACTTGCGCAAAAGCAGGAAGAAGAAATTAGAGTTTAAACCCCATGTGAGTTGTACTGACAGTCTGAAAGCTGATGTCACTCTTGGAGGGCGATTATCTGGCTACACATCAGGTAAAAGCTCTTCATGAGCATTTTGCTGTCGATAAAGCTCAAAAAGGACTTAACAACATTATGTTATGTTTGGTTTTTCAGCTCTGTCTTGTAGTCTAGACACCTATTAATCAGAACCCTTTCCTTTTTTATCAGATGAGTTTTTATTCCTTGTTATAACTGAACACTTAGGAAAATTACATAAACATTGCAGCGTTTTTCAAGCAGCTTGTTTAACCTGTGTTAGCTCTGAGCAGAAGTGGTGCTGCCTGTTCTTCTTACCTTCACACCAACTACAGCGTTCCCATCTGCTGAGACATGGAGTGTCAGTGTGAGAAAGACACCCCTGAGGATGCAGGTAGGCAAAATATACATAAAAAAATAAAAATTTACACACAAAAAATATGATATTGACATGTTTTTTTTTTTTTTTTTTTATTGGTCTTTTTTTAAGTATCATATGATGCATCTTTATTTCTGCAAAATGTATGTTACATGTAAAGTGTTGAGTTCAGGCATTGTAGTTAAGTCTTAAAAATAAGTGTAAACAATCAAAAACCATGTGACAGGTTTGGTCATTTATAACAAAAACTAAGCAAACAATGTTAAAGAACTAGACACACTGTTTCCTGAAATATTCATTCTATTGTGATGCCAGCAATTAAAAATAAAAGCAGCAGCTCTAAATGTAAAAGCTGATGCCTGCAGACCCACCACACATAAAACACTGTCTTTACAAACACAGCTTTCTTGGGATCCTTCAGGGGATTTCATTTCTATTTTTTTTCTCTAAATGTGGGTGAAAGGCTAAGCTGATGCTAAGTTGTGAACAGCTCTGCACCGCTAATGTCATGTTTGCCTCCCTGCCTTCTCCTTGATAGGCTGGTGGATGAACACCAACAGTGTCCAGATGGGACTTTTTACCGTGGTGGGGTATCTTCTCTACAGGTTCTCACAGAGTCAGTCACACAGCAACACCCACACTTGTACTGTTTAATGACTTTTACTGAGTCTAGAAAATAAATAATGAATCTGTAATAGGGAACTATTTTCAGGTAGTAAACAGATGTTTTACTAGATGTCTTACTAGTCTTTTTTTTCCATTTCTTTTTCTTTTAAACTTCTCCTGTCCAGCACTTTTAGCAAACAGAATCATGGTCTGCTTTGTTGTGCCAAACACATTTGCATTGCCAAGAGGAGTGCTGTAGACAGTCTATAGGCTCCTCTTGTTAGTTGTTTTCTTTTATTTATTTATTTTTTATATCTTTTATTTTAGATCTCACATTATTATCTGAGTGGTTGTCATGCCAGACCTGACAGGGTGTCAGGGCCAAGTTATCGAAAGACAGGAGATAAGGGGGGTGGAGGGGGTAATTGCGAGTAACATACCGCAAACATACGACACACTAGTCTAAATCTTTAAACCGAATCAATAACCTGACATCTGAACATTTAAATGATTCAAAATGGGACACAGACTAGAAAGAGAGAGCGTATTTCTCCTATACTGGCTTCTCTTTACTGACTGCCAGTTAAATGCATAATCAAATTTAAATTCCTTCTCTTCGCTTGAAGATCATAAATAATCAGGCCCCGTTCAATTTAATTCAATTCAGGTAAATTCAACTCAACTCAGTTTGATTTATATAGCACCAAATCACAACAGTAATCTCAGGCATTTTCTGACAATAATAGAGAAAACCTCAACAATCAGAACAACCCCTTATGAGTGAGCATTTGGCAACATCGGGGAAGAAAAACTCCCTTTTAACAGGAAGCAAGCTCCATCAGAACCAGGCTCAGAGAGGGAGACAGGACAAAAGATACACTGAATCATCTCTTAGTTATGCAGCAATATGCTTAGGATGCTGCAGACTTCCCATGATTCAATGAGTGTTTCGTCTTTAATCAGCTGTTTTCTCTCTGTGTGTTCATACACCACTCAGCATTTCATTATCAGTCACTATTCATCTCTTGGCCATGTCTACAGTGTGTCTTTTGTCCTGTATCAGCTGACTGAATGTAGAGTTTGATTATAGTAAATCCAAAAGAAACAAATAAAAGAGGGCAGTATGGATCCTACAGTTATGGCATATGAATAAATCCATGTTCATTATAGAAAATGAATAAATAAGTCTCCCTGTTATTATCACACTCTGCGATACTCATTCTAGCCACACTTCCCTGCAGCTCTCCCAGCTCTGATTCGATGGCCGATTCGTCTCTTTTGTTCTTTAACTGGTGAGTTTATCTAAGCTAATACATCACTTTGACTTCCAAGTTTCAGGACAAAAGCAGCAAAATGAAACTGAGTTAATTCATGCACACTGATTATTTCTTTTCCCTTCAGGTCTGTCAACTCTTTGGGGGTGGATAAGTCGGCTTGTGGGAACCCTCCGAGGTATAAAGCACATCCCCCATTTTACCATTTAAAACAAAATCTGTTAAACTGCAGCTGACTTTTTCCACTCCATGTCTCGTGTCTCAGTAATCCAGACCTTGTTTAAGTGGCTGTCTCGGATTTGGCGCTTTTTAGCCAGTAAGTATTTGTCGTATCTTTGTTGGATTTCGTTTTCTCTTCACTGCGTGTTGCAAATAGGCTTTTTCGGAGAGAGCGTAAAAGAAAACGTTTAGAATCTGAGTGGCTATCAGAGGACGTGACCCAGCAGTGCAAGCAGACATGTGACAGCAGTTTAAAATGTGAAGGCATCACAGCTGTTTCTGTGATACATGCGAGTAATTACAACACTAATGTAAATTTCTGTCTGCTTGCTTCCTCAGCATTTTCCTCAAGGTTCAAGTGGATCGCTGCTGTCATCAAAGCCATCAACAGTCAGTTTGTTGTCATTTTTATTAGCTATATTTAGCTACATACTCTATATATCAATATGTATTTGTTCATTTTTTGTAGTTTGTTTTTGTGCTTTTATGGGATTTGTCTCACAAAACGATCAATGGTCTCAGAAGCTAGTGGTTTTACAGAATCAACCTTATGAGAGGTTTTTCCATAATTATTGGCTTTCTGGTATGTTTAAGAACTCTCATTCAAAACTCCTTCAGTTTCAGGATATTTCAGGTTCTTGCATCCTTATAATGCCCATTTTGCATTATAAGGATTATGGAGTGATTCATCTTTCTGAGATATATTTCTTGTTGTACTTGCAAATCTGTTCAGGATCATTATCCTGAGCACAAGGTCCACTTTCAGCTCAGTCTCAGGTTTCAGACAAATGGTCTTACACTATCTCTCAAACTGGCCTAGAGCGTTCACTGATGTGACACAAAATTCATTCTTATGTCACTGACTGTATGTAAGTGAGGCAACGATGTGCCCTCTTTTCCTGAATCACCATCTTTGGCATGTATTGTATTGTTTTCAGCAGCAAATATTGTTATTCCACACAAGTTCTTAAGGCTCTTCTTATAAATTTCCCAACTGAGAAAATGAAAAAAAAATGAAATTTTAGATCATCAGATTGAAGGCTTTTTTTTATTCTAAAATAATATTGTATTATCTCTGTAGATTCATCCAGAGACGGGTCTTTGAACTCACAGAATGATCAAGTCATTAGCAGCTTACTAAACCAAGTGCTTGATCCCTCTGGCGGCAGCATTCCCAAGAAAACAGGTCTCAGGCTGGTCCTCCTGGGGCTTCCTGGTGGAGGACGGACTTCCTTAGCAGATACTTTAATGAACAACAGTGAGAGAAGCACCAAAAGGGTTCCTCTAAAGGAGAGTACTGTGCAAAGGGCTTTTATAGATGGTAGAGAACTTATAGTAATTCAGACCCCGGATCTTTTGGGGACGTCACTAGGGAACAAAGAGAGAGCACTGGAAGTTCTGAGGAGTGTCCAGCTCGCCAGTCCTGGACCACATGCCTTTCTACTGGTGATGCGTGCTCCAGGCTTCACCAAGGGGGCTGAGCAGGATGCTGCCCAAGCAGTCCAAGCCACAATGGAACTGTTCGGTGTGGAAGTCAAGAGGTACATTATCCCAGTGCTCACTCATGCAGACCGTCTGGGTCGAAGGAACACTTTAGATCAGCTGCTTGATGCAGATGCTGGAAATCTGAAAAGGGCTGTGGCACTGTGTGGCCAGAGGCCTGAGCTGGTGGATAACAGTCCCGACCGCCCTGCAGAGGAAAGAAGTGTTACACGCAGGCAGCTGGTGGAGCGTGTGATGGAGGTAATGGAGCTGAAGGGGCATTTTGTCCACGAGCTACAGAGAAGAGAAGACCACATGAGGGAGGTGCTGCTGGCTGATATGACCTCTGCACTGGCTAAAAGACTGGGATATATGTAGAGAGAGAAGAGAAGAAGAAAGGGCATTATGTGCAACAAGTTGGAAAGATGGTGGAGGTGGAGGTGTTTGCCAATGTTCAGTAGTGGACAGTGGTATGTATTATAGTTTCCAACATACCCTAGATTGTTTAAAAATATATTTCATATTAATTTTTATATTCTTAATTAGATTAATCCATCAATTTTTCATCACTTTGTGTTCTCCAGACAGCTGTTTACAGCTACTAAATGCTTAAATGTTTACTGTTTACTTTTCTCAGCAAAGTACTGATTGCTGATTATGTGGCCCAAATATTTAGCTGTAGCTGTAGCTGTAGATGATAATTTGTCTACCTGTGATGCATAAAAGTCACTGTTTGGAGAATTAGCATTTTAGAAATGAATATTTTATCAAATTTACTTCTGCTTTTCATTCTTCTTCCATAATTTAAGTGGGGAAAAAAACTACAAAACCTACAAAAATATATAAAAATTTAAAAGAACTAACTTGTCTGTCACTTATGTGTTATTATAGATAACAAATAAATGTACTCTTAAATATACTCATGAAACAACAATCACTTAAATTTTTCAAATGTATGGCTGTCAGTCAACTGTGGTTACCTAGCTTTGATAAGTAAATTTTTCCACAGACTTCTCTTGATAATGTAGCTAAAATGATGATAATGAATATAAGAATAGTGCAGCAGAGTTAGTTACATCAAGTATTCAATACACTATGTGCTCTTATACTTTCATTCCCAAAAACTACAGTCAGAGTCACCAAGTATGCCAAATGTCATCTGGCTAAATAAATTCCATTAGTACTAATATTGCTATAGACTCAAAACCACAACAAGAAAAAGTTGTTATAGGATATAAGGACATAGGATTAAAGCCCATAATAATGTTTAAGTATTTTGTAGTTTACATGGTCTGAGAGGCACCTGGACCCCTACACCTCGTCTATTTTCAGGTTCCAGATTTATTCCAGGTTTTTGACTGTTAAAAAAAGTTGAGTGACAGATACAAGTCACTTAAGCTGTTCGGAAATATGAAATGATCCTCCTGTTGTTGTAATTACAGCAAATATCTATAGAAATGTTCTATCTGTGAAGTCTTTCTCTCTGATCTTTCCTGATTAGTAATGTTTCTCATATAGTTTTCTACAGACACTAGAAGAACAGTAACAGTACAGTCTGTAAGCATAACACATATCAGAAAGCTGGCTTTACAGCTAGCTAATGTATGACAATAAGTTCACCAGATGGGACACATATTTAGCATCTCTGCCACTCTACAAAACTATGATTTATTTATTCTTCACTATAAATCCCGTTTTCAAGTTTTTCTCCAAATCTAGATAACTCAATCTGTTATAGTAATTAACAGTAATTAATCAATTAAAGTCCGGCATCAGGATGCAAATATGTTACTATCCAGGCATTTAATAATATATGCCAAAAAAACCCGGTGAATCTCTTTTTTTTAAATAATGTTTTTATTTTTATTTTCCCTACAATTAACCTCGTTACCGTGTTGCCTCAAGCATCCTCTGCTGGTTAGAAAAAGGTTTCAAAAGTTTTCATGCTTCCATAATTTCTTCACCTACTGCGATACACCGGCTACGGCAAGCGACGAGGGTCCATTAAGTTTAAAGCTTTCCGGGTTCACCCTGTCAACAGTCGCTGGGTGTGCTGCTGCTGCTACGGAGGAGCAACGATGTCGGAGCAGGAGTCTCTGAGGTGCTCCAGTGCCAGAAACCGTGGAGGCGTACAGAGGGTAGAAGGAAAACTGCGAGCCAGCGTAGAAAAGGGGGATTATTATGAAGCACATCAGATGTACAGGACTTTATTTTTTAGGTGAGACTTCGTTTTTACGCTTGTTCATTCGGTTATAATTGCCGTTTGGCTTCGAGGCCTGCCTGTTCCAGATCATTCTGCTGTCAACCATGCTTTTACACCTGACTGTCTGCGATTGGTCTGCTTTCACAGCGGGCCCACCCACTCTTCGTGATCCTTGTGTTTGTTTGGACGGTCGCGTTTTCCATCTAGTCTCAAAACGGGACTGCTAACTAATGCTAGTTAGCCAGCTATGTGTTTGCTTTTGATGGCTGAAGTGTAGTTAGCTACCCGGACAATGCCTACCACAGATATTCTGCTTTTGTGTGTAACTTGAAAGTCTCTTTATTCGTACATAACCGAATCTAGCGGCTAACTATTTTAGTAACTGCTGAGGTTGCAAAAACTTGTTAGTTGAAGATGTCCGGCTGAGTTAGCCAGTTAGCAACATTCTGCACTGTCGCGGTCTGGACCGCGATGGCTGGACGTGTTATCGCTAGCAAAACATTTAGAGACCTGAATAAGCCTAAGCGTTTGTTGAGTGTTCCAGTTTTTGTCATAAAAGCTCAGTCTTAACTCCCTGCTCCAACACTATGAAATCTGAGCTCTATTTAGTGCAATAAAATTATTAGTCAATGTGCAATACTGCTTAGCTGCGTACCACCAGCTTTTAATTAAAAAAAAAAAAGGTGCTATAAACCTATTTGAATCCAATTTGAAAACGTTCTTTCTCTCACAGTTGGTGAGTGTTGGCCTGCTCATTCACTGGTTTTCATGATTGAAGTGTTAACACCTGGAAATAAAGGGAGTCTAAAATATTGTTTTCCTTCATTGATACCTGCTGTGAAAAAGAAGGGAAGCAGGACTGAGCTAGTGTGCCTTGGAAACGGATAGTGTCATCTCTTGTGTAATACTGATACTCTGTCTTGCATCAGGTACATGTCACAGGGGAAACATGCGGAGGCCAGGGAGCTGATGTATAACGGAGCACTGCTCTTCTTCAGCTACAACCAGGTACATGCAGCACTGAGTTTGTTAGAAAGCAAATAATTTTGGCTGTAATAATTGACTTGTTTTGTGTAATTATAATATTTTATAGTAGATCATTAACCCAAGTTCCAGACAGTTCCTGACGGTGTAGATTTAAAAAAAAAAAAATTACACTTGCTGTGTTTTGGTTTGCAGCAAAACAGCGCAGCAGATCTGTCCATGCTGGTGCTGGAGGTTTTGGAGAAATCTGAGACAAAAGTTGAAGATGAAATATTAGGTGGGTGCAAGACTTTGACTTTTAAAGTTCATCTACAAGACTTCTTGTAAATAGTGGTAAATACATTTTTTCTATTGAAATATTACCAAACTAAAATCACATATAGAATATGTGCAGTTTATCAAACATATCCTGATCATTAACTACTGCAATAGCTGAACTGTGGATTTGTGCTTCATATAATAAATAATTGATCAGCTAAATCTCACTTCTCTATCTGTGTGTATAACTGATCGCAAATGATGTAGTAATAAATCCTCATGATAGTCAAAGAAGTCTGCACAACAGGGCATTTCATTTATATTTTTCTGATTTATTTATTTATTTTTTTTAAAAAGAATGTCTGGCTAAACTGTTCAGCCAGATGGACCAGAACTCTCCAGAGAGAGTAGCATTTGTTTCCAGAGCCTTGAAATGGTCCACAGGAGGGTCTGGCAAGTTGGGTCATCCAAAACTACACCAGCTGCTTGCTGTCACTTTGTGGAAAGGTAAAAGTTGATCATGTTGATTATGTAGCGCAGAGAGTAGAAGGTTTTTGAATGTACGTATTAAGGCATCAGTAGACACCATCGGTTTACTGATAGTTTGTGAGATATATTGATTATTAACAGTGAACCCATGACTGCAAAGTAATTATTAATGCCAGATTGCACACTTTGTGAATGGCTGATTGGCTTGATCAATAGAAAACATACAAAATGTTTCGATGCACATACACACTAGATTTAATTGTGGGTGTGACTACTCAGAGAACACACACAACACCGTATTCCAAAAAAGTTGGGGCTCTGTGTGAAATGTAAATAAAATCAGAATGCAATGATTCACAAATCACACAAGTACATATGTTATTTACAATAGAACATAGAAAACATATCAACTGTTTAAACTGAGAAGAACCATTTTAAGAAAAATATTAGCTCATTTTGAATTTGACGGCAGCAACATATCTCCAACAAGTCTCCTCGAGCTGAGGAGAGCAGTTCTTTGACTCTTGGGAGAAGAATGTTAGCAAAAGGGTCCCATTCTTGTCTTATAGAGATTCCAGCTGCTTTATAGTCCTGACTGTTGCTGAAGTTTTGCTTCATGAAGCACTAAATGTTTTCAGTTGGTGAGAGTGTAGTGTACTGCAGGCAGGACAGTTCACCACCTACATCTTCTAGTAAGGAGCCATGCTGTTGTAGTAGTAGTAGCTGCAGTTTGGCATTGTCTCACTGAGATATGCAAGGCCTTCGATGTAAAAGACATCCAGATGGGAGCATATGTTGCTCTAAAATCTGTACAGATAGATGAGATATTCAAAGTGTTCACAGCTTTACACTTAAGAACATCATTTTGACATTGTTACACAAGTTGTAGACTTTTTTGTGCAGATTGGTGAAACTCTGCCAATCTTTACATACTTTACTCTGCTTGTCTAAGATGCCCTTTTTAAAACCCAATCATGTTACTGACCGCTTTCCAGTTAGTTTAGAAAATATTCCTCTCACTGTTTCTTTTTGTGCCACTTGCATTTCCAGCCTTTTGTTGCCCCCTTTCCAACATTTTTGTTGAAAAGGGTGCAACATCCAATGTCTTTAAAACACTTTTGAGACATTTTAGCTGCCATCAAATTCAAAATGAACTAATCTTTTAAAATAATGGTGCATTTTTTCATTTCAAACAATGGATATTCTATTTTAAATAAAAGGAGTTTGTGGGTTTATGAAATCCCTGCATTTTGTTTTTATTTATATTATACACAGTGTTTCAACTTTTTGAAACTGGGTTTAAAATTCAATAGCTTTGTATGTGTTAAAACATAGTGTCATATCACAAGGTCAGAGTGTGTCCTTATTCTAGAAACACGGGGCATTTGCTCCTTGTATCAGTCCGTCTTGACTAATTATGCTCGCATGACATCTTCTGTGTATAATGACATCCTGTTTGGTGTGTTTCCTGGTAACGTTGTTTTGTTTTGCTTGCTACATCATTACTGTCCTGATGTTGCCACCTTGGAAATTAAGATGTTGTTGTATTTTTCTTTTAAATCGTCAGAGCAAAACTACAGTGAGTCTCGTTATCACTTCCTGCATTCCTCTGACGGGGAGGGCTGTGCACACATGTTGGTGGAGTATTCAGCATCACGAGGCTTCCGCAGTGAGGTTGACATGTTTGTGGCGCAGGCCGTCCTACAGTAAGTGAACTGTCACCTTGTCACATTCTTGGATGCAAAATTAGGAAATGGGGAGGGAGCTAAATTTAGCTGTGTGTTGGTTTTTTTTTGTTTGTGTTTTTTTTTTTTTTTTTTTTGAAAGCTGAGTTTGATTTCATTAGCTAAACCCCGGCCTGATCAATGCCAGATCTGTTCGATCAAGACATCACTTAAACAGAATCTGTCTGACAAAGTGAAGCAGGCTAAAAGATCTCAACATGCAGTGATCTACAGAAACTCAAGAACAGCTGAGAAACAAAGTTGACAGTTATCGGCGTGGAAAGGCTTGGATAGTCATTTCTAAGGCTTTGGGACTCCAGTGAGCCAGTCAGAGCCATTATCGATAAATGGAGAAAACTTGCAACAGTAGTGAGCCTTCCTAGGAGTGGCTAGCCTACCCAAATCAGTCCAAGAGCGCATTGAAGATCAGGTCAAAAAGGAACCCAGAACTGCAGGCCTCACTTACCTCACTTATTGTCATGATTCAACAATAAGACAGAGACTGGGCAAAAAGGGCCTGCATGGGAGAGCTCCAAGGAGGCCAAATACAACACAAAGTCTCACATTTTCCAAGAAAAAAACCATCTTGATGATCCCCAAGACTTTTGGGAAATAGTCTGTGGTAAAACTAAGACAGCATTTCATAAAAAGTTCATACCAACAGTCACACATGGTGGTGGTAGTGTGATGGTCTGGAGCTGCTATGCTGCTTTGGCGCCTGCATGACTTGCTGTAACTGATGGCATCATGAATTCTGCTTTCTCCTGAAGGAGAATGTCCCGACCATCAGTTCATGACTTGAAGCTCAAGTACACTTATGCATCCCATCTCTGAATGGTTAAACATAAATGAATAAATAACTCAATAAAATCACGGTTTTGGAGTGTCCTAGTCAAAGTTCAGACTTAAATCTGATTAAGATGTTTGGCATGACACTAAACAGGCAGTTATGACAAATGCTTGATTGCAGGTCTTGCTGCCAAAGATAACACAACCAGTTATTAGGTTAGAGGGAAATTCATCTGTGGTTTTCTAATGTTTCTGATTGGAGTAGGTGGCGCTCATAGGAATCCTTTTGTGCAGAAGAGTCACATGACATGCATTTTTATGTGAGTGACCAAGCGCAGAGTCTGAAACAGAAATTCCACCTTAACAGAGAAATTTGATGACTGTGCTAGTGATTCCTGTTATAAACTGGGGATTTAGGTTTTGTTGAACCAGCTAAATGCAAGAAAGCCTAGCTGTGTGGAGCTTGGTTTGCAGTTTACCCCTCAGGAGTATTGAGTATAGTGTCGGTGTTCAGAAGCGGTAGAAATGGAGAAAATGGTACTGACGCATCCATCTCCACAATGTCGACCAGCGGCTGCATCTATTTTTAGTCTGTCAGCCATTTCTTCAAAGAGGCTTTGAGCATCATTTACCTTTATTATCATGCCATCTCCATAACTCTCCCTTTCTTCTCTCAACTCTCAAACCCTCCAGGTTCCTCTGCTTAAAGAACAAAAACAGCGCTTCCGTGGTGTTCAGCACGTACACAGAGAAACACCCGTCCATAGAGAGGGGCCCTCCTTTCGTGCAGCCTCTACTAAACTTTATCTGGTTTCTGCTGCTGGCAGTGGACGGGTGAGGACAGATGTTGGGATTGTTGAGTTTGCTTATCATGCCTGACAGAAGTAAGCTTAAAAATATCAGTGAATTGTTTTCATCATTTAGATGCTTTTTGTTTGTTTTCTTTAGGGGTAAATTAACAGTTTTCACAGTGTTATGTGAGCAATATCAGCCTTCCCTGAAGAGGGATCCCATGTATAATGAGGTGAGTGTTGAGCTGCAGCTTCATACTGTTTATTGTCTTTGCCCAGAATTTATGTAACAAATGACTACACCATGTGCACTAGGCTAACTTAACCTTTGAAGTCATTTGGTTAAAGATGTTGGAGAAAGTCTGTCATTGAAGTTGCATTATGGGGTTAAACTGCCTGTAAACACAGACTCTACTCAGGTGTAATCCTCTCTTCCTCTCTCTCTTGACATTTTTGTGACTCCTCAGTATCTCGACAGAATAGGACAGCTTTTCTTTGGCGTTCCACCCAAACAGTCCCCATCGTATGGCGGACTACTAGGTGAGTTGGCAAACACAACTGATGTGTATATACACACACACGTTAATAGACTTACCAGCAAGATGAAGAGAAAGACTGATAGTGATGTTTTTCATCACCAGCTACTTTTGAATGTGATGCTACCAAGAAATTCCCTGAAGCCTCTGCATCATTTATGAAGGTGCTTCAAAAGCTATTAGACAAGATGTAAAATAACAGGCAGCTTAATTAAAGGAAGTGTTTGTAGTCGTGACTCTTACCCATGTAGAATGTAGGCTGTCTGACCTGGTTTTAACCCCCAGGAACTTATATGTTAAAAAAAAAAAAAAAAAAGACGGGAATATCATCACTGTAGTTTCAGTGGCCACATGGACATAAACACTTTGTGTCACCAGACCACCAAAAACAGTTTAAAAAGCTGGATATTAACCTTATCCATTTCTATTTGAGATTTCCATTTCTCTTTTTTACGTCTCTGTTGGAATTTGAAGGAGACTAATAAGGTGGCAGATGCTCTGACAGAAGGAGGCTTGTGGCCAAATACGAAAGAGCAGAAATGGAGACCGTGATGGATGGCTCAGCTTACCGCTGGAAATGTTTAATCCAAATCTTTTAAATTATTAAAGTTTAAATGTTTTCCTGCAGTTGTTTGTTTTTTGTGTTCCTTGTTAGTAAAATAAAGATATATTTCACCTTAGGGCTGTTCGATATAACGATATATATCGGATGATGATATAAAAACATCTATCGTTTCATTTTACGCTATCGTTTGTTTCGTGGTGTCGCAAAATAAACTGTTTACGGCGATATTTTTTCATCGTTTTGATGGTCACTGTAGTGGCTATATTAATTTCTTAAAGTTCTCTCTTTCTCTTATATTTAATATAACCACACTACGGACGGACAAGCGCCTGTTTTTATGCGTTGTTGTTAGCAACAACAACAGTAAAACCATCGCGTGTCCGCTTGTTTCCACATAAACCTTTCACAATAAAGCTCAAGATTCTGTTGAGACTTTTCAAAATAAACTGAGTCACGTAAAAGAGTATGCAGAGTACTTACGGATGAGAAGCAAAGAGCCGCCAGGTGCTAAAAAATAAACCTTGGACTCAAATGTTAGAACAGGCTTTTTCCCGCAGCACGCCGTGTAATAAATACTCACAAAGAAAACGGCGGCCGTTACAACTTGCGTCTAAAAATGTATCGTTTCATGCATCTGTTAAAACACTCGACTCCAGGTACACGACGCCCAGCTGGAAACACTTTACACAAGTCGAGCTGCCTGCGATTCACAGAATTTACAGAAAATGTTAAATTTCTGTGATTTATATCGTTATCGGGACGATAGATGTCTTATGACCAAAATCTCATATCCCGATATATCGCACAGCCCTATTTCACCTCACTGCTCTGCAGCAGCCTTTGAAAGAATGATGATTGCTGTTTTGCACCCTGCAGGCAATCTGCTGAACAGCCTGATGGGTTCGGGTGAGGAGGATGACGGAACTGAAGAACCTCCAGAGGACAGCCCCATAGAATTAGACTGAGCACGCAGCCTGGGACGAGGGAATCAAGAACAAACACACGAAAAATAATGAATAAGACCACCCAGCCTCCTTCCTTCAGGTCCACCGCGGGGTCAGGGCACGGTGGTGGTGGTCTGTGATTTCAGGGGTGTGCTGTTTAACAGAAACATCATCTCTCAAATCATCCAGTCAAAAAAAAGAGAAAAACTATTGGACCGGCAAAACAAACGAATACAAAAAAACACCCCCGTCAGCACTGCCTGGACTGACAACGCCAAACTGCAAACTGTTTTTGTGTTGAACTGTTATATACAATTATTTTAATCATCATTTTTGTTGTTTAAGGGTGTAAGATTTTTAAACAAGACATCACAACTGTCCTCTCTGCTTGTGAAAACCTGCTCCTAGGAGGTAGTTGGAGTCTCAGTGGAGAGGACAACATCACAAGTCTGTCTCCATGACATAATGTCGCAGATAAGAGGGTTTAGTTGACTCACAGCAAGTCTCCATCTTGCCACGGTATAGCTGCTGTTGGCGTTTTTCAACTTATTCCGTTACAGGTTTCTTCTTCATCTTCTTCTCTCAGTAGGATATTAAATTATGCTTTTTAGTTGAGGTCAGGTTTCAGCATCTCATCTGTGGTTTAATGGACATTTTTAAAAAAAAACAAAACATCAGAGCTCTGAAGTTATTATCAGAGGTCACGTTGCACCTTAAACATCCACCAAACAAACTATTCTGCAGTGTCATTTCTGTTGTGTAACACTACTGCAAACACACAGCTGTCTGTATCAAACGGCTCCGTTGTTGTGTGGTTCAACTTTTTGCCCTATGCTGGCTGAACTGCTGCTCAGTTGCTTTAAATCTCCAAGATGAATTCTGCCCCCCCCCCCCCCCCCCCCAAAAAAAAAAAAAAAAAAAGAATAAAAAACCCTCGGATTTGACTTTTTGTTCCAACTGCAAGACATCAAATTGTGGCGACTTTTTAAAGCACTTACACAGCTGCAAAAGTGACCTTTTTTATGAAAGGAGCGAAATCGGACACTGTGAAACGAACGTTTGTTAGACTTAAACTTGCATCGCATGTTGTAAATTGCTAATATTTAAACCAGCTGCTTCACTCTCGTTCTCGCGCCTCTGTTTTAGGTCCAAACCAGGTTTTTCTTGGAGGCGGTGAAACATCAGTTCAGCCGGTGCGAAATAAGAAGCATGATTCATTCAGTAGCTGCTGCTTATCAGTGTTAAAGTCATCGGCCCTCGGAGAGCACAGCGTTCTTGTCTTTTGCTCACATTGAGAACTTCTCATTGTGACTTGTGATAACTTCGGGTCTTGTCAGTCTGTTGTTTTTCGAAGTCCCAATTGTGCTCCATGTTATCTGAAAACACCTTTTTCAGCCCTGATTATTTGAAAAAGGTGTGCAGCGCTTTTCCTTCAATAAATGGCAGAAAACTTGGAATGTCTACAGATCTTCCAGTGTAAAGTAATCTTTATTTGGTTAAACATTTTTCTTCCCATCAGCAAAGAAACAGATTTTAATCCACATCTCCGTCGCTTTTTTTAAAACTGCAAAAAAATAAAGCGTATCTGCTCTCTGAGGGCTGTTCTAGTTTACTTTTATGTAGTTACGTGTTGGGCTGTGGAAGTCCTAAAAGGCCAATATTAATAACAAAATAGAAAGAACAGCAAATAACCAATGAAATACATTAAAAAAAAACAAAAACAAACAATAAATGGTCTGATAATTCAATACATTAATTTCTGGGGAACTTCAGTTTTTGTGTTTTTTGCATTTAAGTATATTAAATAAAATGAAGACAGTAGGTATGCTAATAAATAGCAGTCAGAATAATTTATTGAAACACATCATTACTGACATTCCCCACAGAATCGGGCAGCTGCAGAGGGACAGACTGAGTAGTGTAGACGCTCCGTGTCGTCAGTGTTTATCTCGTGTTGGAGAGAGACCATTTCTTTCTGCAGTTGTCGTCAGAAATCCTCTTATTTAAACGGCTGTTGTTAGTCATGAAACATTCAGAACTAGGTTCATCCTGCTGGCTTCTGTTACCCCACAGATCCGGGTCCACCTTCCAAAAGGGAAATTCAGGCCAAAATGACTTTCAGGCGAGTACATCCAAGCACGTGTTACCGTGTTGTCAGTTACATTTTTATTCAGTGTTATTTTTTCACAGCATCCTTTGAGTTTTGTAAGCAAAGGAAAAAAAAAAATTTGTTTTCTTAACCTGAAAGTCAGTTTAGTCAGATGTGTCCTGTTGTTACCAGGAAGAAGTGTGTGACCAAAGGCCTGCAGTGTGTGTCGGTGAGCGTCATCACGACTGTTTGCTGCTGTTTCTGATCATTTTGTCCTTTGAGAGCTAAAGCGAAGTGTTTGACTTTTCAGCTGTCACTAAATAAGAAAATAAACTACAACTGAGAAGAGTGTGAGAATGTGAAACAGCTTCCTTGTTATTTATTTGCAAGCACTGGGAACTACAAAAATTTTAAGCTGGTAACAACAGCTAGCACCAGCGAGACAGAGGAGTTTCTCTGTGAAACCATTTAAACTTGTGTCATTAACTTGGGCTGTGAGGCTGCAGCTTATCAGAGGTTTAAAGGTGGTGGTTCAGCTCCTGATAAAAGTATCTGGGGTCCTTTCTCCCCT
This sequence comes from Perissodus microlepis, assembly GCF_051167445.1. Classification (NCBI taxonomy): domain Eukaryota; kingdom Metazoa; phylum Chordata; class Actinopteri; order Cichliformes; family Cichlidae; genus Perissodus; species Perissodus microlepis. Next base: position 21,569,121 of record NC_140468.1, on the reverse strand, counting down.
AGCAGGGCCTATTTTAGTTTGGTGGGAGGCTGTTTGTGTCGTTTGCAGAATAAATCACTCAGCTGGAGGCCACCGTCTTGCAGTCTTGGACAGTCAACACACTAAAGGTGTCAAGGTGATCTGATTCAAGTACTCAGACTATATAAAAGTCTACACAAGACACAGAAAACAGGCATATAAAATTCCTTTGTTAGGTTTTATTTACACAAATTTAAATTGAGCAGTGTAACACGTCATTGAGTGTGGAGCTCAGGTGCGAGACTGCAGCGTGAGCCTCTGGACCATATCTGACAGATGAGTCATGTCCGGCTGCTGAGTCTGATGTTTGATGAACTCCAGAGTCCGAACCTGCAGCGGACAAAGATGAGAAGTCAGTGAGGCTGCATTCACAAATAAAGCAGATTTAAAGTGTACAGAGTGGGCCTCAGAGCTCTGAAACATGAACTCACGGAGGTGCGGGTCTCGCAGTATCCATGTTTGTGGCTGAGGTTCCAAAGGTTGACTGCCAGCTGGCTCAGCTTGTTGTTCCTCAGATCACCGTGAGCCAGCAGGACACCAAACAGGGAGAAGGCCAGAGCGCCCTGGCGGCGTGTGCTCTGCTGCAAGAGAGTGGGAAATGCATGTCAGCGTGGTTTTCCAGTTTTTGGTTTTCATTCCCACATGTACATGAAGGCAGCATAACTTTGGTTACACAGCATCCAGATTTTGGCAAGCTTGAAATCTGGATTTTCACTAAAACCAGATTATTTTTCTTTACAATAATTCATTCAGCCGTGGAAGCAGTTGCTTTTTGTTTTTGAATTTATATCAAAAGCACCGTGTCCTCACCTCATCACGACCGAGTGTCTTCAGATGGTCGAGGATCTGTCCAATCAGAGTCTCACACAGCTTGTTGATCTCTGATAGGAATTTGGGATCTCCGCCATAGAGCGTGTCATTAGAATCCACTGAGCCAGGAAACAGAATAATTAGATTAACGGGGAAAACTCCTCACTGTCTTACTACAGATGAAGACAGAATTATTATTAACCCCCTGTGGAATTTGCAGTACAAGGGACTTTAATTTTTTCATTTCCTTAGCATTTCTAAACATACTACTAGTATGTTTATACTATACTACTACATACTACTGCTTTTTATTTGTGGGGTATACATGTTTATCTATAACATTGTAATATGTAATAGTAATACATTAGCTAATACATAATATAAAATAAATATATATATATATATATATATATATATATATATATATACACACACACACACACACACACACGTATGTATCTAATATCTAATAACCATGTTAATAAAAAATCTTAATAAGATTGAGGACGATCAGTTACGATAAACAACAGTAAGTTGTAAGTTTGTGTGTTTGTGGAGATGTGCTTGGTTTCAGCCCCTGGCGTCTGATCCAAACTGAGATAAGTCAGAAGCATGTAGCAGATGTCATTAAATGAAGATATATTATTTCTGTGGTAATACATTAATCTCTCTAAAGTCACGTATTCTGTAATAAGACTGATCCAGTGGTTCAGGAGTAGTGATCTTTTGGATTTCCAATTTAAAAATATAGCTTTCTTGGCAATAGAGAGATAAAGAGTGGCTTCCTATATTTCCCATTTTGTTAAATTCTGTAATATTACCATGTAAGCATAGGGATGGAGATGAAGGGATTCGATAGCCAAGGACAGTGGATGATGTCTTAGGGACCGCCATCCAAAAGGAGGGGAGTGGGGGAAGTAATTGTCTGGGCTCCCTGAAGTGCACTGTGAAGTGTCTGTGCTACCTAAACCTTTTAAATATTTTCCTTTGGGTGAGGTGGGCCCTATGAAAAGACTGTAAAAAAAATCTTATGAGAGACGTGTCTAAAGACTGCAGAACAACAGCTGAGTCACGAGTGAATGACTTAGCTAGGACAGGAATTTAAATCTTGAAGTTGACAATCACTAGAACACTGCTGAGGAATGGACTGGAGAAAAACTCCACTTCTACTGAAGACACATGTTCAAGCCAGACTTAAGTGCACTAAGGAGGACCTGCTGTGGAGATGCATCTGGAACTGGGAATCATGAAGAGAGAAGGATACAGTCAGCAGCAAAACTGGGTCTGGGTCGTCGTCCAAAGCATATGTTGCTACTGCTGAAGAACCACCTCGAGAAGACCAAAGTGAATGTTACTGCACAAAGCCCCGACTTGAACCCCACTGAAAATCTGTGGAGTGAACTGAAGACCGACATTCGTGCCAGAAGACCATCAAATCTGGAAGAGCTTGAGAGATTCCTTAAAAAAGAATGGACTGGAATCCCTCTGGAGACGTGTGAGAGACTTGTTGAAAACAGCACTGTCCTCAACTGTACATGTGACAAGAACAGGAAACGTCACAAGTAAAAGCTCAACGCGTGAAACTCTTAACTTTTAGGGCTTACAGAAATTAGCCTGGGGAAATCTGTAAAAGAGGAACCTGTCTTTGTTAGCGGTCTCTGATGTAAATTCAGTGTTTATGTGTGTGCTGTTACCTTTGGGGATAGAGTACAGATAGGTTTCCTGGCTCATGGCTGCCAGCAGGGGCAGAGCACTGATGTAAACCCGCACCTTTGCATCGCTGTTGTCTTCCCAGGTATAATCCTGGACCATGTTGAGCAGACCCCGGACTAAGTAGAGCACCCCATGCTCTGGATGGTCCTGTTAAAAGACAACAACAACAAAAATCAAAACATTTGTCAAGCTGAACTGAGACAAAAATGGGCGATTACAGGTGTGGTCCGTCTCCTGTAAACCCACCTCTGAACCGTAATGAACCTTACCGGGATAACCAGCAGCATTGCCAAGAAGCTGTTGATAAAGTCCACGAGGAAGCTTTCAGAAGAGCGAAGTTTTCCCTCCACGCTGATGGAGCGAGGAACCTCCGGAAGAATGCTTACGGCTGCCTTTAGGAAAGCATCGGCTGGAAGAAGGAAGGTGGAGAACGAGTCAGAAAAGGCGTGGGAAGGACAAGAGAAACAGAAATGATCACAATATAGTAAAAACATTAGGGACACAAGTTTTGATCAACTAAATCTTAAACTTAAATCTCGAATGAGACAGCTACTCACCCTGGGACAGACACTGATTGGCCAAAGCAACCTGACCGGACAACAGGTAGAGGCTGAGTCGACTGAAGATGCTGCTGAGAGACGGGATGGTGATGAAACTGTAGGCGGCACATGCCTAAAAGAGAGAGAGGGAGAGGAAAATTTCATGCAATGTTATTTCTGTAAGAAAGGCCTATAAAAAAAGCTTGCTAGCATTAGGTGATAAATTAGCATTAGCCAAAACGCTAATGTTGAAGCTTAGAAATGCAGAGCCCAGAAAACCACGAGTTACTTTATAATGGGTCTGTCTTTTATATACAGTCTGTGGTTTTTTGACTTTTCCTTTGGCATTGCTAAAAAGTCATCCAAGAGGAACGTACGGTGATGTGAAAAGATTAGAGACTGCATGTGTGGACTCACTCTGACGAAAGCAGCGGTCTTGCGGGAGTGATTCCCTCTCATCACCCTCCTGGTCTCCATGGCCAGCTGGTTCACCGTCTGTAAACGACAAGGTTACATGAAGGAGATGGCGTTGTGGCTTCTGTCACTTAATGCTGAAATGCCAAACACAGGCTTACATGAATGAGTTGCACCAGGACAGGCTCCAGGTTACAGAAGGTGGCTCTAGCCTCCACACAGAAACTCAACTGCTGCTCAAAGTCACGACCAAAGGAAACCTGAAGTGCAGAGAAAAAAAAATTTAACCCCAAAATTGAAACAAAAACAACAAATGCAGATCAAAACAATGCAATACAAGAGGCCGAAACAGCAGTTGTGATTGTTGTTGACATAATATAATAGATGTGATAATCTCACCATGCGGATGAAGCCGATGATCAGCAGAGCCAAAGATCTTTTCTCGTCTTCGAGAGTAAGAGCACTTCAAGACAAAGAGAAAAATAAATGCGTTACCGCACGAACACAGCTCAAACGACGACTTTAAGTCACAGATATAAAAGTAGCATACGTCTGTATAACACACACAAACGAATACCCTACTTGACAGAGTCGTGCATGGTCTTGCAGATGTGCAGCATGGCGTTGAGGATCACCGGGTCTCTGGTGAGCTCCACCTGGTGTCTAAAGGCCGGAGAACAGAGTAGAACATCAATACAAAACATCAACGTTTCTGCCACAACTCTCAATAATCTCATGACTTTAATGAACTCTTACTTGATGAAGACCTCCATGATGGATTTGCAGACCTCCACCCTCACGCTGTCCTTCTGGAACATGTCCAGGAACGGCAGGAATCGCTCCTGAAGAACCGAAAAGAGCAAAAACTGAAAATGTAGCTCGACTTATGGCACTGGAATCACAGTTTCATCGTTGCAGCTCAAGCTGTAGAAGCTCACCATGGAGAAGAGGACAGAGAAGTCGTGGAAGTAGGTGAGGATCTTCCTGATCACCGACTGCAGCTACACGCAGAACAGACACGAGACAGTTAGTACAGAGCAGAAGGAAAGAGGAGGGTGGAGAGTAGCCGAGATTCGGGGAAGCATCGTGCACCAACCTGAGGGTAGGCGTCCTCGAATGCTCGGTCAGGGGTCATGTGTTTGATGATGTCAGCCAAAATCGTGTTGACCTCCCGTTTCTGACAGTCACGCAGAGAGAGGATTAAGAAAGGTAGTGCATTTCCAAAACATAAATAAATACAATTTGTGTTTGACTGCTTTCTACTCACTGTAAAGTGTCTGCAGGTAAACTCCACCCAGATTTCAGCACAGTTGATGTAGTCCTGCAAACCAAAATGAGATTTTCAGTAACAATCTGGAACATTCTGGAAGGAATAACAGGACCTTTTGAAAACTACTGTCAGCGGTTCAGAACCTGAGGACTGCGGACTTTGGTGATGACTTTCCAGGCTTCATTCAGGATCGTCAGCCTCTCGGATTCTGGAGGATCGGCAGACGCCAGGCTGCGACCCAGAGAGTCAAACAACAGATGCTGAAAAGGAGACAAAATTCATTACAAAAAGATTTAGACAATGACCTGAACATCTGCCTCTATCCTTTATATATTTTAATGACTTTATTACCCAATGAGATTGATTTTTCATACTCGTTGTGAATTATGCGAAGGTGTAATGACTACTTTTTCTTCAGCTTTTATAAACCTTCCCATTAAATTATTGGCAGTAATGAATTTTCACCAGTTGATTGTGTTGACTATAATCCTGCAGGAGCTGTAGAGGAAACAAAGAGGTTTCAGATCTGGATCTGATCCAGCCATCACCATGGGAAAGGAGTGGAGAGAATTTGTCAACAGTGTTGCAGTTTGAATCCAGCTGGAATCAACACACTGTCTGGATTCCTCCATTAGCTGATGCAGAGGCCATGTAACCGTGGCTGTAGACCTTCTGCATCACTTCCTGCACATACAGCTGAGCACATCAGTTTCATTTCCACTCGCTTTGAGCTCCTTATTGTGTCCATATTTAGACTTTAATTCACTGAGCTCTGAGATGATTTTTGTGGTGTAATTGTTTTCCCTTTCCAAGCTGTTTTGCTCTGGGATATTTTAATTATGTTACTGCTAAGTTGTTTTTCATAAGTATTTTTTTATCTTGTACTTATTTCCCCACATCCAATAAACAGAAGATGACTTCCTTGTTTTTAACCAAGGTAAGAAAAAAGATGCAGTGAACATGAAATGTTCTCTGACCTTTGGGAAGCCGGCCTCGTCGCAGTCTTTGATCATACCGATGAAGTCTGTGGCTCTGGCTGCAACAAACTCTGGCCTGAACGCCCTCATTACTGAATTCAAAAGCAAAGCACTGTGGGAAAGCAAAGATGAATTAGTGCTGTGCCATACATTCTGTGACAACTTTAGCTAAACCCATGCTAATTATATCTTAAATGAGGTTTGTCTAAAATAACAGTCATTTCTATGAAATAAAAGGATCATGACACTTCCAGGTAAATCACATGACAAGAAACAGCTACTAATAATTTTAAAGCACTCACTTGTTTCCCAGTTTTTTGCATCTCTCCATCATCTCTGTTAGCAGAGACTGAAACAGAAACACAAGCAGCATTAAAAGCAGAAACATCACTGAGGTTGTGCCCCTGCGACGCTCTCACCGAGCTCCACTTTTTCAATAAAGTCTAAGTAAATACCTCTGGAGCTCTGTACGCGATACACTGCAGGATCCAGCTGATGGCAGGTGAGTAGAGTGTCAGGTACTCGGGCATCTCCACCCTCTGCAGCACCAGCTGGGCCCGGACGTTCTCGCTGCTGATCTGTCGAAAAGTGCCGAGCAGGTCGAAGAAGTTGCGGTTCAGGCTGTCTTTCAGGTGGGGGGCCACCTCCATGCCCACCTGGAAACAAGGATATAGGTGTCAAACAAACAAAACCTACAAAGCTGGTAAACAGGGCAAGTCAAAAATAGCATTGTTCATGCATTTGCAGCATTTTTTTATGGCAACTGTTCTGGACAGGAGGAGTTGCAATATGCTCACTCAGAAAAAAGAGGCATCAACGACAAACGACAGGAGACAGAAATAAGTCTGAAATAACATGAAGGAGAGAAGCTGGGGTAACAGTGGGTTGCAGATGTATCAACAATAGCCTAAATAGGACACCCCACAAACACAAACAGGAAGGCAGGGAAATTAAGGAAAGATGAGCAGAGTCCATCTCACCCTGCAGAGGTAAGCTCTGGCATATGCAGCCACCAGAGGGTCTCCAATCCCTCTGACCATGGCAGTCAACCGAGGAAGGGTCTCCTGAATGCCGCTGTGGACAGTGGCAGGACAGATGGTGTTTTCTTTATGTCAAACGATTTTATTCCAGTTTACAAACATGGTTGATGCATCACAGCTATTAAAATGACATTTTCCAAATATTATTGCTAAATCTCTACGTATCCTAAAGAGAAATCCTTGTGGAAACTGGCTGATAAACTGTGAGGACTCACGATTTGTTGAGGAACCGGTTGCACTTGAGAATGGCAGCTTCAACATAGCTGTATCACCAGGTTAAAGAACCAAATTTACATACAAATTACTTACAAACATACGTAGCTGAGCCACTTTGCATTTAATCGTTATTATTAATATCTGGTTCTCTTTCAAAGTTTGTGTTTTTGGCCTGTCTCCCTCCCCACACCTCTAACCGGTCACAGCAGACGGGTGCTCCTCCCTGAGTCTGGTTCTGCTGGAGGTTACTTCCTGCTAAAAGGGAGGTGAGGTGACTGTTGTTGTGATTTGGTGCTATGTAAATAAAACTGAATTGAACTTGATTTTAAAACCAGGTCTGTGAGTGAATGAAACTCCTGCCAAAAGCAGACTATGAACAGAAATCCTTCTGAGTGAGGGTGTTGAAGGATACAGCCTGGGAAGGAGCTCTCTGATGGAGGCGATCTTGTAGAACCAGTTGAGGCACGTCTCTTTTGCGGTGTCATTCACATCTTCAACTGTGAAATTATCTGAGGTGGCAAACAAAAGTCAAATGTGAATTAACAAAAACTAAATCAATGCAACATGACTTCAGAAGGTGCAAGGATCGTCTAAATGCTATGAAGAATTTAAAGCTTTAAGTTGATTGTCAGCATTTCCACTTTACCTGGTAAAGGTCGTGGGTCTGAACACATGGTCCAGATCCTGTCGTACACCAGCCGGCCTGCAAACAACAAGGACCCGAGTCACAAAACTTGCACATTGTTCAGGTTCAACTGTGGAAAAAAATCTTTACTGACCAAATGTGTCAAGGATATCAGTGATGAGAACAAATTTGCTGGGGTAGAACTGGATCACCGAATTGTCGGACAGAAGCTTGGAGCACTGCAGCACAGATCACAGATCAGGGGTGATATTTATTAAGGCGACACCAGTTAAAATGAGCACCAATTAAATAAACATTACCTGGATGACAATCTTCAGGGCTTTGACCTTCTGGTCAGAGGACCAGGCCTCCTTTAGGGACTGGTTCAGCTCCTCGATGCGGTTGGCGTAATCCTGTTGCGAGAGGTTCAGCAGCTCTCTCTGGGAGCCCTGCACACACACACAGGCAAGAAGATCCAATAACATCCCCCATCGTATTTCTTGAAAGAATAATGCAAGGCCAGCCAACAGTGGGACGCCTACCTCCTCTAGATCATCCAGCTCCTCCAGACGAGTGCGAACCTTCTCTGAAACAGCCGATCCTTGACTGGTGGCTTTTCCTAGTGAAAACAGGAAGTGATGTATAAGTTGTGAAGTTAAAGACCAAATAACAACTTAATAAGTGATGCTGACATTCTTTTTGTTTGCCCATTTTGTTTTTGCTGCCATTTATGGTTATGGTAGACAGAAAAAAGCAATTTGGAAGGATTTAGGTAGTAAAATGAATATATTCTGATGCTGTCACAGGATTTATTGATACTACAGATAACTATAGACATTGAAAGCATTCTGAAATTATTATATGTGATAGAAACAGGTTGCTCTTACCTCTGTCAGAGCCTATGAACAGATTCTATGGAGAAAAAACAAATTATAATTAAATTTTAGAACATCAAAAAAGTGCTAAACTCTCTTGAATATTTTGTTAATTGGTGAAGCCATCAGGTTCATTTCCACTATGTTTTCAAGCAGCATTAGATTACGAGACAGCAGGCCCTTGGGTAAGAGGTAACAACAGCCTTGCTGCTACGATAGAGGACTCACTATGGAGAGTTTTTCGGTGGTGGTGAACCTGGCCAGGATTTCCCCTCGCTTCAGTGACCAAGGTTCAAAATCTGGTCCCACTGCCTCTTCTTCCTTCTCTCTCTTCCTCCTCCCCAGGTCCTGAAAGCACATCTTTATTTAGCTTCACTTTCAAATGAGCACATGCTTCAGGATTTACATTTGTCCAAGTCACTGACTCCTGTGGAGCTGCTGTGGGACATGGGTGGCGTCTCGCTGGCCGAGGCCGCGGCAAACATGGACAGGGGGTCGGTCCCGTCCAGCATGGAGCTCAGAGGGTCTGGCGGTGCTGAGGAAGAGGAGGATGAAGAGGAAGAGGTGCTGCCTTTGCGGGTCCCACGGCGGGTCTTTGTATCGGTCACCTGGACGGATTGAGAGAGGGTCAAACCTGTCACAGGCCCATTAAAAAAAACCACAACAATGTTTTTGCATGTTTTCAGTGAATTAAAGCTCAACACTGATACCATGATGGGTTTGAGTGGGTGGTAGTCTCCAAAATCAACAAGAGCGGCCTCAAGACGACACCTCTGCAGCTCTGTGTCATAGTTGCGGCCATGCGAACGCCTGGTTGCAAAAGAGATAGACAGCTTTTTGGTCCTGCTATCGTTGATAAAGCACTGACGAACATGACCCAGTCACACAAACAAAGCTAAACTAATTATGGCACAACTCTGTGAAAGAAAGGCATAGAATATGTGAAATTGCAAAGAAATGTCTGATTTCATCATCTCTGGTTCATAATTAAAAGTCTAAAAGAATCTGGAGAACTAAACGTACAGGAAAGTGAATGGCTGCTACATTTCTGAGAAATATGTTGGATATCTACACTGATAAAGACTGTGTAATGGGTAAGGAGTGAAAGGATGGTACATTATCAACCTACAGACGGCTAAAAGCTTCAAAACACACAAAATTTGATTGCACTAACTCAAAACTGTACTCAGTAGTTTGTATAGCCCCCACATGCTTGTAGGTATGTCTAACAATGTTGGGGAATGCTCCTGATGAGATGATGGATAGTGTCCAGGGGGATCTCCTCCGAGATCTGGACTAGGGCATCACTGAGCTCCTGGACAGTCTGAGGTGCAACCTGACAGAGGCAGCTGGACCAAAACAAAGTCTAAGAGGTGTTCTACTAAATTTAAGTCAGGCAAGTGTGGAAGCCAGACATCGGTATCATCCTCAAGGAACTGCCTCCATACTCTCAACACATGAGGCTGGGCATTGTTGTGCACCAGGAGAAATCTGGGACCCACTGCACCAATGTAGGGCTCAAAGGTTTCATCTTGATACCTGATGGCAGTCAGGGTGTCACTGCCTGTAGAGTTAGAGTGCACGTCCATCCATGTATATGTCTCCCAAAAGCATTACTGAGCCACCACCCACCATACCATTCACAGTGAACAACATTACAGGCAGCATCATGTTCTCGATAACTTCTACAGACTCTTTCATGCCTGTCACATGTGCTCAGGGTGAACCTGCTCTCATCTGTGAAAAGCACAGGGTGCCAGTGGACCTGCCAGTTCTGGTACTCTATGGGAAATGCCAGTGTAAATGCCACAGTGCCGTGCAGTGAGTACAGGGCCCACTAGACCATGCTGGGCAATCAAGCCAGCTTCATGCAGTTTGTTTCTGATTGTTTGGTCAGAGACATTGACACCAGTGTCCTGCTGGAGCTCTGACAGTTCTCATCCTGCTCTTCACAAAAGAGCAGATAGTGATCCTGCTGATTGGTTAAGGACCTTCTCCGGTCCTGTGTCCTGAAATCACCTCCATGCTCTTGAGACTGTGCTAGAAGACATACCAAAACTTGTGGCAGTGGCACGTATTAATATGCCATCTTGGAGGAGTTTGACTACCTGTACAATCTCTGTAGGGTCCAGGTATCTGCGGCCAGCAGTGACAATGACCCAAGGCAAATGCAGAACTAGTGAAAAATCGTCAGAAAAGACGAGGAGGGAAAATGTCGTAACTGAAGAAGGCGTCTGATTCAAAGTCACAGTCATAATAATACCATAAAAAGCTTCTTCGTCTTTAATGTTATGTTGCAAGCCTGAAAAAAGTTGACATTTAGTTTACGACGCTAACTGAACATTAAACGCACGACAATCGTATCTACACTACATGCGTGTGCTCAGGCGTGGCTCAGTGTTTAAATACTAAAGATTTAAGTTGTTAATAAACCGTTTGTAAAATAAGAAGACCACATCTTACCACTGCACCGCAGCCATTTTTCTGCATCATATGACACCTCAGGCCTCAGCTCGGAAGTTAATTTAATTTGGGTGTTTTTTTCCACAGTCGAGGGGTTAGTTAAATATTTATCGCTGCCACACTTAATGGATACCGCTGTGAATATGTATTTAAATTTCATTTATAATTTTTTACAAAGACAGCGTGATTTAAGAGGCATTTTAATGAACTATCGCAAAATACAACTTCATTTCCCAGGATATATTGCGAGCTTTCGACGCGCTTTCGCCACAGAAGAGAACAAATAGACAGGAGGAGCCACTTTGGAACAATATACCGGGTAGCGACTTTTTATGTTTAACGCTACTGATTTTATCGTAATTCTGACTGTTGCTGTCAACTCCTGGCACACTTTTCCTTACAAATATTTTCGAGATATTTCGCTAGCGCTCCAGTCTAGGAGCCAAAACAGAACAAGCTGCCAGGTTTGCTGCTGTCGAGCAACTCATCTCATCAATACACGATCTTCTTCGTGAGTCTCGCCGCTTACAGTCTGATTGCTGCAGTCAGAGGAGTAGCTGCAGGTTCCAGTTCAGCCGAACCATGACCTGACCGTGGTGCTGCAGGTCTGTCTGCCCAGTTCTCCTGACCAGGTACAGTCTAGCGATGTTAGGTTTGGCTCGGGGCGGCAATTAGTTTCTATTAAAACAAACACGTAAGGCTGGCGTTTGGAAGCGGCTACAGTTAGCTAGCAGCTAGCCAGCTAGCGTTAAAGTGTGACATGTCTGACTGTTTGGATATAATGGACACGAGTCAAACTGGCTGTAGTCATGTGGCCATTAGTAATACTGTTTTGTCTTTTATATGTAGACTTCATCAGTCATAACCAGTCACTGTGAGAAACATGTTTTTTGTTGGTTTTATATATATATATATATATATATATAACATTAAAACCAATAGCAGAACTGTGATTTGATAAACTTTGAACTGTGGTGGGGTCTGAGCACAATGTATGGCTTACATGTCAAAGTGATGACCAAGTGGAGACCTCTTGTGTTCGTTTGACTCAGCCAGACCTTCCTGTGAAACATCCATCAGTTTCCATTCATCCGTAGACGCTGGTATTTTTATATGATAGCACGAAAGTGTTCTTGTGTTCTTCTGATCTCACTTCATGTCAAGCTGAAGGTGGCAAAGAGTCAGACTCTGATTCACAGTCTCAATTAGTTTTATAACTTGAAGCTGAAGACGTGAAATAAAAACCTTTCATCCAGCAGCATGATCAATAATGCGCAAACCACATCACAGTCACTAAAGCTGCTATCAAAGGGACTGAAGACAGGGCTATACTTAAGATTATCTCTGTGTCTGTGTTTAATTAATCAGTTTCAGAAATAGTGAATGATATTCTTTGAACATTTCCAATATCCAGAATCCAAAATGGTTAGTCCAAAAACATGAAAAAGCAAGCTGCTGACTACAAGTGAAAAATATCAGACAATCCCCCCTCCTCCTCTCTGACTCACAGAAGACAGTGCAGAGGAAGAGGACAAAGTAAAGCTTATTATAGTGAGACTGTGAGGTAGTGACCTTATTCTATCTAAGTCCAGATTTAGGGCAGCAGGTTGTCATAGAGACTGCTTCTTCTCCCATGAATCCCCCATCTGTGTGGCACGATCTCCTTCTGTCTGTCAGATACAACCATGCACGTTAATATTATGCCCTTCAAACACCCTTCAGACGCCCACCAGCCTTCCTGTGCAGTGGTGAGACTTGTTCAACTTGTCACACAACCAGAAATCGTGTTCGCTCTCTTTATTGCTGAAGTAAAGGCCCTCTCAACAAGAATTTGTCCAATGTTTCTGTATGTTACATGTAGTCCCTGACTTATGCGATTATGTTAAACTTGACAGATCTGTACATGTCACATTTTCTGTTTTGTTAGTCTTTCGTTGAACATGTGCAGTACAAACAGAGACTACGTATAGGCCTGATTTAATTTGTAAAGAGAATACCTGTTGCTGGATGTCCCGTCTTATTTTCATCTTCTTTTAAATGTAAATAATGAGAGATGCGCTCTCATTATTAATGCCATCCTGTTTTGGAGAACCTGAACAAGTCTTATCTGTGTAACCAATACTCACTTTCATGACCCGATGCTCCAGGATCAGGTGGCCACTTTATTTTCCTTAAGACGTCCGTTTGCGTTTCCCTCTTATAAGGTTACCAATCTGCATCTCCCCTGAGAGTCCCCAATAGGTTTTTGGCCTGCAGATGAAGATTTGCCTTCAATTATTAAGAGGAGAAGTTTATTTGTAGGGGCTGATGGGCGTAACTCCTTACCTGATAGCCCTTGTCCTTATGTGCTTTGATGGGCATATGTCACACAGGAGATGCTGTTACTGTACTTGAGTAACTTCAGTGTTTTCTAGGGAAAGGGAACACTTTCTGGGAAAGGGATCCCTTGTCCTCTATAAAGCTCACTAGTCTTCCTGTTGCCTGCCTTCTCAGATACACTGGGAGCTCTCAACAAGCACTCAGTGACGATGGAAAGCTCCGCATCTGTCAGGCTGCGTTACGAGGAGCTGCTGTTTTATGCGGCCTGTGTTTCTAACTGCTGGTCTGTGTGTCTGTGTGTCTGCGTGTGTTTAGAAGGCAGAGTGTGTAGGAGAGGAGGCAGTGGCGCTGGTGGCATGCGTGTGAGCAGCAGCTGGAGGTGGCAGCTCTCCCGAGCCATGCGACTGGCGCTGAGCTGGTGCTGGCTGTGCCGCACGCAGAGGGGGGGCCAAGGCGGGGGTACCAAAGCGGGGATCGGCGGCAGGTTGTCAGAGGTGTGGCGTTACAGCAAGCTCTTGCTCAAGTCGCTGTACTTCAACAGCCTCACCAACTCAGACACTCTGCTGGACTGTGCTTTTGAACCCGTTTATTGGATTGTGGACAACGTGACCCACTGGTTTGGAGTGGTAAGCTCACTTCCCTCCTCTCTTGATTCCCACGCCTGCTGCTGCTTTCCTTAATCGTTTTTCCTTCTCTTACCCTCCCAGGTGTTTGTCTGTCTTGTCGTCTTGCTGACATCCTCAGTTGTGGTCATCGTCTACCTGTTTGTCCTTCCCACGATCGTCAGCACTTACCCTGCACACTGGATTGTGTGGCACCTCTGTTGTGGCCACTGGCTTCTCATTATGGTGGTGTTCCATTATTACAAAGCGACCACCACCTCTCCAGGACACCCACCAAAGGTAGGAGTCACACTCCTCAGAGGCTGACCTGTGTCCCAAAACGTCGGCTGCATCCTTCAGAGGCCGCATTTGAAGGCCGATTACATCACAGCCAGGCGACAAAGGCTGTCCCAATTCGTCGACTCCTTCAAATGCGGCTGACAAATGCGTCCTTCATTTCCCCGAATTTGAAGGATGGGTCGGGTGTGTCCTTCGTGGCCCACCATATCCCAGAATTCATAGCGCGGGCCAGCCAAATTTCAGCTGCCAACAATGGCGGCCGCTACTAAGTTTTAAAATTACTCTTATTAATCTTTCTGGGTCACAAAATAAACTTTTAACATTTTTCAGGCGAGAAGGTAGCTGTGTAAACTTCAAATATCTGCTTGGTTTATTAAGATATCGCATATTTGCAAAAGTGTGCCGACGTTTTCGGAGACGTCTGTTACCCACCAGCTCGATAGCAAGCCGGGGGGTTCAATGGTCACTCCAGCCGACGAGAGCAGCAGACTCCCGGCTTCATCGTTTTCAGACCCCCGCGTTTTCGCTACTCAGGTTAAACATGATATAAGTCACTCGGATAACTTAAAAATGTAATTGTTTGCCTTTTTCTGTGTTTTATTTGTTCCGGAGTAAATCAGTTTGGCTGAGATCAAAGTTATTAGATTATTAGGTTAAATAAAACTTTATTAATCCATCGGGTGGGTTCCTCCGGGATTTTCACACGGCTGAATAAACGTTAAACAGAAAACTGATTTAAACAGAAGTGTGAGACGGTCGAGAATTTACGCCAGTCTCCTGTTATATTTTAGATAGCAAGGAGCAGACGGCCGAGTTTATTAAACTCCACCGACACAGCGGTGACGCTAATCTGAAGGCTAGACCGTCCAATTTCACAGCCTCGCACTTCCGGCCTTCTCGGTCTTTGAAGGACCCGGCCCACGTAGACCGCGATGGCTGGGTCCTCCGAAGGATGCAGCCTACGTTTTGGGACACAGCTATAGTGACTTATTCTGCTGCCATCATTGATTTTTACATTTTTCTAAAGTACAAATGTGAATACTTTTTAACATTTAAAACATTTCTTTTTTGGTTTATGCGTTAGTTTGTAGGTATTTTTTGAGGTAGGGTGATTATATTTCAAAGACTGTAATTGAATTACTTTTTGAATATTAACAAATCATAAAATCATAAAGTAAAAATCTACATACAAAAGTATTTCCCCCCTTTCTGATTTCTTAGGGTTTTTTTTTTTTGCATATTTGTCACACTTACATGTTTATATGTTACATAACCCAAGAAAATTAATTTTTTTTTAATGATTTTATTTAATTAGGCAGAAGTTACCCAAACTTACCTGCCCCTGTATGGAAAGGTAGTTGCCTCCTAAACCTAATAACTGGTTGTGCCACCCTTGGTAGCAAGAATTGCAGTCAAGCATTTGTGATAATTGGCTATGTGGCTTTCTAATCGCTCCAAAACCTTCAGTTTGTCTTTTTGAACCTTTCGAAGGTTGACTTGCTGGTGTGTTTACCATTGTCCTGCTGTGTTCTTGAGCTTCAGGCCATTAACTGATGGTTAGAAATTCTGTGTTAGTTTTACGTCAGATGTAACCTTTTGTCTCATCAGAGTATTTGCCCAAAAGACTTGGGGATCATTAAGATGTTTTTTGGCAAATATGAGACTGGCCTTTGTGTTAATTTTGATCAGCAGTGGTTTTCTCCTTGGATCTCTCCCATGGAGGCCATTTTTGCCCAATCTCTTTCTTATTGTTGTATCATGAACTTTAACTTTAACCCTTTAAAGCTGGTCAGAGCGGGCACGCTCTGTTTTGCGTAGCTATTTTTAAATCCCGGTAGAAGTGCAACCAGGTAAGCTAGCGCAATAATTTTTTTTGCATATGAAACCGGAGGAGTTGTACTTATATCTTATGCCATCAGCTTGTCCTAGGTCACAGTTTCCTTCCACATATAGCTTTGCAAAAATGGCATAAAAACCACTTGCAGCAATAAAAACACAATATTCCAGAAACACGCTTTACCGATCTGATCAGCTGTTCGTAACACTTCCTATGTTAGAATAGATCATCAGCGCAAACTATCGCACGTCCGCCATTACCTGCCCGAAACCGGAAGTGACGTCATTTTCTCGGAAATGTAGTTTTTTACCTTCAGGGCCCCATCAGCCTATACTGGTGTTTTTAAAAGTTATGTTTGACTTTATGACTTTCT
This sequence comes from Perissodus microlepis, assembly GCF_051167445.1. NCBI lineage: Eukaryota > Metazoa > Chordata > Actinopteri > Cichliformes > Cichlidae > Perissodus > Perissodus microlepis. The sequence continues at coordinate 21,552,730 of NC_140468.1, read as the reverse complement.
GTGTCGTTTCTGGGATGCTTAGAAGTCATATTGCACTGCTGGAAATAGTTTATTTTGATGCATATGCTGCTTTTTTGCAAATTTGCATTATAATATTTATTTTCGTTTTTCCTGTAGTAAATAAAAATTGGTGTATTTCAAAATAAAACTATGAAGACACTCAAAATAAATTTCCTGTGGTGGGAGACTATTTTGTGCAACTTTTTTGTATTTACAGTTTTGAGGGATAAGCCTCTTAAATTTCTCTAACTAGAAATATATGTTAAAAAAACCAAAACTATTTTCAATTTTTTTGTAGTTTATTGCACTTTTTTGTAATTTATGTAATTACTATGCACTTAATGCATACATATTATTAAAATTTGGGCTATAATGGTTGTATTGATGTATAGCAACTTGAAATGCTCCCAAAAATGGCTCCACAGCATGTAAAAATATAATATAAGCTCTGGCGGACTTGGTTCTATGGTAGGTCTTAAAGGGTTAACCGAGACAAGTTGAAGTCTGCTTTAGATGTTGTTCTGATTCTTTTGTGACCTCCTGGATGAGCCGTTGCTGCACTCTTGGAGTGACCTTTTTTTTTTCCTTAATGAATGAAATCTTGACTTTAAATACAGCGTTTTGTATTTACTCAGGTTACCTTTGTCTAATATTAAAATTTGTTTCATCTGAAATATTCAAATAGTCAAAAAATGTAGAAATCAGAAAAGGCAAAAACCTTTTCACAAAACATAACATTGTAACAAAAGACATCAAACCTGTGAAATAATTTACTAAGGTCATAAATCAAGTGAGAAGTAGGTAAAGTGTTTTTTTTATAAACACTTATACAATTTGACTTTTTAAAAGCAGAGGAACTGCCCCTGATGGTCATTAGAAAGAATGCAGGTTTATGTGTCACTTCTCAGACCCAGCGGGCCATCATTCCATCTTTTATGTACAGGCTGTGGTATTTTCTGAAGAAGACAGAAGAGCTTTTGTCAAGCTTTTGAATATCTGCATTTTTTTTTTTTTTCTATTTTAGGACAAAAGTCCCTTCCCTTCTGTGTCCATCTGTAAGAAATGCATCACTCCCAAACCACCGAGGACACACCACTGCAGCATCTGCAACGTGTAAGTTCTTCACGTAGTTCCAATGTGGAGAGTTGGCGTGTTTTATATGTTTGTTTTCTTTTATCATATTAAAATGTTTGCTATATTGCAGGTGTGTTTTGAAGATGGACCACCACTGTCGTATCCTTTGAGCGAGGAAAAACTCATGAAAATGACTTTTATTCTGTTCACTTTTTGTTTTGGTGTCTCCTGGTGTTCCCGCTTGTTACACGTATTGAACTGAGCTCTTTCCAGCCTGGTTGAATAACTGCGTGGGCCATTTCAACCATCGCTACTTCTTCTCCTTCTGCGTCTACATGACCATGGGCTGTATCTACTGCAGCATCAGCAGCAGGAACTTGTTTCTGGATGCCTACAACGCTGTAGAGGTAAGGCTCGATAAGGAAAGATTAAACCATCCATATGTTTGGGTGGCGTTTTCGTCATGGCAGCTGCATCTCATTGTTCCAGTTCAACTGAGATCCGTTCTGACACGACATATTCCTTTAAGCAGGTTTTTCTAGGTATTATTAACACTACCCCTCTGCACAGTTTGGGTGAGGAGCTATGAGGAAATAATTTGCATCCGTCAGTAAAGCATGATTTGCAAAATTTGAGCTCATCTAACAAACAACAAAGGGAAACGCCTTCTGCTTTCATTCTTACTCTGATTAAGGACCTCAAGGGTGCCAGCTGGTAAACAAAACTGTAGGCTTTGGATAGTAACGTTAAAGGAGCAGTTCAGCACAAAATACAAACTTTGGACACTACTAACTGTCCTTCCTGTCCACCTCAGACCTACTATCAGACCCCTCCTCCGGACTACAGTTTCAGAGAAACCACTGCTCATAAGAGCATCATCTTCCTCTGGGTGCTGACCAGGTGTGAGACACTTTACCTTTTCAAAAAGTCCATAATGCCACTTGTATAGTGCAAATTGTAATATGCCCCTTCTCCCTCTTCCCTGCAGCTCTGTGGCAGTCGCTCTGGGTGGACTCACCCTGTGGCACGCCATGCTTATCAGCAGAGGAGAAACCAGCATAGAGCGGCACATCAACCGCAAAGAAGCCAGAAGATTAAAGGAGAAAGGAAAGGTACGTGCACTCCTGTGCAGAGTCAGTTGCTATATATGAGCAAAAGTTTAGTCTTTTATTGGACAAACCAGTTGAAGTTCACCAGACATGAATCCTGCATAGGAACAAAATTCAAACTCATCGAGGGTCTCTGAAAATCCTGTTTTCTTCTTCTCCTAATCAGGTGTTCCGAAATCCATATCATCGCGGTAAAATGAACAACTTGAAGCTACTGTTTGGTGTGCAGAAGAGGAGGTGAGCTCCGTCACTGCTTCAGCTTTTGGGGATTTTGATGAATATGTGCAAGTATTCCATCTAGAGAGAGGTTCTTATTAGTCACAGCTGGGATCATGTGCTCAAACTATTATTCCACCTGTTTTTCTAACTGCATAAAGAAAAAGAATAGGAAAATATTTTTATATTGACACATTTGATGGTTTTCATGCAAAGCCAGCTGGCAGGTTTCTTTCAGTGTTGTGCTTACTGAAAAGCAGGGACACAAATTACCACTGTTGTATGTATGATTTTTGAAATTGTCAGTTGTGTCCCCTTTAAAAGATCACAGCTTTGTCATCCTTCATTGTTTTCAGTCACATTTCATGCCATCTGTTCTTCTGTTCCTCAGTCACTGGCTCACACGGGTCCTCTTACCCTCCAGCCATCTTCCCTGCGGAGACGGCATCGTGTGGGACTGCACCTTCGCCAGGAGAGACCCCATGGCCATCTGACTTTCAGCCTTTTAATGTCGTACCATATATACAAAAAAAAAAAAAAAACTTCAAACCTGCATTTATAACCAGCAAAGAAGAAAAGACTGTGGTTACACAGATCAGCAGCCTTTTGCTGTGTCTGTATCAGCACTGATAAAAGTGGAGAAACACAGGAGTGTCTCAACTTCTTAGATCCAACTGTCACTTTTCCAGCATTGTACAGTGAGACTAAGCTGTGACTGCAGAGCTGTCGACTGATCTGATTCATGGATGCTGCTGGTCAGCATCTCAGTAACGCCTCGTTCACACAACTTTAATTGAAGAGGTGATGAAATGTTGTGGGATTCTGTTACACGGTGTGGTTTGGCACCATCACAGGAGCCAAAGTTAAAGCTTGTTAATGGTGCATACAGTACAGCACGTTAAAAAAAACTATTTTATCGTTATTAAGTGAAGACCTGAAAGTCATGTCGGCAGACTGTTTACAGCAGACTCTTCTTCTCGGTTCATGCTGTAAAACAGACTTGCACACTTCCCCTCAATCTGACTTTAGCTTGTAAAAGAGAGCGTGCCACCTTTATGCGCTTTTTATAAATTAGTGATAAAAGTGCAAAACACGGCACCATTAGCAGCTGAGACTGTATCAATCTCCAGCTCTGTTTAAGGATCGGCGTCTTCAAAATAACAGAAGATAGCTGTGGGAGGCAAATCGTGAAAACATTATTTAAGAAGTGTTGTGTTAGTATTTAAATAATTGTTATTTGTAAGTTGTTTTTAATACCGACTACTCATGTGTTTCAAAAACCATCCCCTGGCATTACTGGGAGCCACTGACCTGAACTCATTTCTTGGTGCCAAAGACGAGTGAAAAACCAACTACACAGCTCTTGATTTCAGAGAACCTTAAACACAGACGTGGTTGTGTGCCTTGTTTGGTTATTCAGCCTTGAAATGTGTGAATCAGACACTGAAATATTATTCTGTCATTTAATTTATTTTTTTCCTCCCCTAAAGCCACATTTTCATATCGGCAACCTCATGATGGTTTTGGAGGCTCTGCAGTTGCTATAGAAACAGACATCCAGCTGTGATAGTGTTGGAGCTGTGCTCTGATTTCATTTATCTCGCCGCCTTAAAATAAAACAAGGTTTTGATATTTCTGGGTCCGTTTTTAGTGACGATATTCAGACAGACACGAGTGAAATTTCAGTGTAAACAAAGGTTTAATGACATCTTAAGTTAGACATTTTAAATATTGTCTTGGCATAAGTTGATGTGAGGTCCAAAGTCAGCCAACATTTATGATTTAATAACAGAATACAAGGCAGATGTTGAACATGAGGTTCACATAACTTAAAATCCAAACGAAAGTACATTTACCTAAACGGATATTTCATTCTGTAAAAAGTATCCTAAAATTTCAGTCAGCGGAAGCTTTCACACGTGCTCGATCCATGAACAGTTGGCACATTCATATTCTAGCAAGTCTCAACATTGGTTAGAGACGTCACTGCTCAGGTATACATTCACATGAGAGTGTAAAAAAGTCACTGATGTGTCTTCCACTGCTGTGGGGGTTGGAAGAAAAGTGGTTCCAAGACTGGAGTAGGTGCCTGCTTTGTCTGCAGTGTGAAATTGCTGGGACACAGTGTGTTAACCACTGTTAAGTATCCAAGTTTCTGCTACGTTACAGTTCTCAAATCTGCTGAAATAATGGCTGCTACTTAAAAGGCATCGGAGGCAGATCTAGCGTCACACTGACGCCTTGTCAGCGTCACTCTCTCTGCTTTTATATGCAGTGGGAAAAAATTGCTTCTTTTTATACAGGAGCTGAAAAATCCAATTACCTGGCACTACCTCATTATGGTGCCTACTGACATGTTCATGATCTCAGGACAGTAACACTAGATTTGAGACATTCTGAAGAAACACAAATGATTACATGATCTTTGCAAGTGGTTTTTGTTATTTTGTTAGCTGAAAGAGGATAAGCTGACCAAACAAGTGTCCCTTCATTATGATTATGACCTTAATGCATCTATGATTTTACCAGCTGTAAAACCTAGAATATAAATACGCCTAAAATCTCATTTTGAAATTTTTGCACCTTCAGCAGTGAAATATTTCCCACTCAAAATGACGTCATCTCATTTCATGTGACTGTTTGGTCAGGACAGGACAACAATATTCATGAGGCGTGCTGCATAATAACAAAACACTCATTTCATTCTTTTGACTTAAGCTCTGCCATCAGATTTATGTGCATTAGTCTATACAGTCTTACTTGTGAAAATACAGACAGTTAAAACATTTCAGTATACAGGGGAAGAGTAGGAGGGGCAGAAGGAAGCTGGGAGATCCTTGAGGGTGGAGGCTGCTGGAGAGCTTACCCGCAGAGGGTGAGCCGTTGAGTGGGCAGCACAGCTCTGCTACTTGGTATCTGTAATTTGGTGTTGATTAGGGGGGAAATCATCTTCCACCAGGACTTCCTAAGAGGAACCTACAGGGACAATTAGAGAAATAGCCATAAACGCATGCTTTACTAAATGCTATGGCACCTGTTTACATGCTAGCAAGATTCACAAGACCAGAAAAAGAATTGGAGTAACATCAGTATAATCACAAGCTTCAAAGATTTTTTAGATGAGTCCATCTTTAACCTCCTAAGACCCGAACTCTTCCACGGCATGCATTTTTAATTTCTCTTTGATATTTGGGCTGACTGGGGCCCGATGAATGTAAAAACAAAGAATTACCAGGGGTTTTTTTTCATCTTATTTTTGTTTTTAAGAAAAATAAGAGCCACATATGAGGATATTCGTTTAAAATTTTGATAGAACAGTGTCAGTATAATGTCCCCGTAAGTGGATATCAGGCCCTTGTAGAGCAAAATTGAGTATTTTGGTCTAAATAACCCAAAATGTGATGTCCACATATGTGGACGCCAGGTCCTAGGAGGTTAATAGGAAAAGGTAGTTCTTACCACTGCGCTCTGGCCTGAACCGCCTCCGTCCTCACCAGCCTCTTCTTGTCATCCAGAGGTTTGGCGAGTGCTCGAAGTACTCGGGCCCGAAATGGCAACACCTTAAATCACACACGGATAGGAGGAAAAAAATCGGTAAAGCAATTAATATGTTAACATTACACTTTTTATACAAGTTTCCTGTTGAAAAAATGTTGGGAAAAGTGACGATTAGAATCACGGACTCTTCTTCTAAGGCCTTAAAGGGGCAGTTCACCACGAAATCCTGTTATGCTCATGAGTGGGTGACAGGATCTAAATATTAATGGTGCTCATCTCGGCTGAGCTGTAATGTTTCTCATTGGTTTAAGTACACAGTAGACAGAAAACAGGTCCCACATGGAGCTGCTCACAAAAAACCTCATGGTTTCTAGAGAGAAACATCACTGCTGAGCTTCTCAAATACATTTAACGGTACTTTTGGCAACCAAGCACAAATGCCATTGATAAACAGCACTATGTCCAACTGTTCCCCACTTATGAGGATCAATAGTGTCACATGATGACAAATTTGTAGCTTGTAATTCTCTGACTCAAACATTGTGGTGAAATCCAACAATCATAAAGACTCCTTTAGTAATTAGCTTCAATATAACTGACTGCATTTAGTCAGATTGGTCAATTCAGTCTGATTGCTAAATGTTTCCATGTTCAGGAACCGTAGTTTATGTTTGTGAGTCCTTATTCAGCTTTTGTAAAACAAAAACACATTTCAATAAACTGGTTGAATTTAAAGTTTTTCAAACAGTTAAAGATAAAACACACAAATTAGGAATTTAAAAAAATCTTATGAAGGTTGAAACCAAAGTATTCAAAGATGGTACGTTTTACCTCATGTACAGGGAAGTAGGAAAGAGTGCTGATGCAGGACAGCGAAGCAATCCGTACACTCTGCAGTGTAAAGGAAAAAACATTGTCATCATTTAATGACCTTATACAGTCCAGCTTTTATAGAGCACTTACAGCATTAAATACTAAAACAAAACAACAGTTTATACTGTAATCTTGAGGAGACTGAATAGTTACTGAACAGACAGTGGTGATCTAACTAACCATAGCTGGACTGCAGAGGAGGGCCAGCAGCCTGTTGACCAAAGCTTCCAGCTGCTGTATGAGAACTTGTGGTGGGTTGACGAGGACGGGCTTCAGACAGGACAGAGTTGTCAGACGAATGTCCTGATCAGGACACGACAAGGCCTCCAGCAGCAGAGAAAGAAGCTGCACAGGAACAGGACTTGGATGATTACAGGCACCTACCAGCTCGAGTCATTTCTTACGAGCATCAGAGCTGCTCTGTGTTACTCACCGCTGGAAGTTCAGTGACTTGAACCTGCTTGGGCAGCTTATTGACGATGTTAGATAAAGCTTTCAGGTAGTTGGGCTTCTTCTCTGGTGGAAACAAACAATACACAAATAAACCAAAAACATTACATTCTGAATCTTGTATATACACTGATCAAACAGGGTTTAAAGCATGGAAATCTTTGTCTTCATCAGTTTTTGGTGACAAATTCCAGCAACGATCAATTAACTTTTCAATATATACAGTGGTGTAAAAAAAGTGTTTTTTGATGTTTGTAACACTTAAATGTTTCAGATAATCAAATATTTCATCAGTCCAAAGAACGTTTTTTTTTCCAGAAGTCCTGGGACTGGCCTTTATCCTCCTTTTGGTCAGCAGTGCTTTTCTCCTTGATATCCCCCCCCCCGGAAGGCCATTTTTCTCAGTTTCTTTCTTAATGTTGAATCATGAACTCTTGACTTTAACTGAGACAAGTGAGGCCTGCAGTTCTTCAGTGTTGTTTTTGACCTCTTGGATGTGTCGTCGCTGCGCTCTTGGGGTAATTTTGGTCAGCCGCTTACTCCTGGGAAGGTTCACCACTGTTCCAAGTTTTCTTTATTTGTGTATGATGACTCTTACTGTGGTTCAATGGAGTCCCCAAGCCTTAGAACCCCTGCCAGACTGATAGATGTCAGGGATTTTGTATCTCAGGTGTTTCTTCAGATGGTGGCACGATGTGTTGCTTTTTGAGATCTTTCAGCCTGCTTCACTTTGTCAAACAGCTTCTAATAAAGTGATTTCTTGATTCAACAGGTTACTGCCAGTAATCAGGCCTGAGTGTGTTTAGTAAAACTGAACTCATCTTTCCACAAAATGTGGTTAATCACAGTTAATTCATAGTTTAACAGGAGGGGCAATTACTTTTTTTGGACGTTTCTCTCTTAATCAATGAAATCATCATCTAAAAACTGCACTTTGTATTTACTCTGGGTACTAAACAGCTCACACGTGTAGTTTTATAGGTTTCTGCTAATGGTGAAACATTTTTTACACATTTATTTTCAGTAATCTTGTACATCTGAGCACTGCTACTGCACTGTAATTAGTAGGTCTAGTGAATAACACTTCTAAACCTGAACATCATGTATTGGCTAAGACTTTTACTATTTTGCCTTTAAGTCTCCTCCATCCAAAGAAACTATTGGTGCAATATTTGCAGTACTGAAGAATAAAAAGCTGTTTCTTTTTTTGCTTCTAAACATTAACGGCAGTGATGGGAATAACAGCGTTACAAGTAATGGCGTTACTAACTAATTACTATTTCTATCGTTACAACGCCGTTACCGTTACTAACAAGAAAATGCGGTGCGGTCGCGTTACTATTTTTCAACAAACAGACGGCTGAAGCTGTGTTCAGCTTACCGCACTTTATATCAGTTGCACGGAAGTAGCTGTAAGTAATCTGGGCGCTACAGCTTTAAGCAGCTGCGCGTGCTCCCGCGGACGGTAATCACTTTCTGGCAGACGATCACTTTTTGGCAAAACACCTGGAGCTAGGGGGGTAAAACAATCGTATGAGTGCTGCTGTTTGATGACTACTTTAAGAAAGCAACAATGTGATATATACCAGTTTTTAAATTGTGTTGATAGGCCACGTAAAACCAGAGTCATGATAAACAATATATACGCGGCGTTTTTTCCTGTAGTAGTTTCGTCACGTTTACTCTCTAAGGACAGCGCTAGCAAGCACTCTCTGCTTATGACAAAACTTGTGCATATGATTTTAAAATTGACGATTTATATTTGCATTTAAAGTTATGAAATATGATTCAATAAACATGTTTGTGGTTGTTACAGTAAAAATAAAACTTTTTCTACTCTGATTTTATGTTTTCTGCCTGATTTTAGATCAATTGTGTTAATACAGTATGTCAAAATGAAAACATAACTGTAAATTCAGACACGTGAGGTTGTGCTGAAAAGGATGATACCAAACAAGGCAAAGTAAATAGTTTTTAAAGGTGAAATGTAGAGGTCAAATCAAAAGTAGTTAAAAATGGCCAATTATACGCAATAGTTACTTTTCCAGTAATGAATTACTTTTAGAATCTTGTAACTCAGTTACTAACTCAGTTACTTTTTTGACGAAGTAACTAGTAACTATAATTAATTACTTTTTCAAAGTAACTTGCCCAACACTGATTAACGGGGACCTATCGCCAATAATGTTTGTGTAGGTTCGACTGTCTATCCTGGTGCCTCTACCTTGGGGTGCAGCGTTGTACCCTTGCACCAGCTTGGCTTTGTTCTCGCTGAAGAAGCGCTGGCGGTACATGATGCGTACATCAGCGTGGCAAGCTCTGTTCAGGACGTCGGTGGAGTCACTCATGAGCAGAGAGAAGCCGTGTGCCGCCATCGGACCTAAAGTGGCATCGTCGAGCAGAGAGAAGAGCTGCGAGGTACACAGAAAAGAGAGTAACACCAAATGTGTTTTCCACTAAAAACACAGTAAGAGTGAAAGCTCCACTGTGTGCTGCTCACAGTTTTGTACCTTGTCGGTCAGTGTTGTGAACAGAGGGTGGTATCGCAGAAGCAGAGCCTTGGAAACCTGCGGACAAGCACAACCTTACTATCATTCTGAAAAGGATTTGTAAGGCGAGTGGTGAAACAAGTAAAAGCTCTTAATGCGCTGATGATTAGGAGTGAGCAGTACAGACAGAGTCACTCTTACCCAGATCATAAGTGTAAATGCCTGAGTGTGAACAGAGGAGGAAGGTGAGTACAGCTCGCTGCACACTCTCTTCATCGTCCTCTGAATTAGGCTGTCGAGGGAATCTCCTGAAGAAGAAACAGAAGATGTTTTAACAAATGATCTAAAGCTTTTAGATTTAATAAAAGCTGAGCTGTGACAGGACACAAACTGACCCTGTGGTTTCTTGTTGACCAGGCCAGCAAAGCACTTTGCAGCTGACGTGTATGACAGCGGGTGGCTGCAAGTGCAGCTCATCTCCTCCAGTGCCGACAGCAGTTTGTCAATCTGGGGCACCTCCACCTGCAGACGATACTTAACACTGTCAAAACAAACTTCAACATAAATATAAGCTTTTAGGAAATGTATTTCTTTAAATTTAACGGAAATCTGAATTAGTTGTTTAACATGAGACTCACGCTGCGAGGTAGAGAACACACACTGCCCATAAGCAGACAAACCAGCTGAGACAGGCTCCAGGAACCCCCCTCCTGCTTCTGAGAAAAGTAATCACACTTGTTACCCGAGACGTGACCTGATGGAGTGGTTCCAGTTTAAAGCTTGCTTCTACTCATAATGGAATGTGAATGTTGCCATTAATGTGCTTTCAATACTTTTGTCAACTGCTATTTTTCTCAAGCCAAATAATGGCAAAACACACATTTAAGAGTTAAACAAATAAAAATAAATAAATAAATAAATAAATAAATAAAAACTAAACAAATTACTTTTCACTTGAGCTTTTCTGAAATAAAAACATTGTAAAAATATGCATATACCCAGTTGGGGGTTTAGGTTAACTGCCCATAGGTGTGAGTGTGAATGGTTGTTTGTCTCTATGTGTTAACCCTGCGACCTGTCCAGGGTCCCTGCCTCTAATGCTGGGCATACACTGTGCGATTTTTGGCCCATTTTGAGCAGTTTTCAGTCGTGCGACCGTTTTGGGGATCGGCCGAGTTTCGCCTTAATCGTGTGTCGTGCATCGTGTTGTATACATGGGGTAACGAGAAGCGATTAACACCTCACAACCAGCTCCCGATCATCAATCGCTTGGTCGTAAGAAAATCAAACGTGTTTGAAATCCTGTCGGCCTTCGTGAGGGCGCACGCACAAACACAGAAATGAAAGTGAAAAGGTGGAGCAGCACGGCAGTGCAGCGTGTGATCTGGACACAAGCGATGAAAGCACACCTTGTAGAACTTTTGCAAGCTCGTCTGAGCCTTTTTTGATGTGGCCTCACAAAGTTATCACGACCGCTCTGACCGTAAAAAAAATAGTTGGATCTACGCTGCTGCTCAATCACAGCTGCCTGATCAATGTTTTTCATTAGCAATTTAGCAAAGTTGATGGTGGTGTGTGCGTGTCTGTGTGAGTGAAAGACAGAGAGGGAGAGCGAGAGACAGATTTTGTGTTATAACCTTCATGTAATGGACGCACAGTGTGAGCACTCAGGTCGCATCAGAGCATCGGGCCGTGTAGTGTGAGACCCTGCATCGTGACCTACGAACTTCTAACCTCTGCGAGTCAATCGTACAGTTTGAGCAGGAGGTGAATAACGCGACTGAAAAAAAAAAAAAAAAATTGCACAGTGTATGCCCAGCTTAAGACAGCTGAGATAGACTCCGCCCCCCACTGAAGAGAATGGATTAATGGTTATGTACATTTATGACCCTATATGTAGTTCTGACATTGTTTATTTTAGAAAGCTTAAAATCAGAAAAAGCCATTCAGAACACAACACTGCCTTGACATTTGTGTTGACTGCATCAGTTTGTATACTGTCTGATTCTTTATAAACTCTAATTATATAGTCACTAATATTTAATACATAAAATAAATAAGCACAGACAAAAACAGACCTTGAGAAGCTGCATGTGTGAAGGGAACGAGTTGTCAGGCAAAAAAGAGACATCGCCATCCAGGAAGAGAGACACAGCTCTCGACGCCGTCTGCCCCGCCAGGCTGAAAGGAAGCCACACACACCTCATCAAAAAGTACGCTCTGCATTGTGCAAACAAATCAAAGGCATTCGCAAAGAAGAAAAAGAGAGACTGTGAAACAGACAGGAAATAGTATATTTAGATCAGCAGGTGTGACACAAAGGAGGAAATACAGCAAGTACAAGCCACCTTTAGTGCAACTTTGTTTTGTTTATCTCTGCATTTAGAGACACTAGGTGTGATAAGAATAACAACATTTACTATGTGTAGATGTGTCAAAAGACAAAATAAAATCAGGCCAAGAGGTGAACAAGATTACTGACGTGGGCTGCAGTCTGGAGCAGGAAGTGCTGATGACAGGAACCATGGCAGACAGGACCGCCTCCTCTACCAGAGGACTAGGAGTTCCAGATGATCCCTCACCTGAAGAGCAATTGTTTTTTAAAGTTGGGGGACTAAATGTTTTTGCCATGAACACGTTTTACAAATGAAAGCTCAATTCAGTTGTTAGAAAAATATAACTGTAGCTTCACGACTCAATGGATGGAAGTCTGTTAATTCATAAGTTATACTGAGAAGATTCAAATTAAGACTATTTTGATGACGTAAGATGAAGCTGGTCAATCCTTTCACTGATCCTTTCTCACCCTGCAGTGCTGCCTGGAGCGCCAGAGACAACAGGCGTGGGATGATGATGTTGTGGAAGCAGTGTCCCGCTTCCTCGGTGTCCTGGACCTGCTCTGCTATTCTCTGAAGGCTGCGGCACGTCAGCACCACCTCATCCACTGAAAAACTAACATCACCTGAAATGAACAAGATGTCACAGAGGTGTTAACCTTAGAGTATTTCATAGGACGACAACACGCTTTGGTAAAGCTTTTTGAATTTGGAGACTAACTCCAGTGAATTGATGTGTGATTGTAAATTTGCACCATGACCCACCGATCAGTTATAAATATACTATATATAAATATAAGTACTTGAAGCTAAAAAAAAAAAAAGCATCTTTTTTGCCAGATTACCTGTGTGTGCTGAACGAAGGACCTCCAGGAGGACAGGTGTGCTCTCCTGGACAACACTGGGTTGGATGGACACTGCAGCCAGAGCTGACAAGCACCGCTGACGCACTGCATGATGGGAATGTAGTTCAGAAGCTTCCCCTTGGTCTTGATTCATGGGCTCTGAACAGAGAGGAGGGCCAGGTCACATAAACACTACTTGTATGTGTTCCTGTGCTTAAAATACATGATATTTTCAGCAGCTTACCAGTATACATCTCGTTCTTTAGTCTTGGAATCAGTTTGGAGATGAAGAGTGCCGGGTGCAGCTGCGCTAAGGCTCCAGCACACTCCACCACAGCAAGACTGGAGGCAGAAACAAGACAAACACAAGAGAGGTGTCAGGATGAACGGGATTCAAATAGATAACAGGGAGCATCGAAGACAAACGAAAGCTCACCTGACTGTGTCATCCTCTTCATTCAGCAGCAGTCTGGTCAGATGATCAATAGCTAGCTCAATATCAGATTCTAACAGCAGACCTGAACAAGGGGAAAATATTTACAACATTCGTGAAAAACGTCTGACTCTGTTATAACGCTTTTAAGCAATTATATATTTTTTAATTTAAGTACCTGCTTGTTGTGCCAGTGATGTGAGCACAGAGGTGGCAGTGATCTGCAGGCTGGAGTTGTTCTCAGAGAAAGCCGAAAACACGATGCTGCACAGAGCTCCTCGGAAGGCTAAAAACACACTCTCATCTGAAGTAAAGAGACGAAACGCAGATACGAGAAACAGAGGAGGTCAAAGCTGTAGTTCCCTTGGTCACAGTCAAGCAGCAAGTAAACAGTTATCTTTTTTTTAACCACACTATAACTGTTTGAAGTTTGTGACAATTACAGTGTAAACACACAGAAACAGACAATGATTAAAGGTCAACAGCCGTAACCAAGTAAAGTTTTTCTTTGGTCACTGGACTGAATGTTTTAGCTTGACTCAGTTCAAACAAAAGACAAACAAAACTGTTTGATATATATCAGCAAAGCAATGAAGGCCCGATTTGATCACAGTCGAGAAGATTCAAATATTTACAGGATCAAGGATGTGCATATCTGAAATGTAGAGTAACAAATGAAGAGCTATAATTTCAAGATTTTATGGCCGATGTTGAAGTTTAATGAGATGCAGCGGTGACTAGAAGAGGGAAAAACAGCAGTGAACACAGCACTCACCATTGTCTGAAGACTGGCAGTTTTTTACTGAATGGATAAATCGCTGCACCACCTCCAGTAATGTCCTTCTATGGGAACACTGCACAGAGAGAGAAACAGATGTGATTATGGACTTAGTTGTGTTAAAAACAAAACAAAAACATAAAAATCCAGATGTTAATCAAAGAAAACAGGGTCTAGAGTTCTCATACAACACATTCTCTCTACTCTACCCATACTTAAATAGCCAAAACCTTAGCTCATATTAAACCAGTTAAACATGTGGACATCAGCTGTCTCTATTACCTCTGCTCTGTTGTTATATTGCTCAAGTAGAGATGGCATGACAGCAGCTGTAATGATGTGACTCGCACTAGTGGAGGCGCTGCAGGCGGCTTGGAGGAGCTTTGCGCTTGGCCATACAAGCTTTAAGTCTGGTTCACACAGGTGATGTTTGCAGTCTGAAAAAAAGCACAACACAGTACAACACAAGACCCATGAATGTCTCAGAGACTCATTGTTTAAAACTACATTTAACAATAAATACTGATTTCTTCCAAAGAACCGCTGACAATTACAGTGTGTTTACATTGACTGTATAGACTGTAAATAAAAGATGGACCCAGTAACTGTGACATCACCCTCAGTTTTTTGGGCTCCTCATTATAAAGCCTCAACTAAACAAGTTTGGTCACTGCACTGTTGTTTTTTCTGGAGCTAAAAGTGTTTAGTATTTAGGCAAGAGGGGGTTGCTAAGTTATTAGCTAATGCTAAGTCTAAAAAGCTCACGAAGGCCTGGCAGAGAACCCCTGGCTACAGTTATCTGTGTAGACATCTGTCAGTCAGAGAGGCCACGACCCTAACTTTACAACAGTATCCAAATATATCTGCTGTATTTAAAAAGCAGCGGGTAGAACACTTTTTCTAACAGGCTGTAAAAATGCATTTTCATGGTGTCATGTTGGGAATTTTAACACTGAAGTCAGCCTCAGGGGGCCTTGAGAAGCACCAATTTTTCCATAGCAAGTGATTGTTGCCATAGGAGTTGGGATGTAGGCCTTTTGGACAGGGCCCTAAGACTCAAATATTGTGTTTTCAACCCACCTGTACAATCAATCTGTTAGACAGCAAACATGATATATTAGGTTATGAAAAAGTTGTGGGTTAACTTTCAGATAACCACCGTGGTATACACAGTATATATATTTAAAAAAACGTTTCCTGCCAACTTCCTCCCCAGTGTACTGTACTACATAGTGCCATATTCCTGCTCATCAGTATATAGAATTTCATTTTATGTTTCTTTCTAGAACAAATGTACCTTTTTTCACATTTTCATGCATGCATAACAAAGCTGCATTTTACCTGTGAGAATGAAATCCAGGAATGTGCTGAGGGAGTCCTCAGAGTCAGAGCTTAGGACTGAGCGAGACAGACAGGAAGTGAGTGCGGTAAGAGCAGCGAGGCCTGCAGACTCGATCCTCTCGCTGGAGGTTTGAAACACCTGCAACGACACAACAACCACAACTTAACTTGACTCTGCTGTTGTTAGTTAAACAGCAGTGAGGTCTTCATTCGCTTAATGCTACAAAAGAAACCTAGTATTTGGTGTTTCAGAAAGCACTACTGGCCTTAAATGTGCCTATGTTTTTTTATGAGGGTGGAGTGGGTCAGAACGAGCTAAAAACAGAAATTAAAATCACACCACACCGAAGAAAGACCAGCTGCAAGATATTAAAATATGTCTTAACAGAGCCAAGGCACAAAATACACAAGTACTACTGCTATTTACATTTAAAAACTGATCTCAAACAGACCTCTCTGCGTACTGCTGTCCACAGTCCCTGCAGGAATTCAGCCACATGCTTGTGTTCATACTGTGACACACAAACAGCCTGAAAATGTAAAAATAATCACAAGTTATCTACATGACTCTGCGCTGGACCACTTGTGACAAACGACTCTGCTGCTTAAGGGAATCGTGAGCTGTGCATCATTCACCTTTACTCATGCATACTCTGTGCAGCTGACAGTCAAATGTTTATATCTGAACTGTAAGCGCCTGTTTTAGCTGGAGGCACACAACATTTTTAGAGACGAGTTTCTCACCAGAGTCTGCAGCGAGTCCAGCTTTGCGCTCTGAACGTCTGAGTCCAGCTTCTCGATGAGGAGAGGTAACAGAAACTGTAAGATAGCAACAAATATTAGCGCAGAGGCCCTTCGTTTAGTTTGCTTAGGAGCAAAAGCTCCAAAACAGAAAAAGTGAATGACATTTGAAAAAAACATAAATAAATAATACTTTCGCTCACCTCTGCAAAATTTGGAGTCCCAGTAAGGACGGCCCTCAGAGCCTGAACAAGTTCCTCCCTGGTGATGCCATGTGGGTCATTAGGAGGCTGAAGTGAGAAGAGATTTAAGAAGTCTATTAAAACATGCGGAACCCTACAAACATTCACAGATAATGGAAAGTACATCACACCCCCTCCCAGTTTCCTGTCCCTCTTCACGGCGCTATCAAATAATGAATATAAAGACTCCAATGTATATATGAAAGATGTCTCTTTTGTTATACAAGCACCAAGGTGAGTGTCAATATTTCTGACAAACACAAATATATAAATGCAGAAAGACTCGTGCTATTGCAGACTTGCTCTCACAATATAGCCTCTGTTTGCATTTCATTTAATACCTGAAATAATACAATAAAAATGTAATCTCAAAGACCACTGATCAGTCATTATCAACTGACAACCAATCGTGAAGCAAAAATGCTGCCCAAAATTCACAGGGTTAAACTTTAGATCTCTGTCTTATATTACTTTACAACACATGAACAATATTTATTACACGTTGTTGTCACATGTATCCCAGTTTGGCCTAAAAGGAGTTCTAACATCAGTGTTAATTTCCTCAACCAATAATTCTAATGGTTGTTGTTGATGCATTCGCTTTCATCGACAACCCCCCCCCCCACACACACACACACACACAAAAAATGCACAAGGACAAAAACACTACAGTTTAACATATCAACATGTTCATTAACGAATAAAAATGAAATGAGTTGTAAACAACTCTCAGGGGCAGAAACAAACTTTTACACTTAAAATTTTTGTCACCTTTAGATTTAGTCTATGATAACATCACAACATTTAGCTGATAAAAACTTAGGAAATTTAGACGCCTAAATTATGAATGAAACTAAATGATGTTTTAGTCAGAAGATTAAGATTAAAGCTAAATCAAAATTTGCTGTGAAAACGAAAACTTTGTAACATGTTATGGTTTAAAATGGTCGTTAATTAGGGAATCAGTGAATATAATCATTATTAAATATAAACTATGACTATAATAGCATGCTCATATAGATCAATGCAAATGTATAATAATAGATTTTCTAAATGATCCAATCTGTCGACTGATGTTTTGGGATATATTGTCTAAAGTGTTCATAAACTAATGCTGATCCTTCACTGTTTCCTGTTTCCTCTTCGGTTTAGACTGATGAGGGATGCTGGCCTTGAATGCTTAATAATACACATGGTTAAATATACCTGTTCTTATACTTTACATGATGTTTTATGTCACATACACAACAAGCTTTGCACCCATGTGCTGCTTTGCTCCAGAGAGACCTGTGATGCTCTGTGACATTGAGCTCAGACAGCCTCAAAGTCTGTCTGAGGTCACAGGAAGTCAGTGATGACATTTATGTCTGCTACACTCAGTTCTCGGTCCAAACCAGCTGAGTAAACAGGGACTTACTGGGGAGAAGTCGATTGGGAAATAGCAGGACGTCACTTCAAACAGTTCCTCTGTGAATTTACCTGAGACAGCAGATAGGAAATGAATGGGAGTTACAGTTTGATCACTGTGGCAGAAAAAAGGTGAGCTGCAGGTCAGAGACGCACAGAAATACAGAAGAGGTGACGGTGAGAAGAAATTATGGTGTTCTCACCGAGCTCATAGCCTCTGTAAATAAGGTTTTTGGCAATCTGAAAGGCCAACAAGAGGTTGCGAGGATCTCGCTCCCCGTCCATGGACTGCACAAAACCGAAGACAAAGTCGGCACCCAAACCCTTAAGTTCTGTGGGAAAACGAAGCAGGGACACATCATGTGGGAAAAAAAAAAAAAAAAAAAAGAGTTTTGCAACACTGAGACAAACACTGGTTCACACAATGACTAACAATGGCTTGCATGAGAGTGCCACGATAAAGGAACTATACAACCAACCGTCTCTTCCTCAAAACTAGGAAAGCTGGTGAGGGTGTATCGGTGAAGCTTACAACCATCTCCAGGTGGGGATGATTATTATTTTGGCATGAAGAACAAAAAAACCCCACAAGACTAATTTTCTTATGTGAAGTTAAAATATTAAAATGGAAGAAACAAGTAACAGCAGCTAAAAAAAAACAAACATTGGTACTAAGGGGATTTATCAGTTTTCTAATGATTGCATCTTCTTTTCAATCATTCACTTCCTCTTATTTAACCCCCCCCCCCACACACACACACTCTCTGACTGCTCCTGAAGCAGCTGTATGACACCGTTTCATTCCCTAAGTCAGAGGGCAGATATCAAAGCTCATATCAGAGCCAGCAATCCCAGCAAGATTCATTCATGTTTACTTTGATAAATCAGTCTTTGATGACTCGGTTTGAATTGTGATTAGAATGTTGTGATTAGTCATGTTGATTATCATCATATTGGAGATGAAGAAGAGTGTAATGATTTTTAAGACTCTGACAGTGTTCTTAATATAGTTTAAAAGAGAGTCATTAAATGCATTTCAGGGTGCTGCACATCCACAAATCACCTACAATCAGCCTTACTGGATCTGATTAATATCACCAGTTTGTAATTAAACTGTTTTATCCACAGTTGCTGTAACCTGCATGCTGTACCTGTCAGGTCACAGCTGAATAACGAAGACTTACAACTCATTTAAAATCTGTTTAGATCCCAGCTGTTTTTTATATATAATAATGAAATGATTCTGTGTAAATGAGTAAACATCTCTGCTACTTATAAAAAAAAAAAAAATCATATTTTTCCCCTCTTCTGTTGTTAATACAAACAACGCAATCAAACATGATCCACAGAATTAAACAGGAGGGTCTTGCCCGTTGCCACGGTGAACATGGTCTGGAACCAAACAATCAGAGCTTACATTTAAAGTTTGTTAAAATCTGCTTTCTGGAACAAAGCCCAGGTCACAGTACCATCCCTCCTGTAAGCGTTTCCATTTTAACAGCTGGTAGCTAAACACAACTATTCCACTGTCAGCCCTCCATTTTCATTTTTTACAATATGGCTGTTATCCTAAAATATTAGCCAAACAGAGGACAGCGTATCAGCGCCTTCCATTACTGCTGTGAGATTGTCCGACTTTTAAAACTCATGCTCAATTCTTAAATCACCGGTTATTTCAACATGACCTGCTTCCTTCCACAGAGCTTTCTGTCTCTGTTAACTGAGGTTTTGTGAATCAAACCATAATCTCTTACCCGCCTCTCTGTTCTCCATGATGTTGACAAGCATGCTGTAAACACATGCTCTCTCTGACAGCATCAGAGACTGCAGGGGAAATAAATACATTTGTTATTAGTAGGAACAGTTTTAGATGAGTCAGTTTTACCAGCAAAAACAATAACAGAGAGGAAACAAGAACATCTAACAAGTGTGGCAAGATGTTTCCGACAGTGTGCTACATTAGGTTTTAAATGCATTACTTTCGGAAAAATCAAACACCGCAAAACTAGGAAAAGTCACAAAATGTCCACTGAAGTCAGAAAAAACAACTCAGACAGTGGAACTGTTGACATCATATGTGGAATGTAAAATGTGAATTGTTTGGTTAATCATAATAAATTCTTTGATTAATGGTGCAAACTCGTGCACTGCAAATTGCTTAAATGTAAATTTTTACATTAGCATAACTCTCCAAGTACAGTGACCTAGATTAGTTATAGATGTTAGGCGAGTTATTTATAAGCAACAACTTGATCTTGACAATAATTTTGGTTAAGTAAAATACACCATGCGGTCTTTGTAAAATCCATGTTCTCTTCAATTCCCATTTTAAAGAACACAAAGACAACAAAGCTCACAACTAAGTATTAAAACTATGAAATTATGTAGGTAAAAATCAATCCAGCACTGTCATTATTCCTCACAATAACACTTTAAATGTACAACAATATGACAGTCTCACCTGTACGTGGATGTCCTGGAACACTGACCTCAACATGGACACAGCTGAGCCAGGAGGCAGGTTTGTACACTTTGTCTGAATTGGGGGGGGGGGGGGGGATGTACATTAACAAAACAGTAAGAGGAAATCCACAACCTTGCTCACATCTGGAACTTCTCAAAAAAAGTCCCCCAGCCTGAAATAAACTTGCAGATTTGAGCAGAAACTAAATGTTATCAAAGAACGACTAACCAGCTCCTTTAGCCCCTTTAAGACGGGAGGTGTGACGACATGATGATCCTTCAGACGGTTTTCATAGAAGGCAATAAGCACTTCCACTGCGGAGAAGAACAGGAAGAAATGCTGAGTGCTGATCGCCCCTTGACATGAATAAGCGTCATCGTAAGACATATATGAATATAAAATGTAGTTATTTGAGTGCATTTTTGATTTGTCACTTTGCAAGAAGCTGTGCAATGCCGGCACAGTATATGGAAGGAGAAAGGTGTACCTTCTCTCTCTGTAAGCTCTCTATAGCACTCCTGCAAAACCTCAGAGAGCAGAAGGACTCCTCGGGCTCGAGTGTGAGGCTGAGAACTGGTCAGACTGGACCTTTAACAGGAAAGGTAATGAAGATGGAAATTGATATTAGATAGGAATATAATTGCAAACTCTGGCTGGTTCGGGCTGATATTTTCCCCTGACATGACGATGAACACAGCTTACCCCAGTGCTTCCACCAGCTGCAGAACTGTAAACTTCCCATCTTTGACACCTGAACAAAACAAACAAACAAACAAACAAATAAGTTTAGTGAAGTGATGAGCTACAGCAATGCAAGTACACGCATGCTCTAACTCAGCGGTCCCCAACCCCCGGGCCTCGGACCGGTACCGGTCCGTGAGTTATTTGGTACCGGGCCGCGAGAGTTGAGGCTCAGGTGTGAAATGTATGGTTTTCAGGGGTTTTATCGGTTTTCAGCGTTATTTTGTTATCGTTTTGATCGTTAACTCGGTTTTCCTGGGTCTTTTCACGTGTGTTATGAATAAATCTTCTTTTGTTCGGTACCGGTACTAGTTTTATTTTGTTGTATTTATCCGCGACACATTAAAGGCCGGTCCGTGAAAATATTGTCGGGCATAAACCGGTCCGTGGCGCAAAAAAGGTTGGAGACCGCTGCTCTAACTCTAGTAGTTGTACCAGGTTATAATTCAAAGGTAAGGCCACAGGGTTCATTGACAGGCTAGCTTACACAAACACAGCCGCTAGCAAGCAGCATGTGCTTTAACCACTACGGACTAGCATCAAATTAAGAGTCCTTGTGAAGTGGCAATGTATTCAAACTCGATGTATACATTCAGAGTGTGCATTTATATCGACAAAATGAGCAAATATATTTCCACGGCGAATGCTTACTCTTTATCTTGCGGTTATAACACTACACAGGATGTTGTGGCGCTAAGTTAGCTAGTTAACCATCACGTCTCGCTGCGCATCCTCGGAGAGCAGCTCTACAGCCTCTCCGGTGTTACTCTTATGAAAAATGCACCGTAAATGTCACCGGCAAACCGCGACGAAAGCCTTTTACCTTTTGCTGCATCTTTGGCCTTGCTGTCCTGCAGTCCAGACACAAATTCCTCCACCAGAGACAGCGCCAATGTACTGTCCGCAGCCATCGTGTCCTAACTACTTCACTGGCACTACGCATGCGCGAAAACTTTAGGTGAATCGCGAAAAGCGATTGGTTTTAGATTATATCTGATAAAAATAAAACCGTTAAAAACAGTATAATATTATTTCCACACGTTTTTCATATTTATAGAAATGGTGGAAGAAAATCTTCAATATTATTTTTCCTTTAATGCTGCATTCAAGTACTGTCCGAACAATGCATTATAAATACTAGAACTAGCACGTCCTCTCCCTTCCACTAAAGGTTTGCTTTTCAAGAGGTTCCAATTAATTACTACCAGTATAATTTCAAGTAAGAGTATTGACATTAGAAGAACGTGTAGCTGTTATATGATAACTCCGCTGTACAAATTAATTTGCGGACTCCTCCGTTCATAATTGCGTCAAGTCCCGATGCAATAGAAACCAACACCTGGCTGGATGCTTTTGCGCAAGCGTAAAGAAAAAAGTTCGGCGGCGCTAGCAGACTGCCGCTGGTCACCTTTCACCAGCGAAGTAGGGAGAATTTTTTAGGGGGGCTATTTAAAGAAAACACTGTACCGAGCTCGTCAAAGAACTGAAGTACTCCTTCGTACGGCGGACAGAGGGAGACTGTAATGACCCGCTGCGTTTGTCAGAGACGGAAGATGCGGGGAAATGATATCGTGCGCGGGGAAGTTTGTGTTTACTTACGCCGTGGTAGCTAGCGTGTTGGCCCTGTTAGCCTGTTAGCGAGAAAGGTGCGCTGTGTCTGGACGGGTTAATAGCAACACTTACAAGTCAGCCCAGCTACGTTAAACAGTAGAAACATACTGTATATATCCTGAAGCTAACAACGAGCTGGTGGCAGATGCTGGGGATTGCTCAAACTCTTGAAACATTGGTGCGGGCCACGAGCCGTGAACTCTGCGTGCGCGTGTCAACACGCAGGCAGAAGTTATTTACAAAGAGGGCACTTTGAGCCCTAATCTCAAACGTATAGACCTGCAAAACGTGATTTAAATATTAACTGCCGCCCTCAGTGCGGTTACGAATGACATATCAGGCTTGCGTCCCTGTGCGTGCAAACCATCCTCCTCATCGGACCTAGTACATCGTCCTCGTCCGCAATGGGGCCCCTGTTTAGCCAGTGAGACCCGTAAAAGCGATCTGGAGCCCGTTAGCCATGGGGGGATGTATGGGCAGATACTTAGAAGGCTGGGAAGACTCGCAGAGTCGGGGCTCCTCCAGGAACGGTGGACGAGGAGGTAAGGCAACATTGTGTGGATGTTGTATTAATATGCGGAGAGGTTTCTTTGAAATATAAGAGCTGGAAACTTAAAATCATACAGCAACAGTGTCTCTGTCCGTTGATGATCAGTGATGCCAAAAAAAGAGAAATATTTCGGCGTTGATAGTTTTGTGTTGCTATAACAATAGCAGGTTCAGACTTATCTGAGAGTGCATTTCTGGCCACCACTTGAGATTCGCATCCTTTTTTTGTGTCGTGGCTGCTGTTAAACAGAGGTCGATACCTCTGTTTAACAGCAGCCACGAGAGGGCAGGTGCACGAAATCTCCGTTCACGATTCCTCACACACATGAGGAAACTGGATTCTGCTGTAGCTGTCTGACTTTGATGTGTGCCTCTTCTGTATCAGTAAAAAAGGGCTTGATTCTTTAGCTTTGACGAGGTAGTTTTTCATCTTATCAGTTCAGACTGGTGAAGCTGTATATTCAGATAACATCTGTACCAAAGTTGATGACAGTAAGCTCGTTGGGTGATTTTCGTATATTAAAATCTAGGGCGTAAGCTCTGTGTTGTGGTTACTGTAACAGCGAGCTACGTTACATTAATTCCAGAAGTTGCTCTCTTTTCACATCAGTTTATGTCTGTTGGTTACGGACTTTCCTGGAAGTTAACATAATAATAAACTGCTACTTTGTTAACCAAACTAAAGTTAACCATCAACACACAGGCGCAGTGCAGCTGAATTATTAGACACTGGGAACTTCTACTTTTCCAGAAAACAATGGTGATTATATTTTGTGTGACCTTGTTATGATACAGTCATTATTGGGAGATTAGGGCTTTACAGCCTGGCAGGTTCATGAATGGGGGTCACATAAACACTTTGGGATGGGAAAAGACTTTCCAGCTTTTTCAGATTTCTGTCATATTGCTTTAAAAGCATGCTCGGTTATGTGACTACAGTGCAAGCACACTTGAGCTCAGTGTTTGCCTTAGAGTGGCTGCTCAGGAAACTAAATGTCTGTTATTCATTTGGATGCAGGTTCTGTCCCCTTGATTTGTTACTGCTGGAAAGTTTTTCAGTCCGCCTTTTTCCAGTGGGAATTGTCTCCAGTTTGCATCAGAAAGATGGGAGGTTTTGAAGATGGAGTCCAACTTTCACCATATAAAAAAGGGCGTTGTTTGAATAGACTTTCTGACCCCTGCTTATATAGTTGCATCCTAAAATTAGACTCTAACATAGATTTTTGATGCCAATATGACCTTCAAAGTAAGTTTCTTTGTCGTGTGCCAGAGTAGCTATTTAAAGTTAAAGCTGTCAGAGCCAAGATACCCAGGCTTTCTGGCAGTGGCTTATGTTGATTTCCCAACTTGATTAGACTCAACACGCTCCCTTTGCTAGACAAGGCTTCGATCAAGAACAAGTCACATCATGCCCCGCTGTATCAGTGACTGAGACGGACTTTTCTCTGTTACATACATGCTCATAAAGAAACCCCATTTGATAAGAGGAAGAATTGGATAGCTCATTTGGGATCTCAATTTTTTCGTTTGTTCCAATTTTGTTTGGATGAGAGCTCAATAATTTGTGTTACTATGTTCGTGTTAGGTCTGCCTACCACACGCTTAAAGGAACAAAAAGGAGGCTCGTTTGCATTGTGATGCTGAAAAAAATAATGGAAGAACATGTTTGGACTTTAAATAAAGATCTGCAGAAACCCGTTATAAGATAGTAACGCATTTAGAAGCAGCATGGATGTAACTGAAAGGTGATTAGAAATGCACAATTTCCAGTTTATTTTAAATATTGATTTTTAAAAAGTCAAATATCAATCAGGCTATAAGAGTATACAAAACCTGCTGAATATATATTAACAAGGTTCGCTTGCTAGTTTTGTAAATCACCTAATAATAACGGTAGACTGATTAACCATGATAATGTCAAAGCTCTCAATGATTAGGATCTCAAGAATCAACAAAACAATTCACTGGAAAGTAAGCTGAACTGTAAATGAAAGTGAAACCTGCCCGTTCCAAGGTGGTCTATCTATTTTGAATGTAATTGCTTTAGAAAACCGCTTGATTAAGGAGAAACACATTGTTTTAGTTGACAATGTCTATAATTTACAAGTGTTGTTGTGTTTTTGTTTTTTTAAGCATCTCTGTAACAGTGGTTTACAATTTCAGTAAAAAGCAAATATAGATCAAACCTCAAACCAGCCTTCCCATGAGTGGCTCTCAGCACTGTCTGTATCCAGCTGTCTCAGACTAACCAGAAATCAGCTGGGCTGTTGTATTGTCACGTCTAGGCTGGATTCTGACCTGGAGGCGTTCAAGTCATATTTTCACTTTATTGGCTCGTCTCCTACCGAGCAGGGTTACTGCTACATCAACACATCATCGCTCTGGTTGAACCAAACCCGTTTCACAGCTGTCTCAAGCACATTCCCATTTAAAGGGTGACCGCTATTAGAGTGATCAATCCAGCATAAACAACATAAACATACACATGGACAGAAGTAATGGGCCACACCTCTTAATCTTTGAATGCAGGCTTTGTCACAACGTATATAATCAGTCACATAGTCGTGCCGTCTGCCTTTACAAACAGTTGTGTAAGAATGGGTCGCTCAAAAGAGCTCAAGAGGATGATTTTATAATAGGATGCCACCATTGTGACAAGTCAGTTCATGAAGCCTCTTTCCTCCAAAATATTCCACGATCGACTTTATGTGATCTTTTTGCAAAGTGGAAAGACAGCTGCTCAGCCAGCTAAAGTTAATGAGTGGGGTCCTTCTCTGGTTTTAACATCAGCACAAAAACTGTACACCGGGAACTACAAGGTATGGCACAGCTGAGCAGTTTGTGTTACATGTGGGTGTCCCAGTACTTCTGGCCTTACAGTTTACAGTACATGCTTGGGCTTGATTTTTATTGCATTTATGATTATCTTGTTTTTATGTTTGCTGAATGCCCAAATTATAATTGGAAAAACAAAAATAATTACCCAGTCTCAATATTAAGATTAATTACTTTTGCTCAGAGTTTGCTGAAAATATTCTGTAAAATATTATAGTTGCTTCAGGGATCATTTTCAGATTACAGAGACTCATTGTATCTTTAGTGTAGTGTAAACATTGGTTTGACAAGGAAAAGATCCGCCAGATCCATCCTGGGAGGAGACATGAATCCCTTTGGAGTTGTGTCATGAAGGGCATCCAGCATAAAAACCTGTCAAATCAAACATGCAGAGCAACCCGCTGTGACGACCCCCTGTGAACAAGGGAGCAGCCGAAAGTAGCTTTTAGAGGCTGACTGTATCTTTAGCTGCAGAAAGGTGAAGGAAACAAAGTGGTGATAAGATAAGCAGTTACAGAATGAGCCCATGTTTTTCACCGCACGTGAGTGAGTGTGTGCCAGTACGTCCTCATATTGATTTGGTCAGTGGCAATTCGGTCAGTGTCATCTGGCAGCGGCGTTATCTTTGTTGCTCTTTAAAGGAAGAACGTGGACAACCACACCTTCCCCCCTGATAGTTTGCCTCATTTAAAGGGAATGTGTGCAGCTGTTAAATGTCTTTGCAGGTTCAAAGCAACATCTTGGTAAAGTAAAGCATTTGTTCCTAGCGTTAGGTAATCTTCATCAGCCACCTGTAGTTGTCGGGTGTGCTGTTTTTGCAGCACAAGGAAGCCTTGTTGCTGTTTCTGTTTTATGAGGCATTTCACCGAGTCTCATAAATAGTTCAACCTCATAACGTGACACTTGCTTCTCTGAGCCCATCATGATGAACAACACCTTGATATTGCTTCATGTGTCTGTAATGTGTTGCCTTCTGTTGTTTTGGGGTTTTTTTAAGACACACACACTTATCCCCATAAATTTTATTTCTGTCACTCGCGCTCTCTCACCGTACTGCAGTTTCAGCAGTATTCTCCTATAATGTGAACATTTTTGCACGCGGTCACACTCCCTATTCTTTTTCTATACAGTTTAGCTCACTGTTTATAAGTACAGACACAGTGACACTGATTCATAGGAGTGTACTGCAGCACTGCTGTTTGCCTGCGTGTATCAACCCATCCCCTCTTCTGATGAATTTTGTTAATATTCAAACTTTAAACTCCTGAGCATCTCAGTGGAAGATGAAGAGGATTAACCAGTATGAGGCCAAAGTCTCTGTTACCTTATTTGACCAAAATAAAAAAAAGCTTAATGACTAAGACATTATATGTGCACTACACTGCTCACATAATGTTGAGGTCTGGGCTTTGTGAAGGATAGTATGTGACCGATAGTGTTACACGTACATATTTCCTACCCAGGTATGCTTTTACTGCATTGATAGTGTTTTTGAGATCATTGTCATGGTGAAAAATGCCAACTGTGAATCAATACCATGCAGTACCATTTGGAAAGAGATGGCACTGCTTGGCAGATTATACCCTAATGGTACTTTCCTGTGTTCATAATTCCGTTAGTTTTGAGAAGATCTCCAGCATCACTGACTAAGGGGCAGTAGACTGCTTTAGACCAGGGGTAGGCATCTCCAGGCCTCGAGGGCCGGTGTCCTGCAGGTTTTAGATCTCACCCTGGGTCAACACACCTGAATCAAATGATTAGTTCATTACCAGGCTTCTGGAAAACTTCAAGACATGTTGAGGAGGTAATTTAACCATTTAAATCAGCTGTGTTGGATCAAGGACACATCTAAAACCTGCAGGACACCGGCCCTTGAAGCCTGGAGTTGCCTACCCCTGCTGTAGACATTGCCCTTTGCACCACTCCTGACCTCATCTGTACTTACTGATAACACTTTGAACCAAAAATCTCATATCTGGATTCATCCAGCAAAGACCTTTGCCAAGTCTTTGCTGGCTTGTCTGCTATTATTCTTAAGAACATGACTTTTAGACACTTAATTTGCTGTAGATGACATTCAAGGCCACTCCATTTATCTTTGGTCTTCCACCTGTCAGGTTTCCTCTTTAGGAATCAACTTTTAGGGCAACATTACAATGCTGTGCCTGTCAAAATGTGTAATCTTTGGCATTGTTCATAGATTCAGCAAAAGAAATGGGTATTTCGTGCTTTGGTGACAGGCTGCTAGTAACAAAGTGCCTAAAGAAGCCATTCACAATTGGCTCTTTTCTAAGTTGCCTGTTAGGCACAAAACTGGTTCATTCCTTGAGTTAGAAGCCTTTTTGATGCTTGAATGATTTATAGGTCGTTGTTAAATGGCTTAACAAGCAAACAGAAAAGGAGTAGGGTCCAAAGAAAACCTTTGCAAGACCTTCAGAAAGCCGGGAGAGCTATTGCTCAAGATCCCATTAAAAATTACAAGTCTGGTTTCTTGGAAGCAAAATATAAAGAAATAAGGGCTGGCTCAAGACTTTAGAACAGCCCTGTACTAACCAATAGATATAAATGCAGAATAAAGTGACACAGACTGTGGGAGGAACAAAACTGTTTGCAATAGCTGTAGGCAAAACATGCAAAACTTGAAAAGAAGACATTTAAGTAGTTGTTGTTGTTGTAATACAAGCCTCTTTTGTATGACGCGTTTTGCAAGTGTTACGTCACGTTGCCTCGGCAGAATGGAAACAGATAGTTGAGGATTTACAGCATGTGTTTCATCTTAGAAATGAGGAGGTCTTTATGGTGTACCCAAGTTTTATAGAGCCATGTTGCACAATGGAGTTTTCAATGAGCTCATGAGAGTTTGGAATCTCATAGTGCCTTTAATGTATGCAGTGTTTATTACTGATGATACTGATGCAATAAGCTTCTAAGAGCCAGCATGTTCCATGTTAAGGGCTATGAGCTACAAAATAGGAGCAGGTGGACCTGTCGGTAGCTTTTCTGAGCTGAGTGATCTGTAAACAGAGCATATAAAGACAGTGGCGGCACTATTGTAGTAATAATGCATGTGTTTTTTGGGGTTTTTTTAAGTACCATTACAGATGCTTTAAAAACACTTTTAAACTACAGAGGCGGGCCGTGTCTTTAACTGCAGAAAGCTGAATGATGTAGCGTGGTGATAAGATGACTGGCTACGGGGTTGAGCCCACTTGGGTGTCCTGTACACCAGCGGTCCCCAACCCCCGGGCCTCGGACCGGTACCGGTCCGTGAGTCGTTTGGTACCGGGCCGCGAGAGTTGAGGCTAAGGTGTGAAATGTATGGTTTTGAGGGTTTTTATCGGTTTTCAGCGTTATTTTGTTATCGTTTTTATCGTTAACTCGGTTTTCCTGGGTCTTTTCACGTGTGTTATGAATAAATCTTCTTTTTTTCGGTACCGGTACTAGTTTTATTTTGTTGTATTTATCCGCGACACCTTAAAGGCCGGTCCGTGAAAATATTGTCGAGCATAAACCGGTCCGTGGCGCAAAAAAGGTTGGGGACCGCTGCTGTACACTGTGTACGTCCACGTTGACATAACTGCAATATGTCTATAGCTCACAAATGTCAAACACATCTTCACATCATGGGCCACATACAGCCTAATCAGACCAGTGATACTCCTTTCTGTCAGTATACAGAAGTTTAACCATACATTGAATCCCTCAGATATCTTCATATTAAGGAAAGAAGTACTACAACCTTTCTTCATCATGTAGAAAAACTTACTTTTGAAATTGTAAGTTAAAGAAATCTGTCACCATCACTCTGTGGAACCAAGTTGTACATATTAGGTGTGTAAAATCACAGAAAAAAATGGTTGTTACTCTGTAATAATATGACATTTTTTAACCAGGACCCATAAATAAATTTTTTAAAAAAGCAAAAACAAAAACATTTGTGTTGTAGGTAGAGAAAAAAATCTACTTTTCTGCCATTTCATTCTGTATGAATTACTTATTTACCTGGTTTAGTATATATTGCCATGGAGGTTTTCATCAGTAATGCTATAAAATTTATGAAAATAAAGCTAAAACTAGGGATGTTCCTAGTGACTAATTTCTTAGCGTACTTTTCCCCTTCATTTAGTCAACTAACTAACTATTCTAAAATGAAGAAACAAGTTAAATTTGTCAAAAACTCTCTACACAAAGGCATTTTAAGCATTTAACACATTCTTTAATCAATCATGTTGCTTAACTGTGCAGCACCTTGGTTATGAGCATTATGAGCATTTCATGTTCTCCAGAAAAACACTTTTTCACCTGTTGAAAATGTGACAAATTATCATCAGAAAAACAAATAAACTGTGACTGAAAAGTGTGGCACATTGTGCTGTGTGTTATGAATGATGCACGCTGTTCCATATTCATGCCAACCACTTCAATAAAAGTTTAAATCTAAAATAACGAAACGATAGAACGATAGCAATTTTTTTTTTCTGTTTATCTGGAGTCGGGGCGCAGGGGCAGCAGCCTATGCAGAGAAGCCCAGACCTTGCTCTCGCCTGCAATCTGATCCGCTTAATCTGGGGAACGTTGTACCATTCCTAGGCCATCCGATAGATATAATCTCTCCAGCATATCTGGTGCCTCCTCTCAGCAAGACATGCCCGGTCACCCAGAAACCTCACCCAGAAACTGCCCGCCTTTCCTTTCGATGTGGAGTAGCAGCGGCCCTG
Organism: Perissodus microlepis; assembly: GCF_051167445.1. NCBI lineage: Eukaryota > Metazoa > Chordata > Actinopteri > Cichliformes > Cichlidae > Perissodus > Perissodus microlepis. The sequence continues at coordinate 21,521,980 of NC_140468.1, read as the reverse complement.
AGCCCATCCTGAATGGCTGAACTTCTCACTCTATCGCTCAGGGAAAAACCATGCACCCCTGGGTGAAAGTCCATTTCCGCCGCTTGTATCCACGATTTCGTGCTTTTACCTTTAAAAGGACTAACAATATTTGTGTTAATAATAAGATCAGTCCCAAGATTGGTGCATTCATGCTGTTTCTCAACAATGATCCTCCATCTGATGGCAGATGGCTGCATAACATTTGGGACACAGCAATTAATCGGCATTGGATATCAATTCAAATGTTTTTGGCTCTCATGGACACCACAGGCCTTTTTTTTTTAATTTTTGCTCAGTGGTAGTGAGGAACCTGCTTTGCTTTACTTGGGATTCACTCGCCTTTAAATGCTAATCCTACACCAGGATTACTTGTCCTGAGCCTCCTGCACTATAGATAATTAGTCTGGAAGAAAGGCAACTCTGCATGCGAGGTGTCCCTTTTGTATGCTGTATTTTCCATCAGTCCACTCTTCAATGTGTGGCAGCTGTGACGCAGGCATTAGCAACTATAGGCAAGTTTAGTACTCAGTTTTATTGTCGAGCTTTTACATTGATTTATAGCTTCATGTATTTTATTTCTGGACATCCGTAGCTTCAGTCAGAGGAATTTTATGCCGGCTATAATACAAACAGGTGTGGAAAATCACTGGAAGTTTCAATGATGGGTGGCTGATCCTAGCCTGTTGTCCTTATGCTTTCCCTCCAGATCAGTCAGTGTTCTCCTGGCCTAGGTGTGCTCTGTATTAATACTGAATAGTGGGAAACATGAAGGTAAGGTTACATAGACAGATATAGAGTAAGCATACGCTTCATGGATACAGCAAACTCTGAATGACCTCCTAATTTTAGATTGAGAAGACATGTTAGGGTGGGGTAGGACGATCTTTCTCTGATGACAGCTCGAGTTTCTGTCTGGCAGTTCTGTTTATTACAGTGAGGAGATGAAAGAACAGAGTTAAGGCTGAGCTTTCCTCATTAGCCAAGCTGCCTGCTCTCTGCATTCGGCATTTACACATGATAATGAGGGTTGTGAAAACGACTTCCACTGACTGTCGTGTTTGGATTCCTGTTGTTTCTTCCTCCATTTTTACAATACTAAGAAGGGAAATAAATTGTACATGTGGGTGAATTAATCAACACTTGTTTTGTAATGAGAGGACCTCATGCTGTGTTCAAATGTTACCTTAAATTGGGTGTTTTCAGAATTCTGCCTCTGACCTTAGAATTTAGTGGGGTGTTTGTTTTATTTGTTGCGTATTATGAGTGTGAAACTTCAGCATTAAATTAATACACTCCTCTACCTTTACAGGGCGTAACGAGCCTCTGAAAAAAGATCGTCCTAAGTGGAAGAGTGACTACCCGATGACGGAGGGCCAGCTACGGAGCAAGCGGGATGAATTTTGGGACACGGCGCCGGCCTTCGAGGGCCGCAAGGAAATCTGGGATGCTCTGAAAGCAGCCGCTGTGGCCTTGGAGTGTAACGACCATGAATTAGCTCAGGCTATAGTGGATGGAGCCAGCATCACACTGCCACACGGTGAGGACAGAACACACACAGTATACTTATACAGTACAGTTCTCACCTCACTCTCACATAGGCTGCTTAAACCAGACTTAACTTACAATGTGACCTGTTTTTCTGTGGCATCCTCTTCTCAGGTACCCTGACAGAGTGTTACGATGAACTTGGGAATCGCTACCAGCTGCCCGTCTACTGCCTGGCACCACCCATCAACCTCATCTCAGAGCGTAGTGATGAAGACCCCAGCGACAGCCCTGAACCCCCAGCAGCATCCAAGAAGGAATTCCAGCTCAAGGTACCACGACTAGTACATCTCCTGTAAGACACGGGTCACGTTACCAACTGATTAGGACTAAATGGTGTCATCTGCATATTAATCCACACTGTAAACACTGTACTCAATGTAATCAAATAGATGTACTGGTCTAATATTAATTGACTATGTGCACGAGACAATGCTAACTTCCTGGTTTGAGACCGGATGTGGGGTTGTGCATTTCCGGTAGCTTTACTTTGCGGTCAATCGCTACTGCGAAGATATCCTCCAAAATCATGTCCAAAACTCGAAAACGGAAAGATTGCGTTAAGTTACAAAGAGGAGAAGGTGGGAACACTCACCACTGTTGTGTCATAAAAAAAATCTAATGATCAATTTTGACGTTTAAAGCGTTTCGATCGATCAGTTGTTTACATCACTCAACACAAGCAGAACTGCATTACTGCATGCAGAAGACACATCGTCCACATTCAGAAGCACATCTCTGTATAGTGACTGGTCTTATGATTTAAACAGGCAAATGTTCAGCATTCAAACTACAGGTGAAGAATAGTCAAACCAGATGTTTCCCCCGTTATGTCGATATCAGCTAGTCAAGTACACACCTACACAGCATGTTAACAAACCGTGAAAAAAGCCACACACAAAATGAATGATTGCTGGTAAGGGTTTCTATACATTAGTATTTACGAAGGGTATGTTGTGACTTACCTTCGGTCCCTCGCTATAACGCGGTTCACCTTTCACCTCGCTGTTTCGCGGATTTTTTAGTGCAAGTTTGCATGCTTTTTTTTTTTTACGTCACATTGTGTCCTGCGTCCTGATCGCTGCAGACGATCTCCTCCGTGACGTCTCTCCTGTACAGTACAGAATCGCTGCATCGATCGCTAGCAGTGTGACTCTGAAGTGCAGTACTGTATGTCCACGATGTCCACGAAACGTTTTGCACCGTCAAAAAATAAAATTGGCTACTTGATTTCACCTATCGCTGGTTATTTTTAGAACATAACACCAGCGATAAATGAGGGACAGCTGAGAAATATAACATTTGAATCCATTTTCTCTTTTGCTCTGAGGCGTGGGGGAAAAATATCGACAAGTCGATGAACATCATTTACAGATATATTGGGTAAATGCCCAAGACATCTATAGAAATGTAAATCGCCGCTTGATTCATTCATTTGCTTAACTTGTTTTGGACCGTAAACCAGGCGCGAATAGGACACCGGAAACAAAGCTCCCCACAGGCGTTTACGCACCGGAAGTAGCATATGCTAACGTGCACATAGTCAATTCAGAGTAACTGATTAAGTTTAGACGAATATTCAGTTGGGTATGTTGGCAACTCAAGAGGCAATGGTTGCCTCAGTCTGTGTTTTGGGGTTTTCCTTGAAGTTTGCATAAAAAACGAAATATGTAAATCTCCATATAGTCATGCCAAAACTACAGTTCCAAGGTTTTGCATATCAGAACATGCTAAAAAGTGATCTAGTCCTCGAGCAAGTCATAAAAACTGATAGAATTGACTTTTTATACTGCCATTAATCATGCAATAAAAAAATGCAGAAACAGTGTGTGAAATGCTGAGTACACCACTGCTTCCACAACAATTAAGGGGGTAGATAGCAGCCAGGTGCTAGTAATTTGAATGGATTTGTTTGCTGGTCAGCAAGTGTGAGCACTTCTATAAAAGCAGAAGTTTTAGTAGTTTGCTATTCTGCAGCATTCAGGTGTGTGTTGACACAGTTCCAGACAGAAAAGACAGCATTATTCGTACCTACAGTTCATTTAGTCTGCTCCAAATCAGTTGATGACTTTGTAAACTTGTAGCTTTTGCTTGTATTTTGGTTTCTTTTTGCACACAGAAAAATCTATATTAATTCCAAGTGAACCAAAATGTTTCACTGCAAGTCAAGTGAGAGTGTTCAGTTTGCTGATTGGCCAGATGTGTCTGAGCTGAGAACAACTAAAGTAAATACAAGAAGAAGGTGCTGTGCTCCCGACTATTGAACATAACCATGAAGAATTTACAATCACGTCACAACTAGTTGCCTGTCTGTACAGACCTTTGTACATCTATATTACCTTGCCTCATCCCAGAATACAAAGCATACAAGGGTCCAGGAAGATTTTAGCTCAAGCCTACAGCATTTGCACCATAAAGAAAGTGTTCTGGAGTTCATTTGGAACCACACCAAGACCAGCTCCTCCACAGTGGTGTGGTTGTTTTTGTCCGCACCCAAGTGCGATTGCCGTGGTCACACCTGCACAAACGAACCGCAAGGGGGAAAACGAACTAGTTCAATTTAAATGGACCAAACACTGCAGATATGAAAACACCCTAAGAGAAACAACAATTGCTTCCACCTATGTGGGAAGGGTTATGAGGCCATTTCCAGTGACAAAGATGACTCTCACGTGGAAAACAATTATGTCAGCCACCATTCTTCCCAGCAGTGGAAGTAACAGAAAATTCCCCCCACGTCTCAGACTCTACAGCCCTACTTTAACATTTAACATGCTGAAGTGAACTGTTAAAGTTCTTGACAGAACAACTAGACAAAGACTGAACAAAGTCTCTTCTCTCTAAAAAGAACAAGGCAGCATGTCTTAGGTTTCAAGAACTGCTAAAGTCTAGGTAATTTTTTATTATGTTCTGATATGGAAAACCTTAATATTAGTAGAGTGTGACTACATCTGGGTCAAATCATCATTAATGTTGTGGCTGTGCTTCTCCTGATTAATTGTTAAACTGCTGCAGATTGACAGGCTCTGGGAAAGTCGATGTAGTTACACATTACTCTGTTTTTGTGTTAGCTAGCTGTTTGAGCCGGTTTATCAGCAGCTGGTTTCACCTTTGGACAGAAAAACAGATTTCATCCAACATTTACTTCCTGTGGTTATGAGTCATATCCTCATATGTGCCTAATAAGTGCAAACAGATGCTAGAGAAGCTTATGTACTAACATTCATGCAGCTTTTGACATTTATTAAGACTTCTTACGGGGTTAAAACTGTAAAATGCCAACACAAAACAAGCCACGGACCAGTTTTTGAGTTCTTTGGATTTGGAACTTGGCTCACCTCTCCATGCAGCATTGTTAGCTCACTCTTCTGCTCCCTGCTCCCCTGTAGGTGCGGCTGTCCACAGGAAAGGACTTGCGTCTCAGCGTCAGCATGGTTGACACCATAGGCCAGCTGAAGAAGCAACTGCAAGCCCAGGAAGACATCGACGCCGTTCACCAGCGCTGGTTCTTCTCCGGGAAGCTGCTCACGGACAAGACGCGGCTGCAAGACACTAAGATCCAGAAGGACTTTGTGATCCAGGTCATCGTCAACCCACAGGCACTCCAAGCCCCCAAACCATCACCACCGACAACCACCGCCTCCTCACCTGTGCCCGAGTAACCGAGGACCGTCAGAGGAGCGATGCAGTCTGTGATGGACCAGAGGTGCCTCCCAATGCTGGATAACTTATTCTTCTTGACAAAAGCTACTGTTACTGAAAGAGAAATAAACTGTGAGGGTGAAACAAACAAAAACAGACAAAGAAGAAACTGAAAAGTGCTGCTTTTTTTTTTTTTTTCCTTTTTTCTAAATGTCCCTGTGTGTGCACGTGTGTGTTTTTTGGGGGGGATCTGCTGAGTCGTTCCAGTCATCACACTAACCAGAGATGCCTGTCATCGTTGCATATTAAAGCAGAGCTCCTCGCGCTGGTGTGCAAGCCTTTTCTCAGTGCACAGAACGTGCACATCAGAGCTGCACATGCAGACTCTGCCTTTGCCCTTTAGCCTGCTAACACAGTGCCAACAGAGGAACTGCAGAGGCGTTGGTTCTAGAGCGTATTTCTGCTATGACACCTATAAACTCAGCACTGTTGCTCTCTTTCTCCTCCACAGAAACAGGAAAGGAAAGCAGGAAAAAAGAAACGTGCTGAATATTCTTTTTTTTCCCTTTCCCTTACTAAGGAAATAAAGTCAACTGGGCTTTTTTTTTGCACATTTAAAGATTAGTACTATACTTTTGTGGTAGTTTGTGTGCCTTCTACAAGACAAAAGGGGGGGGGGGGTAATCACCTGCAATTTTACTGTTGGGCTAATATATCTTCTTTTTTTTTTGTTTGTTTTTTTAGATTCAGGAACTTTTAGATGGACCTAAGCTATAAGTGTTGCCTTTATTTCTTTTAAAAGATTTCGTAAGTCTTGCAGACAGAAGAGAATGTTTGTGTATGTGTGTGGGTGTGTGTGTGTGGAGGGGGTGTGCGACAAGATTACGAAGCTGACCCATACGATGCATTGAGAGTCGAGACTGGACTAAAAGTCATAGCTTAAGTGATTAATGTCATTGATTTAAGGGAAAGCGGAATTCCCTTGAAAAAAGTGTCGTCTTAACCGCTGCGTTGCTGACTGCGCAGTGACGCCCCGACTAGCAGGAGGGAGCAGCACAGGCCTTATTAAATTTGATCAGATCAGTTGTTTATGGTCACTTCTTTTGTTTTGTTTTTCCCCTTCCACCACCGGATGAATGTAAATCCAGCTTTTTTTGCTCTCGATGTGGTCTGGTAATGTTGAACAATAAAAGAAAGAAAGGAGGGGAAAACGGGCATTTTCTCTTCACCAGCAGGTATGATACGGAGCGGCGAGTGAAAACAAAAAGCTCAAGCTGATTTCTTTTTTTCTTTTTTTTTCTCCCTTCAGTAAAACTGGCCATACTGGTGATCCCCTACATATCATGACTGTTGCTTACAAACACACCCCAGGGATTTCCACACGATGTCCAGTTTGCTTCTCATGTAAAAGCAGTTGTTTAAGGCCTTCTGTGTGGCAGGAAGGCCCCACAGAGTGATTTTAAAAAAAAGGTGGATTTGGGAACTAAGCATTCATTTAGCAAACTCAGCGTATGGCAGTAGGCGAGGTATGGTCTTAAGCAGGCAGGGAAAGGGAAATGCAGCATGCTGCTTTATGGGATTTTTTTTTAGGGGGGCACTAATACTGCTGGAGTTTTCCTTTAACAAATTTTAATTTAATCATATTTTCACAGATCTGACTGGAAAGCTAAAAATAAAACAAACCAAAATCTGTGCTTCAAGGCGAGAATGTTTTTTTTCTGTGGTGGCTTTCCTGTAAGCTGGTGTCGATTCAGAGAACAAGGAGAGGTTTTTCCGAGCTTGTTTGTCTGTCTTAGTTTCACACTGAGCGGTGAGCACGCACTGCCTGTTTTCTTTACATCATAGCACATCTGTTAGTGTTCATGCCCCGACTCTAACCGGCTTTTGAAGAGCAACAATAATTGTTTGGAGGGAAGAGAGCCATCAGGTTTGTCGCCAGCCGCAGCGGTCACCAGAGGAAACAAACGAGTGAGATGTGATATCTGTATGTAAATCTGCAGACTTTGCAGACGAGCTGCAAGATCTTTGGCAGTGGAACATTTTCACTTTTTATTTATAGCTGCTAGCAGTCCGGAGTTCACTCGACTTCGCTCACCTTAAGCAGTCTTTGTTTGTATGTACCCATGGAGAGCATTAGCTATCATCTGGGAACTTTTTAAATTTAACAGTATTCATAACTGATGACCAGTGCACAAAATAAGCTTGGCAGATGCTGGAATCCCTGAAAAATTGGATGTTGTCACGAGAGGCTGGACTCCCAGATTGTGGGGCTGTTTTGTTTGTAGCTCATCATTCATCTCCCTCATGCTGGACCATCTGAATCCACTTTAAATCTCTGTGGCTGTGTTCACACTGGAGCTCAGTGAAGATGATTTTGCCTGAATAATAGCCATGGATCACTCGGTGGGAAAAACACCATGCTTTATTATCACAATCACCCTTTCTTGTATTTGCAATCAGAGATATGAGACTGCTTTCCTGAGCAGTGTGTTTGCACAAGAGTCTGTATGGGAGGAAAAATAAAAGCCATAATCCTGATCATGACATTTATGTCACTGCGTAGCACACCCCAGCTGATTTTCTTTTCTCTTTTTTTCTTTTCTTCAGTGACTCATTTCAAACTCAAAGTGCATTTAAGCTACTTTTTTTTTCTGTTGTCCTGTTTCTGCACACAAAGGAGGAAAGCCAAAGATACAAGAGCACTCTGTGCATCAGTTCCAGGTCACGTTGCAGAATAACGCATCAGCTGGTTCACTGTCACAAACGTCCACAGCTGGACGAGCTTTGTTTTCATTCTCCGCTCCTGTCGCACAAATATCCTGCATCATCAGCATCGCGGAGGTAATAAAACTGACCTGAGCCACAGCAGCAGTTCACCACATCAAGATGATGTTCCTTCTCTCTTTGTCTAGCCACTTTTCAGCCTTGTGGTTCATTAACTTGTGTGTGTTTTAAGGATGTTTTTCTTTCCTCCTTCACCTTTTACCTGTGGTTCCTAAAGGGATATGTTTTGTAACTATCGTATGCAAACTTGAACAAGCGTTTGTCTCTGTATGTGCAATACAATAGACATAGACCTCATCAGTTTCGTGTCTGATTTCTGCTTTTTGCTGATATCCAACAGCACCAGCCGTGAGTATTGTCAAAAGGTACAATCTGAAGTGCTGCAATCACCTGTGTTTGTGTTGTCTCTTTAAAATGTGTTGCTAGCTGTCGCCTTGACCGCCCCGTCCCCACGGGCTCTTAATATTTCTAGAGTAAATATCTAAAGATTAAAATTTGCCTACACAGTTTAATTTTAGTGTCCATTTAGCATTCTGCGGCGCTCATCTCGGCCGTTAAGGTTAGTGTCGTCGGACTTGAGGGTGCTCTGCTGACAGTTTTAATTATGGCATCTCCTGTTATGCCATTCTTGCTGAAGTAAGCTTGTTTGCTTGCTCCGTGTCTTCAATTTGTCCTCTTTATTAATGTCTTTGAGACTTTGAGCACTGACCATTGTCCGACATTAAAGGGACCACATGTTATTACACTGTAAAGTGCTTTAAGGTGCCCTCAGAGAACTGCAAACAGGACCCCTGATCGACAGTATACAAACTACTAAAGCCCATCCCCCTCCCATTAATGGTTCAATATGCCAATTAAAGGCAAAGTGTAAATATCTGTATGGTTGCATCATAGGAGTGTGCTTCAAAGCACAGCCAGACATTTAGTTATTGCATTATTTAGCCCCCTAAACCTAGAACCCTAATCACAACCTTGGTTATTTTTTATTAATTGTCTTTGTTAAACCAGGCTCTGTGCACACTCACCATATCATATAAAATATGGACATGGCTTGTAGGACTAAAAACTGAAGCCTACACTTAAGTGCCTTAAACCGGTATTGTTTTTAACGGCCACCAGGGGGCCACGACTGTGGTTGCATAAAAAGATTTCTCATCCTATAGTCGTCAATGGGAAACCATTCCTTGTCCAGGTTAAAGGGGAGCCTAAAAACACTGGCTTACCTCGCTAACACATTAATCTTGCGCCGTAGCACACCCCTCTTGGGTTACTCTGGAAATTCTCTTGTTATCAGTCTTTCTGATATGCTGTTGCACATATAGGTCAGACAGAATTTAAGACAGGTTTGTGTTTTGCGTTGTTGCTCTAATCACTGCTCTGCAGCTTTGTGAACTAACCCAGAGAAAAATGTTACCACTCACAATAGTCTTTTCTTTGTCTCATTAGATACAAGTTACTGAAATCTGTTCCCATAAGGAGATAACTTATCCTCTCAACCTTAGAATAAGAGGAAAGATGAGATAAAATTCCAATTCTGAGGCGTGAGATTAAGCACTAATACATGTTTGTCAGTCGAGTTGTGTTTTGGAGCTCACTCTTAAAGTAACAGCGGGTAATTCAAGATAAAGATGACTTAAGATAATCTGTGAAGATGCATCAGCACAGGCAACATGTGTGTTTATTTAGCCCCCCCCCCCCTTCTGTCCTGAACCACTTCACCTCCTTTAGTTTGAGTTGAGTCCAGTGACTCATCTTTTTCAGCGAAATGTAATCACAGTTTACGAGAAGTCAAGCACTCAAAAATGTGATAAAGTAGTGCTTAAATCAACTTTATGATATTTTTGAGCATCTGGAGATGTTTTTAAATGGGCAGGGACTTGAGAGCAAATCCTTTAACCACACTTTGAGGTGATTCTCAACTGCAGACTGTATAAAAAAACATGGACATAGTTTTCAGGTCTTAACAGTGACAATGTGAACATGCCTTAAACCTGCATTCTCTTATATATCCAGCAGGGGGCTGCTACTGTCAGTGTAGCAGAAATCCAGCTGCATAGAATCTTTGCATGAAAATTACCCTACTTCTCCCATGATCTACAATCTCACTAAACATTTTCCTGGTGAACTTTATGGGCTCAGTCACTAGTTTCAAGTCTACATTCATACAGACTGATGTTCATTTTGTAAGTTGTGTTTATTAAGAGTCAAATTCATGTTTATGTTTATTGCGCATCACCTCCAGTTTTAAACACGAAAATCCTTGATGGTCATAACTTAGGGGTGACGTCACTGCGGCTACGTCCAGCTTTTATATACAGTCTGTGTTCTCATCAGATGCCGTTTAGCCTCTTTCGTCATTTGCTGAGCACTCTCAGTGTGTCGAACTTCAATCGAGCAATGCAAATGGACACTGATCACACACACTCAGTACTGGTCTCAAACTCCTTGGAATAGTGCTGCGTATCTGCAAACATGTAAGACTTGACTGAAATAAATATGTGACATCAGGGACATATGTTCATGATACCCAGGAATTAAATTCCATGTAAAGCTGGTTATAAAAGCCATAACAAGCTAGCGATATTTATTAAAATTCTTTTTTTTTTTTGTGGCTATTAACACTCCACACATTACTATTAAAAAACTTTAATTATTCTGGCACAAGAGCAGCCATATGTAAAGCACTCAAAAAAGGAAATGAAAAAAAAGAAAAATAGAGAGATCCTAATACATATTTTTGAAATTGTCCACACCATCCAAGTGCATAAAAAAAAACCAAGCGTCTTTTAATGAATATGTCTTGAATGACATCTGCAAAATAATTTTACCTTTGTTGGGTTCATTTTTGTGCTGACTTCTTTTTAAAACATAATTTTAAAAGGTTGAATAAAATCAAACTATTATACAAATGAAGCATGTGTTTGTGTTTTTATTCCAGAAATAAGGATATATATTTTTTTGGTTTTCTTTCATTCTTTACCACAAGATGGCGCTGTGCTCCAAAGCAAACACTTGAGTGAGCTGGTCCCAGCAGAGGTGGATGAAACACTGCGTGATTTACAGGATGTGTGTTTCTCAAAAACAGTACTGCTGAAATAAAGAGGTTCAGGGAAAGAGTTGTGGAGTACAAAAATTCCTTTTTAGTGGAAAACCGTTGCATTTTAGCATTTTCACATGCTTGCCTCATAGCTTTTGTAGGAATTATAATTCATAAGCTGATAAAAGTATTGACTTTCATAAACATACTTTAAAGCCCTTTCAAAATAAGGGAATTCTAATCAGCAGGGGTGTTATAGACCTGTTAAAGTACTTGGGATTCTGTTGTATCCCACTTTTTAGATGCTTGACATTAATATTTCTGCACTGCAGAAGTGTGGATGGCAAAACAATCAGACAGTCTTTCCAGAAGGTTCCCCTGTTGAAGTTCTGGTTTCTGTAGGTGGCGCTCTTCTCTTATGCAGCTGACCTGTGGTGAGCAGACTGTACAACTGTAAAATGCATCACTTCCTGTCTAGGAGGTAGGAAACCGCAGGGAGTGCAGTGTTAACCCCCCCCCCCCCCAAACCTTCAGTTTTTGGTGCCGTAAATAATAAACATAGGCATTTATCATTTTTCTACTGCACTTTTGTTTTAAAGGCCTACATTTTTAAGAGGGAACTTGTAGCGCAGCTATGGGCTGCCTCTTTCTCAGTCTCTGCAAATACAGTCAACAGAGGGTCTCCGGAGGGTTGTGGTGCACCAGGCCTGGAAAAAGCCCCTTTTGACAGTGGAATTTCACAGGGAGCGCTGTGTTTGCGGTCACTCGTCCAAGTCTTATTCTACACTCTGTTCCCCCACAGACAGTCCCAGGATGACCCTGACTCCACAGCAGAGAGGATTTGAAAACTTGGACAGACACAGATGCCCAAGGGGTCCTAACATTGTCATGGAGACTGGATGTCAGTCATATTGTTTTATGTAACCTTCCAAATTGAATGTACGACGTTCAATTTTTTTTCTCTGTGCCGCAAAACCACTGTAGTGGACATCATAAATTTTTACACTAATCCTCCCCAATGAACGGCAAACTCTGAACTTTTACAGGATCAATTTAATACGCAGTACTCACAGGCCTGACAGGAAGAGGTGAACCAAAAATGCAAGTGAAAATCCACATTTGCTGACCCCCAGTAGACATAGACATGCTGTTCTGCTCAAAGCTGGAAATTCCCAAGTTATTCACTGTAATTCTAAGGCTTCTGCTCCTATTGACTGTTACCTTATTGTGCAAACCTAAAGCTTGCTGGTCAGTAAGGATGTTTGCAAATGAGTCACTTTGATAATTTCCAGCTGCACAACTGAGATTAATTTTCTAGTCAGTTTATGGATTTACTGTCATGATTGAATAAATATTTGTTCTTCACTTTAGGTGAATTCCATTTTATTCATACAGTGGTAATTCAAAACATTGATCTTGACCATAGAGTGTTGCAGTTATCCTCTATAAACAAGTACTTGGCGATGGTGGGGAAGAAGAAGTCTCTTTCAAACAGAGTCTATTCAGTTTTGATGCATTCTCAATCATCCAGGAAAGTAAATCTCCAAAAGTTGATTCTGTTCATCTGGACGTAGCGTCTTCAGTGGGAGAAATGTTTCATCACTCATCCAAGAGACTTCTTCAACATCCTTGCTAAAGGGTTGAATTTTGCGTCACTTAAGCGTTGGAGGTAGTCCGTAAGAGATTACAGGATGACACCAACCTCAGCAACAGGACCACTCTCAGCATCAACCAAGTGTGTTTGCTTTTGGAACTGTGTCTTCATTCCACCTACTTCACATACAAGGGTCAGTTCCACAGGCAGAAACATGGGTGTGCCATGGGCTCCCCAGTTTCACCCATCGTGGCCAATTTGTACATGGAAGAAGTGGAAAAGAGGGCTTTGCTATCCTACCCTGGAACACCACCAAGCCATTGGTTCAGATATGTGGATGACACCTGGGTCAAAATCAAATCTCAGGATGTACCACAATTCACAGATCACATTAACTCGGTGGACCGACACATCAAATTCACCAGGGAGGATATGAAAAGTGGCAGGTTAGCCTTCTTAGACTGTGAGATCATCAGTAATGGGGGACATCTAAAAGCTGACGTGTACCGTAAACCTACACATACGGATCAGTATCTAAGGTTTGACTCTCATCATCCACTGGAGCACAAACTGGGTGTCATCAGGACGCTACAACACAGAGCGAACACCATCCCCACTGACACAGCGGCCAGGGAGGCAGAAGAACAGCACATCAAGAAGGCCCTGAGTAAATGTGGTTATCCCAGCTGGACTTTTGTCAAAGCTGGAAAGGCACCTAAAGAAAGCTCCAGCCGATCCAGGAGAGAAGGACAACCGCTGCCTAAGCGAAAACCTGTAGTGATCCCATATGTGTCAGGAGTATCGGAGCAGTTGAGACACATTTTTTCTAAACACGGCGTCTCTGTGGCTTTTAAACCCCAAAACACGCTGCGCCAAAAATTGGTCCACCCCAAGCATCGGGTCCCCCGACACAAACAGAGTAACATAGTGTACGCTGTTAAGTGCCAGGAGGATTGCCGGGATTTATACATTGGGGAAACCAAACAACCTTTGGCGAAGCAGATGGCACAACGCAGAAGAGCTACCTCGTCAGGCCAGGACTCTGCAGTCTATTTACACCTACAGGCCAGTGGACACTCTTTCAAGGATGAGGATGTAACATCCTGGACAGGGAGGAACGCTGGTTTGAGCGCAGAGTCAAGGAGGCCATTTACGTGAAAAGGGAAAGACCATCACTGAATTGAGGAGGGGGCCTAAGGGTACATCTTTTGCCATCTTACAATGCTGTGATTGCAGCCATTCCCCAACTCTCTGTGAATGGTACTCATGGCCATTGATCAGTGGTCTTTGATCAGTGGTCTTTGATCAGTGGGTTTTGGTCAGTGCTTGTTGATCAATGGTCATGAGAATTTGCATAATTAAGATTAAGGAACTGACCTCTCAGCCCATTGTTCCTTCAGTGGGCTGGTTTCAGTCATTATGCAAATGTACTGTTTATAAGATTGGGGAAACCTGCAGTCAGCTGAGACTGAAGAAGTCACTTGGATGAGCGATGAAACGTTTCTCCCACAAAACGCTACGTCCAGATGAACAGAATCAACTTTTGGAGAGAGTCTATTCAGTCTTTTAAATCGCATCTTAAAACTCACTCTTTTACTTTGCCTTTTAATTCGAGTTCAGTATGAGTACCATCAGGCCTGTTTTATGTTTTTATTGTTAATTCACTGTCTTCTTATCTACCTGTATTTGTTTCTAATTTATCTACATTTGTTTCTCTATTGTTTGCTCTTGTTTTTAACTGATTGTGAAGCACTTTGGTCAACTCTGTTGTTTTTAAATGTGCTATACAAATACATTTTGAATTGAATTAAATTGAGGAAGGGGTAGGTATTTGGGAATTTTAGAACATTTTTAAAGCAACCATATAGAGGGATAATGTAGTTTTGTTTTTAATTGTACAAAGATTTTTTTCTTTTTAATTTAACCAAGCTAGCTAGCATTAGCTGATAAGCTAGCACCCGCACACACACACACACACACACACACACACACACTTATCACTTCTTACTTAAAAAAAAACACAATACCCATCGTAAAAGAAGCAAAAATCTTAAACTCAAGGTTTAAAAGTGCTCTCCACACAGCTACTTTCATCTTTTATATACAGTCAATGGCTCTGATGCCCTGTTAAAATTTTGTATTCCTCCATCATCTGATACAAACTGTAGCTCATAAAGAAATAAGGTCTTTAAAAAAATCTGTTGTTTCCATCTTGAAGCTCTGACTGCCATTTTTCCTTGGTTGTTTAAGTGGAATTTCCTACAATCCACAATCCCAGAAAACACCAAAAGAACCATAAAGTTACATAAAGGCACTGAATGGTTTCTGTTTCATGGCTGTTGCTCCTGCTGAGTTTAAAGCATTTAATTTCAGATCCCATTCACTCCTTTTCTACTGTTTCCATCTTATTTTCATCTTATCTCAGTTCATGAGATAGTTTCTATTTTACTGCTGCTTTTTTAAATACTTTGATAGTTTGATTATTTTTGTCAGACAGCAGAAGAAGTTTCCAAATAAAATTTGTTTCATAGCAAAAGTAAACCATTCAAAAGTGGTTCCTTAAACATGGTGGTTTTTTTTGTTTTACTGGCAACACTAATCTGCTTTCTTGTTAATTCTCCTCTCAGCTGCTCTGTCATCAGTGTCATGCTGGTTTGCTTTACAACAGAACCTGCCATTGTGGCCAAACACTGATTCCTTTCAGTGTAAAGCAGACTTACAGTGAACCTACAATAATCAGCCGCACTGACTTACAGGAACTATAGAGGTCATTCTTGAGTCATCAGGATGTTTATCAGAGGAGTGTCTGCACTCCCTGTGGGATAAATACAGGGAATTGTTATGCAAAGCAGACTTTCATCCAGAATAGATGAAGCTCAATCCTCTCAGCGCAGAGCTTGGTGGCTTGTGTTTGTGTGTGTGTGTGTGTGTGTGTGTTTGGCTCTAGGTATTGAAGGTTTTAAATCAAATCCCTCTTTAACTGGACCCTCATCCACTTACCTAACGCTCACCTTGCACACACAGCTCACGCCTAAACCTCCTCTAATTCTATGTTATGTGTGTGACTCACCTAATACTTTCTACCATAAACTACTATTGCGAACCTGGTCACCCCATGGCCTGACAGACACGTCACAGCACCCACTTGGAGCAGAGTCAGCGAGAGGTGTTACAAGATGAGGAAGGTTTCCAAAGCTGAGCGCTGTGCGAAGCATCGAAGGATTACTGAATGGGTCGTCATAGGCGCCATGGGTCTGGGGATCTGGTCCACAGCCTTTGTTGGAAAGTCTGTAAAAACTGCAGGCAAGCATGTAGAGAGAGCGACATAAATACAAATAAAAAATCATCACAAATGACCACAAGCAGATGATATAAGCGACCCTCGAAGACCACAAGCAACCACCATCAGAGAACACATGGCCGCAGAGATATAAGAACAGAGAATGTCCACACATGCACAAAACTATCCAAAGAAAACAAAAAGGAAACATACGTAAATATCCGTGAAACGGCCACAAACATACAAAGTATATTTAAAAAGCCTGCAAAAAAATGCAAAATGTCTTCAACCAAATTCAAACAATCACAAACATACACTTGCTTTATAAGGTACACCTGTCAAGCTGCTCATACCTAATGGCAGCAAGTCAATGCTTTTAGACATGTAGCCGTCGTGGTCAAGATGGCCTGCTGAAGTTGGTCTGAGTATTTCAGAAACTGCTGATCTGCTGGGATTTTCCCACATCTCTAGAGTTGAAAGAAAGAATGAAAACATCCAGTGAGCTGCACTTGTCTGAGTGAAACAGCCAGATTGCTTCAAACGGAAAGAAATTTGCCATCAGCAGCATGAAAGCACGGATCCATCCTGCCTTGTGTCAACATTTACGTCTGGTTGTGGTGGGGCGAGTATTGTTGCTGATCATGTCCATCCCTTTTTGATCACAGTGTACCCATCTTCTGATGGCTGCTTCCAGCAGGATAACACAACATGCCACAAACCTAAAACCATCTCACACCTGTGCTTTAAACGTAACATTAAGTTCCCTTTATTCAAATGTATCTCCACAGTCACCAGATCTCGATCCAATCAAGCGCCTTTCGGATGTGATGAAAAAAGAGGGTTCGTGTAGAGCCAATAAATCTGACCTGCAGCAACTACGTGATGCTATCAAGTCGACAAGGATTAAAAGAAATGTTGCTTCCACGTCACAAAAAATTTGCTCTGAAGGCATGATGTGTACTCAAAATGACCTCAAAAGAGAATATTCACCAAAAAGATGCAAGGAAGTCACAAAGACACATAAAAGCTACATCAAAAGGAGCATCACGATTGTTCACAAGGAAATCATTTCTGACAGCTTATGTCACCTGCACATGTAGACTTCTCACCCCATAAGCAGTGATGTTTGTGGGATTCATGGAGCTAAGTTAATGTTTCTTGAAAACCCTGCAATGACCAAAATCAGAGGCCCGGGTGAAGTGAGACGGCAGCAGATGGAGTGCTGGATGTACATTCCCACATATACAGAACACATAAGGACATGGACAGCTGCACATGAGTAGGCATGTTTGTAAAGCCAATTAGGCGCACTCTGTTCGCAGAATCAACACACTGACCAGACCAGCCAAGAAACCAGATCCGCTCTAATCAGCAGACTGTCAGAGCTCTGACTGTACCCGACTGCAGCTTAGGTGAATCTCCCATGGAGCCACAGGGTATTAGATGCTGATATGAGTTCTGTCAGAGGAAGATTTTCCCAGACCTTTGACTGGAAGTCTGAGGAGTTTGATTTATTTTCTGAAAAATTAAAAACAGAAATGTTTCTCTCTAATATTTAAGAACCTCAACCTGTGTAATTGTGTGTTTTTGAAGTTAGTCTGTCTTTGCACTGATGTTCTTTAAGTGAACTAGGGTGCCATGATAGCCTGGTACTCAATGATAACTGGGATATTGTGATAGAAAAAAGGAAGAAGAAAAAGATACATGTGTTTATGAAACTCAAGTCTTTCAAGTTTTCTGTAATAATTTATACAATATTATACCTATATTATCAAGTTAGATTTGCTGTTAGCCAAATTTTACTTACTTAGAACTGTGCACAGGATGATTTCTTTAGATGACTCTTCATTTAAAATGCTTCGATGCTTACAGTTATGCAGAGTCAGGCTTGGAAAGGCTGCTCTTTGTGACAGGTGGGTGCTCTCATACATGGGTGTAGCTGCCAGATGTCATCTAGGCTTCACCTCTGCTAAACCTGTGTCTCTGAGCTGGACCTTGTCAGTGTTTGTGGCCTCATAAGCTCTCCTGTGATATTCAGTTTGCATACTTGGATTATTCAAATGAATGATTAATATAATATGCTACATCTATACAATTTTTCCCACATTAGATATGACAGTAAGAGTTTGGAAACCTCTATTAAAGTCTCCCTCTACAGCCTTTTGTTTCTTAGATTGTGCAATGAAACTGAATTTAAAACAAAACATAGATCGTCTGTCGTCTAGGCAACCACCAAGATCCCACTGCCTACAGACATTCAGTAAAATGTGCTGGTCATTGGAGAGTGTTAATAAATATCTTTAAATAAATATAAAGTTATGAATGAGAAGGTCAAATACTTTTCCACTAAAAAGTCATCGTCTACTCTGACTAGGGTTGTTTTTAACAGCCATTTATTAAAACCTATGTTTTGCTTTTATTTTATTTTTTACTGCAATTCTGTTCGAGTAGCTTTTATAGTTTTAATTCAACATATACTAAAAATAAAAGCCTTTCCTTACAGTGGGTTTGTGGGCATATTATTTTGAAATGTATCCAATCACAGCACTACAAAAGGCACAAAACCTGTGATGTCATCACATGGACACAAAGCATTTCACTACATGTTGTACCCTGTATGATTTTGTATGTGCCAAATAAAGTTTGTTTGTTTGTTTGTTTGTTTGTTTGTTGTTGTTTAAATGCATAAAGTGGGGAGAAATTCGGCCAACTTAAACAACTTGGTTGTTAAAACAAAGATAAGGCAGATGCAGAGAAATGCGGACGCAAACGCTGAAGCATCTAAAATGGCAGAAGCAAAAATGGAAACGGCCGTCAGACCAAAAATAAGGATTTTGCAAAGACCGAAAAATTAGCATGAAAACCCCAAAACCCCAAATCCTGAAACATGTCCTGTGGCACAAGCTCAAACAGAAGAAACCCAAGAAAAAAAAGGGGCCAAAACCGAAAAAAGTGTCTGAAGAACCCAGAAGACCGATTACTCGGGCATATGCTCGGGCTCTTCTAGAAGCTCAAAACAACATGGCTGATGGAACAAACCAGAGGAATGAAGAAATGCAAGAAAACACCGAAGCAACTTCCGATAGGGAAGACCCTGAATCCCTCACTATTTCAGAAGCAAAGAAGGATATGAATATGGAGACAAAGGGAAATGCGAATAACCCCAGCCGGCAAAACCCTGGGCATAATGAATGGACTTGGCAACATTAGCCCAATCCCAGATTTAGACCCCAACAGGACAGACTCCAGTTTAATCCATGGAGTGAGATTGCTGCTCTCAGACATCAACTTCAAGCCTCCCAAAACCATCAGAACGAGCTTTATTGGAAACCGGTAGCTGTTAATAAGAGGGCTTCTTATTACCAGTCTAAGGTGAACAAACGTCATGCACAGATAAACTACGACAAAAAGAAAGCATGAAGAAACAATTAAAGAGCTCATAGAGCAGCTGGAGGAGGCTTCTAATAATAAGCCTGATAACAGGGAAAAATAGGTTCGCACAAAAGACAACCAAGCAGTTGTCATACTGGATGACATTATCCGTGTCCTGCATGAAGATGTCGGCAACCCTACCACAGAGCAGTGCGTGGATTCTTCAAAGCAAAGCACAAAGGCTTCACACATGGACTCCGTAGGCCTGAAGGAGGCTGAATTTGAGGTCCAATGCAGGACTCAACAAGAGCAGATAGAAATGCTCCGGCAACAGCTCCTAGAAGCTCAAAACCAACTCAAAGAATAGGCGGTTAAACATAGGCAGGACCAGGAGACACTGAACATGGAAATCAGTGAGCTTAAATCCCAGCTCTGCTGCAACAAGGCCCTTCATGACATGAAGGTAGAGACTCTTGATCGAGAGCTGAAAGCAGCCAAAGCGTCCTACCTTAAAATCACACAAGAGCAAAATGAACAAAATTCCACCATTGCAAATGAAAAATCTGAGCCTCTGGTGGAAAAAGACACCGGAGAACAGGACAAAGAAGAAAAAGAGGACTCCCTGCCAAAGACTGCAGTGTCTGTACATAACTCTTTACAACAAACAGAAGACAGACAGAAAATGACTACTAGCAAGCCAGCTGAAGTCAAAACTGAAGCTAAGACTGTGCAAGAGAAAAAACCAAAGAAGAAGAGGAAGCGGGCTGCTTCGGCTTTTTAGCTGTGCCAGCCCCAGATTGACTGATTTAGACAATTGTGGGGGGGGGGGAAATAGATGTGTCATTGTTTCATATAGATTTCTAATAACATACCATTTGATGTCAACATATTTTTGTTACATTTGCAGTGCTAGTGGTGTTATATTCTTATAATTCTGTTCATCTTATATCATCTTATATCCTTCTGCCTTGCTTCACATATTTACTGCTGCTTGGCTAGCTTTACTCATGCTTGCATCAGCAAAGGTAGAAACAGCCATGCATCGGCCAGTCTAAATACAAAACATTAGCTAAGTTATTGGCTAATGAGTGAGATGCTAAACTGAGGTGTAAAAGTAGAACATGTAATTTAAAAAAAAAATGGTTGTAGCCACCAGATGCTAACAGTCCTCCTAGACTAGTAAAGACCAAACCAAACAAAAAAGCCTTTTTTCCTGTTAAAACTGAGTTTTTCCTTCCCACTGTCGCAAAAGCACTTTCTCACAAGAGGTCATCTGATTGTGTGATTTTCTCTGTATTATTGTAGTGTCTATACCTTACAATTTAAAAGCTCCTTGAGGCAACTGTTGTTTTTATTTGCTGCTATATAAATAAAATCAAATTGAACTTTCCATAATTTGTAGAAAGCCTCTCATTTCAGTGTGGTTTGAAAAGAAATACCCCACTGAGAAACAGAAACGGAAACATAGTCAACAAATCAGGCTGTTACATTAAAGTCATGTCTTTCTTTCTTTTAAAAATGTTCTGCTGTTACAGAAAAGTGAAATTTCAGAAGCTGCAAATCACCAGAGATATTTGCAAAATTCAAATTCAAAATTCAAGTTTTTGTCTCCTGGGTTTGAGTCGCTGAGAGAGCAGCTTTAAGGATATTGATGCAAAAAAAAAGAGGCAGCTCACCAGCAAACAATAAATAATTAAATCAATTGAATTATGTGTTTACGCTTCTCTTAAACTTGTATGTCTTGTGCTGTACCATAGTCTCTCATTATCAATTTAGGGCACTTTGTAATTATATTTTAAGAGCCATTTAAATAACATTTTATATTTTGGCATAATGACACGGATAAGTCAGAAATCACCGCAGATATTTTCTTCGGGACAAACCAAATAAATGTTTGGCTGTCACAGTAGAGGGGCAGTAACATTCTTAATGGAATCACACACACGCACACATAACCCTAATCATGCACAATTACTGCTGGCCTATATTGCTACATCCAAACCGCGTGACATGGCAGGATAATAGGAACATGACAATTTATGAGGAAAGATGAGGTCCTATCGTTTTGCCCCTGCTGTGTGTTTTTGTCATTCTGTGGTTTGTGATGACATCTGACTGTCACTGTGGATTTGAAGCAGAAACGGTATACTGGTGTTTCTCCATTTGTGCATTATTAACATGGATCTTTCCACATCTTCATATCTGACTAAAAATTTGTCAATCTTCTTTCACAGGAAATGATGTAGGTACAGTTTGAAGTTCCAGTGAAGTGTTAAATTAGATGCAGGAAAAAAAAACACAGACT
The DNA here is from genome assembly GCF_051167445.1 of Perissodus microlepis. Taxonomy (NCBI): domain Eukaryota; kingdom Metazoa; phylum Chordata; class Actinopteri; order Cichliformes; family Cichlidae; genus Perissodus; species Perissodus microlepis. Next base: position 21,500,400 of record NC_140468.1, on the reverse strand, counting down.
TCCTTCCTTCCCTGGTTTTATTTTATCAAGAATTTTGGTGGGTTTGCAGGCATCTTTGTTTTGTGCTGCTTATTACTTCACTGCTCACACTTCCTCACTGCTGATAATACCGACACTACAGCTCATGGTTTCTTGTGAAATACATTAGTGGTTATGTCACGGCCAGAATGGCCAGTGTGTTTGTGGAGCGGACCTAAAGGCAGACAAGCGAGAGACGGAACTGAATTATTAACAAAAAGTGAGCCGTTTATTTTGGGCTGATGTCAAAAACAGAGAACAAGGCTAAACGTACTGGGAGCAGCTAAATGACTATGATAACTGGAACATGAAACCAAAACTGAACAGGTATATGCGAAACATGAATCTGAGCAGTAGAAATAAAACTCTGTGACCAGTCGTGACTTGACGTGGAGACAACAAACAACCTGACAAAGAACAGAGAAGGAAAGAGGACTTAAATACACAAAAGGGTAATAAGGGAAGTGGAAACACAGCTGACACAAATGAACCTGAACACCACAGGGGAAACAAAACTAAACACACTGAACATGGAATACGACACACCTTCTCATTTAATGTTTTTTCTTTATTTTCATTCTACATTGTAGATTCTCACTGAAGGCATCGAAACTATGAATGAGCACATATGAAATTATGTATTAAACAAAAAAGTCTGAAATAACTCAAAGCACTCCATCACTCTCCTTCCTGGTCAAACAGCCTGGAGGTGTGTTTGGGGTCATTGTAAACCGGATTGGATGGTATGTCTCTGCAGGATGCTGTGGTAGTCATGCTGGTTCAGTGGGCCTTCAATTTTGAATAAACCCCCAAGGTGTCACCAGCAAAGCACCTCAACACCGTCACACCTGAATTTGCAGTCTTTCTGCTTTTGCTTCAAATACAGGGACCAGGTCTGCAACCACTTGCAGTCTTCAAAGCAACTTTGGTGACAGTACTAAAAGTCCTTTGTGATTATAGGGAGATTAACCATTGAAGAAAAAATCCACTGATGAAACCACCCAGACATTCAGTATGTTCAGATAGCTTCATTTTTTTGGACTCATAATGTTGCTTAACCCCGAGCAACTGAAGGAACCCTGGTTCATAACGATGACATCATCGGTTTATATAAGGTAGGCACTGGGCATCACTTCACATGCCTTTTTTCCTACCCAGGAACAGAGTAAATCTGGACTCGTCAGATCACATGATCCTTTTTCCATCGCTCCAGACACTAGTCTTTATGCTCCCTAGCAACCTGAGGCCTGTTTCTTTTTTTCCAGATTAGCCTCACTGAGAAGTGGTTTTCTTGAGGCTTTTACTTTCACACTGAAGATGTTGGTTCACCACTTTTCTTTCTGCTATTCATAGTGTGTTGGGCTGTTCTTAATCTGGTTATAGTAGTTTCAACAACCTCATTAGTTGTCTTCTTTGCTTGATGCATGCCAGTAGTTTGACCCTTCTGAAAAACCAAATATGTTTTCCACAACCACAGAATATGTCTTCCAATGAGAAATGAGAAGCTTCTCACTGCATCACTGGGTTAAATAGCCTGTTGGTAGCTGTAGTAATTATCCAGTGGAAAGTGCTTACCTATTTGCTTTGTTAAATCCAGGTGTTTACCTGATGATTTCATACATGTCAGAAAAAAGACAAAGAAAAGATGCTGAGATGGTTGCAACCAAAACACTGTTGTTTAAACTTGATCTGAAACCGGAGACTCTTTATTATATAAGCACTGATTATTTCAGTTAAATGTCTGGCAATGACTTCTCCATTTGCTTTCTAGGGGCATGATGATAGGATGTGGGGATTTGTGCAAGCAAGGCTTCCAGAAAATATGGAAAAGTGAGGGACATGAGTGCATTTGAAGCATGAGAACGGAGCAAGCCTGTGTGTGTCCTGGCTGTGCAGCTAGCTGAAGTAAATGCTGTGTAACTGTGAGAATTGTATCTGATCCCAGAGTTTGGTCACATCATGTCCTCCCCGTCTCTGGATGTGTCTCCTGTGTCTTTATACATGAACTCATCTGCTCTTCCTTCCAGTGATGCGAAGCTTTTATTAGGAAGTGAAGGTCACAGTGGACGTAGATTTATTTAGTTACTTATTTTCTGAATGGAGAGTATCAATGATTTCCTCAGAAGCAACATTTTATTTATTCCACATGATCTTTAATCAAAATAATATTTTTAATACTAAAACTATTGTAGTTGAACTGAATGTAAATAATTTTCATATTTCAAAAAAATGAAAAAATATATTAAGATACAAAATTACAGCTACTTACTTGCATTCCTTAAAAGAAAAAAAAAATAATTTTAGTGGTTGAATATTACATTTGAAATACATATTGCTTGTCAAGGAAATACACAGACTTTAAAAACTTTTTAAAACTTGCTTAACCCAATTAATGTCTTTTCTATGAACATAATTTTTCAGACATGTAACTGGTTAGTGAGCAGTAATTTCATATCTAACGATCTTTTATCATGAACCTGATCCAGTGCAGGTTAGGTCTGCAGTGTAAGTTATCATTACACTGGTTTTAAAATGCTAAAGATGCAGGCTTAAAGTGACCTCAGTAAGCTCAAATCTGCTGCAGTACAGGCCTCTGATGAGGTCATGCAGTGATAACACACATAAATATCACATTCAACAGCTGAAAATAACATGTAACCCCTGAGCAGTACAATAACTGTTATTTTTCAACCATTTCTAATTGCACCTCTGCAGCACAATTCTGTTGCTCTATGGCAGTTTTTAATGAAACCGTCTTAAAAAGTAATCTAAATGCACACAAATGATTTACTCCAACCACAAATGATGTCAAATCAGAATCAGCTCTTTGCACATTCACTGGTGAAAATAAATTTACGACGTTACTGTACTTAAATCCAGTTTTTAAAGTATTTTATTCAAGTGCTTCTATTTTACTCTTCTTTCTTCTAGTATATCATTAATGTGTATTTTACACTATTGATGCATAACATATAATATTAAAGTAATCCTGCAGATTGCAGACTTCATTCTGCTTTATATGTCAGGGCTCTAGACTAACTTTTTGCCATGGGCGTACCGGTACGCCTAACTTTAAAAAGTTAGGCGTACCGGCACAAAAGTTAGGCGCACACAAATTTTATAATAATTTATATAATATAATGTGTTTTTCTGGATACACTGTGCTTTTTCAGCATTCAAAGATTGATGACACCGTGTCAGAGCACTGGCTATGAATTTCAGAAGGATCAGACCTTAACTTAACAGAAAAGTTAGCAATAATTATTTTCCTATTACAGCTAGATCCACTTCTGTCGTGCCTAGGCTGCTCACTAGGGCTGGGTATCATCACTGATTTCTATAATCCGTTCGATTCCGGTTTTCAAAGTCCCGATTCGATTCAACTTAGCCTCAGACAGTCAGAAATATTATAATTCTGATCACTTATCAGTACTGACTTCATCAGAATTGTGAACATCACAGCAGATGCCTTTGTGTGAAAGTAACTGAGAATAAAACACAGAAAAACATGAAGGAGATTTTCCTGGTCTGGCTTTTTATAGCAGATAACCTTAAAAATATTCTACAATGTTCTGCATATAAAGTTTAAATTTCTTCAGTATTGAACAACAGAAAAAATAGGCTTTCTTGTCCGAGGTAAGTGAAAAAAAGAAAAAGAAAATTAAAAGAAAAGAAAAAGACAGCAGCCGACAGCGCTGTAAACAACGGTAGACTGGTGGGTAATAAGCGAATGAATAATACAGAAAACAGAGATTGGAGACGGGAAACTGTTCTTGAAGTACAGAGAGAGATAGAGAGAGAGCTAGCTGTGCATGAAGTGTGATTTTAATTGTCGTGGAAGCAAAACAGCAAAATTCATGACGACATTGATCAAATGTGAAGCGCAGTTTGCTGCTTCTTTTGCTGCTGGCTCGGTGAATTTTGGTTGGAGAGAGACAAAACCTGCAGCTCAGAATCAGAGCAAAAAGACGTAATCACAGCGCGGACCCGACGCATCAGAATCGCTAAGCTCCGACAGCGTGTCCGTCTACGGGCCGTCGGGTGAGAAAGCCGAGAAAGACAAAGTTAATTCTGATGCGTCGGGTCCGTTCTGTGTTTACGTCTTTGTGTGGAATCCGTGTACCTGCTCTCATTTGCTGTTTGGTTGTTGTTGAAATGGTTTTGTGAGCTTTAATCTGAGAATCTGGCGTTTCTGGCAAAACACGGTTATATTTAAAAGTCGGTTCAGGATTTAATGAATTGATATCACTTTATTCAAGCTACTCACCTCCCACTTCCACCTGCACTTTCAACTGGACCACGGCCAATCAGAGAGGTCCCGCCCCTTACTATCTCTGATTGGTTTAGTCCACGATAGGGGCAAAATGTGTGTCTGTGTGTCTGTGTCTGTTGTTGACCACAGGGAAGGTTGCAGATTTTTTTTTTTTTTTTTCGCTACCCGAACAGTTGGTCGCACAGGTGCAACCAAATATTTTTTTTTAGTCGCACCACTGAAAAATTTGGTCGTATTTGCAACCAAATTGGTCGCACTCTAGAGCCCTGTATGTGCTAATAAAATGTCTGGACATTTGTTTGTAGTAGCTTTGATACCATGTATTTGTGCTTCTTCACTGGTCAGAGACCTTTAAGAAAACAACTTTAGAGAATAGATGATAGTTTTTGAATTGCTTCACCCCCATCCTCCACCCCCCCTCCCACCATCTCATTTTAAAACCAGGCCACCCTCATTTCTCTTGATCCCTGAAAACAAGCTCCATGTGTGTGCCTGAGCGTGTGGAAGGAACACGCTGTGAGCTCTGTTTATGCTTCTTGTCGGGGGGGTTGCAGTGTAATAAAGGGTCTAAGGTACAATCAAAGCCTACTGGAGACAGTCTGGGTCAGACCAACCTGAACACAATGTAACAATGTTACAGTAGCAATCATTTTATAACTACACTGTGACTGGTGCTACATGAAAATATTATTCTATAAGTTTGCTGGTTTGGTGCTTTTTAGAATCATTACAGAGAACTTCCATAGCTCATACAGAGCTGTTATAGTAGCATAGATAGTGGTGAAAGGTAATGGCAGAGTTAGACAGACACTACAAGATCACGAGCACATGTAATGTGTATAACTGAGGTGGTGGAGGTAAAGGAGAAGAGGTGGAAATGGAAGGGGAGGGGAGTCTGTGCCACACAAGTTGCCCCTGGGGCCTGAGCGGTCATGTTGGCTTGGCAGAAGGAGAGAGGAAGCACAGAGGGGGGAGTGGGGCATGTGGGTGTGTGGAGGGAGGGCAGCTCCGGGTGCCACGTTTGCATCACAGGACTGTATTTCCTTTCACCTCAGAGCAGAGCCGTCACAGTGGCTGCTTCACTTTTCTTTTTTTTTTTGACTTACTTCGACCAGTCGTTGCTCAGCTGACACCCACAGAGGGACATTTTAACATCAGAAAATAGCTTTAGCATTTTTAGACTATGACCGACAAAAGCGGGCTTTTCTTTTTTACCCAGCGACTGTGAAATTTGCCATTTAAAATGGCAGCTCAGCTGACTTGTTCTAAAAGTTTGCACATGGGGTTTGGACAACCAGGTGAATGATGGGAAAATGAGGTGCGTGAATGTGATTGTTCTGAAACATGCACAAATGTGCTGATGCTATCAGGCTGATCTTTGTTTGGCGGCTGATAGAAATAGTGGGTTGTGGGGGTCAGAATTTGCTTCTAAATTGGGGCAAGCCAGAAGGCGTTTGAGAACCACGTTGTTCACAGGAACTGAAAACATATTTGTTGCTTTCAGCTGTGCGTCGGAGTCTTTCCTTCCTTTGGGGAGCAGGATCCAAAGCAAGAGACTTGCACATGGCACAAAAGTGGGAAGTTTGATAGTTATTCATAACTATTAATTATTAGTATTAGTTTAGTAATAGCTGACGGTTTTTATGTTGCAGTTGTAGATTCTTTGTAGAGCTGAGGACTGACCCATTGTGAGTTATGATAACAAACACAGCTTAAGGTGACAAAAGTACATTGGAAACGAGTTTGATGTATTTGTGGTTGGTGGAAAGCGAGTGGACCCACACAAACACATCTGACAGGATGTTCCTAACTGTCATTTCTGTTGCTACAAAGACGGGATATTGTACGAGCTCACAGCCATTATATCTTGATTAATATAAAGAGTGTGGAAGATTAAATTTAAATGCATTCAGGACATTTTAGTAAACTGAAGGTAATATACACTAATATATTACCTAATACTGGGTTGGAGCCTCTGTCGCCTTTGGAACCGCCTTTAATTCTTCCCGACATCCATTCAACAAGGTGCTGGAAATGTTCTTCAGAGATTTTGGTTCACATTGACATCACAGCATCACACAGCTGCTGCAGATTTGTCAGCTGCACATTCATGACATGAATCTCTTGTTGCACCAAATCCCAAAGGTGGAGAACTGGACTGAGATATGGTGACTGTGGAGGCCATTTGAATGCAGTTAAAAGAGTGAATTGGCGTGTTCAAGAAACCCATTTGAGATCATTCAATGGGAACACTGTGGTCATAAAGGGCTGGACAGCAACAATAACTCAGGCAGGCTGATGCATTAAAACCATGCTCAGTTGCTACCATAGTGTGCAAAGTATATCCCCCACACCATTACACCTTCACCACCATTGTTACAAGGCAGGATGGATCCATGTTTTATGTTTAAGTATGCCACATTCTCACCTTAACTTCTGAATGCTACACAAGAGATCGAGACTTATCCACTCTTACAATCATCCAGTTGTGGTGATTTGTGTGAGATTTGTAATCTCATTTTCCTGTTCATAGCTGACAAGAGTGGCACTGAGATGCTCTTCTGCATCTCTGAAAAAAGTTTGATGTAATTAATGGTTACTTGAGTTACTGTTGCCTTCTGACCATTCTCCTCTGAGCTTTAATATCAGTGAAGCTTTGTCACCCAGAGAACTGACACTCACTGTTATTTTCTTCTTCTCTTTTTCTGATTGTTCTCTGTAAACCCTAAATATGGCTGTTTGGGAAAATCCCAGCAGATCAGCACTTTCTGAAATACTAACATCCGCCTGTCTGGTCCTAGCAACAATGGCACTTTCAAATAGTGATGGGATTTCCGGCTCTTTTTAGAGAACCGGCTCTTTCGGCTCGGCTCACTAAAAAGAGCCGGCTCTTTAGGTTGTTTTGTTGCTTTAATTAATTTATTATTAACAACAATATAAAATTATGCACAAAAGGAATTACTAATGTAAAAAAAAAGTGGTTTTATTTATATATGTTTGTATATAAATATATGCATTTAACTATTTAAATTTTCAGCTTTTTCCTTTTAAACAAATTTAAAGTGAAACAACACAAAACACTGCAAACCACAACACAATTAAATATAAATTAAAATATGAAAACAAAAAGAAGATGCATATTCTCTGTCATATGGACCTGCATGAATAAACTTTTCTGAATCATTTATCATCCGCAACTGAAAATAGTTGTGGATGATTACTATACCTTTCTAATGTGACGTTGTTGTCCCTGGCTCTCTTGCTCTCTCTCTCCCTCCTGCTCTGTTCCTGTGCTACTGCGAGTGTAACTACCGCCCCTCCCCTTCTCAGCGCAAGCACAAGGCTCGTGTGCGGAGTGAAGCGGGAAAAAAGTGCGAGAGAGAGGGTGAGAGAAAGAAAAAAAAAAAAACACGGCTCGCGATAAGGAGCCGGCTCGCGTCGTTCACGTCAAAGATCCGGCTCTAAGAGCCATTTCGTTCGCGACCGACCCATCACTACTTTCAAAGTAACTTAAATTACTTTTTTTCCTCATTCTGATGCTCGGTTTGGACTTCAGCTTCCATTAATGCATTGAGTAGCTGCCATAGGATTAGTTTATTAAATACATGTGTTATTGCTGAACTTGCATAGCTAAGTGGCCAGTGAGTATATATGATTTGGCAGACATAGATCCAGACACTGGCAGTCGTTACTGTGGGGCATGATTAGGGATTAGTGTTACTACAGTAAGTGTAAATGAAAAGAGTTGAATGAAAGCCTGAAATCAAATTGAAAGCCGAACACACACACACACACACACGCACACGCACACACACGCACGCACACACACACACACACACACACACACAGTCTTGCAGCAGTGTGAGTCAGCAGTAGCTTCCAGTGGAAGATTGGAGCAGCCTTCCGTGACACTTGGGGTTTTCCAAAGTCCACAACATCACCAGTGCTGGAAAACTCCTTCAGAGTTGACGGCCAGGTGGTCTTTATTGAACCGATCGCGGGATGGCTGTCGCAACCTTCAATCTCAGGCTGAAAGCACAGATAGTATGACCCCAGCAACGTGCACTTTTGATATATGATTCATATTTCCAAAATCATGCTGGAGGTCTAAAATTTAGCTTTTTTTCCTCTTTACGATGCAACTCAAGTTGTCAATGCTGAGTAAAAAAGCAACATTAGAAATATGCTATGGCTAGATCTTTGTAACAAACTTATCCCCACATACCCGCAGCAAGAATTGTGATTTAATGGGAAAAAAGAGATTCTTGTGTTGCATTAACATTTTCAAGTGACTGTGCAGAAATATTAATAAAGTTAAAATTAACTTTCATCCGTTGTAGTCATGTGTGGAGGTTCAGAAATAGCGAATACGGTCATAATAAACCACCGCAGTGCTAACGGGACAGCTTTCTATCTTTCCAGCCTGCTGTTTGCACTAACACCAGTTACCATGGATACTAAGGGCATCAAAATACAGGCACAATGACAAATACCAGTGTGTGTGTGTGTGTGTGCGTGCATGCTGGGTCAGTGAGGTTCAGTCTTGGTGGTAATGTGAGACCAAGATGAAACCCTCAGCCATCAGCACATTCCTATGGGCCTCGGTTTTCTTCAGCCTCGAGAGAGAAAGAGGGAGGGAGGGAAAGAAACAGCTGTAAACATGTCTTGGACTATAAATGATGCAGCTGCCATTTAGTCACAATCATAATCATATGGCAATAACTCACCCACCTCTCATTACTCTGTATGTTGATTTAAATTTTACATAAAGAAATGTTTCGCGGGAGCTTTACGCAGATACATTGTGGTGTTTTGGGGGTGGGTGGGTTGCCGAATTTACTTGCCACAAATATTGTCTGAATATCTGTGAGCCAGACTACAAACAGAGAGCTATCTTGAAAATTATTGTTGTGGTGTGGCTGCAGGGCCGCTTAATTCCCACTTGTAACCCCGTGCAGCTTTGTTAAGAGTAAATTAGGATGCAGAGAACTTTTTAGCTGTCAGCTGTAGGTTTGAGAAGTCAGTGTGGAAAAATATGTTTCTTTTAATCAAGGCCACAAAGTTTAGTTAGAGCACTGTTATAAACCTGAGACATACTCAAACTGTGCTTTGATAGAGCATTCTGGCTGAGCTAATCTCTCAGTGTGTGTCCAATTATCCAGGCGGGATTTGTGGTTTATTATTTTGAACAAAAACAAAAAAAGCAAAGACATAAACATTTAAGCAAAAGTGAAGGATGACAAGGACGGAGGATCGTGAAGGTGATGCGACAGGAAGGGAGAGTCCCACCTGCTGTTATTCTTACTTTTCTGCTTTCTTCAGCTCTCCCTCAAGTCTGTTTGAGGACCGACTGCCTCATTTTCTCCATTCTTTTCTCCATTTTTTCTCATTCAGCCCTCCCCTTTCAACATCCCACATCCTTCTCTCCTCTGCATGCAGAGGGGGAAAAACGCAGACTCCACAGTAATTATCCAGCTGGATCTGCTCATGGGGACTGTTCAGGCTGTATTAAACTCATTACCAACCAAAGACAAAGAGATTCTGAGTATGCTCTAAGCGCAGATTGTGTCAGAATCAGAATCAGAATCAGAATACTTTATTAATCCCTGGGGGAAATTATTTTTTGTTACAGTGCTCCATTATAAACCAACATTAAGACAAGACAGACAATACGCTAACTAAGAATAGTACAATATATACATATATATACATACATAAGTCACTCATAAATAAATAGCTGGAAAAGAAACGTGTAGTTGTAGCAGTAACCAGTGTGTTAAGTGGATGCGTTGTACAGGGAGATGGCCACAGGCAGGAAAGATTTCCTGTGTCGTTCAGTGGTGCTTTTCGGTAATCTCAGTCTCTCACTGAACGTGCTACTGTGACTGACCAGCATGTCATGGAGTGGGTGGGAGGTGTTATCCAACATTGTCTTTATCTTGGACAGCATCCGCCTCTCCGACACCACCTTGAGGGAGTCCAGCTCCATCCCCACAACATTACTGGCCTTACGGATTAGTTTATTAAGTCTGTTGGCATCTGCGACCCTCAGCCTGCTCCCCCAGCATGCAACAGCATAGAGGATCGCACTGGCCACAACAGACTCATAGAAAATCCTGAGCATTTTCTGGCAGATGTTGAAGGACCTCAGTCGCCTCAAAAAATAGAGACGACTCTGGCCCTTCCTGTAAAGTGCTGTGGTGTTTTTAGCCCAGTCCAGTTTATTGTCAATGTGTACTCCAAGGTATTTATAGTCCTCCACAATGTCAACACTGACCCCCTGGATTGAAACAGGGGTCAAGTGTTTCCTGGTCTTCCTGAAGTCCATGATCAGTTCCTTGGTCTTTGCCACGTTGAGCTGCAGATGATTCTGCTCACACCACGTGACAAAGGAGTCGACCACAGCCCGGTACTCTGTCTCATCATCCCTGCTGATGCATCCAACCACCGCAGAGTCATCAGAAAACTTCTGAAGAAGTCTTCATATATACTAATTTATCAGTGTTACATGCAGGGTTGTTGGCAATTTACTGAGCAGGAAGGTGATGCTCTGATACACTTGAATTCAGGTCTTCCTGTGACACCATTTCCTGACAATTAGGGAGGCAGAGGTTGACAGGTTAGCAATAAGCTTATGACCAGGAAGCAGCCAATGGTGTATTCCTGAAGTATTCAGGAAAATTAAAGGGAAATCACTCCATCTGAAATAAAGAAGCCACAGGAGAATGAAGGCATGTGGAAAATCCTCTCTGTTCCCCTCTCTCTCTCTCCATCTCTCTCCCGCTCTCTTTCCCTCTCTGTTCCTCTCTCTCCCTCTCTGTTCCTCTCTCTCCCTCTCTGTTCCTCTCTCTCTCCCTCTCTGTTCCTCTCTCTCCCTCTCTGTTCCTCTCTCTCCCTCTCTGTTCCTCTCTCTCTCCCTCTCTGTTCCTCTCTCTCCCCTCTCTCCCCCTCTCTGTTCCTCTCTCTCCCTCTCTGTTCCTCTCTCTCCCTCTCTGTTCCTCTCTCTCTCCCTCTCTGTTCCTCTCTCTCCCCTCTCTCCCCCTCTCTGTTCCTCTCTCTCCCTCTCTGTTCCTCTCTCTCCCTCTCTGTTCCTCTCTCTCTCCCTCTCTGTTCCTCTCTCTCCCCTCTCTCCCCCTCTCTGTTCCTCTCTCTCCCCTCTCTCCCCCTCTCTGTTCCTCTCTCTCCCTCTCTGTTCCTCTCTCTCCCTCTCTGTTCCTCTCTCTCCATCTCTCTCCCCCTCTTTCCCCCTCTCTGTTCCTCTCTCTCCCTCTCTCTCCCTCCCTCTCTCCCTCTCTGTTCCTCTCTCTCCCTCTCTGTTCCTCTCTCTTCCTCTCTCTCCCTCTCTGTTCCTCTCTCTCCCTCTCTCTCCCTCCCTCTCTCCCTCTCTGTTCCTCTCTCTCCCTCTCTGTTCCTCTCTCTCCCTCTCTCTCCCTCTCTGTTCCTCTCTCTCCCTCTCTCTTCCTCTCTCTCCCTCTCTCTCCCCCTCTCTGTTCCTCTCTCTCCCTCTCTCTCCCTCTCTCTTCCTCTCTCTCCCTCTCTGTTCCCCTCTCTTTCCCTCTCTGTTCCTCTCTCTCCCTCTCTGTTCCTCTCTCCCCCTCTCTCTCTCTCCCTCTCTCTCCCTCTCTGTTCCTCTCTCTCCATCTCTCTCCCCCTCTCTGTTCCTCTCTCTCCCTCTCTCTAACCTCTCTGTTCCTCTCTCTCCCTCTCTCTCCCTCCCTCTCTGTTCCTCTCGCTCCCTCTCTGTTCCTCTCTCTCCCTCTCTGTTCCTCTCCCTCCCTCCCTCCCTCTCTTTCCCTCTCTGTTCCTCTCTCTTCCTCTCTCTCCCTCTCTGTTCCTCTCTCTCCCCCTCTCTTTCCCTCTCTTTCCCTCTCTGTTCCTCTCTTCCTCTCTCTCCCTCTCTGTTCCTCTCTCTCCCCCTCTCTGTTCCCCTCTCTTTCCCTCTCTTTCCCTCTCTGTTCCTCTCTCTTCCTCTCTTTCCCTCTCTGTTCCTCTCTCCCCCCCCCTCTCTCTCCCTCTCTCCCCCCCCTCTCTCTCCCTCTTTGTGCTGACAATCAAGCCAAACACCAACATCATCAAATATACAGTTGAAACCAGATATTTACACAGTCTTCAGATAAAAACACTTTTTAATTGTAACATCAAATCAGACTAAATGTTTATTTTTTTTTAGATTGATACATATAAAAAAAACATATTTGATAACTTTAAGAGTAAAGAGAGAAACTATCTGTATTTCTTAATTGTAAATGGCACCAAATTGTATTCAAAATTGAGCCACTCTTATGGAGCTCCACAATTCTTTTCCTGGTGTTTTGGTTGTTATCTCTTGATTTTCCCATTTCAAAGAAACAGGCTCTGTGTTTGCCTTATATGCATGTACTCCTAAATTTGATGAAAGTGGTAAGAATAGACAGCTCTGTCTCTCTTTCTTCTGACATTTACAGTTTTTCTCAAATGCTAAAACACATGTCACAAACGTTACCACCAGGTCCCCCAATGTCCAAACACAACACCCTTCTCTAAAGCTACATAAACACAACCACACCTTCCCACTGCAAAACTCAGACTCCCACACCAAGAGAGCAGCTCGAAGCTGTCAAAACTGTAAACACTATACACAGCATTACACACTACAGCAAAACAATTGAAAACACAATGCTCAATTTGTGAGAAGGTTCTTTGGTTCATAACTGCCAATGCATATTTTTATAAACTGTACAGTAACGGATCGTCATAGAACCCTGCAGAGGATTAGGCATTTAGATTTGTGAGTTTCACATGAAGACTAAATCTACAAAAACATCCTGCATGTACGTACACTACTGTAACAACTCAATGCAAAAACAGAATCTATCGCACACAACAGTACTCTCGGAAACATGATCAGGGTGTGAAGTCTTTTTTATTGTCTACACGGTCTTTTTACAGTATTACACACAGTCACTGTGCGGCATCATGTCGCCGAGCTGCATTGGGCCACATCACCTCATCCACATCACAGGCTATATTGTCCCTTGCTAGGCACCGCGGGAAAAACGCCCTGGAATGGCGAATCCATCCCTGGAAGGCCTCCACTGGGATGTCAGCACAGGCCAGCTCCATTGCCCGTACGAGGTTCTCTCTTGTGTATGGCTGTCTGTCATACACCTTCCATCTCCATGATGAGAAGAACTCCTCTATAGGGTTCAGGAAAGGGGAGTAGGGTGGCAGACAGACGTTTAAAAAGTGGTCACTGTTGGTGGTGAACCACTCTCTGATTTGGTGTGTTTTGTGGAAGCGGACGTTGTCCCAAATGATCACATACATGTGATGTGCTAGCCTAGGATGGTGTTGTTGACGGTCCAGGAGGATGTCTTTTAGCTCCTCTAGGAAGGTGAGGAGACGTTGGGTGTTGTAAGACCCAAGGACAGCATGCCGGTGGACAAGCCCCTCCGTACCCATAGCTGCACAAAGAGTAATATTACCCCCCCGTTGGCCAGGAACCTCAGTGATGGCTCTTTGGCCAATGATGTTACGGCCTCTTCGCCTTCGTTTCTGGAGGTTGAAGCCAGCCTCATCCAGGAAGAGGTACTCATGGGGTCTGGCCATCGCGTCCAACTGCATTATCCTCTGTGAACATGGAAAAGCGTACAGGTGTTCAGAACGGTCAATCAGGTAGCACAGTATTGTCCAGAAGTAATGTAGGCCACTAAGCAACACAGTATGTCCACTAACTGTACTGTGGACATGGATGTATACGTACTTGCACATACTCGTAACGTTGTTCTATGTGTCGCGCAGAGTTGCGCTCAAAGGGAACCCTGTAGACCTGTTTCATCCTCATCTGTTGGCGCCGGAGAACTCGGTCTATTGTGGACACGCTGACAGCATCAATGTTCTCAAAGTTTACATTATCTGCAATGACTTTGTCTCTGATCTCTCGGAGTCTAATGCAGTTGTTCTCACAGACCATATCTGCAATGAGGGTTTCTTGTGCCGCTGTGAATATGGCAACCCTCCCACCTCTATGTGGCATCCTTTCAGCTCTAAAGAAAGAAACATGTGTTGTCAATTGACTGATTTATATGTAAAACTACATGTAAAGTAACAGACCACTTTCACAGGCCGGTAAAACTGTAGTGTGACAAAGAAAGCAATAGCGTACTATACCTGTTGTGTTGTCTAAATGCCTTGATAATGGTGGCCACGGTGAACCTACTCAGGTTTGGATGTACTCTTCGTCCCGCTTCAGCCATTGTCATGCCATGGCCAATGACATGATCAATTACTGTTGCTCGCATATCATCTGTTATGATGGTGCGAGGTTGTCTTCTTCTCCCACCTGGACCTTCTCCTCTCTCTTGTTGGCCTCCTTCTCTTCCTCCTCTACTCCGAACTCCTCTTCTTCTTAGGCCTTCACCTCTTCCTCCTCTGATCTCAACCCCTCTTCCTCTTTGGCCTGCAGCTCTTCTCCTTCCGCACGCTCGAATGCCTTCATCCATTGTGATTGTTTGGCATCTTCACCAAACTATGCTTTTATAGGTGGGGTCACATCATTAGCAACAGGTGTCTTCAATTTTGAGTCGTTGTGTGTAGTGACTGACGCCAGGTGTGTTCCCTGTGTTCAAAGATTGGTGACTGTGGCAAGCATTTTGCATCACATGGGCTTTCATTTGAGAATATGAGCAGAGTTGTTTTGCAACATGTGTTTTAGCAAGGAAAAATGTGTTTAGATTTATGAGTACAGAGGGTTGTGTTTTGTGAATTGTGTCTTCATGTGACATGTGTTTATGGTACTGGAATATGGTGGCTACATTTAGTAAATGTGTTTAGACTACTGGTCATTTGGGTTACAGGATTGGCTTTTGTGTTTTAACATTTGAGAAAAACTGTAACTAATTCAAAATATATTTCAATATTTATTTAACCAAAACAAAACAAGTTTACTCTAAATTGATGTTGTACAGTAAAAAAAATGTTCTTCTGTTTTCCATAAAGTGTATGTAAATATCTGGTTTAAACTGTGAATATACTGCTGTGTATTGAAATTCCTTTTGTTTTGCATAGAAATATACTGAACAACATACAAAGCATAATATATAAAATACTACCAGAGTTTTTTCTTTGAAAGAAGCTCCTTATGTCCATTCTTGTATATCAGTACATAACTGAAACCGATTTATTTAGCCGTGGAGGGAAACAACTGAAAATATGAAATAAACACACATGTAAGCTGAGACTCTCTAAAGAAACAGCATTGTTGTTGTTCGGTTTGATATCAATCTTTCGTGATACACCGTCATATTTACATTATTTGTACAGTACGAATGATTTGCTTTGGTACCTGGTCGAACTTCAGTTCTCCTCTGTCTGCCTCGCTGCGCTTCTCCAACAGCGCACTTGCAGGCAGCAGCTCCCCCCGCCCCCTCGCTCAGTCACTTAGTGTCTGAGCTCGGATCATACCAATATTAGGGGGGATTTACGCACAGTCGTAAATTCCCACAGTGTGCACTATGTGCTTCGAATATTGTGTGTAGTTTTTGTTTTATATAGTTGTCAGCCAGGCATCTAACTATGAAAGAATTACACTCCAAAAGACCCCGGGCTTCTGAAAAAACAACCCGGGCTTAAGCCCAGTAAGCCCCCCCCCCCCCCCGCTCCGCCACTGCTTTGGATGCTAACAGGTTGCCATAGTTGCCAGTAGTTCTCATGATAGATGCCGATCTGTCTGCAAACACTTTCAGACTGCTGACCAAATGATAAAGAAACTGTTCGAAAAGTGCAAGAAAGAATAAACAGTTAATGTTTGCCTTCTAACGAACTTGTGCCTTTTACAACATGTTGGTTTCAGTGGTAATGCATTCGTTTTTATTTTGGTGGCAGACATTCTGTTTACAGAGAGGCGCAAACTACAGGTGAACTCGTCCATCTGCAAATGACCAAAGCAATCAAAAGGAATAGCCAGCGACCACATGCCAACTGATCGGCAAATAAACATTTTTCACTAGTGACTGGAAATAGTACATACATCTTGGGCCTATGAGTGAAGTCAAAATGTATATGGGGAGTCAGCTGGGAGAGTATGAAACTGTCCAAATCAGTAACACAGGCATTTATATGAATCTAACAAAGACCACAAAGATGAAACTTTCTTTAGAAGCTTAGGAGTCAACCTTTATTGATACTGTTAAAAAAAAATCACATCAAACAACAGAAAATTATATACGTCTTTCATATTTGCTTCAGTACTGCTGTTTATACTCGTATGCTGCATTTCTTATTTCTTATTACAGCTGAACTCAATTAGCAGAATATAAAAAAATATACCCAGTCTGCAAGACATAAAAAAAATCTGTAATTTATTGATGCTCCAGCTGTTAATAAAGCACAATGTTTGGGAGTCTGAAAACAATTAACATTTCTAAGGCAGAATCTTATTTTTTGCAGTGGCACATAAAAACAAAAAGGTAACAGTAATCCATAGCAGGATATCAAACGGAGCCATAGAAAACAGGGCGGCTGGTGGTATAATCTCCATTTTCATCCTCATCCCTGATGTATATACTGACACCTTGTAGGGCCATACAACACCTCCAAGCAACAGGCAATGCAGCCAAATATGATGCTAGAAACTGCTAGCAAAGCACGTGTTTGTCTTGCTAATGTTACATTTTGTTTATGGACATTACAACAAACCAACTGGTTTGATTTAGCACGTTGACATCAAAGGTATGAACTACAATGAGCTAATTGGAGTTACCAATGCATGTAGCAACACAACGGTACAGGACATAAGTGAATGACGTACATTGAAATTGTAATTGTAAAAAAAAAAGATGATGAAGAAGAAAACTTGAAAGGGCATCGGATATAGGAGGAATACCAGCAGTTTCAACCTCTTTCCTAAACCAAGAAATCTAAATGTTTTTGCTAATTTCTGGCAGGTTTTATCTCAATTACGATGAGTTAATGCTAGGCTAAAAAAATGTCTTTTTATCTGCTAGCTAGAACGATTTTCTAATGTAGACAAAATCTTTTTCAGATTTACCAAAATGCTCATTTTTAGTGTAGCTAAGGGGTTGATAAATGCTGGTAAGCCTAAAATGACCTTTAAATGGTCATCTGTTGTGTTTCCTAACTGTTCACACAGTGTTCATCTCGGTGATTGGACACCTTGTCAATATTCAAGTACTCTCCTATATTCCTGTCGGGGAGTAAAATAAATTAGATGCGCTTTGAACTGCCCTGCAGTTGCAACGTGACCGGTGATGATATAACTGAAGACATACAATACACATAATAATGGTATTAAAGTACAGTATCAGCATTGTGTATAAAAATGTGAGGAGAGACATGAACCTGATTTTTGAAGATTGATTTCATCAGCTTCACTGCTAAAAAAAAAAGCAAATACACATTGTAATTTCCCAGCAGTCTATGTGCGCAGTTACAAAAAAACCCAAAATCAAAACAAACCAAAAAACATAAATTGCTGTAACCTAAAATCAACTACATGAAAATGCGGTTAAGGACAAATTCCAAAGCCTCAAGATATCAACCAACAAAGTATTTAAAACATATCTCAAACATATACTGTAAAAACACACCTTCCACATAACCTCCGTACACTTCCCTGTCACAAAAGGTACAAAAACCTGACCACAAATTATATAACTGGATCATCTCTGGACTATATAGTCGGGATTTGTTACTTTGGTACGTTGTTGTTGGGTAACAAAACAGCACCAAATTGCAAATCTTTTTGAAGAAATTTAGAAAAACATATGTTTCTTATCAGTTACGTAACACCATTAAAAATATGATCAGCTAAGATTACTTGGAAATCCAGTTCTTAAAAACCCTTCATTGGTCACACAGCAATGGAGAAATAAGCCAATTGATTCTACCTAGCGCTTAACACAGTTACTTTGATTTTAACTTAACAAAGGCCTAACTCAGTAGTTGATAGAGACAACAAAAAACTTTCATCCATTGCAGTAATCTTTTTTTTGGACTTTTCCGTTCCCACATGCTTTGCTGTCCAGCAACAATCCTCCCTGATTTCACAAATGCAAAGTAAAATACTTTCCCAAATAGCCCCATTCACTTTATATGAGACAGAATATTAAGTTGAACTGCTATGCAAAACAATTTTTTTGCTTATCAGCAAATAGTCACATAGTCTTTTTCACAGCCATATGAAAAAGAAAGGTTTACCAGGACTCTAATCAGCTCTGTTAAAAAGTCCTTACATCCTTACTGGAGTTCATAAAGTAAGTAGAAGCAAGTCGCATCATCACAGCAAAGTCACGCTAATGCCAGACCATGCAATGCTCAGAGAAACAGCAAAAATCTCAAGAGCTACATCTCAGACTCAACAGGCCTCGGTT
Source organism: Perissodus microlepis (assembly GCF_051167445.1). Taxonomy (NCBI): domain Eukaryota; kingdom Metazoa; phylum Chordata; class Actinopteri; order Cichliformes; family Cichlidae; genus Perissodus; species Perissodus microlepis. Next base: position 21,481,740 of record NC_140468.1, on the reverse strand, counting down.
AATATGTTAAGTACTAAAGTTCACGACGGTAAAGTAACAAAAAGACTGAACCAGTATGGCTTGACATGACAGCACGACAGCAGGGCTTAGGTTTGTAACGTTGCATCTGAACAAATCACAAGTATTCTGGAAGAACAATGTCCTTTGGACAGATAAAACCAAAGTGGAGTATATAAAGCATATAAACATAAACTTCCTAATACCAACTGTCAAGCACTGTGGTGGAGGGGTGATGATTTCAACTTGTTTTGTAGTTAAATGACCTGGACAGCTTGTAGTCACTGAGTCAAGTGAACTTAAGCAATGCCATAAACATCCATCCATCCATCTTTTCATGTTATTGCTGCTAATGGTGGTTCTACAATCCTGGGTTACACTTTGTTTTTCACAGAACTGCACAGAGGCCTGTGAAAACTTTTTCATGTGACTATACATTTTTATTTTTTTGGAGGTTCAATCTTAGATTGCCACATAAAAAACTACATACAGAGCTCAGTTAGAAATCCTGTATTAAAATGGTTTAATTGTCAGCTAACAGTTTCACTTGATATGCTATCCCATACCAGATGTGGCACACAGAACAACTGGCATTCAATATACTGCTGATCTTTGGCTTATAGTAGGAGTACCTTTGGCAGTGAGGACCACAACCTTCAAAGTGAAAGAACTAGTCAACAGGACGGTAATATCAATGTGATATCAAAGCAGGTGCATTGGTAAGGTGGGAGGAGTTTGTCTGTGTGATTTAGGGTCGAAGGCTTGGGGGAGGACGCGATGGCGGTGGACAGGGAAGCCCTGGGGGAGTGCGCGATGGCGGTGGTCCTGGGGGCACCTGGCCTGATGGTGGAGATCTGGCAGGGGGGCTGGTGGCAGTAGTAGATGGTGGAGTGGTGCAAGTTATGGGGCGGTAGTCTGGTGGTGGTGGCGAAGGGGTGTGGATAGGGGTACGAGGTGGGGCCTTGGCTGCCGCTGACTCCTCTTTCACTCTTGTGAAGTTTATGCATCGACCCTAAAGGAAAAGAAAGAAAAGTGGGATTAAAAAAGCTTTAAAATAATTTTTAAAATAAACATAAAATAATTATATAATCCTGTTTTCAGGTCTTTCATGTTGGTTGGACCCCAAACTTAGTCCAGACTGAAGTATTAACAGATAGTCACAGTGATGAATGATATCTAACAGCGCCTAGCATTAGCAACCACGATGCTAATGTTTACAATGAAATATCTAACCAGCTGTAATAAGGCCCGTCTTGAAATGCTCTCTTTGTCTGATACAAAGAAATCTTGTAAATAGAGTCATTTCTTTGCAACTGGTCACAAAGGACCTGTGTCATTTTGCTGTTGATTTAGGGTAAATATGATCTTGGAGCAGTTTCCATCCGTAGGATCACTGTAGCATAGCAACAGCAGTAGTTTTCAGTCAGTGATGGTACGTGAGGTGGGTTTTTCTGTGTTTATGCATGTTACGTTCTCATCTTCAGGATAGAAAAATATAATATTACTTATGTTCAGCAAATGCAGCAGCTGCATGGCATTTGTGATCCAATGCTGCTGTACCTATTTCCAGTCATCACACTACCTTGCCAAAATTCAAGCATTGCACAAATAAGTTAATAGAGTATTACATGGAAAAGTACTAAATGAAACATCTGAATTGAGACACAGAGTATGTGTTGTTAAAAGTGGTATTTTTTTACGATAACATGGAAAATACTACTGATAAAAAGCATCTGATGCAATATATAATACATAATCTATATATATTTAGATTAAAAAAAAACTGGAGGAAAAAAGTGTCTAATCTAAAGTAGGCTACATCTGGGCTAAGAAGGCATCCGAGCTCAGGTCATGGTACAGTCACTGCTCTTTGTATGCTTGTGTGTGCCAGTCTGTGTGTGTGGCCAGCTGGTGTTCCAGATTATGCTTAAATCCCCGCTTTTACGCCCCCACTCCAAATTATCCCTGCTAGTCCAATGTTCTGTACCAAGAACTGTAGGTCCGAATGCCAACGGTCCATATGGAGAGAGAAGATTAGGGTTAGAGGCTGGGGCTGAACTGTGCCAGAGGTGGTAAACGTTAGCAGTGAAGCTGGAATACTTTAACAGGTTGACTTATCAGGGCGTAAAAGCAACAAATTTATTTAGACAGAAATCACATTTTAGTTACTCATAAAATGTTACACCAACCACTGGTTTCAGCGAGTTCACAGAGGTCACTGTTACCAGTGAAACTCTACCCGCTGCATAGCTGCATGCGGTTGGCAGTCAGGGTGGAATGAAGTAATGTTAATCTGCTAATAAGCAGTATCAGCGACTTGAGCCGCAGGTCCCTGGTTTTACATAGTGGAAAACGAAGGAATGGGAAATGATGTCACTCGTAAAACTCTAATGAAAAAGACCTTAGGCACAAGGGAAGATGGATTTTGATCTTTAATGTTAATATAATGTGACAGTGTTGCAGATAAAGCACGACAGTGAGTAAAAGTGAGACACAGATAGAGAAAAATAGCCAGAGAAGAAATGAAAGACAGAATAATCCAAACTGAACTGAGAGAATTTCCCATTCTTAAGTTTTTCCCTTTATTCAAGCCAACCAACCTCTCCTGTCTTCTTCCATTTAGCAAGAACATCTCTGGATCTACAACAGACTCCACCCTGGCACTGATGTTGACGTTCATCAGAGTAACTTAAAGCTAAGGGATACTTTAGATATTAAAAATAAGGTAAATATATAAAAAAAGCATGATGCAGATTAAGCAGTGTCTTTTTCAGCAACACATACATACACTCATCAGCCACTTTGTTAGGTGCACTTGTTCAGCTCGCAAATATCTAATCAGCCACTCTCATTGCAACAACTCAGTGCAGACATGGTCAAGACTACAATTAGGGTTTGATCCACCATGCAATACCAAGAAAGTGTTTGATTTGCAGTGGATTTATTTTTCAGCATGACAATGATCTCAAATACTCCACCAATAATGAAAGCACACCTGGACAGACAAAAAAAAAAACGCAATGAAGAACTATCAGTCGTGGATTGGCCTCCCCAGAGCCCACACCTCAATGAAGCAATCTGGCATCATCTTAACAGAGAACAGAACGCAGCCAACATCCAAAGAAGAGCGTCTTTCAAGAAGCCTCGAAAACCTTTTCAAAAAAGGTGTTTGAAGAATAACAAAAATCATTAAACTAATTACACTGTGGGGGGCTGAGATAAGTATTTAACTAAGAAATGTTGACATTAATTGTATGTGAATTTTGTTTCAATTTCTTCATCCTTAATCCATCTTTGAACCTCTCAACATTTTCCTGGATTAAAGAAAGCCACACTCGCTTGGTCTTTTTCACTGACCTCCACCACTGTCTACAGTCTTACCAAGGTCATTAAATTGTCTAGGACAACGCAAAATGTATGTGTGTGTGTGTGAGAGAGAGTTTTGTTCAGTTGGCTTCTGAAGACGGGCCTGGCAGACATCTGCCAAAGGCATTACCTTGTGTCCTTCAGCCAGCTAAATGGCTCCCTGTAGAGCTCCGTGTTTATGTCAGTGAAAGACAAAGAGGGGAGGCAGTGTGGACTAGCTCTGCTTCATACTGTACACTCTGACGTCAGTGTAATGGATGCGGTTTGGTGACACACATTCGCATAATGTGTGTCACCAACTCCGTTCTCCAGTTTAGAAACTTTTACTGTAACTCTTCAAGTACACACACACACATTCTCACACACTGCTGCTGCAGTATTTTTCCACGGTTAGAAACAGGCCTTTAGGGATGAAAACTCACATATGGCAAAGAGTCAATGCTACTGCATTCGACAGCAAGTCATATTTGTGTTATTTCTGATTATTCAACAAACATAAATGTCTGTTATAGTTGAAAAAAAAAACCAAATACCAGCTGAATAAAATGCTTAAAAACAGAGTGATTTATTGTCACGCTGGAGATTTAGCTATGCTGCTGTCTCTGGCTGAAACCAAAAATTCCTCAAACATTCCTTTGATGAACAATTTAAAGAAGCAGAGATGTTAGTAGGTTCATTGCTGAGCGAGAAACAGTAAGTGTAGTCATTGCTCTATAGAACACTACATATTTTTAAGCACTACAGGATCCTTAAGTAAATTTACCTGAAGCTCAGGAGCACAAACACACTTCCTCTCTTTAACCCTGGACAGCTCATCTGAATCACAAATGTGGCTCTGGTATCACCCACTTGCTAATTTAAATGGCATCTTCTTTCAGGACCAGCTGTCCCACTAACAGAACAGATGCTGGTTTGGGTATTTTTTTGGCAGAAGGTTGTTCCTCACCAAATGACCTAATTTTAGTCAAGTCAGTCAATCCAAGTCTTTTGCATTCATTACCATGAATCCATCATCCTATATTAAAAAAGCACAATCATGTTTGGTGTTGTTATCTCATTCAGTCGTGGCCGATAGCCGCCCCTCCCTGAGCCTGGTTCTGCTGGAGGTTTTTCCTTTCCACTGTCACTAAAGTGCTTGCTCATAGGGGGTCATATGATTGTTGATTTTTTTTCTCTGTATGTATTATTGTAGGGTTTAATTTACAATATAAAGCGCTTTAAGGCGACTCTTGTTCTGATTTTGTGCTGTATAAATAAAATTGAATTGAACTGAATCGCCATACTTGATCATCACTGAATGTCCTCTGACTTTTGTTTTAGCAAGGGAAAGTTTTAGTTCTATATTTTTTATATAATCGTGTTATCAGTGAAAAGAAGATGGAACAGCCAAAAAAGATTGAGACTGTATCTGATCCTACTGAGCAACTGCGTGGGTGTCTGATAATACCAGTGTTTCTAGTAGAGTGATCACAATCATTTCGTTACCAAATTAACTGTCAATCAGATACTTTTGGATAAAAAAAAACAACAGACATACACATTTGCTTTCTTATTTGTTTTGATATAATAAATAGTTCTTTCTTGGTCAGAGAGTTTTTGACTGGTCCACTGCTGTGTGAGGACTGTAAACATCTGTCTGTGCAGTCTACAGCGTACAGGTTTAGACTTTGTGTCTTAATGACAGAAAATAAACCAATGAGCAAACCAAGCAAACTGTGAGTTTTCTGACAACAAATAGGAAACAGCTTGTGTACTGCTTGATCATTAAAATATTTTGGGTTTTTTATCATCATAAAAAAAAAAAAACAGGAAGTTGCATAACCACAAAAAAATGAGTTCACTGTTACAGGACTGCAGCCGAAGTCAGTCCCCAGGGTGACAGTCATGCTGTTGCAATTAGCATAAAGAAACATGCATGCGGGAATGCAGATGGAACTCATTTAGAGAGTTTTCTTATGGATTTGAATGTGTGCCAGCTTTGCAGTGTGAGACTGTAGATCTGAAAACCTCAGGATGAAATTGAAAACCACCAGCTTTTCAGGTAACATAAAAGGGAATGAGGTGTCTGACTCTTGTTTCTGCTGTTTCCTCTTTAATAAAAACATATTATTCTGCCTGGAAACGAGCCGGCACGCTGGCCTGTAGGCCTGCTTCTTTTGTTACAAACCACAAATGACTGGTGGAGGCGACATCGTTGGAAAGAGAGGATTTCTTCGACAAAATACGCATTGCGTCATGTTGAGCTTGCCCGAGCAATCATCATTAAAAAAGCTTTTCTGAGTAAGAGAAATTTGTCATTAAGGAAATCTCTTTTTATCTGTGTGCCAGGTTGTCTTTGGTGAAGATGGAATTCTAAGCTGAGGGTGACTTTTTTAGGTCTTGGGGAATCTGAATGTTTATGTGGCTGCAAATTCTATCGCTGTACATGTTCGTTGTGCCCAGAAAACAGTCTTAAATGTGGAATTCCTGCTAAAGAAGATCACTGGAAATTTTCCGCTAATAAGGCTGGATTTTAACTAGTGCTTTGGATGGGTCCCGATCAGCAGGAGAGTCAGCTATGGAGAGGAAAGAAAAGAAACAGGGAGGAAACAACTGGCAAAAGGAAAAAGGTGGAGAAGAATCAAGGGAGGGGAAAAAGGAAATGCTAACAACTGTATATGTCACCAAAATGGCTTTGAGTCAAACCATAGAGAATTTGAGGGTAGTGCAACACAGTTATGATCTATCATTGAATTACAAAGTGGCCTTTAAGACCAACAGAGATGAAAATAATATGCAACACATTTAAACATTAAAACGGTCTTTGCTAAGATTGTCGGAGGGATTTAAAGCATCCCTAGAGAGCTTCCTCTCCCAACATTCAGCCCAAACTCTTATCTAAGGCTTTTTGATAGAAAGGCCTCAGGCGTTAAAACTAAACCATGTGGCTTATCTGCGCTGAAGAAGAGAGACTTTTTACCAGCTTACGCGCACGAACACATCACAAAACTCTCCTGTTGAGCTACAAGGATGTGAGCTGCGGTTCGGCTTAACATCCGATTTATGGCGTATAATGTGAAGCAGGTGTGAGATCGAGGCTAGCTCAACAGCATGGAATGGGCTAGCTGAGGTGTCAGCCAGCACAGCCACACCAGGAGTGAATGAAGTGCGCTCCCAGATGGTGGAAGGGAGGGCAGGGTGAGCAAACAGCACAGATGAGCTGGACACTTTTAAAACTGCACCACTTCTCAGCCTATAGTGGATCACCGCTCATCTTAGACACTCAATATGCACTTGGTCAAAACTGTGCAAGTAAATGGATACATCCATTATTAGTGAGTTAGATTCGTTCCTACTAATTGATGCACTTTTATTGCAGCTGACCAGTCACAATGTTGTGATGTCATAATTTTGCAACAATCAATTCCAGTTTCTTTATATAGTACCAAATAACAAGACAACAACAATTGCTTCAAGGTGCTTCATATTGTAAGATAAAGACTCTACAATAACAGAGAGAAAATCCAACAATTAAATGACCCCAGTGAGCAAGTACTTGGCAACAGTGGGAAGGAAAAACTCCTTTTTAACAGGAAGAAACTTCCAGCAGAATGATGCTCAGGGAGGGGCAGCCATCTGCCATGACCGGGTGGGGGTGATAAAATACAAATTTAACAGGCAAACTTCACATGAGCACTGCTAAACTAGGCTACTTCTGACTGCCCACTGATCTGCAAGCAACTTTGCAACCCAACTTGACTATAGCTCCTCCTTTTATGCGGAATGTGACTTAATGAACAGTGTAGCTGTTGTCATTGACGCCTGCTCTCTGTGTTAGGGTGTTGCTCTTCCACCTCTGGCTTTGCATGTGTGTTTAGTTGCCTTGGTAACTAGTGATGATTAAATCTATCAGCAAGTGTTTCAGTTGATTTATAGTTTTGAATTGAGACGCTTGAAAACCAAGGCTTTGAAATCAGGGGTTCATTATTCCTGAAAAACTCCCTTGATTTATGTGCCACTCGTATTACTATTGGATGAAAAATAAATCTTTTTTACTTTTGAATTCTCGCTGTCCAGTGAAAAAAAAATTCAACAAGAGGGCATATATGAAACGAACATATAAAAACATGACATATAATTTAAGATGGAGAGAATGCAGTGAAGGAGGGATGACCTTGCAGATGAATTCTTAGACATCTGATGAAACAGAGATACTTACATGATCACCGGGCTGGGGTCTCATTAGAGAGACCTGGTCATACCCACGGCGGAACAGAGCCCAGATGGCGTCCAGTTTCCCCTGAAAAAGAAGGAGAGGAGCGAGAAGTTAAACAGCTGGCCAGATGTGAATTGCACACTTCTCCACACTGCAATCTATCACCTAATAAAAGACTGCTCATACTGACTTTTCTATATCAGCAAACATTTGGTCTGTGGTTCTTTTTCAAGGCCGAGACCAGGTTTTAATCCCAAACAAACACCACGGCAGCTGATTTGACTGATTAGTTCCTTCCCCTCTGGATAAAGCTGCTGAATCACTGATTAGTCACAAAGACTGCTGGATATATTTTAGTTAACTCCGGTCATGAACGCTTTAACCTTTAGCAACATAAAGCAATTAATAAAGCATGATAAAACACACGATCTGCCAAGAATCAGAGCGTGGGCTTACTTCTCAGAGACAGGAAAGAGCTGATCCCAGCTAAAACAACTGTAGGAATCCAGCGTGTATTTTATTGTAGACAGTATTTAACATTTGACAGAGCTGAAGGGCAAATGTTTTGAGATAAAATCTTCTGGATTAACCGAATAAAAAAATGCTAAAAGATGTTGCATTTGCTTGGACAAATAAGCAGTGGTGGCATGGATCCTAAACAGAAGTGCACTCACACATCAAAAAGTTTTAGAAAGATGGGGCCAGCCACAGCCCAATTTCCACATTCAGTGATCAATTTACAGTATTTACCCCACAGTTCAGTGTTCACATTCACCTTCTGTACATGCTGTTAGGCTGCTGTGAATGAATTATGAATGCAGCAGTGTGTACAGATAACAGTACGCTTACTGTATGAAAAGCGTCACACAGAGTGGTTTTATTTTAGGAGTAATATTTATGCTGTGCTGGCAGTCTCACTATGGGCATGTGTTGGTGCTATGGCACTATCAACTAATTACATGTATATAGCATGTATATACATGTGTGCTGTGTGCTGGGAAACTTCTGCTGCCCTCATGCCTTTAAAAAAAGTCGGTGGGTGAAAACTCAAAAATGCAAAGTGGTCTGAGTGTAAACAAAGCACATTTTTGACTTTCTAAAAAAGGAGGGTTTTTATGTAAGAGTGGTGAGCGTGAATTCCTGAACTAAATGCAAGCAGTACGAGCGTCTATACGGGATAACAGAGTGTGTGGATATATTTTACATTACAGTGTCCCATTGTGTGCTGATTCTGTGAAGCTGTGTTTACCCGGATGGGCGTGTACCACTTCCGGCTCTGAGGTGGCTTCTTGTTCTGAGGTTTCTTAGGTTTTGGCTCATAGGGTTCGTACTCCTGCTCTGGCATTTTCACCACAGCGTTCTTTGGCTTTTCCAGCTTAGCCCCCTCCTCAGTTGAACCCTTCCCTCCCCAGCGCACCTACAAGACGGTAGACCATACAAAAACAGAAAAGGTCACTGTAATCTGTTGTCTACAGATTTAATCGTGACTTTATTTCAGCAGCGTAAATGCATCGTTTTGACACCTCCATCCTCTTGATTCCCCCAATTCCTCTTCCTCCATAATATGAGGCATCCACAGTGGGCCACTTCTTTTTGGGAAGACCGTCGTCGTCATCTGACTCCTAAACACCGGTACACAAAAGAGTTTGTCTTTCACAGATGAAATAAAGGTGCAGGAAAGTCTTGGGGTATTACTTAGTTAGGCTGTATTTATGTGCATGTGTTTTGACTCACAGGCTCAGGAGGAGGTGGAGGAGGAGGCTCTTTGATCACCTTTAGACAAATAACAGACATGCCATGATTTTAAAAAGCTCATCCATAACATCAATGCAAGTGTTTATTATTTGTGAAACTAGTCGGTGTTTCTTACCACAGTGCAGCAGAGCGGCCAGAACCACCACAGGAAGAGCAGAGCAAGGAGGAGGAACAACGCCAGCAAGGTGATCAGGAGAATGGTGCCATCGAACTGGAGGGCAGACACAAACACACGACGCTAGAACATTACGACAAGTGCACCGTGCACATCATGTTTCACAGGCTGGACATAGATGCTAGCTAACAAAAACATGCAGGCGCCGTATCTCCAGGAGATAGAAGGAAGATGGCAACTGGCACAACACCTGATAAAAGTAGTAGTACAAGTAAAAAGGGAAAGTAACGCTGACAATTTTAAGATACTTGTAAATTATTTTACAAGTACCTCAACTACCAAATTTGTGGCATGTATACATCCATAGCTCTGATCTGGGACCTCGCTGCCCTTCTTCACTCATGCATAAGGTGCTAGCCTTCCATGTATGCGCATAGAAATCTTGACTTTGTACTCGATTTAATTGTTGTATAGTGAGATAGACAACACATATATAATAAAAACAGAAATAATAAGAATAAGTGTTTCCACTTTTGGTACTAGTGGGAAGGTTTTTGTTTTTTTGTTTTCAACTATAACTAATATTAGTACCAGCAACAGCAACTGTGACAGGAGTAGTGGTAGAACCAGATGTAGTGACTGAATGCTCGTATTATCCACAGTGGTAGTGCTGACAAGAAGAAGTAGTACAGTATTTTCAGCACTAATAGCAGTAGCGACAACAGATTAATCATAGCTGTGGTATGACTGATTTGAAGGAAAATAGTAAAAGCATATAGGCTCCAATATTCATGTTTTCCTTTCTCGAGGACAGTGGTTAATGTGAGCTTTTGCCATCCCTGAATGAATCCTTATGTTGACATTTCTCGCTTTAAGCTAGGCAGACGTCCGCTGGCCAAACATGGTTCTCATTAGAGACCACAGATGAGGATCACATGTGGTTAGACTTTCCCCTATCTATCTATCTTGTGGCAAAGCTGTGGAGGATTTATCTGAACTCAGCAGTGGGGCCCGCTGCAGAAAGCACGTCAGCGGAGCCAAATGATTATTTATTAAAAATCACCCAGATTATGATTTCCTGTGACAACAACTTAATTTGCAGAAAAGTTAAAACAATAGATGGTGGGGTGGGGGTGATGGGGCAGGGTTACTGCTAGCAAACAATGCTGAAAATTTTAATAGTGGCCACATCTGCATTTTGCTGCTTTTTCACATGTGAAGTGTGCGTTTTCTCCCATGCAATATGGGTGTCTTTTGTGGGCTAAGTACAAAGGCTGAAACCCCTCAGTGTGACACTTTGACAGATTCTGGGGAAAGGATGCAGGGGGTCAGTGGGTTTGTGGCTTTTGCTTTCAGCTTTGATTCAGAGACTCCAACTTGCATGTTGTTTATTGCACCAGGCCCTCCAATCTCCAGCTGACAACTTTCCGTGCCTTCTCGAGCCTGGTGTGACTTCAGTCTATATGTTTTAGTTTAGTGCCATGAGGCAGCTAATTGCAATGGTATGTCTAATTGAGGTCTCTTTATCGTGAACCACAACATAGTTGTTTAAATTTGCAGCGTCTTCGTGGATATGATGCTGCATGAATGGAGGCGGTGCAGCTTCAAAGACTGCATATCTTTTTGTTTTTTGGGCCTATTTAATATGTTCCAACATACCAACTTCATTTAGTTAAACTGCTTTAAATTGCATTCGTTAACTTGTTTTCATGGACTGAAATGCTGCTCCGTTTCACACATGCACCACCTCTAAATAGCAGTACCAAGAGTGCATCTGTCACAGATGTTTCACCCACAAAACTAAAATATTAAACCGGGAACTCCAAGGTCACCAAGCAGCTTCTTTAACCTTTTTTTGTGCCCGACACACGGAGGTTCATAAGGTCTTTGTTGGGTGGCTCACTGCTACCAACCTCTGTGGTTTGGCTACCAAAAAAAAAAAGGAGAAAAACAAAACTGAGAGTGGAGAAAGCGAGACAACTAAGAAAAGAGAGAAATGTTGGAGAAAGCAGAAGAAGAAGCAGAAGAAGAGTACAAACTGCAAAAACGTTTTTTCTTTCTATTTTGTCACAATTAAAATCTTTGCAGTGTCCCTGCGTGGATACATGAAGCTTCCACTTACACACTCTGTGGTGGTGATGTGAACGTTGCTGCTGATGAAGGACAGACCGTCGTTCATGCTCACTTGGAGATAAATCACCCTGAAACAACACACACACGCACACGGATGAAGGAAAGGAGAGTAGATCAGTGTTTGGGTATAACATTGCAATCCACGCCAAGCGAATTTAGATCGGTTTATTTAGTCTGTCTGAAGTTTTTCCAGCTCAAGCTCGACTTTGTTTGATGGGAATGATGTCATTTAAACTTGGGTTCGTGCCAAATAACGTCACCGAACTGTCTACGAAAGGTGAGGTGGTTTGTTACATGTGAGAACGAAATCTGAACCAACAGGGAACGACCACAAGAGCGGAGGATTATGAGCTGAAAGTGACAGATTTTTAGCTTAGGAGAAAACTGAAATCTGAGCAATTTCTTTTCTGCAGTAACTCGAAAGAGGTTGCTTTTGACTGTTTCCAGCTGCGAAAATCTCAACCCAGCAGGAGGAAATGTTATTAAAAACTCTTCCTAATAGATGAGGTATGCGCTGAGTCGTGTGACTCTTGTTTACAAGCCCCGTATCACTCGCAAATTGTGCAATCTGACTCCAAATAAACCAAACCTTTTTTTTAAAAAAAAAAAAAAGAAAAGAATCAGCAACGGTTAATAAACAAAGACAGAAAGTTTAGAGTGTTTTCATGTGACTGATTGTGCAACACAGCAAGCACGGCAGCCAATCCAGGGAAGAACTGAAAACACAACCTGCTAGTTCGGGCTATTTTTTTATGGTTCTGGACAGGTTGTGTGTTTTTTTTTTTTTTTTCCAAGAAATGACAACATGCTAAAAGCATCACGAGGAATAACAACAACAACCACTTCTCCTCTTTAAAGGCAGTTCATCATATCTACTTGGAACTACAAAATAATTTGTTCAACAGATCTCAAGTAAATATTTTTCTCAATTCAAAAATGTATAAACTTGCCAAAAAGAGTACAGAGTACAGATTTGTGTCTGTATTCCAGTGGAAACCATGTAGGTTTTCCTGAAGGCCTGAATCCCTTCTCCCTTTGAGAGGTGAAAAACAATTCAAGTGACCCCCAGAGACCTCTCCAAAGCCTGTTGTTATTCACTTCATAAAAACATGGATGAAAGGCATGCCTGGATGTGAAAGAGGTCTGACAGATGGAAAGAAGGTGGGTGCGGACAGAGAGGTGAGCTGGGTTAGTGGGTGAAGTTCATGATCAACATCATACGGATCGTGCTGACGACAGACATCTGGACACGAGTGGATCGAAACCTAAAGATAGCCTAGACCCGAGCATGCGTTTGATCACTTCTGCATGGATGCCGACTCCGTCTCCTTAGTTCAGGTCTGGACATCTGTAGACAGAGTGTGGTATTAATAGCATCAGTCCACGTATGCATCCTAGCTGATCTCAGTGGCTGACTGATGGCATTTTAGTTTTCATATTACCAATAAAACCAATAAAAATGTCATTTATATAGCGCCAAATCCTAATGCTAACTAGCGCATCTGTTAAGGGCTAAATAGAGATTAAGTCCTTTTGATATGGAGCCATGTCATCAAGTTTACTGCAGCAAAAAATGCCAATGGGAGCAAAAGGCTAATGACCATCACTAATCATAGTGGTCTGTAGTATAATGTAGTGTCTCATAAAAGGAAACTATTACAAGAATAAAAAGCTAGAGAAAACTTGGGGAGGAAATGTAGGCTACTGTAATAGACAGCTGTTAAGTAAGGAAGTGAAACAGACAGGAGAGATAAACACCCACTCACACTTTTAGATGCCCACAAAATATGCAGTATAGAAACGATACACTGATTAATTGGTCAAGAACCTACTTTATTAGTCTGAGTTTCAGAAGAGTTTCAAAACCTCACTAAGTTTTTACACTCTGCTGAGAATCATACATAAACACACATGGCAAGGCCAGGGTAGGCGCTACATAGCTTTGATCAGCCGAGGCTGCAGAAGCAGACAGCGCAGAGGAGTGATGATGGGATCAAATAAGGAGGTAATGATCAAAGACAGAAAAGAGAGAGAAAAATAAACAGATGGGCAGGCAGGAGCTGTGGTGAGGTTTCACAGAAACTAGCAAATAGGTCAAAAAGAGCCAGCCTGGCACTAAAAGCTGCAGAAGTGGAGTAAAAGAGAGAGTCTGGAGCTGAAGTGTTTAGATTTGAAAGAACTTGAAAGTTTACAAGTGCTAAGATCAGATCAGAACAACAAACAAAGATCCAAATGAATCTAATCAGTGGGAAGTTGTGGGGATGTAATGCCACCACATCTGCTTTACAGTCCTTCCACCTTCGACTGAAGTTTCAGCATCGGAGCCATCACTCCAGGTTTCCTAAATCTTTCTCCAAGGACGCAAATCAACTTCTCTCTGCTACCGTACCACAGCCAGCACAAATATTACCTCTTGTGTTAAATAAAGGAATTTGTAAACAATTATAGAAATACAAGAAGTACCCTAAAAAAGTCAAGAAAGAAAGCGTGAGAAGAGAACCTCTGGTATTAGCTGACAAGGTCTCGCCTGCCTACTTTGTGTGTTTAAAGTCTTTACCACCATCCACTCAACCTTGTATTCTGTGGCCCAGTGTACTTTTCTTCCCATAAAGACTTAGGTTAGAGAGGTTTGTGGATTGTTGATGTTGGAGCATAGTTGGGCTCTAAAAGGAGAACACAGCTAGCTGATGAGAAGCAATTCTGGCCCCTTCTTGGGTTACACCGAAAACTTGTGTGACCGTCATGTGGTCAAAGTTCGAGCAGGCCAACCTCAGTTGTCTTAGTTTTCAGAGCCCTTCATTGCCCCTTTGAACACTGACAGAAACACTTCTTTTTAATGCCCTGTGATCCTGAACTTTAAAATGCAGCTCATTTTTTCTATTGTACTGTTAATCAGCTTCATGAACCTCAACAAGCACAGATCCCTGATTTGAATCTCATCTAAACTTGGACTACAATAATTTGAAAGTCATTATACCAGAACTGATTCATTTTTGGACACTTCAGAGCAAATTTTAAACAAACTATTGACGTGGTATCAATTTACATGCAGATGTGGAACAGTGTTAGCTTTTATTACGTTTTTCTTCTTGAGGCAGTACTTTCTATCTGTGTCTACCAAGAATTTGCTTTAGTTTTCACTGCTCTGTTCTAATTTACGATAGAACTAAGACGTATTTATGAAGGGTTTACCACTGAATATGCTGCCACAGTGAGAGAGCCTCTTTTATTTTGGTAAGCTCTACTGGGATCGAGAACGGAGGAATCTGGCCTCGGATGGGGATCATAAACAGCTAATGTACAGCAGGCGTCTTATGGTCTGTGCACATATACATGCGAATATATTTATGTGGTCTAAGATGCACATGGACGGCACTGAAGTATGAGCACTTTTGCTTGAAAGGGTGATGAAAGGGGATCTGCATAACTAAATGAAATCATGAAGTTTTAAAGAAGAGAGACTTACTTTCCAACTTCATCGATAACAGGAGCTGGACACAATAAGAATGTGTCTTCTACATCAGCTGGCTTTTCATCTACAAGAAAAAAGAACTGAGCTATGTGGCATATATGTAGCACGTACAGACAACATACACGAGTGAAAAGTGAATTTTGTTTCTTTGTGAGGGTTTCTACTTTTTCCTCATAGAAACTGCATACTAATAACACATGCATCTGTCACAGTTCAGCTTGATTTATATTAAGGAAACAAAGCATAGGTGTACTCACTGATGGTGATGGTGTCATTGATTTTGAAGCTGCAGAGCACCTGGTCGATGTTTCTTGCATGGAGAAACCCATTCCCTTTCACCACCACTTGAAAAGACTCTGGTTACACAAGGTAATTTTACATTTTAGACACTTGGCAGACAGTCTTTGCTAAGAAAAATCTGACACTTTATTACTTTATCCTAAACAAAGCTCACTTTCCTGTTTAATGTGGCACAGTTGCACACCAGCATGGTGTGATGTCTCTCTAATAATGTAGTATTATTTCAGAAAAGCCAAGAAGCCTCCAGCTCAGCTCAGCTCAGCTTATCAGTCTCACACAGGTCGTTCTATTTAAGCCTCTCCACAGTTGCTGCGCGTCTGCAAGCTGCCTTGCAACCCACCCTTATTGCAGCTCCTGCTTTTCTTGCTGTTTCTGACTAAATCAGTGCCACATCTCCTGTTATTAATGTCCTCCCTGGCTTGCACTTATGCACCTTTGCAAATACAAGGGTTTTCTCCATCTTATCCATGTCATAAGGTGGATGAGAAAATAACAATATCTTGACTGTAGTGGACCTGAGTGAAACTGAGCTTATTTTTCCACCATTGTCATGGAGAGAAAATAGCATGGGCCTTAGTCTCCTTACATTGCTTTAAAATACAATAAAAATGAATAATATAAAATAAATAGAACTAATGTCTCTGCTGGACCTTAAATAGTTACAATGTTGCCTGTCAAAAATTGAAACTACTGTTATATATCAGCCATATACGTATATAATAAGGTTAAATCTGTGAGGCAGCTTGCTCTAGCAGCAGGCCATGGTATAATATTCAGTGTGAAGTTAAATAAGTTCCCTCTTTATGGGTGAAAGTAATTCATTGCTTCATAAAAGGCTAAGGCAGATGTGAAAAACAGTCAAAGTCCTTCTGCTATTGCCAGAAACTTTTAATCCAACCCTGCTTTTATCTGTTCATTTGTGGCTTTTAATGTCCATTTATTGTTGCTTTAACTGTCATAATCTTTCTCTTGGCAGGAGAGTAAAGAATGTTGTCTACTTTACATCATATCTGCAGGAAATCTCACCCCTGCCCCCCGTCTCACGGTCCCTCCTTTTAATGAGACTCTGTAATATTATTCCCTCCGTGTTACCCTGTCCCAGCAGATTTCCTGTAAGTGACCTGGATGGCCATATATGGTCATTTCTTTCAGTCTGGGATTGTCATAATTCAAAGAAGCCGAGACCAGGCACCCACTAATGAAAATGACACAGTGGAAGGAGCAATGGTTTGCTGGCATATGTGTCGATGACTCAGGAGGGACCGAGTTCAAGCTGTAATTGTGAATGTGTGAGTTTTATAGCTCCTCACCTCCTGCACAAACACTGGAAGGCTCAGCTGCCAAAATTTCAATGCAGGATTTCTTGATGATCTGGGGGAGAAAAGACAGCAGTGATTTTTCCACATTTATTTTGATACTAGCCTTGTTCATGAGCCAAGAGCTCAATTAATATGTTTTGAGTATATTTGGGAGTCATCTGATGTAAAATAATCCTTAATAATACTTATCAGTGTGTGTCTAAAAAACAAGTTTGGGTTAAACCTCTTCCCAGAATACTCAAAACTCTCACTGCTTTGCAAATACAGCTGAATACTTTCATGTTTTGATTTCCTTGTTATTTTAGTACAATGAGTTTTTCTCCCTGGTGATATTATTATTGAGTCTCTAATTTCTGTCTTTTCTTGATGACTGATTTGTTCTGAGTTTGAGTTTTGCGATCATGTGTCGTGGTTAATGTCTTGATTTTTATCTATGACAGTTGCAGTTCCCACCCTTTGTCTCATTTCTCTGTTTTTGTGTTGGTTCCTCTTTGTTCCCCTGTCTGAGATCTTGCTAAGTGTAAGTATTCGTGTCAGCACTAGTGCTCTTTTAGTTATTTCCTGTTATTTCCTGCTTTGAAAGATCTTATGTCTTGATTACCTCCATCAGCCTCTAGTTCCCCATTCTGTTTCCAATCCCCAGTTAGTCATGTGCATAGAAATAATCCTGTTTTATTTTTGTCACATGGTTTGTAATGCTTGCGATTCTTTCCCCTCTTTGCAACCCTTTGAGATCTTCAGTTCTCTTTATGGATTTGTTTTACATCGATATACCTTTTATCCTACTTTGTTGGACCTACTTTGTTTTGTTGGATCCTCCGAGTTCTGAATCCTGCCTTTTATGACTCTGACTCTACGCTCTGCACATCTCATTGTGACAACTTTATCATAAATTATCAAAGTGAAGGGACTAGTGTAACTTACTTTCCGATGGTTATGTTCTCCAATCTTAATACTTTTGCATCAGAGATGTTTAAAGCATTAATAAAAGCAAGACTTAAAAATGATCGATCCTTTAAATAGGAAGTGAAAATCTTTTAAAAGAAATTCCAGCCTTAGATATTTTTCACTGTTTTTTTCTTTTTTATATACTCTGCGTAATAAAACAGTGAGACACATGATGCATTCCATTAAGGTCAAGGAAAAATGATTTGGTAATTACATAAGATAATTATGAGCTTGTTAGCTACAACAGATTAAATGTTCAAATGACAATCATTTCAGCTGGAAATGATCTGGTCACTGGCTAACGACTATGAGCTTACCTTTGTTTATTATTCGCCGAAAGGACGACTGCAGCTGAGAATATTAGGCTTTAGAAAATTGTGATTTAGCTGAGTATATTGAGATTTCTCATGTGATGTCATTGCCTAAAATTGGATGTGATACAGCCACAGATTTCAAGGGAAAATGACATTTTCCCAGACTGATTGGCAGCCGTTCCTGGAGGTTGCTGGCTGTTGGTGGGTGAGAAAGAAGAGGGTAATAAACCAAAAATATCCTAGTGACAGCTTTGCCTGTAGATTCACGTCTGTCTGCAAACACTTCCAACTACTAGCTGAGTGGTATTAAACAGAAATGGAGGTTTGCCTCAGAGCTTCAGCCAACATGTTTCAAAAGAAACAACTTTCACAATGAAGGTCTCCAATTCTGGTTTGTATTGCAGTTCTTACATTTTCACTTCAGCTCAGAGAGCAGCTGGCCAGTGTTTGTAGACAAGTCCATCACTTCCATGCAAACCACGGGAGACCGCAACAATATCCTAGCGACCAAAGCAATCACAAAGAATGTTTCTGCCGACCAGCTGAGGAACACACATTTTTCCCAACTGACAGGTAGGTTGCTAGGGAAAAATGGGGGTCACTGATCAGTCAACAAGACCATGTGCCAGGAGCTTTATCAGTCATTTTTCCAGTGACTGCCATCAACCTCAACTAACCACTCTCCACCAGTTGATGAATACTAATTTCACCCCCATGACCGGTGGTTGCCAGATGTTCGTGAACAAGTCTCAAACCTGCGCGACTGGTCCTTGATTCACTTGATCCTACACTGTCACCGTGATTGTCACAGATCCAAAACTGAAAAAGCAAACTATTGCTCAGTGAGCTGATAAAAAGCTTTTTTTTCACCATGCTAGCTGTAGGAGAGAACGCAAGTTGAAGTAGCTTACCCTGCTTGAACTGAACTCTGTGTGTGTTTCAGCCAGTATACACAAAGAGTTACAGTTCTGCGTGTTGCATGACAGAATACTGAGCAGAGAGTTGAAACCTAGACAAGTCAGAGCTCCTTTTAAAAGCTTAAAATTAGTTGTATTAACTGGTCTGAGAGAAAATAAAATCTAAAATCTTAAAGAGATATTCAGTCATTATGAAATTGTACAATAGTGTTTTCAAAAGTCAGGTTTTGCTTTCAAATAAACAACTGTTTAAAATGACATTGCAGTGAAAAGGGATCTTGTGTTGAATATGTAAATACAGATGTCTGAACGGAGCCTGTATGGGCTAGTTTCTCTGCAAGGAAAAGTGTTTATTTACCGAATCAATGACACCCCGCAGGGCGTGGAAGCCTCCCAACACAGGAAACACATGTTCAATGGTGTCTGCAATGGTGGCCAGCTACAGTGGGAAAGAAGTTCAGACAGAGGTATACAAACAGAAGAGAACAGAGGAAGGATTAACAAACTAAATAATCAAAGGAGGCTAAATAAACTTCAACAATGAAAGATGAGGCCATGACAGGGGGAAAGCTGCCTCAAATGCACTCATACTCATTTGAAGCAATTTCAGATGTTTTAGAGGTAAAGAACTGTACAGTAAGAGAACACTTGAAGATATCATAGTTAAAAATCACTGGAGTTGGTTCACAGGGAAAATGATGGGTTAGCCAATTTGTAAGATTTCTTCTTTTCCAGAATAATGAGCACATGTGGTAGAGCACATGTCCTGTGGAGAATTTTTGCTTTTTTCCCTAATCAAATGTCTTATATTTTGGGAATTAAAGGGAATAAACTTCCATATACTGCACAAATTTGTTACATCTGAATTACCTGTGTCTCGTTGAAGTCTTTGACACCAACACAGTACACAATAGCTCCCAGAGATCTGGCTTCATTCGCCTGTTTGAACAACAAAGGCAAAAAGTTGAGCAAACTCCAGAAAACTGTCAGTCATGAAGCTAATGAGAGCAATTCTGCTTCCAGTTTAGCCCTGTTACTGAGCTCTAACCAGAGTCCTCTGGAAAATCAGTGTTAGTGTGAATTTGTTACCTGATGTTGTGCATCTCTAAGCTGATGCTCATGTAGCTCTCCATCAGTCAGAGCAATAATCACGCTGGCAGTACCTGCAAATCATATACGCCTGTGTTGTAACTTCACCATGTGCTCCATTGTTGTCCAAAAAATGAGATAATTATGTTTATTAATGCTTACCAAAGTTCTCTTTCCTTATCTGCTGATTTGCCTTTAAATAAAGTCACAGCACATTTCAGATTTAAACAGGTAATAGAAGGAGCCTTGAGTAGCTCTGTTCTTAACAGACTGATTTTGCAGTGTAAAAATGTTACACATTACAGCACACACTCACAAGCTGTAATCCGAGGTGCATGAAGGTATCTCCACCGGGAACCTCTCTGTTCAGTGCGTTCAAACCCTTCGTGATGTCGACTCTGCAGAAAGTAACAAAGCAAAATTGGATTCCTGTCCTACCTGTGCATTTCTGGAAGCTAACCTACGGTACTGATTAAACTTTTTTGGTTATGGAAATACAGTATATAAAGCAAATACAGGGTTTGTACAGTTCTAATGAGCTTGAAAGTCAGTATTTGGTATGACCACCATTATTCTTCAACACAAACTCAACTCTTATATTCAAACTTTCTTATAATTTCTTTAAGTATTCAGGAATAGTTCTCCAGGGTCATTCAATAATGCTGAAGTTTGGGCTCTGTGGAGGCCAATCCATGACTGACAGTGTTTCATTGTGTATTTTTCTATCCAGTTATGCTTTTACTCCATTGGCAGTGCATTTGGGATCATTGTCAAGCCAAAGAATGAAGGTGCTGCCAGTCAGATGCTTTCCTGATACTGCATGGTGGACTGAACTCTGAAACTACTTTTCTGCATTCATAATTCCATCAGTTTTTACAAGATTCCTACCACTGACTGAAATACAGCCCCAAACCATGACAGATCATTCACCATATTTTATAGATGGCTCTAGATGCTCATTGTTATACTTCTCAGCTGACCTCCTTCATATATATGTAGGGTGATTATTTGCACCAAAAATTTGAAATTTCATCATTCCACAAAGACCTGTTGCCACTAATTTTCAGTCCAGTTCTTGTATACTTTGGCATACCTCAGCATTTGTATGTATGTAGAGCAATGTGATTCCCAGCAATTATTTAACTTCCCAGCAATCCCAGCTGAATCACCTTGGCATATCTCTGCAGAGTATGCCAAGGTGATTCAGCTAATTGGTGGGTATCCCACTCTTGGTGCAAAAATACTATTTTATATACTATTTATCCACTAAACTATGTTATCTTTGCCAATTTCTTGTAGATTCAACTAAGGAAATGAGAACAAATAATAAGATGCTAATAACAAAGTGCCTATAGATACAGCTTAAAAGTTATGTGTAGACACAAAACTGATTCAGAACTTTTTCTCAAAAATACTTTTAAAACACAACAAGACACTTGCACACCAAGCCAAAGGAAATAGTGCTCTGGGGATTCTCAGAGCACCAGTATTTTGCATCAGTTGCTGCTTACATTTTTGCTTATTAATTACTGACTCACTTGGGACTTCCTAGCACTCCTGTTTTCAGCTTTGTCTTTATTAGTTTAATTTACTAATATTAGCTTCTGGGGGATCCCATCTTGCTTACATGTATTCAATATTTGCATTTAAGAATTTTTTTAACTGCATTAAAATCGTTGCTTCTTATGTGTTGTGTTCCTTTGAGCTGTGAATTTATTGACAATGACATATTTGGGGGCTTGACCTGGATTTTGACCTATTGCACCCAACGAGTGAAACGTACCTCTAATTGATGCAAAATTTTGAACTTTTTGGCTTATTATTCATGAAGGACACAAAACACATTTATAATGTAGTCACATGTTTAACTAAGCAAAATATCTGAATACTTTCACTACTTAAGGATTATTCTATTCTATTCTATTCTAAGCTATAGCCACTTCTGTTTGAAATGAAACTTGTTTACACAATAACAATTATCAGTGCTCTCATTCTCATTCTTGTCTCTTATTCAACAAATGTTATTCTGTGACAGTTCCACAGTGACATGGGCCAATTTTCAGTTTTATCTGCATTGATTCTGATGCATTAAGTTTACTGTCGCATGAGATCACTTCATGCTACAAAAGTTTGCACACGAAAACACTCAGCTAATGTTAGCTGTGTCTAAATACTGACATTAAAAGGTTGTATTCATTGTAAGGTTATATAAGAAAAATTAATTCACCTGTTTTCCGTCAGTTTCAAAATGATGGACGCTCTTGAGGAAAATGTTATGAAAGACATCCTCAGCATAGGACTATAAAAGGTAAAAAGAAAGAGCAAATAAAGCATCACACATATTATTAACGGTTCACCCAAAAGAATGACCAGGAAGTAAAGATATTAGTATTCGTCCACTAAGGACAACAGCCTGTGTGAGCAATACAAACATTTCTATGTCATCTGAGATTGATCAGAAACAGTTATTCTAAGTAATAACAATAAAACACAAACAATATAACAATTTTTCTAGAAAACATAAAATAACTCTTCGTATTCATGACTTTTCTTTCTTCTCTTTTCTTCAACAGATATCTTACTGGAGACAAACGACTTAACTGATTCACTCCAGCAATCTGTGTTTCTAGCTTGAGATCGATTATTTGTTTAGAGCACACAAAGAAGCCATATGACATGAAGTTGTTCCAGTGTGCAGGATTTGAACCATTTGTTGCGTGACAGTGACATTAATGTTGATATTGAGGCTGCATTGCTGAATCTTCAGCTGTGGAAAAGTTCTGTTTACTGGTGAAAGGAATTAGACACACTTGAACTATTTGAAGCAAGAATGTGTGTTGCTTGTTTGAGACAGTAAGTTAGGACAGATTTGGATTGTTTAAAACTTTTTGCATAGTTGTTAAAAAACTACAGCTTTGAGGAGGAGCTGTTCTTTGCTATGACTAGGCCACAAAGCTCCAGGTGTTGTGGCCTTCAAATTGTGTGGGGGAAAAGCCTTTCAGTCTGGCTGAAAGCTGGCTATTTATTGAAACTTCTTGCTTTTAAATATATGCCATATTTTAAGAATGATATTTCAATTTTGAAATTATAGATGCAATATCTGCATCTTAGAGAGATGAGAGAGATCTTAGAGACATTTGGAGGAAAAGAACTTTAAACTAAAGACAGTCCATCAAACCAAGCCAGCTCACATACATAAAGACATTTTTGCCTGTAGTCACTGACACAACTACTGGAGACTGAGTGAATCATCAGCCCGGATACTGAGTGACTTAGCATATGGCAAGCTGTAGCTGTAAGGACAGATTTTTTCACTTTACCAGAGTGACTACTCTGTAAAATGTGCTTAACTCTTCAGTAATTTATATCTCTGGGCTCCAGGAAGTCGAATACGAGGCAACATGCTGTTTGGAGACTGACAATGTTGGTTCCAAATGTTGATCTTGCACTATACGGTGTATATCACCTATATTATCCCATTTATCTATGCAAATCTGTTGGCTTAATTGTGTCTGTTCACACACGCTCATTAAGTGTCTCTTACCTTTTAAATTTTTCTGCTAAGTTCTTCACAAACTCATAGATTTCATTCCAGTGATCCTTCACACTGCCAGATCTAGAAAACGGATGGCATTTTAAAAAAAGGTTATATCAAGAAAAATGTGAGAAATATGACTCTGCTTGATATCATAGTAAGTGACTGTAGCAGTTCAAATAAAAATAAGAAAATTAAAACATAAAACATAACTTCATAAGTTATCTACTGTATCAGTTAGACTCTAACCTTCATATGCTAGAGTACTCATACAAGAGGATAAGAGCTTCGCTAGCCAAAAATGACAGGGGGTCTAGTCATTAGCTCCACAACATGAAGAACAAGCTGTATATATGCCAGGCAAAACACAACTGAACTGCTCACCCTGTTAGCAGTGCCTTTACTGTGTGTCATTTACTTGCAATAAAAGTACTGTTTTAATTTATTTAATTAAAGTAATTTGACTTTCATTCCTGAGCTGCCAAACATAACAAGCATCCTATCATACTCATTAGCAAGAAATAGTTAATCTAATACGCCATTTGTTAGTGATCCTCAGAGGGACAAATGTAAAACTTAATTTTGTTATGAATATGGATTATTTTGTAACAAAAATATGTGTGGTAATAGTCATTTGCGGCAGGAACGGGAGTATGATTTAGCAAACTCCTGTATCATTAACGTGGCCCTTGAGGATGAGGAAACAGACCGTGGTCTCCCTAGATGATCCTCCATAAAAGTGAACTATCATAAAATGATACCCTGTGGAGCTGCCTTCATTTCCTCTAGCCAGACACCATGTGTGCTGTGGGGCGATTTTATTAAGAGCGATGATTAGGGGAGAGAGTTTTGGGCATAAAGTAACCAGTCAGTAGCTAGGGAAGAAGCCAGAGAGATAACACCTTGTAAATGAGCCAAATGATGGTGGTAAAATTGGAAGAGGATGAAGCAGGAATTATTCAGTGTTATTTTCAGTACTGATATGAGTACGTTTTGTTTGTTTGTTTCAATCTTAATTCAACTTATTCACCTGCATTCATCCATGCAGTTCTCTAAGAAAGAGACGAAACACAAAGGCATGTCATATGCTTAAAGTGGAAGTTCATATCCTTGTGATGGGAGAAAATGGGAAACAGACTAAACATCCACTCTGTTATCCTACTTTCTAGCTGAATGAGTTCCTTGCACACTAACGGTCCATATAGCTGTCTGAGACCTCTAGACACAACAAGGTGAATCAACCATTTCTTGCAAACAGGTTTCTCATGCTTTAAGCTGATAATTGTTATGTGTTTTTGTATTTGTATTACATGGATAGCTAAACTTGCAGGAACCAACTTAGCCTTTCTTATAGGAGTTGGGTGTTTTGGAAAACAGCACCAGTTGCATGGCCTGGCTTGAAATGGAAATGAATTGTGACTAATGTTATTTTCCTGCAATAGCATGTCAAAGAGGTTTTAACCCCTGGTGTTTTTGTATTATTGCTTGGAAGCAGAGGGGTAATTATTGAATTTGGCCCAGATTTGGGGGAGGATAGAGCCAGGGAATACCAGGGAGTTTCCCATCATGCCTTAGTCATTCAAGACTTTTTATCGTGCCAAACCAGACTCTAAGCCTTCATTAAATGCTTTGTTAGATGTATTTGTTTCATATAATTTTTGTTTAAAGTAGGAAATAATACTTCCACTGCTCATTTAATATATCCAAGAGGTCAGTACAGCTGCCCACGAATAATGTCTGACTTACAAAGCTCAAGACTTATTTTACAGCTACTGCACAGAAATTTCAAATATTGTCAGCATGGTTTATCAGAACTTCTTTGACTCATACAAAAACCTTATCAAGAGCAAATGCTAAAAAACCAAACCAATTGATTGCTCAAATGAAGCCAAAACGCCTCTGCACTATTATATCTATGTATTATGTAACTCTTAGTGGTTTTACCCTTTAATTCAGAATGGTTACAAACGCCGGTCAACTGGGAAAAAAGCCTCTTCTAAGCGTTTTCTCTTTGTTTTTGCAGTTCTGATGACATGACTTGCTCCCCCCACATCAAGGCTTACATTCCTGGGAGGCTGACTGAGCAGAGAAAGAGGACAAGACCTACAAGCTAAACAAAATTCTCCCAAAATAAGAAGAAAAAAAAGGTCTGAGGTAGACTGTAGCATTTAGTTCAATAAAAAGTGCAGCGCAAACAGAAAGAGTCCCACATACACATGCAGACGGGTTCAAACCTGAAGGAAAGGCAGCAGCCAGTTTCTTGTGCAAATTGTTCCATTATAGCAACAGAGGAGGGGAGAAAGAATAAAAAGTCTGGTGAAATTTGCAGCTAATACTTGTGACGAAGTGTGGGGATCATTCTTGAGTATTTACTTAACACGAGGGTGAATCTGAGGACATCCACGTTTAGTTTTTAGCTGCTTATCTGTGCTTCTGGACCACTGCGGCTCATGTTTGCCTTGGAGCAGTTGTGATTGTCTGAGGTGGCTACAGTCTTGGGATTGAGGCCTAGCTTGCAGTTTCACTCACCTGTCCAAACAGTGCTGGGAGAGGAAGTGGTCCTTTTCATTCTCTGATTCTTGATGACACCATTTTATACGGTGTCTTATTCCCACCACAATCCCTTGATCTAATTTTAATGACCTGAGCTGAACGTCGAAGTTTAGCAGTGTGCGGTCTGGACTCAGAAAGCAAAAGTTCAGAAAGGTGAGGGCCGGCCACAGATTGCCGACTAAGTGATGAAGCCCAACGGTGGTGTGAAGTTGTGTCATAGCAACTTGTCATAGCCGAGTGACAGCGTTTTCTCTGTACTAATGAGATGAAAACCACGTGTCTTGTTGTAAGCCATCTGAGAGCCGAGAAACAAAGAAGCAAAAGAAAAGGAAGGACAGAGCAAGGGAAAGATGAAGAGCTTTATCAGTCAATTCAACTGTGGGAGTGAGATAATGGGAAAAACCTGTTGGCTCATATCGAACTGCAAGAAAACATGCCAGTGGTTCAGTGATTTAGTTCAACTCCAAGGCCAAGTTTCTGACCTGCTTTGGTCTGTCTGAGCCAGCATGGCCACTAGAAGACCGAAGCAGCAAGTAAATAGTCTGTTTAGTCACTGTGCAGTTCTCTGTTTTACAGAGACTGGAGATCTGTGTTGCTAAATAGCTAGTTTTCAGTTGTTTTGCCAGATTTAAGACCACTCCTGGAAAAACACTGTAATCCATTAAAAAAAAGAGTAAGCACGCTTAGCTTAACATGAAAAATACTGTGGCAGCCAATTACAGAACACTGTATAATTTGACATTAAAAGAACATTGAATGTACTAATCTGATGAACATATTGCAGATAAATCAGATGGAGGAAAGGTGTTTAATGTAGGTTTTGTGTAGGTTTATAATGAAAATACAGCTAAAAGGCCTCTGGCGTTTCACAGTGGCTTTTGCAGCTTTGCTCTCAAGTCCAGCAATGGTTGCTTTTACGTTGTCCTGTAGGGAACCTGTAGGGGTTTTCTTGAATTGTTTGTCTAATAATTTTAGATGCAAGGACAGGAAATGAAGAAGAAGAATGTCGGGTAAGAGACACATTTAAGCTCTTTGTCCAAACTAAAGTGAGATCTCAGGGAGCAGCGCTTCAGACACGCTAGAATGAAGCATTCAAACATCCAAATTACTTGTGGTGCAATTCCATCTGATTTTCAGTAGAAGAAAACTCAATTTCCCTGTTAATACAGAAGATCAAATGTGACAATATCTATTTAGATAATATCTATTTTTCTAATGTTTTAAAACGTATAGTTTCAGGTTAGATTGCTGAATTTACAATCGGTCGGTCCTGCTTTCTTTTGTCTCTGCAGCTGAGTCACATTATAGGTGCTACATTCAGGTTTTCAACAGTCTGAGTTTACATTCAGCCCTTAGACCAAGCTATTGTGCATTATACAGTATTGAGAACATCTTATCTTCTGCAACATTATGCACATGTATGATTATTTGTAGCAACCTTGAGTTTCCAAAATTGCTAAAAGCACAAAGGGAGGTACTATGCATCATTACTAGTCACTGATGCTAAACACACTGTGACTTGTGGGTTGAAGTCCCCCATGGCTTTGAGTAGCCCTGAAGAATAAAAATATCTTTAATCATTCTCAGTAATGTCTTTTTCTGCTGACTGGGTAGATTTCGCAGTGAGTGGACCTGCAGAAAATTACTCAGAGACTGTGTGTATATCTTGAAAGCACAAAGTTCAGCAGGAGGGGAGGGGCAGAAGAAAGACAAGAAGAAAAACATTGTAGAGGAGACAGAACAAGCAGGGTAGGGCATCAACAGAACAAAGAACTTGAAGCGTTCAAGCGTTCACTGGCTTTCTTTTTATTTCCATCCACTGAACAGTCTTGACACACGCATGATTTTTTACTTTTCAGTCATCTCTTTGTAAGAGATACTTGCCATTTCAGTTTAGAGTGATAGACTGCTAATATTTGCTAATTAGTATAATGAGCTGAAAAGCTCAGAGCTTTCAATGGTTAAGTGGGATAAATGACACACTGCAACACGATTAGCATTATGTAAGAAAATACCAGTTTAAAGCTGCTTTGGAAAATATTTCAGGTGTTCACCAAACCCAGATAATTAACACACAGCTCTGCACTTTATTAAGTTTATTAAGTGTTGTAGCATCTCTCAGCTCACCTCTCTGGGTGTATGGCTATTTTGCTTCACTGCTCTCATCAGCCATGTGAAGAAAGCAATAAGCCTGATGTAAAATACCTATATAGCACCAGCTGACACACAAATTTAGTGACGGGTTTGACGATTAACTTTGGAGCTGGTGGAAACTGAAACAGACCTTAACAGCTATTTGACCATTAACATACATGATCTAGAAAAGGCTTTCATTTCCTAACAACAAATTAAATTAAGGGAAAAAGGTTAAAATTATTTTATTGTTGCATCAATTGGTTGCTCTATTACCTCCAGTTGGCTAAGTAATAATAAAATTGCTCAACGTTGCAGTCACACTGGAGAAAACAGTGATTGCCGACCACAGTGTGACCAAAATTGTTAAGACCATGCGCAATAAACTTGCAATCTCGTCTTCTATCAGTTTGCTAATGAATGGGGTCGAGTACGGAATTGTTTGTGATAATACTGTGAAATTGGAGAAAACCACAAATCTGTTCCTGTCTGTTGCAAATATGTTGCGATCTGCTTCGACAGAAATTCAAATTAAACAGAACATTCACATTAACTATTTACACTCAAATTCCAAGAAGTAACTCTAAAACACAAATTCCATTGCAAACATTGACGCAGCTACTGAAGTATTCTGGATACAACCAGCTGGAATGGGAAGTACAGCTGTGTGGTGGTTAGCATCGTTGCCTCACGGCAAGAAGGTCCTGAATTTAAAACCAGAATGGGACTTTTCTGTGTGGAGTTTGCATATTTTCACTGTCTAGTGTGGGTTCTCTGGCTTACTCCCATAGTTGTTGGCAATCTCTCCATGTTTAGAAATTAATTGGCAATTATATAAACCTCCAATCTGCTTGAGTGTGGTTGCAGTCAGTCTGATATGAACCGTGATTAATTTGTAAATAGGTTGCCTCCTATCAGCTGGTCTGTGCCTAGTGATGGAAAGTGGTCGCCCCGAGGTTGAAAGTGTTGCACACATGCATCTCTGGGCAACCAGCTGGCTGCTGCAACAACTTGCAATCAGTTGCCAAATGCAAAAAATAGACAAATAAAAATTAAATGCAATCACCAGGGGGCAGCATGCATGTGGGAAAAAGCTCCCTACACCTTAAAGCTTAGTGGTGCGACGTTCTTCTCGTGGTTCAAAGTGTTGAAGATGAAAAAACAATCCCCCCAAAAAACAAACAACAAAAAAACTCCACTAAGGAGTCCATCTACCATTCCAACTGGGCCTACCCACACCACCCCAGCCTGCAGCCAATGATGCCGCACCAACTTAACTGAGTGGGAACAAGGATTTGTTTGTTTGAAACCACTAACCTACTTTTACAGCCACTGCAGAAGTCAGAGTCTTTACTGCGTGATTGCTGAGCTAATGCTGCGTGTCTATTCCAAAACCGAGAGGAATCGTTAGGTTTGATACTAAGTAACAAGCTGATGAATATTATGTATTCTTCAAAGCATGCTCTTCTTTCTGCATCAAATATTAGAGCTAGAATGAGATACAGTATACCTACTTTTTATTCCCCCAGTCTTGTTTTTGCAACCCAAATTCTTGAATGACAGATAACACAATATCATGTCAACAGGCATTTGTCCTTGCTGTAAACGTCACAGCAACATTTTGTAAAAAGCCCCAGACAGCAAAACACAGAGTGGGTGTCATTCCACAGCGAGAACGTATTCAGACATTTGAAATGTATTCACAGACTGCAGCTGCACTTAAGGTTTTCCACTGACTCGTCTGGATTCCGGAAGCATGACCCAACGCCCAGCCGGAGCGCTAACTTGTGACTACATTAAAAGACAAGAGAAACATTTTGCAAAAACAACGACAAGACTTGATGAGAAAATAACAGATAAACTGGTTTTTTTTTTTTTAAACACAATTAATAAACTGAATAATGTGTTTCCCCATCTGTAGTCAATAAAAGTGATACTGTAAAATGGAAAGAGGATGTGGAAAAAAGGACTAGTACTGCATAACACTGTTGTAATGCATTTTTGCATAAATTCAATCACCGGATACTGTTGATTTACCATATTTGAATCTGCACCCACTCATCAAAAGAAATGCAAACTTCATTTCGAGGTTGAACATTAACATGTACCCTATATGTGAATTCCTTTATCTGCTATGAACACACCCAAAACCATTCCTCAGGCAATGTGTTCCATATAAAACAGCAAGCTGCGTCCCACCCGGTCTGAATCAGCAAATGCAAAAAGTATGCAAACCTGCAGCTATATAGGACTTAAAGATATGCAACATATTATCACAGAGGTTAAAAGGCTTCATGATTTTAGGAACATCATGCACAGCGCACCAAGCTAACTTAAATGATAAATTCATAACGTCCTGTTTGGAAAGTCGGGACATCATCTGTTGGCTGGTTTAGTTTAGTTTGCACGCTGTTTGTAAGCCTAAGCCTGTAGGTCAGGGCATGTTAGTATTGGTCTTGGGACCCTATCATCCTATGAGATTTATTGCTATTCAAAAGCCTAAATCTAAATCCTTTATTATTATCCAAGGCCGTTTAAGGGCTATTTGACCAAGAAGGAGAGTCCTGGAGTGCTGTGCCAGGTGGCCTGGCCTCCAGAGTCACCTGACCTAAACCCAATCGAGATGGTTTGGGATGAGATGGACCACAGAGTGAAGGCAAAAGCACCAACAAGTGCTCAGCATCTCTGGGAACTCTTGAAGACTGTTGGACAACCATTTAAGGTGACGACCTCATGAAGTTCATCAAGGGAATGCCAAGAGTTTGCAAAGAGGGTAGCTACTTTGAAGAATCTAAAATATAAAACATATTTTGGGTTATTTCACTTTTCTGTTTACTACATAATTCCATATGTGTTCAATCATAGTTTTGATGCCTTCAGTGAGAATCTGCAATGTAAATAGTCATGAAAATAAAGAAAAACCATAAAATGAGAAGATGTGCCCAAACTTTTGACTGGTAGTGTACATGCGCAGTTTACTTAGAAAATGACTGTGCCACGAACAGCCCAGGGTTGGCTGTCCACAGCCAGGGGCCCAGTATAGAGACGAACGAAGATTAATACACTGACTTCTGTGGAATTAGCACGAGTTTGATGATGCCATATCGCTGACCTTTATTTCACTAAACTTCTTCTTTTTTTTTGCTAATAGCTGATAAAAACATGTTGCGTTTTGGCAGCATGTCAGCATGCTTACAGCACAGCCTCGCAGAGCTGCTCGTACACTTCTTAGTCTTGTTTCTGTGTTAACTTGAGGACCATAAACAATACACCACAACAAAGGGATATGATGTCACATTATTAACTATGGATGGTTACTGTGCCTAAAACCCTTTTTTGATAACTTTTATTTACTAATACAATTTTTAGTTTTTGTCATCGAGTACTCTTCTTTCATAACATTTTATCTGGACACCCTTTGTTTTCTACATATGTATATTGTAAATCTTACCATCATATGTGTTGGAAGGCATCCATTTACACAACCATCTGTATTATATTATATGTAATGGCCTGTGTATTAAAACCAGAATGGGACTTTTCTGTGTGGAGTTTGCATATTTTCACTGTCTAGTGTGGGTTCTCTGGCTTACTCCCATAGTTGTTGGCAATCTCTCCATGTTTAGAAATTAATTGGCAATTATATAAACCTCCAATCTGCTTGAGTGTGGTTGCAGTCAGTCTGATATGAACCGTGATTAATTTGTAAATAGGTTGCCTCCTATCAGCTGGTCTGTGCCTAGTGATGGAAAGTGGTCGCCCCGAGGTTGAAAGTGTTGCACACATGCATCTCTGGGCAACCAGCTGGCTGCTGCAACAACTTGCAATCAGTTGCCAAATGCAAAAAATAGACAAATAAAAATTAAATGCAATCACCAGGGGGCAGCATGCATGTGGGAAAAAGCTCCCTACACCTTAAAGCTTAGTGGTGCGACGTTCTTCTCGTGGTTCAAAGTGTTGAAGATGAAAAAACAATCCCCCCAAAAAACAAACAACAAAAAAACTCCACTAAGGAGTCCATCTACCATTCCAACTGGGCCTACCCACACCACCCCAGCCTGCAGCCAATGATGCCGCACCAACTTAACTGAGTGGGAACAAGGATTTGTTTGTTTGAAACCACTAACCTACTTTTACAGCCACTGCAGAAGTCAGAGTCTTTACTGCGTGATTGCTGAGCTAATGCTGCGTGTCTATTCCAAAACCGAGAGGAATCGTTAGGTTTGATACTAAGTAACAAGCTGATGAATATTATGACTGATTTATTTCACTAAACTTCTTCTTTTTTTTTGCTAATAGCTGATAAAAACATGTTGCGTTTTGGCAGCATGTCAGCATGCTTACAGCACAGCCTCGCAGAGCTGCTCGTACACTTCTTAGTCTTGTTTCTGTGTTAACTTGAGGACCATAAACAATACACCACAACAAAGGGATATGATGTCACATTATTAACTATGGATGGTTACTGTGCCTAAAACCCTTTTTTGATAACTTTTATTTACTAATACAATTTTTAGTTTTTGTCATCGAGTACTCTTCTTTCATAACATTTTATCTGGACACCCTTTGTTTTCTACATATGTATATTGTAAATCTTACCATCATATGTGTTGGAAGGCATCCATTTACACAACCATCTGTATTATATTATATGTAATGGCCTGTGTATTAAAGTAGAACTTAGATGTGCGTGGTTTGGGGGCTTAAAATGAGACCCAACATCTATATTTACCGGATTTCAGGCTGTGACTGGATGCTCCTAGAGAATTTCACATATAGATCTTCACGGCACATACCATTTTAAAATAAGGTATATTGCTACAGCAACCACTTTTTCCAAACACTGTCCCAGATGTTTTAAATTCAGCTGACTGCCATGCAGCCATTAGCCACCTTGTCATCAGAGTGCAGCTACCCAGATGTCTAAACAAGTAGCATCTCACAACTTTGAGCCATCACATGACATCATATGCTCAAGTCTGCAATAAACTCCACTTACAGCATGAATCCCTTTTTCTACATTTAAACTGATCCATCGAATTTTCTACAAACTACCAATTTGATCTGCAGTTGATCGATCAGGTGGTTAGTCTGTCCATCACGATGGTGAGGACTGAAACAGAAGAACCTAAACTGTACTGTGTGTTTAGTATGAATTGGAAAATGAGCCAGTATCCGACTGATCTGAGGGTATAAACACTAACATTTACTTGCTAAACACCAACGTGTTAGCAATGTCTTTGTGAGGATTTAACTCAAAGTATGGCTCTGCTTAAGCACAGCTTTAGGCTTTAAAACTGATCTTTAAAAAGTGAAAAACAACAGAGTTGAAATCTGTGAATCTGGCTTAATCTTACTATAAAGCAACTTAACACTTCAAAAATAATGAAACACACAACCTTGCAGCCAGTGTTGCCTCACATATTTTAAAAAACGAGAATGACTACAGTGCTTATGTATTAATAAGCTAAATGATTTCACCTTTCATTAAGATAAACCAGGGCACAGGGTTGAGACTGTCTCATAAAGCCAGCTGAGGCCTCAGGGATCGGTGGTGAGCAACGGCTGTAGGAGGCCGACACCGGTCTCTAATGAGCGTCCTCTCGTTTGAAGTCCGCAAATGATGACTTGTTAGTCAACCTTGGAGTGGGCACCGCAGCACGCAAGAGTGCTAACAATAGCATCAGACACACAGACAAAAATGAGCAGATTCTTTATTTGCAGCATGTGTCAGTGTTTACCTCACAGCACAAGACGAACACAGCCGTCCACATCTGGGAAGCAGTCCTGTGTTTTGCGTGTGTGTGTATGTGTGTGTGTGTGTGTCTTTGCATGTGTTTTCTTGGGACTGAGTTCCAGGAAAAAACTAAGCCTTACTAAGATTCTGTAAACTTCAATGGACATAGGAAGACCCTTTTACTGTCTTTACATATGGAGTCTTTTTTTCCCCTCTGGAAAAAGCCAATGGCGACAGAGATGCTGTAAATACCCCATGAAGCACCCCCTCCCCACCAAAAAAAAAAAAAAAAGGTGGTGTGTGCAACATTTCCTTCACCAAATTAATACCACATTATCCATAAATGTTGTTGTTTCCTGTCTCCTCTTCTTTCCCCTCCCATTTCTGGCACTGGTTCATGTTCGCAAATTAGATTGTAGGTGCTGATTAAATGTTTTTTAATCATAGTAAGATTATCTCAAGATAACTGCTGGCAGTCAAAACATGAGCGCAGCATCACTACTTTAAACAGATTCTCCACAACATTTGTACCATTTGTGCTCTAAAATAAACGGAATATAACTGAATCACAGTCATGTTCATGTCTTCAAAGTAAATGCAGAAAAAATGACATGTTAGAAAATAGCGAGCAAGAGAGAGGGCAGGCACTCCAGAAGTTTCTCTGACATTTTATTTTCTCTCCAGCTGCTGAAGTCCAGTTCAAAGATGTCACTTAACCACAACATTTTTCCTATGTGGGCGTACAGAGTGGAAATGAAAGAGCGAACGGTGAGCAGTCACATTAAAAAAATCCCTTCGGAATGGATGGGAATAAAGGAAACAGTTTTATTTCTTTATAAAAACGAATTGCCAGATATAGAAGACGAGGGTTAAACAATTTAAGCCAACATATATCGCGGGATTTGCTTCCAAAACCCCACTCGGTGTTTTCGCTTATTCAGCAGCCTGAACTCTGACAGTCAGCCTCCTCTCCAACGTCATCACGCGCGCGCGCACACACGCGCAGATGCTAATCGGCTAATGCAAGCTCTCGAGCCCGACTTTTTTTTTCTTTTTTCAGTCTTTTTTTTATGTCAAAAGTTAAACTTTTCTATCATTCCCCTTTCCTTAAAACAGCGGCGGCTAGTTTGTTCACACTTTGAGAATGACATGCTTCAAAAGAATATTAAAATATAATAATAATAAAAAACCTCTGACAACAACAAAAAGTTAGCTTATTTGTGGTGTATTGCTAACAACCTCCACTTACTTATCAAGCACGAAGTACAGGTCAAAAGCACCCTGGCAGGAGCTCTCCTCCTCCTCCTCTTCATCCAGCAGCCCCGGCTCGGCTCTTGCAGATGGAAAAGAGAGCAAAAATAATCCGAACAAAACCAAAACGAGACTTATGTTCAACAAAAATCTTGCCATAATCTCTCCTCCCGGCGAAACAGCGTAATTCCTTTATGGAGAGGGAAAAAAATGCCAAAACAAGCCAAAGTACTTCAGCGGGTCTTTACATCCCACAAACAATACTCTAAGTGGAGAGGCAGGGATGCTACCGAGACAAAAGAAAGGATGCCGGTAATGATTCAACTATTTTGAGATCAGTGTGCAATCAGGACCACCCGCATCCCGGCTTGATTGCAGCAGGAGAAGTGTTTTGACTCAGAGAGGTTTATTTTTATTTTTTTAATGCTGGTGGTCTTCAGGCTCTTTTTCGGATAGTTTTGAATCCACATGCAACTGACAGGCAAAAAAAAGAAAGAGAAAAGAAAAAAAAACTGCAAAAAATAAAAAGTTAATTGAATGGGTGGTTCGTAAAAACGGATAATATTTTCCTGTCAGTGTGTCAAAAGTGATTTAGTTCTAAAGAAGCCAAATGGAGCTGGGTGATGCAGAGCTGTGTTTGAAGCCGGAGGAACTGAGAGCCCGGGGGACAGACTTGGCTGAAATGGCCCAGGTTTCAAATTTCATCTTGAGGAGGAGAGAGGAAGGGAGGCAAAAAGAAAAAAAAAAGAAGAAAAAATGGGTCAACATCCCATTTTGCGCCTCCCTCACGTGGCAGACCGGCGCATGGGTGACAACAATTTATATCATTACAATTATACAAGGTATATGAAATTCACTGTGGCACTGCGTCCTCAAGCCACACCAGCGCGTTTATTTACCGAGCCTAGCATTTTAGCACTTTGTCCTCATTTGTTCGTTTACTTTCAGCATGCTGCTGATGGTTAACTATAAGCAGCAATAGCCACAGTAATTACAACTCAGTGAGGCTGAGACTGTAATGAGTGTGGCAGATATGGTGAAGGGCACATTTAAAGGGTAAAGCAAACCCTCACATATGAGTGCTGCCATACATCAATCACATGAGGTAATCTCTTTCTTCTAAAATATGTTTTTAGAAATAGGTGTACGATTATTTTGAACAGCCATGAATACACTTAAATGATGACTTAATTAGAAATTATGGCGTCCTATTTTTAAATGTGTGTTTTGCTTTGGTTTGGTTTGTTTTGAATAAATAACCTGTTTAGCTTTTCTTTGAGTTTTGGAGCTTGAATGCATCTTGTCATCTGAGCTTTTATTAGCTAATAGGTAATCATTCACTCTATGATCAAATATGGTCATTTGTGGCTCCAAAATACCAATATGACCAAAGGGTTTTTGACGCACAAAAGTGTATGCCAGGAAAGACAGAATCAGCTGCTACCCTGATAACATCTTGAACAAATAATATCTGAAAGAAAGGAGAAATGACAGTTAATAGAAACAGGACAGAAAACAGGAAGAGAGATGTAACTGTGAAGCTGAAAGGAGTAGAGTTAGTGAAGGTAGATGAGTAGAAATACCTGGGATCAACTATCCAAATCAACTGACAGTGCATGAGAGAAGTGAAGAAGAGCATGCAGGCAGGGTGGAGTGGATCAAAACAAGTGTCAGGAGTGATTTGCGACAGGAGGATAGCAGCAAGAGTGAACGGCAAGATTTACAAGATGGATGTGACACCTGCTATGATGTCTGGTTTGATGATGGTGGTACTGTCCAAAATACACAAGGCCAAGCTGGAGATGCTAAGAATGACCAGAATGGACAGAGTTAGAAATGAGTACATCAGAAGGACAGCTCAGGCTGAGTGTAGCTAACAAAATCTGACAAAATCTAATCTAGTTGTTTTGTTCTTTCAGTTCACTTTTTACACTGATTTTTTGTAGTAATTGCCAGGAAAAAGTCCTAGTTTTCTGGCTCTTTTCATATTTCCTCTTCCAAAACCATATTTGCTGTGATCTATTATGCTGTCACTTGTACAAAAACCAGGCAGAAAAATAGATTCCTGAAAAGTAAACAGCAGCCTTGTTGCATCACTTGGACAGTCTCTTTTTTTTCCATTAATCCCGTGGCCCCAGGCTCAAAACATGTGCTCACTTATCTATCCAAGGCAAACAGTTCTTCAGTTTCTCACATAACATGGTGTAATCTTCCCAACTGAAATATCACTGAGGAAAAAAAACACCATCTGAAAAACTGCACATAATCCCTTAAACTAAATGCTCTGCAGAGCTAAACATCATATAACATATACTTT
This sequence comes from Perissodus microlepis, assembly GCF_051167445.1. Classification (NCBI taxonomy): domain Eukaryota; kingdom Metazoa; phylum Chordata; class Actinopteri; order Cichliformes; family Cichlidae; genus Perissodus; species Perissodus microlepis. The sequence continues at coordinate 21,444,294 of NC_140468.1, read as the reverse complement.
ATTTATCCCCGTGGGGAAATTCCTCTCTGCAGGGTGCAGTGTGTAGGGACAGTACCTTGCTCAGGGGTACCTCGGGGTAGCCGTTCACTGGATTCAAACCCCCGACCTTCCGATCACGGAGCCACCACTCTACCTACTGAACACCATCTGCACATCAAGTAAAGTCTTCTTTCTCCCTTAATCTGTAAATCTTGCATATTACATGAAAATAAACCAAATATACTGTTAAAATAATGAAATAACTTTTGTAGTGATGCAAAAACATTTTATCGTATGTCATGCTTTAAAAAATGAGCACGACACTCTCCGTCATATATTTCAGTTTGTTTTTTATTGTGTCTGATAAAACCCAGAAATGTTCACATGGCACGAAGTTCACTACATAGTGGAAAAACGATGCATGTTGTATCCACAGTAAGAACATCACATGTGATGGTTTCTTCATCAGAGTAACAAATTGATTATTATACAGAGCTCCTAATTATAATTTTACAAAGTTTTGTTGATGTTTTTTCCAGACGTCTTTGACAAACACTAACTTCACAAAGAATTGCATAGGCTTTTGAGAGCCATTCATTCTCAACCACCTCAGCACAGTAATATTTGACAGAAATGAAAACTACAGAAAACTTTGCTCTACTTTAAGAACAGACTAAAAAGGCTTAGTTATGAACAACAGATTATACTTTATTTTTTTACATAAAACCTACATTGTTCACTTCTTAAACAAGTCTAGACTCTTGAGATTATTTGGCTGCCAAAACAAAGAGGTGATTGTGTCCCCTATGACTTTGTTCAGGACTTTGTTTCTTTAACTGCGAGGTGCTTGTTGAATATGCCTTTGGCGGTGTCGAGGGCAGCATCAGCTGGGACGGGAATGTGAGGTGCAATGCCGGCTCCCTCCCAGGCTGGCCCTGCAGAATTGTCGGAGTGAACAGTGGGGATGCTGAGGAAGATATTGGTCTCGCCGACCTGGAAGGTCTTGGGTGGGTGGGACGCCCCAGCTGTAGTTTCGCCAATGATCATGGCGCGGCCCAGCTTCTTCATGATGTAAACAAACTCTTCTGCAGCACCAGCAGTAGCTCCACTGGTCAGGATGATTACGCTTTTCTTGGAGCCATACCGTACACCTGAATAGGAGAAAGGTAGATAGAGATATGGCTGAAAGTCAAGTAAACAAGGGAAGTAAGTTATTTCTGGATAATGGAAAGGATTAAGTTTGAGCATGATAACAAGCTGGTAGAAAAGGGATATGGATAACTGTATGCCAGAGAGGCTGGATTATATCGTGGGGTTCCAGGTGAGGGTACAGATGAGAAAATAGTTTGATATATTTTAACCACAGCTGCCCTGCAGATAACTTTGAAAGACTGGTATTAAATTCAGAAAGCATTACAACCTCCAGCACAGGGCCAGCTGGTCTGTTCGTATTAAAAAGCAAAGGTGCCTTTTTGTCTGTTCATAAATCTGCGTATCACTGTTTCATCAGACTTGCAAATATAAATATATATATAAATAAATGAATATATAAATAATATATATAAATGAAGCAATGGGAACAATTTGGAGACAAGTTTCTGGATACCAGATGAACGTCTCGTTTCAGCTCTGGTTTTGAATCTTTACCAGATTCTTATTGAAACACCTGTCTTCTACTGAAATCTATTGCACATATTCAAAAAAGTACACAGACTGGATTTTTTTTAACTACCGGTGAGTTCCTGCAGAGTTTGGAGCTCTGTGATGGTTCCAGATGGTCTGTCGTAAAGCTTGTCCAACACAATCTGCTTGTCCGCGTCAAAAAAGTAAGAACAGAAGCCTGCGATGGCTGTTGTTGGCCCCCCGAGATTGTTCCTGCAAATTCATTCATGGAAAGGTTTGATTCTTAGTTAAATTTAATGGTCATTTGTGATTTCTTTTTATTGATGGATGTCAACCCACATTAGGCTATCTCTGGACATCAACCTGACGATTTGAGGAAAAAGCATTCTACATTCTTCAATAATGATCAAATCCACTTTATTAAGAGCTAGACTGTTGAGCTATAGCAGTTTTAATGACTGATTTAGACACAAGGAACGTTTTTAATAGAAACTTGGACTGTCATGTTGAGTAATATTACTCACCTGAGGTCAACGATCAAAGCATTAGTGTTGAGAACTTTGTTCCAGACATGTTCAACAATAACCTGGGCAATAGGCTTCACCTCCTCAAAGTCTCCAAACATGTCAAAACGCAGATAGCCGATGTTGTTTTCAAATACGTCAGTATGGAAGGAGACTTTGATCAGTTCGATGTACATTTCTGGGGTATAATCCTGTGGAAAGCAACAGGCACCAACTTAACATGTATCATAATTGTGACCAATATTTCTATGCATTATTTTTTAAATAGCTCACCAGTTCATTTGCTTAACAGGAACTTTTGTCCATCAAACTGAAACAAAATAACAAACTCAAGTGTGAGTGTCTTACCATAGGTGGTAGGGCTGGAGTGTTGCTGGTGGTCTTCAGGCTCTTGTCCCCAGAAAGGGTCTGCAGATCAGCAGACAACTTCGATTCCAAACTCTGCTTGGAGACAACCATATTGTACGTGCCACTTTCCAGCTGCTCTTTGAGCTTTTCTGCAACATCTGACCCAATATTTTCAAAGGCATAGTTGTCAGCGATCAGGGTTGCTGATCCCTCAATGATTGCTGGAACTTGGGCACGGAGGTTGATGATCTTGATAGCGGTAGCAAGGGCATCCTCAGCATTTACCTCCACATCTGGGGTGACACCTGTGACCTCCCAAGTGGAGCCAGTAATGGGGTTGATAGACTTAGCAGTTGGTACAGTGACATAGAAGTCAGAATCACCAGCTTTAAATTTATCAATTTTCACCGAGCCTCCCGCTGTCTTCTCACCAACAATGGTGGCCCTTTTCAGATTCTGAAGACAGTAGGCAACATCTTCGGCAATGCCCTTGGTGTTTTTGCTGGTTAGGACAATGATGGATTTAGTTGCACCATATCTCTGCCCAAGCAGATCCGGCATAGTAAACAATGGAGTGGTGGTGTTCGAGGGACGGTCATAAATGCTATCGATGTGAATCAGAGGCTCAGCTTCGGTGAAGTAAGACACAATGTAGGGGATTCCAGTGACTTCCCCACTGCCAGTGTAGCGCAAGTCAAAGATCAGGGCAGATGTAGGCAAGATTTTACTCCAGACAAGGTCTAGAAGCAAAGGACCAACCTTTTCAACTGCCTCTTCTCCAAGGATGTGATCAATCCTCAGATAGCCAATGTTGCCCTCCAGGATATCAAGCTTCATGGAGTTCTGGATGACTGCGATGAGCTGCTCAGGGGGCAGGGGAGGCAACTTTGGGGGAACTGCAGGAGCGTAGTTTGGCTCATAGGAGACCTTCAGGCGTGGGTCACTGACTGTGTGCTGAACCCCACTGCTGAGGACATTCGCCAGAGTTTCGGCATCTGGCATGTTGAGAATACCTGTGTTGCTGCTGGCTGCTTCGATTGCATCCTTCATCCCCACCAGCTTCTCTGGTGAGCAGTAATTGTTCAAGATGATTGTTGCTATGTCTACGATGACACTGGGGGGAAAGGAGGCATTGCTAAAGAAAACATTTCCCAAAATTAGCAGAGATGCAACCAGAATGAGAGTCTTTGCCATTTTTTGCCAGTTCAGCCTGACAAAAAAGCGAGCAGACACAAAACGCACGTTGTTGAACCAAACCTCTTTCCCCAAAGAGGTCTTCTGTCAAATGGCACTGTTTTGGCTGCAAGGTTTCTGGTTAGTACACTCATAAGAGGATTTATCCCACATTAAACCTCTAATCGCATTATCCTGAGTGCTTCTGCAAGGTAATAACAACCTAGCTAAGTAGATGTAGTAATACAAGGTGCTGCTAAAGATACTGGTGCTAGAGTTACGCAATGTATCCTGGAGTGAAAGGTTCCTGTGTCAAATAAGGTCAGTTTTATAATTGATAAAGGTCAAGAAAGGCATTGAGGGTAGTGAAGATATGACCTGGGTAAGTCACTACCTGCAAATACAATATACAAATGGGGGTCAACATTATATCTTAAATCTTACATAATATTTGAAGAAGGAAAACAATGGAAATGGAGAATAACTGTAAAAACATTAAAAACCCAGCAAATGCTGAATACACCATCAATAATGTTCCATCAATAACTGAGAAACACCTAAGTCTTTATTATTTTTTAGAAATTATACACATTTAACAGCAAAGCATCACAAATGAAAACTAAAGAGGGAGATCTAGTTTAGGTTTGTTTGCTTGGTACTTGCTCCCTCTGCTGGACTGTTCTTTTGTTAAAGACCAAAACAAAAAAATAAAAATAAAAAATAGAGCATTATTACAGTAAACTAAGCAAAAGTACACTAAAACAAGTAGGCAAACTCAAACAAAAAACAAACAGGGATTTCACGTGACAGGGTCGAAAGAATATCCACATTATTCTACATACAATTTAAAATGTGATAATTTTAAAGAGTAACACAGAGAAAACAAGTAAAGAAGAAAGAAAAAATACGAAAACCTTTCCTATGTTATGAATAACTGGAAGTTGTTTTACTTACACAATATTCACACTTAAATGGGGCAAATGTATTGTAAAGGAATCATCAGCTATCACATGCTTTTCACAGTTAAAATGTCCACAGCTTATACATTCCCTTCTGTAATAAGATCAAATACTAATTCGTGCTACTTAGTTACTCAAAGTCTCTCTAAATGAAATAACAAGCAAGTGCTCTTGGAGCTTAAAATTTCATATTGAAGTGAAGTTGAGTTCCTGTTGAAAGGCCTTCGAAAAAAGTAAAAAGACTAGATTACGTGAAGCCTAATGCCAAAAAAATATAAAACAAACCAACAACTGATGACAGTTTGGTATAATAGAAGACCTTCTTTGTTAAACTACTAAAATACACTGCCTTTAAATCCAGGTGTCAAACATGCCATTTGGTCAACTCTGTCCCACTGAATATCTTTGCAATATCAATTGTGAAAACAGCAGAGAATTAATTAAAGTTTCTAATTTTTAAATAAAATCTTCTTGTGATTAAGCAATCTTAAATGTATGGAAAAAGTAAAAACAAAAAAGTTTAATTTTATTATAGTTTTATTGTAGTGTACTGTAATATTATTTGAGGGCTGGATCTTTAAAAATCCAGTGATTTTCAGTGCATGTAATAAAAGTGAGCTGAAGAAATGTTGAGAAACTGAGACAAATCTGTTCATCAGTTTTGTAAATGAACGGTGTGCTAAATGTGAAGATTTCCAGCATATACTTGTTGCTTTACCCCATTTTGATCTTTAGACTGTTCTGTTATATTGCAGTTGCTTGTTCTTGCAAGATCTGACCTCTGAATGATCTCTGATCCTTTTGTGCAGCATATAAGATCACTCCTATGCTGTTTTACTTATTGACTGTTTTAAAGACCAACAGTTGCCTGCCTCTGTGGGAACCTTGGGAAAAGTGCTGGAAACACAGACAGTTCTTTTGAAAGTATCAAGGTCCCCATGAGTTTCAAGATTCTCTAAAACCACTGTCTTCCTTGAGTTGGCCCACAATTTTGGATCTAAAATCAATCTGAGGAAAGTACCCATTGACTAAAATGAGTTTGACACCCATGACTTAAAATAAAATTGCTTTAGGTGCCAGTTTAGCTCAGTGAGTGAGCATGCCCATTCATTCAGTGGGTAGCTACCAATCTAGCAACCGAGGAGCAGTGCGTAGAGACCATTTGGTGGATTTGAACCTGCAACCTTGCGTGCATGGGGCAAACACTCTACCTATTGAGCCATCCCTGCACTTTGCTGTAAAACGCCAAAGAAATTAAATAAAAAACAAAACAAAACATCTAATTACAAGGCCACACATGCTACACATGGAACACAACAACACACACATTTACATTGAAGTGGTGCCTAAGCAGAAAAACTAATTAACTAGTCATTTTAGTTGCATTTTTATTGTTTACCTTGCACTCTCTTCAGCAACCTTGACTCTAGGATTTTCTGAGCTACAGATAGAGCCTCATTTGCCTGGACAGCAATATGGGGCTCAACCCCCGAAAAGCTCCACATTTTTCCAGTGACGGCACTAAAAACAGCTTGGTTAGGAATGGAGGCATACAGGACAGTGTCTCTGATCTGATAGGTTCTACTTGATAAAGACCCACCAGTTGTTGGCTCGCCAACAATTGTGGCCCGATTTAGGTCCTTCATTGTGCAAGTGAATACTTCGGCTGCTGACCCAGTCATATGACTGGTCAAGATGAATAGTTCCTTGGAGGATCCGTATCTTTGACCCCTCACCTGTGGAATTGTCATGACTTCTGTCATTGTGGTTGTTGTTCGGTCAAAAACAGAGTAAAGATGGTGTAGAGGTTCTGCATCAAAGAAATAACTACACAAAAGTGGAATCGCGGTTGAATAACCACCACTGTTGTACCTCATATCAATTATGAGGGCATCTGTATTTATTATCTTGCTCCAAACAGATTTTATGAGATGCGGCCCGATGGCTTTTACCACTTCTATGTCTGCCATCATATCAAACCTTAAATAGCCAATGTTACCTGGTAGAAGCTCAATTTTAAAAAGAGCATCAATTATATAGCCCACTTCCTCTGCTGTAGGAATCTTTGGGAGTTCATGAAGTGACTCAGGCTCAACCTCACAGTGGAAAACATGCAGTCGGTGATCACCTGAAGTCTCTTGGAGATCTGCTGTCAGCTGTGATGCCAAAGACTCAAAGTCAACCACCGAGCGATATAATCCGTCAGCCCATTTACTTACCAGCACCTTGCTAACCTTTAGCGCAACTTCATGGATTGCGTAGTGATCTTCTAACAAATCTCCAGCTCCTTGTATGAGGGAATTTAGTCCTTTGTGAAATTCAGCAATCTCATGAACATGGTCCACTGCTTCTTCAGCAAGCACAATGGCATCAGGTACCACCCCACCTCCCAGCCAGAATTCTCCATTGTTGTCGATAAAGTTTATGAAAGGAACAGTGATGGCAATAGTGGTCCCCTCTATTTTAAAGGTCTTTGAGTGCATCAGGGTACCAGATGTTATTTCCCCAATGACTGTGCCACGATGTAATGACTGTATCAGATAAGCAAACTCTTCACCAACACTTGCTGTGTAATAACTGGTTAACACGTAAATCTCCCGCTTTGAGCCATACACTGGTCCTGTAATTTTAGGCAAAGTGTTGTGTTCTGTTGTACTATTCTGAATTCGGTCATATATTGTAAAAAAGTGTTGCTTCTGTGATGTGTCCTGTAGATAAGACAAAATAATGGCTAGAGAGGTAGAGGATCCACCGGTGTTATAGCGCAAATCAATAATCAAGTTAGCAGTATCTTTGAGGGGTACCCATACCTTTTTAGCCATGACCTCTTCTAATTTAGCAGATGACTTGACAAACCTGTCAAAGCGGACATAACCAGTGTTGCCTGGGAGAATTTCCACTTTGAGCAATGTATCAATGTATTCCGTTAATAGTCCAGGATCATCTGGAACTTTGTCATGTTCATGGCCTTCCTCTACATTGGCTGCATATTCTGGCATGTATTTGATTGTCAGTCTGGGATCTTCAGACACAGTCTGGAGCACTTGGTTGAGTCTGATTGCTAGACCCTCTTCAGATACGACAGACACGAAGTCTGTAGATTCCAAGAATTGAAGAAGAGCTGGAACTCTTTCAGTAAACGTGTAGAACCGGTCGATTTTGTCAGAGATTCTTTGGACAACTTTTGGAATAGAATTCCTTATAGCCAGAAGTGATTTGGCTTTTGCAACAGCTTCCTTGGCAATGATGTGGACATTTGGAGAAACACCAGTGACCTCCCAGCTCTGACCTGTAATTGGGCTGACAGATCTTGCCACAGGAACTGTTATGTAGAACTTCGACTGAGCAATCCTAATTTTTTGGACTTTCACCGACCCACCAGCAGACTTTTCTCCAACTGTGATGGCCCTCCTTAGGTTTTTTAGAGCATACGCCACTGCCTCAGCAGCCCCCGTTGTGCATCTACTGGTCAAAATAATGACATCTTTTTTCTTTCCATACCTTTCCCCCACTATAGATGGGATGGTCCATAGTTCCCTGGTTGAATTTGAAGGCCTGTCATATACAGTGTCAATATGAATAATGGATTCAGGGTCTGAGAAATAGGAGATAATAAAAGGAACTCCAGAGAGCTCTCCAGCTGTGCTGTACCTTAGGTCAAAGATTAGTGAGGATGTGTGAGCAATATTATCCCAGATATTTCCCATGAGCTGCGAGCCAAACTTTACTGCTGTTTCCTCCCCAATGATCCGATCTATCCGTAGATAGCCAACATTGTTTTCCAAGATATCCGCCTTGACAGAGTTTTTCACCAGCCGGATCAGCTGTTCTTTTGGAAGAGATGACAGAGTTGGTGGCATCACTGGGACAAAATTAGGCTCATAGGAAATGGTCAACCGAGGATCATTCAGTGCTCCTTGTACTCCAGCTGTGAGCACAGTTGCCAGGGTCTTCCTATCTGAAATCTGTAGGATTTCTCCACTGTTGATAGCTTGTTGGATGGCCTCTTGCATCCCAACCAGGTTCTCAGGGAAGCAGTAGTTTTCCAAAAGAATCTTGGCCATTTCTAATACTAGAGCAGGCTGGAATGACGGGTTGCTGGATAGAGTACATAGAAAAAACATCAACAGAAGTGGCACTGTCGTATGCGCCATCTCTAATATCTTCATCAACGCTGATAGAAAGAGAACCACCTCCGTCTTTGCTTTTTCTGGGTTGTGTTAGTTGATTTGTGTTCAGAGACTGTGGATTTCACTGGAAGGAATATGTCATTGTCAAAGGTTTTTTGGGCAGCAACATCAACATAAGAGGCTTTTGTCTACAATAAACCTTTAATCGCATTATATGTGGTGCTTCAGCCTGCAGACAATAGCAGACAGAATGAAAAATGATAAATGGGAGGTACAGTTTCTCACTGTTTTTGACACAAATGTAATAGAGGTTTGGGTTCTGGTACCTCTAGTTTTAACACTTGTAACTGAAAGACAGTTTACTGTTTATTATTTTTCTATTTATTTTTCTATTACAGTCTGCATCATTTACCAAATTCTCCCCGTGGAATACTCAGTACTAAAAAGGTGATAAATGAGGCTGCACTGATTTGTGCCAAAGCCCCAACTGAAACACTCCCACTCCTTGTTCCCTCTTTCTTCCTTGCCTGTTACGAAAGCTTATGGTGGTGTATTTTGGTGCTGTTGGTAGCTTTAGGGGGTCATGTCTGGGTCATTTCACTGGTGACATGATTACACAGTTTACAGACAAAGCCTTCTTAAAACACATCCAGGATCAGAACTGGGTAACAAGTTCCTTAATTCAAAGTGTGTGTAACACCCACACTTTGAATAAAGGAACAAACAGTTGAGTTTTATGTCTATTGAATGCCTTATTTTCACAACAAGGAAAAGTTTGGATATAATAGAAAATTGATAGCTGGTAACTTTCCATCGTTTACTCAGATTTAAACAGCAAGACATCATAAGACCAGCTCACAACTAATAGTGCCAGACATGAGCTTATTCCAAATACTAGACTTGCTAATCTTAACGTCTTAGCCTGTATTACGGCCTCATACCTTACATAACAAATCCCAGTCTCATCCAATTCCCAGGGTGCTTATCGAGAACTTTGAAACACTGAATACTTCCTGATGTTGTCACTTTGTGTCAAATAAAAGAACAGATTATATCATTTTCGCTGATAATAAAATACCTAAGGGTTAACATTCTTGAATTACTGATTCAGAAAGTAGACTGTAGAAATGAAGTGGCGTAAGAGTTAAGATGTTAGCTGTGATAGTCCCGCAACAAAACGTATTAATGTCAGCAAGATTTAGAGCTGAGTTCCCAACACACATTCAGGAATGAACAAACACAAGAATCATCAGTGTCCATTTCATGTTGCCTTTCATGGCTGTTCTAATCGCTGTTCTTAAATGATAATATTAAACAGTAGAAGCAGAGACTTAAAGGCTCTGTTGTCCCATGCTGTTGGTGATTGAAGGAACACACTGTTATGAAGCAAAAACTAATGGAGCTTTTTCCTTGGTTCTCAGGAAACAGGAATTCTGACCCCGACACTGATGTTATTTTAAAACAAGATCAATTTAGTGCTACAGGACATGGAAGTGTTTGCACAAACTTGTCCCCTCATTGATTTCAACATGGTGGGTCGAACTCAGATAAGACTATGTCACTGACATTTAATATTTACACAGCTGACAGTATAGATTACTGTATGATGAGTGTGTGTAAGGGGGATAACTAATTGTTTTTTCCACATAGTCATTAGTTTATACAGTCATTTTTCCACGATTACATTAAAATGTAGAACCTTACTTTCTCTTTCTCTTTGTTGTTTTCTATAATTTGTGGACTTTTGGAAAATAGCATTCATGGAGACATTATACAGGCTTTTTTGTAACGCTATTACTCTGTGCAATAAAAAGTCAGCATTGCACAATGTGAATAACTGTGATATTTCTTACTTCATCACCTGCCTCTAATCATCTTATTAGTCTTCCACTGTATAGCAGCTGTTTCAGTACCTAATGACTAATTGTCTTTGTGGATCAGCCAGTCTCCCCAACTGTATCTTGTGTTTTGAGTCCAATTGATATCGGATTTTTAGGAGCAATGGTGATATTTGATGATTAAAAATCTGATATTTTGGCTGTTTTTTCCTTTCATATGCATGTAAAAGACAGATTTCCCTGACATTTGTTATATGTATTTGTTTACAGTTGTTTTAGGAACATATTAATTAATTCATGCACTGGACAGCTACGGTCAGGTCAGCTGGTTGATGTGCTTGTGGTTTTCCAGACTCACGGATGTTGCCAAAAGGGAAGTGGCAGAGTGCCCTCTAGTGGACAAACTGTGCCCTGTTGACACTCACAGCATTTCATTTATTGGCCATAAATATCAATAACAGGTGAGGAGGTGAGTAAGTCAAAAAGGAGACTTCTGGCTGAGAAGAGCCCAAGAATTTTTATTAATTTCAGGGTTGGAATGCCTTAGAAACAAAATGATGACATCATGCTACATATAGGAGAGTAAAAATCTGCACACTGAGAGCAAATATTCTAATAATTATTATTTCTTTTAAATATACATTTTTCTGTAATTTCTTTCTCTCAGGGATCATAAGTACAGATACACACCTATCAATTTTTTTCTTCTGCCCCTCTGTAGTAGCCCATGGTGGGCATGTTTATGCTGTCAATGAATGCATTGTTAATAATTTACAGACTAATACCAGATATATATCAATATAAATAATTTATACATACAATATCAATATACAGATGTGTTATATCAGCAAATGAGCAGTGATTATATGTGAATTTATGTTTCACCAGCTTATTACAAACAATAATTATACCTGTTTTACCTGTAATAGTAAACTTGTTTAACTTTGCTTTCTACATGCTTTTTATTATGTACTCCACACATACAGGGAAAACCTTTAATGTACACATAATGAGAATTAAATACAATAAATGCAAAATGTGTCCCTTTCCTTTGCTCTTCCACTATTCTGTTGGTCTGACAAACCGTCACGCATATCTTACAATGAACTCTCAAAAGCAGCAAGTCTGTCATGCTGTTAGCATTGGGGTATTAATTTAAGTGATTGCCAGTTTTGTTTTGTTTTTTTCATCAATTATGCATAGGACCTTACTTCTGACAAAAAATATGTGCATAGTTTAGAGCAATTCTTTATTCCTTAGTATTCATTTATTTAGAATATTTGCTAGAAAAGTTCTTGTCTTGAAGTTTAGCTTCTTCCTAGCTTAACTTAAAATTGAACCTAGGGATGGGAGATATTTTGAGCACAGACTCCTGTACCTTGTATGACATCTCTTTTCACGCTGTAGAGAATTCTAGTCCACAATGATAGATTAGAAATACCCCTTCTAGTCTAGAAGAGCTAATCACAGCTTTTTTCACGGTAAGAATAAAATAATATGGAGAACTTAAAGCTAAATACAGGTGGTGCGCGTTTATTATGAACCTCCACGAGGGAGGGTGGCGTTTAACTCCCACATGAAGCCATAGTTTGCTACTGAACTTTTTTCTACATATAAGTCATGTGCATATATCAGTTGAATCAACAGATCAATAAAAAAAAATCAGTAGAATTAATAGAAAAGACTTTAAAAAAAAACAAAAAAATATTTTACAACCTTTTGGACCAATACAGGGCATGAAAGTTGCCATATGACCTGTTATCCTTGAACATTGAACTAAATGGAATAAAATTTAAATTTAGCATGATCATTACCTTTGCTAAGTTAAGGGCAAACTACCTGCAGCCACACTCTGCTACCTTCATCTCTTCATACAGATATCTTATAGTGATGCGCCCATTCTCCTGATACATGACTGTGATGGGGTCAAGTTGGATTGGGACGCAGCATGCCATGTTGGCCTTCTTGGGGTCCCTGATGTTCATCAGCGTCTGGATAAGGGCGTGTTTTGATGGAGATGACTCATCCGTCAGTGGATGGTAACACTGGCCGCGACATTCAAAGGCATCATATTCCCGAGGCGCCACAATCCAGCTGTCCCAGCCAATGTCTTTAAAGTTGACCTTGAGCGAGGTCCGCCGGCAGTATTCCCTCGGTGCTCTTCTTTTTGTTCTCTGTGGGTGCTGAGAATCAGGGATCTCGTTTGGTAGCTGATATCCTCTGTTCCAGTCAGCCCCTGAATGTAGGATGGTTTCTTCTTCATGAAGGATCATCTCTCTTAGTTCCTTCTTCATCTCCCTCCTCCTGTTACTAAGGTCATTTGAGAAGACAATCAAAGCCGCGGAGGTATTATCGCCGACGGACACGCTCATGTTTAAACAGCTGGCCCCTGCCGCCCCGCTTCCAGAATCCCCACAATCTTTCATATCCACCGCTACGTCAAAAACAGCTGGTGCAGGGCCTGACTTGATCCAGCTCTGAATAGCCGTGGTCACATCAAACGTTGTCCATGTGCTCTGAGAGCCTGCCACCTCTTTGCCCACCAGCAGTTGGGCCGAGGATGTGAAGTTGTTTGTATCGACTTCATAGACTTTAACCATGATCTTGAAACTGTGGGAGGTGACTCTTGGCCTGAAGTTTGGGAAGAAGAAAAGCTGCAGCTCAGCAGTTGTGATCTTTTCATGGCTGGGGATGCTGATGTTGAACTGCAGCCTGTACTTTGACTTTGTCCCATTCGTCATAGAGAGAGTAAAATCTGTCAAAGAGAAAAAACACCCTGATCACTGATAGATCTGAAACAGCAGCAGGGATTGTCATGGTCGGCCACGGACTGTGTACCTATTACAGTCAGAAGTGAAATCCGAGTCTTTCTGCTGAAATAGTACCCTAACATTGACAATATTATGATATTTGATAGATTCAATATCTGTCTGTCGAGACCAAAAACAGTTTACGAACACTAGAGATCCAAAGACCACACAGGCAGTAACCATAATACAGAAACTGATGTGTAGTTCTCATTGGCTAATCAATCAAAGGAAATCATCTGGGGATACTTTCGTTGGTACTTTACATCCTGCATCTTCACCAGAATATATAAAATCATGTAATAGCAAAGGAAAAGCCACTGATGAGGGCTTAGAAGTAAATATTTCTCTACTTCTAAGAAGTTTCAGCTCATATATGCTAGGAAATGTTAATATTACCCCAGCTGAACATTTCAAGAAACAACAAAAAAATAGCAATGTGGATTTATCAGCTAGTTGTAGCTCTGAAGAGGGAAACCTGTATTACCTGTGTTAGCTGCAAAGATCTAAACCAGATATAACACAAATGTGCATTTCTCAAGGTGGCTTTTCCAGATATGAGTCTTGATTTGGAATACTGGAATAAACAAGACTCATTTTCATGATCCATGAATGTCCCTCTGCCATCAGCTACATGTAACTCAGAGTGTACTTTTGCTGTGTCCAGTTAAATCCAATTCAGATACCTTGCACAGTGAAGCTTCGTATGACATCAGACTGAGGGGCTGCCGAGGTGTCCGAGGCATACTTGTTGTACAGTTCCATCATGAACTGAGGGGGGATGATCTTGCTGTGCTCCTGAGGAACGTCTGACAAGTTGAGCTGTCTCAGAAAACCCTCCTTCATGGTTCCCAGGAGGTTCTCCATCCTCGAATTTGTCTCTTCCTCTTCCAGAAGGTCCTCTGAGAGCTGAGAGTAGAGTTCCTCCATGTTCCTTCTGATGTCATTGTTGATAGGTTTACAGTGGCAGGAACCAATGGTAGCCACCAGACTTAAACACACCTGGAACAGGGAGCTTCTGGAGAGCTGCATTTTGAATGTGACTAAACTGGTGAGAACTTCACCGTCTCCCCTGCGCGAAAACAGACTTTGCTGTGGCAAATTTTGAAAATGGCAATTCTCAGTACACATATCAGACTCCTGGTGTCCGCTCCCATGCTCCCAGAGTAAACAGGGGGACTTGTGTCAACCAAAATAGTAGCTTGGCCATGCTTATCACTGCAGCTGATGCCTTCTTTAAAGCTTTGTTATCATTAGAGGGGTGTCTGCTAATGAAGACACTGTAAACAGTTGACAGGGATAATGAAGGGGGTGCTGGAAAGTGCGAGGTTACTGAAAAACAGACATTTATAAAATTACTTTCCCCAACTCGGATGTGGCTTCATAACGAAACCAGCCAAAAGAAAAAGAAAAAGAAAAGAAAGAAAGAAAAAGTGATAAAATGTCAGCTTGAAGGCGTAACAGCCTTGCTTGTTAAAATCTGTAGCTAGATTAGCATTGTAGCTCTCGTGGTTTTAGTGCTGTGGTCAAAATGTCAAGAAATGTTCATGTTTTTATTAAATTTCTAATTAGGCAGCAGGATCCAACCAATCCTATCAGTGTGTATATTTCACATTTCACATCTCTGGCATGTTGCTAGCCTCTAGCCTATTGCTCAAACACTACTTGTTTTTGCAAATGCAAAAGTTCTTTACAATGACCTAATAATCCCATTATTTACAACCATTATACTCATGTTAAACTTTTGCTAGTCCCACAGAGTCCACTGAGGATACACATTTTGGTGATTAAGTTATGTACAGGCAACACAAACACAATGGAGAGCATAACATCATATTCACAGGGGGATGATGAAATTAACATAATATACCGGTACACGAAAAGCCAAAGAATTTGGATTGTTTCTTTTTAAACATATAGATATTAATAATCACTGTATGTGCGATTGTGTTTGTTTCATTCAGATTGTCCCAACATTAAGGAGGTGATAGAGTATGTACAGACATATATGCTACAATCATATTTATACTGATAAAATATTAATAATATAATCTGTGTTTGATTTCAAAATGTATTTATGTTGAGTTTCTTGTCTCAATGGAAACTCTTTCATAAAATGAAAGAAACTAACAATGAGATGTGACCCTATGTGAAGTTTTGGAGAGATTTAATAGCAGTAATGCATTACTGTAAAAGTACAGATACTACAAAAATAAAATAAGAGATTGCATATCAGGCAAGTTCTATATGTTGTGGACTAATCTTAAAAAAAGTGTGTGACTGTATCTCTTGTTGTGCACTTCTTCGGTGTGAAGAAGAACCAGACGCAAAGCAGCATATGGAAGAATGTTGACGAACTGGTTGAGCCCAAACCACAAGCCAGTGAGTCTGGGGACGTTGGCTTACATCCAACCTATACTGGA
Source organism: Perissodus microlepis (assembly GCF_051167445.1). Taxonomy (NCBI): domain Eukaryota; kingdom Metazoa; phylum Chordata; class Actinopteri; order Cichliformes; family Cichlidae; genus Perissodus; species Perissodus microlepis. The sequence goes on along the minus strand of NC_140468.1, from coordinate 21,428,490 downwards.
ATTTCTTTCTTCTTCTTCTTCTCAATCATTCAGTCTCTTATTACTTGGTTCACACTGGGTTTCATAAAATGGTTTCGCTGTGGCCCTTTCATGGTCTTAAGAGGTCTGCTCTATGGAGTCCATCAGTGATGAAAGACGAGGAGCAAATGTACTGGCATGGGTACAGCAAACAGTGTAGGCATGCAGAAGGAAAACAAACACGCTGAGAAAACTTTAATATGATCTAAAGTGCAGTCACCTGATCAGTTGGATGAACTTGTGAAAAGAAAAGAGAAATAATAAAAATGTTTTAGGGTAGTGAGGACTTGATCATGTGACATACCAGCAATATGTTTTGGCCCAAGCTTTGTTTTCAAGGTCAGGCGTTTGTCAGTATGCTGCATGTTTGTTCCAAATTCTTTTCTCATCAGGTAGCAAATCAGTCTCCAACCTGAATAAAAACATTTTTAGACAATAAAAACAGTTAGATTAAAGACCTTAATAGTCTCCATGAGGTCTACGTTTGTTTCTGTTATGTGGTGATATTCTCTGTAGCTTCATACAAGTGACTCCTGCCCTGTGACAGCTACTCTGAATCTTCAAAACATACATTACATTAACAATTTGAAGTTTAAGTCATCACTGGTGATGAGTCTAATTGTAACACTATGCTATCAAAAAGTGCTTTTTTTAAAAAAATTATTCTCCCAATTATTGGCAATTAGGGGATAAAATAAAATAAAATGTATTTTTAAATACTTTTTTCTTGTCTCCAGACAGCAGGGTTGGGATTTGGAGCTGGGATTGTGGTTATCATCAATAGTGACTTATATATCACAGCGGTTTATATAAAGTACCAAACAAAAACAAACACAAAACTTTTTTTAATCAAATGTATTTACAGGTCATGTAGACTAGCATTCATAACTAAAAAGCACTAACCTGCCACTATTTAAAAAAACACAAAAACCTGTAACCTGCCAGAGGGTCTGCAGATGGAAATTAGCCATTTGTTAAAATGTTCATTAATATGTATTGTCCCTCTTTCTAAATAAATTAGATAAAATTAAATAAAATCAGTAAACCTACAGATCAGACCCAATGTCCCAATTTGCTGAATAAAACATCAGCAAAGTTGGAAATTAAAGGAAAAGTTCACAAAAGTGTCTCAGGTCAGCACAAATACCCTTTGGCACTGGTTCTTTAAGTGTCTGGAAATCTACTGGAGACATGGAAACCATTACCTCAAAATATATTTCCTCATTTGATGATGTTAGTAGTGTTGAGAGCATATTCATCCAAAGTCTGTAGTAGGTTTTAAACTGGACTGACATCTGCTGATTATTAAGGTATATGATTCAAGCATTATCATCCTCAGGAAATAAGTATTTATAAAATGAAGGTGAACAATTTTGCACTTCCTCTAAAGTGAAATGATTAATTTTTTCCCTCCATCTTTATATATGAAATTTAATGTTACATGACAAGAGGTACAGTGTGTATAAAGTACTGCATGTTATGGTTAGGTATACATACTTTAATACATAAAAACCTACGTTAACAAGTGTTTTTGACAGTATGTACAATTCAGTTTATTTTTACACCAAGCATACACCAAGTCTGTGGTCTATTAAAGCACACATCAGCACATCCCATTAATATTTGATTACAGTTTAGCAATATCTCCTTTAGTTACTGTGGAAATCTACTTTCATTACTGTACACATTAAAAACTGTACATGTCTTTATGGATAAATAATGTTTTAGTGTTTAAAGGAAGCAGTGAATAAACACGGGAAGTACAGAAAGTCGTCCAAGTTTGACATCCTTTCAACTGAACAAAATGCACAGCAGGTGGCAGCAGTGCATTGGTTATGTGTGATTGGTGAACGGGCTTAACCCTGCTTTCAATGCATTAACAGTCACCGTATGGCAAAATACACTCATTATATACAAGATATAAACAAATAGTTGCTGAGATATAGTTTGAAGAAGATATGACCTCTCATGCATGATAATGGGCTTAACTCGCTAAGTACCACTTAATGTTCGTGTGTAATGATTTCCATGACAAATGCTGAGTAACAGAGAATATGAATATGCTGCCGTGTAGCATCTGTGTCCAAAGTTCTTCTTATCAGTTTGACCACAGTTCAGAACATTTGATTAGCTGCTGAAATTCAGCCTTTTTTGAGTCTGAGCAGATTCCCAAACCAAGTCCAGTTAAGTCTGAGTCCAAAGTGATGGTAAAACAACATCCTTCTAAAAACTGAAACAGAGAAAAAACTTGATAAACTGCTTCAAATAAATAAATAAAAAAGCTTTTTAAGGATCAGTGGGAACTTGATCTACTTGCAGGAACTTGTAGATTAAAAGTAATACAAACACGTGTTTCTTTAAGGGCACCCAAGCATTTTCAGAAAATAAACTTGGATGAAAGGCATCTATGAACACTGTTAGACAAGCAGAAAAATACTTAAGGCAATGTCCAATCCTGGCAGACACGAAACAAGGCCAAGATCTCGGAAGAAAATTCTGTATGTATCAGTTATTCTCACTGTTTCTCTCTACAACTGTTCTTCCATCTGACACGAGCTTCCTGTTACGCGCTGAGTCTACACTTTCTTTGTATTCATTGTCTCCTATCTTCATTGATCACAGTTTCCAGCGGCTCATGCAGTGGCCCTACCGGCAGGCGCATGTATCCACAGACATGTTTGGGTAAACCTTTAGCACCATGTTCCTGCTTGGATCCAGGTAAAGGACGCTGAGGGGGCTCATCTTGTCTGGAACACAACATGGCTCAGGCACACCAGGGACAATTCCCACAGCTCTGACAATGCTCTGGATAGTGGCGTGATTGGAAGGACGTGCCACCTGAGGAAGTAAGGAGTTGTAAAGGACTGATTATTAGTACAATAACAAGAGAACTTTCCTAACCCTTAAAATAAAGTTAAAGTCATGTTTTTATAATAGTTTTAATAGTTTTTCTACTTGTGGATTTGGTAAAATAATGAAGTATTCTACTGACTGAAATAAAAAATCAGCTAATGGTTGGAGTGACAATAAGAAGGTTTTCATGTCTTACTTTAGGCATGGGGAATCCACAGGTCCCAGCGCAGTAGTAGGCATCAAAAGCCTTTGGTGCCAACACCCACTCGCTCCAGCCGATGTCTGCAAAGTCTACCCTGAGGTAGCGCCTGGAGCAAACCCTGGGTTCACTCCACTGTCTCCTCCTGGCCTTCTTCATCGTCCTCTCATCAAAGCTCAGCACTTGTGGCTTGCTCAGGCCCTCGCTGCTTACCAGGCCCTGCTTTCTTCCCGTTTTGACCACAGTTTTTGCTTTTGCTGGGAAATATGTGCTCTGCCACAGTTCGTGGTTCTTCAGGTTATTGAAGTGCGCCTCCGGTATGTCGTTGGTTTGGATCTGTAGATGAAGCTCCCTCCGAATCCTCGAGGCTGACATTGAGGCGGATGAGTCATCCCCTGCTGGAAAAGGCCCATACCTCTGTAGTGACATGGCCACGCTGTTTGGTTCATCTATAGCTCGATCGTCGGCATACACCAAGATATACGGCAGGTTGGCTGGTGAGAGGCGTTCTTGGCCATGAGGGCTCCTCTGCTGTACTCGAGCCCCCCCAAATCCCATATCAAACTCCACCATGACCACAAGCTCTTTGACATCTCTGGCATGTTTCAGCACTGCAGTTACGTCCTGCGTTTGCCAAGAGCTTTTCTTGAAAGGAGACAGAGTTACGTTTCCCAGAGGCGTCAGAAAAGCCGAGTTTAGGGACGACCCATAGAAGAGGAGCCGCGAATGAGCAGGATCGGGATGCTGGATGCCTCCAGACAGGTGGCGAGGCATTCGGAAACGCCACGCCGGTCTCTGGTGGTGGCGGGGCCTCTTGTAGAGGAAGTGAAAAGAGGCGGAGAGGATGAGCTCGGCGTTTTGGATTGAGGACAGGTTGAACTGGAACATGTCTCTGCCCTGTGAGACTCCTGGGGAATATGAAAAGGAATCAGGAGACAAATGAAAAGCTTGGAAAGAAAAAGTTCTTCAGGTTACAAAATGTCTGAGAGAAAAACATTTTCATCCCGCGCACAGTGCTTTTTATGATCCGAATACAGGAAATACACACATAAACAGTGATGTGATGAGCTCAGCTATACAGATCTTTTGCTGAACAGATGCTACAGCCCTGAGGGAGCACCTCTCTCTGAAATGAACAATAAAGATGAGTGAAGTGATTGCACTGCTGCCTTGACCCTTTCCCCTTCTCTTCTTTGCAACTCCTTTATCATGTCACGCTGGCACGTTTGATTCAACTCAGTAACAATGTCAATATATCACTCGCAAAATGTTGCTCAACACATCTGACGGACATAAGCAGCAGCAGCAGCAGCATGGAAAACATTAAGCACGGCACGGTTAAATGCCTGCCTCGTGCATGACCAAAAAACCTCACCCTCGAAAGCTACACTATTGAAGTTCAAATCTTGTCTCCTGCACTTCCACCGCAGCCTGAAAGACAAACATTGGGTCGGACCAGCAGGTCTATCATTGACATATGGAAATGCTTATAGCAGAAAGAGCTCCTCTGAGGCTTTATGCGGTGTCTGAGTGTGATAATGGGCTCTTGTCTGACACCTAAGCTGTTACAGCTACTGGGGAAACAACAGTGTTTGAGACATAAAGTTTTCTGAGTTCAGTAAATCACAGCAGAGACAGAGGTGAAGACGTTTGGCACAAAGGGAATCGAGGTCTGCTGGGCGATTGACAAAACACCTGTGCTGAGGATGCTTAGGATAAAGAAATGAAAAGTTAAAATTTGAAAGATTAAAAGTAATTCAGATCTTTTAGTCTCTTATCTTATCTACTTAAGTTTAATTTGGACATTTTTTTCCTCCTCTATTTTTTTAAGTTAATATTTGGTGAAACAAAAATGAAATTAACCCTACAGTGAGAGAACTGCACTTTTATTTAAGGACATGTCAAAGATAAATACATACATGTTGGTATCCAGATCCACACATTATTAGTTTTGTTGCTTCTGTAATTTCCCCCCTTTTTTGCAATTCGACCAATTGCATTAATGCGCTGACTTAGTGTTCGACTACAGTAATTATGATATCAGCAACAACAAACCTGCTTCAATTTGTGCTAAAACATTTTAACATATTTACCAAATAATTAACGTCATCCAATAAAAATGTATAACTGAATATTTACTTTGTAGTTTTACGCATGAAAATCTTGTTAAACAAAACCACGCGCGGCTCTGCTCTGACCTATTTATCGGTGAACTTAAACAAATATAGGTGTTGTCACTCACTCGGAAGAGCTTTAAAACTTCTCACGGTGTTCCCTTCCTTCTGGCTCTGCGGCTCTTTACTGTACTTCTCGTACACTTTGAACATGTTGATGGTGACCATGTCTCGGTTCGCGCTTTCTTGCGCAAAGACGCGCTGCTCTGCAGCCGGAGAGACTTCGGCACCTTGACGCACGGCTCTTTCCAGACCTTCAGATTGAAAGTAACTCCAGCTGGACTCCAGGACCGCCAGTAAACACAGGGTGTAAAAAATCCGGTTCTCCATCGTAGCTGATGTGGAAGCAGATTCTATTAAAATTATTTTCAATCAATACAATTATTTATTTGTCTATTTTTAATAATAAATTAATTTTTTGGGTTTTTTTTTTTTTTTGTAAAAATCTCTTTCTAGTCCTGCCAGTTTGCTGCCCACCCAGACTTCAAATCAATGCCCAGGTTATCCGTGTCAGATCCGAACTCCACGGTTCATGGTCTACAGCTGTTTCTACAATGGGAGGAGATCCGCACAGACGCTGCTGCTGCAGGATGACAGATGGTGACGCCTCAGAGCGCGCAGCCAACGAGAGCCATGCAGCCCATTATGTGAAGTGCTCATGAGCACTGACAGGCTTCACAATCCAAAACTTCTTAAGACAGTGAACTCTGACAGAAAATGCATCCACACTAAGGACTACATGCTGAACATCATTCTGCTCTATCACTGAGAGTTTTATGAGGGCGTTTAAAAAATAATTATAATGGAGTATAATAATAATTTTGTTTTATCATGCTGCACTGGAAGACTACTTTGAAAATCCAACTAAAACTCATCCATCCATCAATTTTCTTTACCACTTAACCAAATCAGGAACCTATCCCACCTGTGACAGGGCAAAAGGTGATGCACACCCTGGACGGATTACCAGTATACTGCAGGTCTACACCTTTTGTGGTGTCACCATTAGGACTGGTTAAGCCTTTAAAATGTAAATAAAACATATACATATTGTTACTGTGACATCAGACAGATTTCTCAACTTCTGATGCTTTAACTTGAAAAAAACAACTGACATCATCAGCCTCAATCTGACTGACAAACCGAAGAAAGCAAAATACCCCCATCAAACAATAGTTTACAAAAATGATCATCATGCTGTATTAAGTGGGACTTAGAACTAGTGATCAAAACTATAAACTCATCAGGAAAATGTTTACTGTGGTCATAAATAAACTGAGAAGCAGGGATGAGATTTAAATAAACCTGGACTTTTTCTGCAATTAGAGGTCTGGTGGTCATTAGCGAGAATGCAGCTTTAAGGTACTTCCTTCAGCTGTATTGCGCAGACCGTGAATACATGTCCATGTTTTCATCTGCACTCTACAGTCAAGCCAAACGCGCACTGATCCTGGCTTACAAGTCATCCCATCATATTCATATATCGTCCATGTCACTCTTTAAACATTGCCCATTATTACAATTCAATAATGACCATGTAATTAACTTCTGTACTCTAACTATCTGCAAGCCATTACCCATTTTGCAAGCAGTTTATACTCAAACAAAGGAGAGGCAATAAAAGATGCTGCAACAACACCTTCTTCATTTCTCCTTCCCTTTGAAGTTTGCCTGAAGGAATTTCTTGGATGACTCCACCATTACAGCACAGAAAAGGTAAAAAGTCTTGAAAAGGGTCAAAACCCCAAGACCTCTTGGGATTTTTGCTTGCTTCAAACAACAACTGCTTGAGGCAGATGATCACCCCTCAAGACTGTGGATCTGCTGCAGATTTCTATCTGTTGATAGGGAGAAGGTGCCAAGTGCTTTCACAAAGAGAGGCATTGGAGTTTTCCTCTTTAATACTGTAGGGACTTGACCTTACTATATAAAGTGCCCTAGAAGACTTGTGTTGGGGCTATCCTGGCAAAACTGCATTTTAAAACAACACTTGCACTGTTGCTAATATACTGGAGGTTGCTTGTTCAACCATGAAAAACACATATTTGAAACAACAACCTTGTAACACAGAATTAGATATTACTACTGTCTTAGTGTTTACCCACATAGCAAGCAGGTCTGGCCCAGATCTGGTTTCAAGCCGGATCTGCTGGCTGACTTCTGGCATGATAAGACGTATGTCATCCAGATATGGGCCAGGCCTGGCATAAATGGCACTGTCTATGCAATGGCATGCCATATCTGGCCCGATTGTGGTTTGGTGTATGTGGCCCAGGCCCATAGAAAACAGGTCTTCCCTGGATCCGGCATCAAGCTGGCACTTTCTGACGGACTGGTGTCATGGCAGGGTGTATGTCAACCAGATGTGGGCCAGGTCTGGCAATGATGACACTATTTATGTTCCTATTTTTCTATTTTAGTTAGAAGACCCAAATGCCATTTGCAATACTATACTGCTATGGTAGCCAACGTTTCAAATGCAGGTTTGACAGGTTTGTGAGTGTACACTTTATCCAAAACCTAGTAACGGTTTGCTTATCTTTGCCAGTGGGTGGCTGTAGCTCAGGAGGTACAGCAGGTCACTTACTGATCAGAAGGTTAGTGGTTCAATCCCTGGATCCTCCAGTCACATTTGTCAAGAGAGTGTATGTAGTTAGGAAGCACTCAGTTAAGAGAAAGTGTTTGGTTGGGTGAATGTGGCATGTTTTATAGAGCACTTTGAGTTATCCGGGAGAGTAGAAAAGTGCTATATAAGAATTAGTCCATTCACTGTCTGAACAGAGTTTTGTCATGTTTTGCACGTTTTGGCACATGTTGTTATTGCATGGCTTGATTAAGGTACACATTAGGCTGACATCTGGGGCCAGCACAGGGCCAGCAGTGTGTCTACAACTGGGCCGTGGCTGCACACCACTTACACATGGCCCACATACTGCAAAGACTGACGGCCCTTCTGTGGCCCAGATCAGGTTTGCCAGAGGTAATCCACACATGGGCCAGCACAGGACCACTAGTGTGTCTGCAACTGGCCTTGTGTCTGGCCCATGTGTGGGCCACCTCTGGCAAACCAGGTCTGGGCCACCGAAGGGCCTTCATTCTTTGCGGTATGTGGCCATGTGTAAGCACATTGTGTGGGCCAGATCCAGGCCATACCAATTTTGCTATGTGGGTATATGTTCACTTCAGCTGCAGTCAGTTAGCCCTGGGTGATCAGAAAAATTGTCTTTTTATATCACTGGAAGCTTTATTACTAAAGCTAGATCTTCCAAGCTTAGAAAAGCTGAACCATGATGAGTGTTCAGACAGGAACTTCACTGACTGATGGCCGAGTCTCAAGGTGAAACACGTGTCACTTTGTTGCCTGATAGTTTCTTTTAGGCAGCGAGTAGCAGAAAAAAAGGAGAGCTGCTTTGTGTGTTTCTGCTGTAGCACAATGGTTTCCCTGTAAGAGACGTGCTCTCACCACCACGGGTCAGACATCCATTAAAATACCTCCTGCTGGTCCTTGAGAGGGATCACAAGGCACTCTTTGACACCACTGTGTCCTACATCAGAGATAAAGGACTCTGCTGGGACTGGGATCCCCTTCAGTAAAACAGTGGCGTGTTAAAAGGTCGTGCTGCTTCAAGAAAAGAGCCAGATAGTATCAGCCTCCTCCCAGAGAGTAATCAAAAGATGTTATCACTCAGCGTGGGGCAGTCTAATTGGTTATAATAGGGTTTGAAAAAGTAACATTGCTCTTGTGAGTCTTCTTTTTGTGGTGTTGTGGTTTTTGTGCCTCATTTCAAAGTAGGCATATGTGACTGTGAAAACGATCGGCACAGTTGTGTTTGTCCTCATCAGAAAAAAAGGTAAAAACATTAATAATTTGACCAAACACTTATCAAAACCCTTAAGGTGAAAAAAAAAAATAGCCTTGGCTGGATTACTATCTGCCCCCTCTGGGATTTACAGCCCTGGAATTATCTGGAAGTTGTTACAGTGCCACAAAACTGATGAAGAAGCAGATCAGTTAAGATGAATGGGGGCACAAAGTGCATGCTGCTGATATTCGAGACCACCGTTCACATTTAATCTGTTAGAAAGAAACAGCGGACCTGTGGTTTCTTTGAAAAATGACTACAGTCGTTTCCGACTTTTGGCCTCATAGTCTTGGTCGTTCAAGGGCTGTTTTCCATCAGGTGGTTTTTGGGTGGCCCCAACCTTTACGTGTTTTCTCACCGTGAGGTTGCCTGTTGAACTTCTTACAAGGCCATCTAAAGGTTTGCCTGAGGTTCGCTTTTTGGGGGATGTGATTGGTGGGAATAAATCCCTTTTTGCTAAAACTTGTCAGGCTGCTGCTTTTAACTTAGATTAATGAATGATATAAAATATAACCCATTTCCAAAAATGGAAAACAGTTGGTTGGTTTTTGTTTTTTTAAGTTAATGGAACTTCATAATGACACTTCATTCTACAGCCAAAACTTTCCCTGTTCTGATAACAATATATCTAGAAAATTCTTGCTTTAACCTAATGGTGTTTATTTATTTCATGTGTCATGATCATTGGCTCAGGGATCTGGTCGATAGTCATTTATCGTCCAATATTTTTTCACAAACTCCAGCAGTGTCATCAGTTTTCTTTCACCTGGCCAAAGAACCGACGAGTTTGCACCATGGACAGGCACCGTCATTCATCTGCAAAAATTCACTACTCCAGTCACTTGTCACTACCCCTCCTTCAGTGCTGATCAGATTTCAGTGAAACTTGCACACAATGATAACCTAATAATGGGTTTTCATATAAACCCTGCTCAGGGTCAGTGTCAGATGATTTCTTTTTGGTATAAATAATGTCTTAAACTCGGTTAAGCCTGCCCAAAAACAGGGCTTCTAGCAATTGCTGTAAAATTGATCGATAAAGCCCTGATCCCAGGCCAAGAGATCAGCAATTGACACTTTAAAAACCGGTTGCTTGGGAAAAGTGTTCTGCATCTGCCAGGTTGTAAAGAGGTGTACAATGTTGCACCAGTAAACCTCCTTGCAATAGAGCAGATTTTATACAAGCACCAGTCCTTTTAGTTTATATGTGGAAACTCTTGTTTACCTTCAAAGTAAAAATTGTGCCTCACTGCTGGAACCAACACTTTTTAAAAGGCATAACTTTTACTTTGACGCAAATGTTCTGTTTCCTGTTTGTGTTGCACTTTTATCAAGTTTTACTACAGCTTGGAGATTAAAAGGCAATTGTTTGCAGACTAGTTTGCATCTTCCATGCATAATACGTCACTCTGGCAATTTAGTAGTGACCACAGCAATCACTAGCATTAGCAGAAGCATTATCTTTGTGACCAATAGTGACAGCCATATGACATATTTTCCTTCCTTTCCTTTTATGGCCATGGTTTCTACGGGCGATGTACCCTGTGCATGACAAAAAACCTTCTTTCTTTCTTTCTTTTTTTCTGTACTACACATTTTATGTATTGTGAGCTGGATGAGCTACTACATAACTAATATTCTATTTAACTTTATGCTTTTGTCAACTCATGGTCCTTTCAGGTACAATAACACAAAGAGAGAAAACTCCACTCTGTCATAGAAGCTCAGTAAATTGTGTTTAATACTCACCTGTGTTATTACAGAATCTTTCTCTATCTACTGTCTTTCACGTCATGATTTGTGCCTTCTTACACTGAATACAAGGTGCTCATTGTGCTCCTCTTTTTATTTCTGGTGAACACTGAACACAGAAAGTGAGTCATTTCTTCTGAGGAGAATTTACAGTTGATTTTTTGACAGTTTTTGACTATGAAACTTTAAGCTCTATAGTGATGCCTGTGCACTGAGCCAGGACTGCTTCAGCACAGTCATTAGCCACATGTTTAAAGGTAATTTAAACCCCCGCCAGTGTTTGAGACACCTGCAGCAAAGTCTGTAAGAACCCTCATTCAACACCTTACTGCCATAGGAGAATTAAGAAAATCTTAGAGAAGACATACCTCTTCATTTTCTGTATTTCAAACTGTTCTATCCAATGAGCATAAATTCTCAGTGATTATAAAGTCGCCTCGTTATTGTGGATTTGCTGCCAGACGTCAAAGGCCCAGTGTCCCACACACGCCATCCTTATTAGCAGTAAGGCCGCTAATAATTAGGTGTTGAAGCAGAAATATTAAATGGGTTGACACTCTATATTCCACAAGGACTTATTTGTACTTGATATATGAATAAAGCAGTGGAATAAATATCCAAAATGTAATTTCCATTCTTTGTAGTTGTGGTTTTGGCTAAACAGAGGAATAGCTTGAGTTTTTTTTTAGGAAAAAGGCTAATTGTCTTTCTCACTAACAGTTATTTTAGAACACAGATCCTAGTTTAACATCAATAGAGTGGTGCCTTGAACATGCTTGCGTTTTTCATGAACATGAATGAAAACCTTTTTGCAACAAAACTGCGTGAAAGGGAACTAACATGCACGGTGAAGGTAGCTAGTTCAGAGTCATAGGGGCTAAAGCCTATCACAGGGTGAGCAGTAGGGTTCACTCTGGAGAGTTCTTCAGTTTGTAAGGACAGCTTCTGTTTAAATAAAAAATCATGTTGTGCTAAACTGAAACATGTTGAACATCTCTGCGCTCAATATGAAGCCTAAAGCCTAGACTGGCCTAAAGCCTAGACTGGCCTAGCTAAGCATAAAGGTTATGTGTGAGGTAACAGCTCATCTTGTCAAACCTGACAAACTGTGCCTGTCAGCCTATGTGAAGTCCAATAAGTATGAATTTATATGTCTTTTAATTTATTTGTGTAAAAACAGAGATGCAGAAATGTCCAACTTCATTTGTTAAGGGTACCCAAGACTATGGCGGCATAAGCATCCACTCAACATGTCTGACAAAAATCCAGTTCTACATGTGCAGGTGGTTCAGCTAAACTTTTATACACCATAGTATAGCATATAGCATATTCTGTTTCTTTTTTACAAGCACGTGGTTTATTTTTCTTTCTGTCCTGACCATTTACCTTCTTAATCCATAAATGTGGATTGCACTGACTTAGTATACCCTTCTACATATACCCTGTAGTATAAATATAATCATGTTCAAAGTCTGCATTTTATCCATGCGTTAAATAGCCTTAGAATAGTGCTAGGCTAGCTTGTCCTCTTTTCAGTCCTCTTGCTAAGTTACGCTAACAGCTTTAGCTTGCAGACAGAGAACAGAGAGCAGTATCAGTCCTTTTATCTAGCACTCTGAAAGACCTCGAATAATCGCCACCTTAACGTTTTGCATGTACCTGTGCATTGTAAGGGCCTTTGGAGGTTTTTCAGCAATATTGTAAGTAATAATTGTACAGCAATATAACTACCAGATGAATAAGCAAGCCAAAATTCACATCCTCTATTGCACACCGAGACTCATTTAACATTTTTCATTTGTATGACATCATCGATGAATCACCTCTCCACCACCTCCTCCTCTTTCTTCTGTGCAGGGTGAAATTGAAGTGTAGCTCCCACAAATATGCTCTCATTCACAGAATATTTGCCTGGGGTGCTCATCAGGACACGGGGAGGAGGACAGACGAGCCCACCATGTTTCTTTTGGCGTGAGACCCCATCCTTCATCCTCCCCCTTTTCCTCCCCTTGACTTGTTTTCATACTGCTGGCTGGTGCTGAATGACCATTCATGCTCACCGATGCTGGATGTGGCTGTTTGTGTTCGAGTGTGTGAGCGCCCGAGGGGCATGGCATCCCTTCATCTCATGTCTGCCAAGCCACACACAAACACACGCATTCACACACACAAACAGCATAACCCAATCCAGTCTGGGCTCTGTGTCATACCTCCCTCATAGCCAGCCAGAGTCATGCCACTTCAGCTCACATCAGCATCACTCAGACAAGAATGACAGGTCCACACACACACACACACACACACACACACACACACACACACACACACACACACATAGAAACCTCTTGCTCTCTGGGAGATATCCGGTTGTCTCATGCACAGTGGTGCAAGTAGGTGCAGCAGTGCCAGCTGGAGTCAGAGGGGAAATTTGACCATGACAAATTTACGGCTGCAGATCGCGGTACTTTGCCAAACTTTATGGTAAAAAAATAAAATAACTGCAGACATGTGAAGAGGTTTAAATGTCATTTGCGCATTCCTGCACCACCTTGCATCATGACAGAAAACCAAATCCACAAAACCTGCGTACGAGTCTGATGTTCACTGTGCATCCACAACATTCAGTTTAACTGTGTTTCTTTGACTGTTGTATTTTACAGTGTAGTCAGAGAGAACATAAAGGAAATCTTAGAGTAGGCGCAGTTGGAGGGGAAACAAATGGGATGGGACAAAGTTACATGATCTTCACAAGTTCAAAGGCTTTCAGTTTAACCAAAAGATCTCCCTTTTGAATGTCAAGAGAAAACAGAAAACATCAAGCTATAAGCTGAATAAAACCCAGAAGAACAGGGCACTGTTTTCCAGTTTAAGGTCTAATGATCAAAAGGCAATACGGTGCAAAATTTAATTATATTCAGTTTTATTTATATAGCACCAAATCACAGCAGCACTTACCTAAAGGCACTTTATATGGTAATGTAAGGACCCTGAAATAATAGAGAAAAAACCCCAATGATCAGACAACCCCCCTATGAGCAAGCACTTGGCAACATTAGGAAAGAAAAACTCCATTTTAACAGGAAAAAACCTTCAGCAGAACCAGGCTCGAGGAGGGGCGGCCATCTGCAGTGAGAGTGAGGGGAGGAAGCCAGGACAAAAGCCACACTGTGGAAGAGAACAAAGAGTTATGTATAGCTCCAAAACTGATCTATCTATCTATCTATCTATCTATCTGAAATTGAGTTATGCTGAATTAGTGATGCGGGTGCTATGCATAACAAATGTGTGTCATTACATATTTTCTTTTTTAGCTCAGCTGTATTAAAAATACTATAAGACGTCACCTGATTATCTGCTTTTTCTATTTCTAGTTAACCAAAATTGCCATCCAGTTTAATTTGAGTTGCTAAACCAAAATAGCTACCTAGTGCAAGTGGCCTAGTTCTGCCAGTTTAAACCACTTCTGCTGGTATATATTTACAAAACAGCTGTATTTAGCTTACCAGGTTTATTAGATAAGCTAGCAAATAGTTCTTACCACTAATTTAGGCCATTTTTCATTCAAACTTCACCTGCCTTAAAGGAAAATGATGGCTTTCTACAATGTGGACTGTGATTATCCAAGTAATCTGGCAATTTTGCCAGATGAGCTAACACTTACAGAATATTACACAAATTATATTACATAATCTTGACCTGTTTTGGCAGTTTTTTAGTAGTAATGTGATAAAGTAAATATAAAGTAAAGGGTAATGGGTTTTTTCAACATTTATCAAAATACCAAACTGCTCATTCACAGATAACCAATGAGCAGTTCGATGTTAAGCAGTCACACAACCTCTGCTGCCAGAAAAGAGTCCATTATACTGACTAAAAGTTGTGCTTGAATTCCCAGAAAGTCCTCCCATCACAGGTTCCCTGAACTGTGGTAGCTTCTTGTTCAACCTGCGCCCCACGATCAGTGTCAGCTTAACCCTGTGCCACGTGTCTGTCAGAACCACGCATGCAGACAGGCTCATTCATCATCCCACTGGAGACAATGGGCCTGATGACTAACCAAAGTAATGAGCAGCTCTCGGCTGCGCAAGGGCTTCCCTCCTGAGATCCAACTAGCATGTGCAGAATCCAAAACCACAAGAACCCCAACACACCCCATGCAGCACCACCGCCATGTGGCTCCACGCAGACAAGGCCAGCAATCAGCATGATGGATTTAAGCTCTGACACGCTTTCCCTCAAGCGACCCAATTAGAAAAAAAAAAAAACTTTTGCGGGTTGTTTTTCTCTTTTTTAACAAAGCTCAAAGTTCTCATTGTGTCTTCCTGTCTGATCCAGTGATAAATGTGCTGTGCTGGAGGAAGATGGATTGATTTTAAAGAGGAAATTAAGTTTCATTATGGTTCAGAATAAGGAGTTGGGGAAATCCCTTTGCACAAAAGGAAAGTGAGAAAGCAGATCTTAAGCTAGGTGCTGAGCTCCAAACCAAAGAAAGACAGGCACAAAAAGGCTTGAAAACTTGCAGACAGACCAACATGCAGTTTTGAAAAATGAGTCCAATATGCCGTCCAACAGCAGATTCCCAGTGAGGAGTCTCTGGGATTCACTCACTCTCACTAAGAAGACATGTCATAAGGAGTCCCAGACCTTACAAACTTTATCTAAATCTAATCTCAGTCTGTGACTGCGTGACAGACGAGACTCAATGTCTCCCCTGAGAAGACCGCTCATTAGAAAATGATGTTCACTCTTCTTGAGTGTTGTCAGGACTGCAATTTTCTAGAAGGGAGTTGTTTTGGCAATTCCTCCTCAGAGGCCCCTGTCTGAGAACAATCATCCAAGATGTGTTTGTCAGTTATTTGAAAAATTCACAACAATCTCAAATTGGACCTATTATTCACATCTTAGACTTCTGCACCAGCTGTATAAAAAAGCAAAACAAAACAAAACAGCCATGATTGCATCTCTCTCTGTGTCAGTAGGGATGTTTGGTACCATCAAGCTGATCTCAATGTGGCTCCACCTTCACATTAAACTGTTCTTTTGTCAGGAAGAAAGATAGGGATGGTTAACCCTGATGGAGCACACACTGTGAAAGCCAGTAATGCCTTATCACAAAATTTGGTTTGTGATAATTTTTTTTTTACATCCTTTGCATAGACAGAGAGGAAAAAAAAAAAAAGATGCATAATCATTAAAGTAAAAGTGGAAATAAAATATGCACACAGGTGAATAAAGCATGCTTTTTGAGTATTTTAAATTTTGTTTAATTAATAATTAGTCCAAAAATGCTTTAAGTTAAATTTTGATTATTTAGTGTTTCCCAAATGGTGGTACAATCAACCATAAGCATACTTATTTAGTGAATGGGGTATGTACAATTTGTAATGTTAAGTTAAAATCTGAAAAACACCTATAACGAGTTCAATAATAAAAGTGTAAGTCAGATAAAGTTTACTTTCTATCAAATATTCCTGTTTTCAGTTTAGTAATTAAGTGATGCAAATGATTTGTGGTTGAAATGTAAAACATGAAACAAATGAAAATCTGAACAAAGAAGTTAAAAAGCAAAAATATAGAACAAAATATAGTTTTTTTGCATTCATGTGATCATGTTGATTCAATGGATTTTAAAGACAACCCAACATTGTTTGACGTGCAAAATCCAAACTACATATATATCAATTTCCTGTTAAAACAATTACATTAAATCAAGTCCACGCAGCTCTAGCTGTTTATTTGACATCACATTAATGGTAAGACTCAATCTCGTGTTACTGTGGCAGTAGAAACTCAAGTTACAGGTTGTTTTGTCTACCCTACTCAGGCACCAGTTTTCATTTGAGATATTTGGCTGTACTTTATATGTTTCCCCTCTGAATGCACTGGAAGTGAGGACAACCACATACATTTCCTTTGTGATGCACTGTGATTATTTTGGATTCACCCCGTGCTGTTTAACTTCTAAACTGGCTCTGGATGTTAAATAAGTGTTCGTTTAGAGGCAGTGTGCTCTTTCTTTGCAGTAAGATGATGAACAACCCAGGATATTGGAAGTGTGCTACTGCTTGTTCAGCAATCATCAGTTAAGAGGTCTTTACACAGCATCCCAGAGGAAGAAAATATAGGAATTAGTTAATGGCTGAAATTTATCTTTGGAGACAGTCTTCTACTGGTGACCAGTGCTTAAGGCCACAGTAGATAAAAACCCTTTTACTTTTTTCACATACTTAGACATAATAATACCATGATGAAACATTCTACTCAGGTCTTAAATGTGTAACACCATACTCAAGTTTAGAGACTATGGTGGAGGACCAAATGGCAAGCACCTGGCAACCACTGGTTGCTAGGGAAAAATGAGTATTCCCTCACAGATCACGAGCAGCTGCTGTGCAATTGATTGCTAAGCCCCAATTGAGACCAGCCTGTGACCTCCTTGTAAGCACCAGTTGTTAAGGAAAAATGTGCATCCTCGACTGGTTGTTGAGTAGTTGCTGAAGGTAAGAGAGTTGGAAGAGTTGCAAAGAGATATATGGTCCTAAACCAAAAAACAAACAAACAAAAACCCATGCAATTGCCCTGGTTGCTAGCCGATTGCTGTTCAAATTTTGCATGGAAGATACCAACTTGTCTGCAAGCACTCACCAACTACTCACTAAGCGACAGTGAAACAGTAAAGAGTGTAATGAAGATTGGGCACTTGGCCTTCAGAGTATAAATTCCACCTTTTGAAATATGTTAGTCTTTTACTTTAAAGGTGAATGTTTTCAGTTTCCGGTTTGTGCCACACCTTTCCAAGTTTTTTCTAGTCACATTTGACTAGCAAGTTTATGAAAAGCAGTTAGCATCTTCTGTGCAAACTCTGGGCAATCTGCTAGCAAACAGGCACTCTCTTTGCAACCAATATCACCTATTAACAATAGCCACTCGCCAACTGTTTGGGAAACATTTTTCAGTTGTGACTGAAGGTTGTCAGGGGCCCAAATCTTACTTGCCCTTCAATTACTTCTTGTGTTAAATATATGACAAAAGCAAGTTATTTATTTGGTATTCTTACTAGTTAGTGGCAAACCTGAGGCCATATCACCATCTAACATGCACCCATCCATTCTTACAACTCATGTGCCAAGATCTACCTCTATACTGCCACCTTTTCCTGTTTCTCTGGGGGAACATCAAGATCTTATCTAGCTAACTGTTGGTAGTTGTGGGACACACCAACAAACCTCACCTCAAGACACACCCTAATCAATCACCTGAACTACCTCAACTGGCTTCTTGTAGAGAACCAGTGGCTCTAGAGTGAGTCCTGAACAGCCATGCTCCTTACCCTATCACAAAAGCTGAGCCCAGACAACATTTGGTGGAAGCCAGTTTCCACCACTTGTCTCCAAGATGTCACGACCCACAGGTTGTGACCACAAATGATGGATGCTAGCTCTATATTATTTAGTTCTACTACTTTCTTATTTTGGAGACAGCAAGTCATGCATGTACACACGTACTGTGTTCAGCCACTTAAGAAGTAAATGGAGGTTTTGTTTAGTTTTTCCTGTTTGATCAATAGCTAGGGTAAGGCTGCTGTTTAGTATAGCTTTCTCACTCATATGGTGCAGCGGTTAGAGAGCTGACTAACATGTTTGAGGTCACTGGTCATGTTCTAACAAAAGTGTGCATTAGTTTTATCCACAAGGGCAGAAACAACAGCCTGCATTAACCTTACATTGGTGCAGTGACATTTTCATCCTGGGCAAACGGACTGAAGCAGCAGCAGTTTTAACAGACAAATGTAAAGTTATCGGGCTAATACAGTTCATCCACTTTGTTGTGTTTGCTTTGGCTCGGTATTGCGAAATTGTGCTGTCTTTATCCAAAGACCCCGCGATGTTTATGCAACTGATGAGCTGAGAAAGAGGGAATGCTGCACTCTATCCACGCTTCTATACATCACTTCGAGGGCTACCCTACCGAAAGGGGCCATTTTCCCATCATCTCTCAGTCAGTGAGGCAGTTACTCTCCACATTAATGGACCAAACGGACCTGACGACTGGCACCAAGAGCTCTCAATCTTCCTCTCTCCCCCGCTCGCTTTAATACTCTATCTTTGTATACTTTTTTTCTTTCTTTCCCAGTCTGCTTATGGCTCTCTGCCCCCCCTCTCGCCTTTTCTCTTTGTCCTGTTTTCAGCATTTTGGGCCTGCTGTCCATAAATCACTTGTCATATCACTGTGACATACTCTGGCCCCACTGAGGCAGCCTGTGGTGTGATTTAGCCTCAAGTTGATTTTCGTGCCGAGTGATACTTTGTATGTCAGTGCCTCTGTCAGTCGCACACAATTCGGACGCAGCGAGTTTTCCAGCCAGCGCTCAACTTTTTATTCTCTTTTCATGCGAGAGAATGGAATTAAGTCGGTGCATTACAGACTTCAGTTTTTCTGGCCAGGCATATTGTTTTCCTTGGCCGCTGCACTTAAAGTCTGTTGAAACAGGCCTTTTTTTCATGTCTATAAATGGGCTCCTTTCATGAATCCATGAGGGAATGCTTGCTTTTTGAAGCAGTTTAAGAGGATACTGCACCGTACTCAGTCAGGGGGCCTAGATTTGCGCTCGGTATTCACACACTCCATCATATTGAGGTTAATATAGTATGGCAGGCCCACTGTATATGAATTGTCATGGTATTTATCAAAATGGCTTGCCAAAGTGCTGGAGACAGAAACAACTGGAGTGGTGATGAGAGGAGTTAGTGAATTGCTTCCTGTCTTAGAGAGCTGATGAGTGAAAGATAGGAGGAGGCACAGAACACAGATAGCAGGGACACAATAGCTTTACATGTCCTATCGTTAAAACAAATAGCTCAGCTTGAAACAATATGAGCCACAGTCTATTGTGTCTCTGACTACAACTGTATTCATTGTTGAGGCGTTCACACCAAAAAAGAGCTGTGGTGCATTACTTACTCTGAAGAAAGTAATTTGTTACACTACTAGTTAAAATATTTTGGTAATGCTGTGTTGTGTTGGTCAACCTCTAGTGCAGCGGTCGCCAACCTTTTTTGCGCCACGGACCGGTTTATGCCCGACAATATTGTCACGGACCAGCCTTTAAGGTGTCGCGGATAAATACAACAACATAAAACTAGTACCGGTACCGAAAAAAAGAAGATTTATTCATAACACACGGGAAAAGACCCAGGAAAACCGAGTAAACGATAAAAACGATAACAAAATAACGCTGAAAACCGATAAAAACCCTGAAAACCATACATTTCACACCTGAGCCTCAACTCTCGCGGCCCGGTACCAAACGACTCACAGACCGGTACCGGTCCGAGGCCTGGGGGTTGGGGACCGCTGCTCTAGTGGACCCGTAGACCCATAGACCCCAGAAGGTGTGCTGTGGTATCTGGTACTAAGATTTTTCCAATAGATCCTTCGAATCCTGTAAGTTACGAGGGGTGGCCTCCATGGATCGGGCTTGTTTGCTCGATTAGATTGCGATATGGAGACGTTGGAGGCCATGTCAACACCTCAAACTTGTTGCTGTGCTCCTCAAAGCGTTCCTGAACACTTTCTGCTGAAGGAGGATACAGCCATCAGGGCATACTAGTTCGAAGAAAGAGTGCACACAATCTGCAACAATGCTTGGGTAGGCAATACATGTCAAAGTAACATCAACTGAGTGGTCTGTGGCTATGCAGCCCTGTACTCAAAAACTGCATTTTGACAGCTTTCTATCAGAACCAGCGTTGGTCAGACTCACTAAAATCCTTACATTTGTCCATTTTTCTGCTTTTATCAAATCAACTTTGAGGACGAAATGTTCACTTGCCCTCTAATGCAGCGGTCCCCAACCTTTTTTGCGCCACGGACCGGTTTATGCCCGACAATATTTTCACGGACCGGCCTTTAAGGTGTCGCAGATAAATACAACAAAATAAAACTAGACATTAAGGATTTTTGATACTTGTTTCCAAACAAGAAAAGCAACACACCTTAGGAGGAAATCAATATATAAAACACCATAGCTGCTTACAATAGTTACTGATTGTTTCATGCTAAATTAAAATGGCCATAAAATGGCTTTTAGTGCTGCAAATACCGTACAGAAAGAATCCTCTGTCCAGGCCTGCATCAAAGCTGAGAATTTGAAAGAATAAGTAAAAATGATGCAATAAGAAGACATCTTTTAAAGAAAAGACAGAACAGCAATGACCCAATCCTGTATGGGGGACTTCTCATATCATTGGCAGCTATTGTTGTTGATTTTTACATATCATTGATCTACCTGTAGATTAATTGACACATTAGTATCAATTATAGGGGCTTTTAATTCTAAACATGGAAATAAAGAGGGAATTGAATGAAAAGGTAAGGAAATACTTTACCTCACAGGAATAAACGGCCACGGTTCTTTGGATGTAGCATACAAATGTCTCTCTGGTATCTTCTGTGACTTTCACCCTTAGCTAATCGTGTAGAATAGTAAAGGTTTACCAGACAGGAAATAAAAACTTAGCTACTTGCTTAAAACTTAAACCCTCTGGTCACCGTTAAGATGTGCTCGTCAAGTCCATGCAACGTCCACGTTCACGTGGGTAAAAACTGTGCAGCTTCACGACCTGCCTTGATCATTTTATCTTAAGTAAATATTTTAATCAATCATCACATAGATGTTTCGAGTTTCAATCAGCATTCATTTAGCACATTGTCTAAGGCAGGGGTGGGGAACTCCAGTCCTCAAGGGCTGTAGTCCTGCAGGTTTTAGATATTACCCTGGGTCAACACACCTGAATCAAATGATTAGTTCATTACCAGGCCTCTGGAGAACTTCAAGACATGTTGAGGAGGTCATTTAGCCATTTAAATCAGCTGTGTTGGATCAAGGACACATCTAAAACCTGCAGGACACCGGCCCTTGAGACCTAAGGGGAGTTTGGGAATGAACATAGAGCCATGCATGGCATTATAGTATGACGATTGAAGCACTATAAATAAATCGAAACTGGAATCTATTCTCATGACCCTTTCCATTGAAAACATACTCAAATATATACAGTACATATTGCTGGATTTACTCTTTAACCTCACAGGGCCTCATTCATTCTGAACTATCTCACCAGAAAGGAAGAGGAACAGCCAGCTCGGCTTTCTTCTCTAACAACTGAGCAACAACTTGGCACATATTCTGGGGCTTTATGAATTTCCCCCATAAACATACATGGAGCTGTGATAGACTGGCAACCTGTCCAGAGTGTACTCAACCTTCTGCCCTGTGTTAGGTGAGACAGGCTTCTACCACCTCGTAAAACCCAAAATTAGATAAGAGGTTGTGAAAACGGATCGATTGGATGGAAATACACACAAAAATAAGTGTTGCAAAATGTGTTTCTGGTAAGCTCTCAGTTTTTCTGGGAGCTATGTTTTAGTAGAAGCACTCCACATTTAATGTTGTGGTAGAATAATTAGAAAAATTATTTCCAAAAGGCGCAAATGAATGTAAACGCCACCACAAATCTGAACAACTTGGAAAGTCAGCAACACCTTTGGGACCTGCTTTGCCAAGTTGATTAAATGTAAAATTCACATATATTGTTTGCTAACATTTCATTTGCAATATGGTGTCAGGACCCCACCATTCACTGGATCTGAATCAGAAGAGCTATCGACGACACAAACACGCTGGTCAAAAAGAATTACTGCTCATTGCACAGCTTTTAAATCTGGACAAGTGAGCTAATACGTGTATTTTTTACCAAACAACAAGCTGTTCCTTTAGGGAGAGCATGCCACAGTGCATGAAAATGTCTAACATTACATCTGTCATCTTTATTGTTGAGCTCCACTGTTGGCTGGGAAAAAAGTAACTTAATACTTTTAATAGCCACATTCCTGCTGGGACTACTCCAATTGAACCTCTCCACAGAGACATTATTTAAGTTGCTGTTATATTAAGATGGGATGAACAACTGTAAGTCTGGCAGCGTTTTGACCTTTTGGGGGAGTTTGTTCATCTCCACGTGCACAAAGTCTGATGTGATTTTCCAGACTTCCTGTTCCTGTTGTCTGTCTGCCTCTCTTTAGACACTGCCTTTAACTGCTATGTATGTTCATTTTTATAAACTGTTTGAATTATAATACTTACAATTCACAGCTAATGGTCAATATTAAAGGTTTCCATATTATCTGTAGTTAAAGCTCAAGGATTGACCCTTTGTTATTGTGGCATAATAGAGCATTAGTTCTTGCTTTATTTGAATTTGGAAGATTTTACTGTTCTGATGTTAGTTTTTATCAGTTGTAGAATTGTGAAATATAGAATTTTTATGACTTTGTTTATTCTTGTGAGTTTCCTCCTTCTGTCTCATCTTTGCCCTCCCCTATCCCGCCTGGTATCTGGCATCCTGTTTCATCTTCGTGTATCTGTGTTTTACTTTGAAAGTTGGTTTTCTTTCATGCTTTACATTAGTTTTATTTCCCCTTTGTGTTTGTACTGATTGTGTTCACCTGTTTCTCCTGAACGTGACTTCCCTTTGTCGAGATGTTTGTTAAACTACCTTATGTGATCCCCACTTATACTCCTGTGAATTTTGCTTTTGTTATTTCTACTATAAAAGCATAAGACCTCACTTTTTGGCATTCTGGCTGCTAGTGTTCTGCATTTGGTTCCTCTATGTTGTCCAGTTTGGTCTTTAGATTGAGGAACTCTTACCGACTCAAGTGTTCTAGGAAAAGACCATGATTTGTGCTAAAACACAACCTTAATGTGTTTTAAACATCATTTTTCTAGATCAACAAGGTAAGTGTTTACCCATCATACTCTTACTATCCATCTTACTCCATTATACTATACGGCTTGCAGCTCTCTATCTCCAGCATTTAAGAATAGGCTAGTGTAAATCTGACCATTTCATCTGGGTGGACGTGAGTCGTTTGGCACCGGGCCGCAAGGGTTGAGACTTGGGTGTGAAATTCTTGGTTTTCGGGGGTTTTATTGGTTTTTAGCGTTATTTTTTAAATTGTTTTTATTGCTAACTCGGTTTCCCTGGGTCTTTTCCCGTGTGTTATGAATAAATATTTGGTTTTTTGGTACCGGTACTGGTTTTATTTTGTTGTATTTATCTGCGACACCTTAAAGGCCGGTCCGTGAAAATATTGTCGGACGTAAACTGGTCCATGGTGCACAAAAGGTTGGGGACCGCTGGTCACTTGATTGTACTCTACCTGAGCACTCAAAGTGCCAAAATATACTTGGCAGCAGACTGGAGCAGCCACGGTTCAAACCACAAACCTTCCAATTAGTAGGTGACCTTTTCTAGCTCCTGAGCTATACTCATACAATCAGTTTCAGGCGAACTGCACCTTGGGTAAATATGCTGACTACGATAACTATGGTACTGAAAATATGCCATTGTGTTCTCAGAATTTTGGTATTGAAAGGTATTTTAAGTACCATTTCTGGTGACATCGCTACATGGTTAGGATTAGGTAATAAAGCTACTTGGTTAGTTTTAGCTTACACTGATGATATAGAGAGATCTTCTTGATTGCCGGGATTATGCCAAAACCAGACTGGACTATCCATCCAGAGGTCTCCTACATGCTCTGAGGTATTTTCTGATTATCAGTTGCATGCTGGTTACAGGAGGGGACCTACTAGCCATATGCATATTTGCCATCACAATGCACATACTGAGATGGTACCATTTGAAGTAGGTACTTGCTTATCACATAAAGACTTGCTACTCAACTCTTTAGCATCTTTCAAAAAACTTTTTCTGCGACTCTGCTGCTTTGTTTGACTGCTACACCAACTGCAACTCCTCTTTCATTCAGAAAATACTTTCTGAATCTGCAGCACAGAGTGACAGTATTTAAGGTGATATCACTGTAGGGCTGTTTGTTGCCTTCTGCATCTGTAACTTTCTTTTTGTAGTTACTGTTCTGCACTTTCACTGACACTAATTAGCCAGTGTTGCTGTTGTCGTAGATGTAATAGTATGTAAAAGAGCCTGAACACATAATCTAATCCTTAAGAACTGACTTCAGCTGAGAGAAATTCTCATTCCAACCAAACTCGTAATCAGACTTCAACTTCACAATGCTGCTCCCTCTGTTTCTCTCTCCATCTCTCTCAGGTTGCCATTAATGATCACATGACCCCGTCCTGAACCTTTGATACTAAATACTCCAAATGCAGTGTGATGGGGCAGTAAAACCACAGCAGACTTTCCCTCACTCCATTCTCCCCCCGTCCTCTTTCTTTTCTTTCACACTTCCTGTCAGTCACTCAGTTTTCCTGTGCGTCAAGTGTGTGTTTACAAGTGAGGTCAACCTGCCGCTTTCTGCCAAACACCTTTAATTAAGACATTTGATATTGCTACCTCATATTACTGTGGGAGAGTGAAGAGGGACTTAGCTTAATGTGTCATTTCATAATTTACCCCACCGTCTGTCCCGTCACGAGACGAAGACTTGAAGGAATGGAAAATTCCATCCGAAGCATTAAAGACTAACATGTGTAACTAGTGTGGTTCAGTCTAAAATGGTCAAATATGATAAAAACACTAAACATAAGATTAATTAAAAAAATAAACACAAGTGTTACCAGGTAACATAGTATACTCTGCCAGCTCTTCGATGTGGTAAAAAGGACACAACTGCTAGAATGCAAATAAAATCACGAGTGTCCGTTTGATGTTTAGTTTTCATCAATTAAAAAAACTTAACAATAGCTACAAATATAACAGATTTTATCTCTAACACCAAAACAATTTTCATTACCTTTAAAGTTGGAATAAAATGTGATTTGACACAAAACAGAATCTTCCAAGTGTTGAAAACAGAAATTTGTGCACAAAAACTACAGCAGACTGTGTTCTGATTTAAACTAAACAGGAAAATCACACGTTTTCCACTTAACACATTAAAATGAGTAAACCAGTGCAACAGCTTACTATGATACATGAAATCTCAACCCCTATATCCTGTATGCACACAGTGATTTTAGATATTCCAGCTTTGACACGCAAAAAAAGACTTCATACAGTAGCAGAAATTAAAGATTTTTTTGCAGTCGTGATCGGCACCTTCATAAAAAGATAGAACAAAGACAGGGGGAGGCTTGGAGAACCAGTAAGTAAAATTATAGGACCTCCTGGTAAGTTCTTAAAATATGCTGCTGTAACTTGATCCCAAAGATCAGTTGTACTCCTTCTTCTCTCGTTGGCTTTTATGGGCAAATATTTGAGGTTTTCCAAAAATGCACCAGCAGCTGTATTCAGGAGTCTGAACACAGTTGGAAGGTTGATAAAGCATACCTAGGAGATTTTATAAAAGGTTAATAAATCCTTAGTGAATGCTTTATTAAACAGTTATAACCCCATTGCCAGATTATTAAAAAAAAATCTGAATATAGTTGCATTTGTGTTAATCAAGAAATTATTTAAAGCCAATTTTAATGGATATCTTAGCATGAAGTACATATTTCTGTTGGGAGTTGTCACTCGCATTTTCCCCCAAAACCTGAAAGCTGACAGGCCTACAGAGAATTACCCCACTTTTCACACCACTTTAGCATCTTTCAGCTCAATGTTTTGGTTTTATTATCCTTGTTTTCCAGGCAGCAGGTAAAGAAAAGCCTTACCAATGTGGTGAACAGCTTATTTATCAGCTAAGGAGCCAGGGAAGACAAAACTGAATCATGCAAAGGACAGAAAAGGTTTGCTATCATGCACCGTTTGCACCACTTTTCCCCTTCATAAATTTAAGTTTTCCACTGGAGCTCCAATTTCAAAAAAGTATTAAGACGTTAGGGGAGATTTTTTTGCTCAGTGTATCAGATTCAACCACGGTGTTGCTCTCTAAATCAGTTTTTCTCTTGAAAATGGGATCATTTTTTGTATCCTGTGGACACAGGTTAAGACCCCCCCCCCCACATCGTAAAATATGAAACCAAGTCGCTCAAGATATGCAATGTAAATGTGGTGTGAGGAACCCCAGAAGCCATCGCCGTCTGCCTCCCCCTGTTAAATCTGTAGCTTATCCTTATTTATGAGCACAGGTAGAGGTGGGTTTAGGAGATGACAGAATATGGATATCATATATGGACGCCGAAGCTACACTCGGCAGACAAAACCGACATCCACGTGGAAATGACCCAGACGCACCCTCTTCATCAGACGTCCAGGATGAATCCCACAAGCAAATATCTGTAGGAAACTGAGCATCTGTGCGTGTGTGTGTGTGTGGTGAGGATGTGAAAGAGAGTGATAGCGATTACAGGAATGTTTCAGATGCCAAATAAAATATTTGGTTATTGCGTTTCAGTGAAGGAGACTGACAGAGTCAAACACAGTTATGGTAAAGAACGAGAGAACATAAAAAGAGAGGAAAGAAGGAAGAGAGGTGGAGAAACAGAAGGAAAAAAGAGAGTCAAAAAAAGACAGATGCAAGCAGAGGCAGAGAAAGGAAAGCTTCCGCTCTTGCTTCATCTCATCAGTCAGACAGGTTCATGACTGATAGCAGCCAAAAGCCCAAGCGAGCAGCCTGTCCCCGCCGTCGTCCGCCCTCTGCTTTATTTCATTGTGAAAGTTTTATACTTGGAAAACTAACAGGACGTGGAGCCAAGCGGCTCAATGGTTGAAAGAAAAGAGAAAAAAAAAGTCTAAGCCCTGTGAAACAAAAGGCTTCTGTTGTTTCTAAATCAACGTTAATTTTTAACTTGGCGATCCCCCGCCTGGAGGAAGCTTGCGGTAAAGAAAAGAAAATGAGGGGGGTTATTTTCCTCACATTTGCCATCTGAGGTCCGGGGTTGTTTTTTATGCAAACCTTGTGGCTTGGCCTTAAAGTTTTGAATTTCACCTCTGTGCCCTCTAACACCCGCGCCCCTCCAAGCCCAAAACGGCTTTTTTGACCATGTGGGAACGAATGCAGTGATGGCAATGAATCAGAGCGAACGCTCATCCTGGGATTTGTCCACATCACGACAGAAGCCTTGGTGGAAACCTTTGTCCTGCATTTGTCTTCCAGATGATTTGTTCTTAAAGGCCCAGAAAACAGACTGAAGTCAGTGTATTTTAAATTCAGTCTCGGGCGCAAATGTACGGTAAAAGGCAGGATTTGAGCAGTCACAGAACATTTAACTTTATGGATCTTGGTAGGTTTCACAGAAGCAACAATAACAAAGAAAAAAAAGATACGCAGAAGGAAAACTCGAGTGGTGAAAGCGAGACGTGAAATGTGCATATTCCATATCTACATCTGTCCCTGAGTTGGCTGCTTTGACTTTCAAGCAGGAAGCATTGCTGTTTTAGTTGGAGAGTTGGTTTAAGTTAAATTAACTAGATGGATTAATGGACTAGTATTTTGCTAAAGTACAGATAAACAAAATCTGATCTGCATTATTCACCGTACACTACGGCAGTACGGGCTGGTGTGTTAATCTAACACTTCAGATGGGTTTGTCCAAGTCTTGCTGCTTGCTGTACCAAAACAAGGCAATGAAGATCATACACTGGGAAAACTGACTGAAAGAAGCCAAAATGAATATCTGAACTCAACATTGTCTGAATTTTCAGTTAACATTATTCAACTTTCTGTGATGAAGAAGTTAATAATTTTACATATTTCCGTCTTTCATGAAGTATAAAGATAATATACAGTTATCATTACAAAAGAGGAAGGAACCTCACTTTTAATATACTTTAAGTCCCCTAACCGCTGTCACTAACCTCTGATTAATTTCTGCAAACGGTCAGAGAAAAGAATCAGATGATAATTGCCTACAGATCTGCATTCTGCCTCCAGGTCACTAGATGGCGATAGGTGTGGCTTTTTGTCTTGACATTGGGGAAACACAATCACATGATCATACTGAAAAAAAAAAAGAAAAGTATGTCTTAAATCTTGATTGCATCGTTTTTCAGAAGGAGACTCATCTGTGGCATGAAGCTGCACAATCAGTGGTTAATTAAATGTCAGTCACAAGTCATCAGCCAACAAGTTTGAGGTTTCAGAGTCAGTCTTCATTCATTGTTTTTTTTCTGCAAACAAGATGGCGACATACGTTGAGGCTTCCAAAGAGGACTTTAAAATAATTCAAATGAGCATTCCTCCTAAATTACTGTATCTCTTTCGTGCTTTACCTATACCGATTCCTGTGAAGCAATTCAGGGAATGGAATAAACAGATTTCAAGATTCATTTGGCTCAACGAAAGACCAAGGATGAAGTTCTCTACTTTGCAGTCGCTGAGGGAAAAAGGGGGCTTGGCTCTACCTTCTTTAAGGGATTTCTACTTGTCTGCTCAGTTGAGATCTTTGGTGTGTTGGTGTAACCCATCTTATTGTGCAAGGTGGATGGCGATTGAGATGTCTCATCTCGGAGACACCGATCCAGTCTAGGCTTGGTCACGCAGCTTCTGAGTTGGACAAAATTTTGACAACCAGCCAATGGGTCAATTTGACATTAAAAACATGGAGGGGAGTGGTTAAGCAGGCACAACTTCAAGAGGAGATAAAACTTCTGAGGTGGCCAGCATAGGACCCTGAATTTTTACCTGCCTCCCATGACAGCAGATTTAGACAATGGGCATGGCATGGTATTACTGCTGTGTGTACAGTTATCGCAAAATCTAAAATTATGGCTTTTGATACTTTATGTAAGACTTACAACCTTGAGAAACAAGACTTCTTCCGATACTTGCAATTTCGTCATTGTATTGGTAAAAAAATAAACAGCTGTGTCCTTGGAGACTTCTCGATTGTTAACATCTTCATTGACGCTTATGACTCTGGGAGTAACAAAGCCCTGATAAGTAAACTGTACAAATGTATGATTAAGCTTAAAAAGGACTCAACAATTTACATAAAACAGAAATGGGAAAGAGAAATGGACATTGAGATTACAGAAGATGGGTGGACAAGGATTTGGGAAACGCAGTTCACCACAACTAATTCCAACACGTGGCGGGACTTTTGTTGGAAGAACATTGTGCGTTTTTTCATAACACCTAAACAAAAGTCTAAATTCAGTGCTACACCTGCGCTGTGCGGAAACTGTGGGGAAGTCATGGCAGATCATGGACACATATTCTGGTCCTGTCCGGCCGTACGAACCTTCTGGTTGGAAGGAATGTATGACTTTCACCCTGCGACTTCAGGGGGACTTGGGAAGGAGAAAATGGCTGGGCTTTACAAACTGTGGCAGCATTCTTTAATGCATAGAACTTACAATATATAGTTTTTATGTATGCATGTATGTGCAGATGTATATACGTGCATATATTTGTTTTCCCATGACCTCATATTTTTTTTTGTTTCCCTTTTTGCTGTATAAAAATTTTTCTAAATAAAAACTATTAAACCAATAGCTGCCTCCACTTTTTTAAACTGACTAAAATTTCATGATATCGCCTATTGATGTATGTATATCTTAATTTAGCTGTTAATCATTTTCGATCGTGGCTCAAGAGTTGGGAGTTTGCCTTGTAATCGGAAGGTTGCTGGTTTGAGCCCCGGCTTGGACAGTCTCAGTCGTTGTGTCCTTGGGCAAGACACTTCACCCGTTGCCTACTG
The DNA here is from genome assembly GCF_051167445.1 of Perissodus microlepis. Lineage (NCBI taxonomy): Eukaryota > Metazoa > Chordata > Actinopteri > Cichliformes > Cichlidae > Perissodus > Perissodus microlepis. The sequence goes on along the minus strand of NC_140468.1, from coordinate 21,398,055 downwards.
ATGGTGGTCAGAGGGCCCGGTGGCGCCAGTGTTCGGCAGCCTCGCCTCTGTCAGTGCGCTCCAGGGTGGCTGTGGCTACAATGTAGCTTGCCATCACCAGTGTGTGAATGTGTGTGTGAATGGGTGGATGACTGGTTGTGTAAAGCGCTTTGGGGTCCTTAGGGACTAGAAAAGCGCTATACAAATACAGGCCATTTACCATTTTCAATTCAGATTCATATTATTCCTGTTACACAAACTTAAATTACAGAACTAAATGTGGCCATGCGAAGTCATGCACGACACATTTTTAACATCAAACCCTAAAACTCACTGGATTTAAAATTGGGCAATTTAGTTTAACTCAACCCAGCTTACAGTTTACCAGTTTGATTCTAACCAGTTTTGGTTATTTGACCTTATGTTTAAAGGACACTGGGGTAAAATGAGTGTTGGGCTGACGGATTCCTGGAGGATTGAAGTAAAAGCAGGGGAGGCACACAGTCCTGCAGGCTTTGGCAACTCTAGTACTCTGGGAAGAAACCATAAAGAATTTACATATATGTTTTTTTAACAACCAGAAATAAAAAGTCACATGTAATAACAGTTGTAAAGAGTCAAAATTACCTTGGCACTCTATACAAGGATATCCTTTAAACTTTGTACAGTCACCCTGGGTATAGCTCTTAATATAATCTCCAGGTCAATGACTTTTCAGTATTTGGAAGATGGAAAGTGGTATTGGCCATTTTAAAACTTTAATTTCCTAATGACTTATAACTCTGTTATAAACTGACCTAATTACATTATCACTGTCGTCATACTGTTGGGTAATGTCGATGTGTTACCCAACAACTTTAATAGAATACAATGACTTGGTATTAAGATTTAAACCTCAACCATCAGTTTGATCAATCAGATGGAAAATCTGGTTATAAGTCAGCTGACCTATATAGTGTTAGCGCTATAATGACCCAAACTTAATAAAAGTGTGTATGTAGGTTCTTCTTATATAGATTAGCAGGGTGTAAACATGCTTTAAAAGCTGGACATTTTAACATGGGATTCTATGGGGACTTGAGCTTCAGGTGGCACCTAGCAGAACTTCAGTTTTTGTCACTTCATCACTGGCTTCATTCTTCAGCTACAAAGGTTGCCCCTAGGTTCAACCCTCACAGCTCCCTTACCTAAACCATAAAGTGTTTCCAGTCATGCAGTATTAGAAGCTGATTGTTTCCTCTTGTGTGAGAAAGGAAAAAATCCCAAACCGATTCTCCCAGAATTTATGGCTGTTCAACAATTTTGAGCGTAGACGCTAACAACAAGTCAGTAGATTGGTACGGCTGGCACGCCAGCTCAGTGAATAAGTAGCCTAATTTAATCCATAAGTGACTGAAGGAAGGACAACAAGATCAAACTTGCTTCTCAGTTATTTCCGCTTATCATATGCCAGCCTCTTTAGACATGATGTAGATGAATATGTATGGTTTGAGAATGAAAGCTAAACGGTAACAGCTCCATGAGAGGTCGCTATCCAAACATACTCTGTGTGAAAGATGCAAAGCATGACAGAGAGACAACAATGGTTCAGAAACGTGAGACAGAGTAGCATGAAAGAAAGCAAATATCTCGCTCCGAGTTCCGCTCTACTTTCTTTAAGCTTCGAGGCATAAAATGAGAAAATTCCACCCATTGCCGATGATAAAGACAATGTTATTGCAAGACTCGCGGTGTTGCGTTACATGATGTTTGTCTCCCTGGAAACGAGCCCGTTGGAGAGGCGGATGGGTTAGCAGTAGAGCTGAGATCAAAAACAGGTGAAGACTTTCTGCTGGTCATACTATCTCTGCACCTTCTGCCATATAAATTGGGAGCAATTGCATTCAATATGGTCAAATATGACAATTTTCCTGTCAAAAGCAGATGTGTTCAGTCTGCGTTCTGGGTGAAAAAGCATAAGGAGCAGCATTTACGTCATCACCAAACATCCGATAAAGTTCATATCTGGAGGCTAAGCAGATGTACGGTGACAGAATTCTGACTTTGTGTGACTGAGCTCGGCGACTGAGAGCTTTACCTGACTGCCATTGATCTCCATTTAAAAGCCAGGTCTGGACTTGATTGGGAGGTGAGCGGAGAGGCGGCCAATTTGTCATCATTTGGGTGACAACTTGTCTGACTGACACACTCCCTCGTTGACCTCTCTGTGCTTTGAACTGATAACAAAACTGCACGTGTGCGAGGAAAGGGCGGAAAATGAGGAAAAATGACAACAAGAAGGGAACAGGAGACGTTAAAGAGAAAAGCAGGGCTCCTGGGTTAAATTGTACAATTTCAAACTTTTCCAGACCTTCGTATCATGATTTCCTTTGAAGGTATTGATATTCACCGAAGTCTGTGTCGACTTCCATCGCATGCTTTTCCCCCACAAAGATAGATATGAAAATATGAGATCATTTGCATTTGACACCACATTCAATCACATTTTGGTAAAAATGTTTCACTTTCTAGTTTAATTTTATTTTTGGTCTATTAATTTCCAGACTTCATGCTGTTCCAATTTTTATTTTTAAATTTTGCTCTAATTGAGGAAACACTTAATACGCTAATGGCTTTAGCATTATGCCACATTGGGGCTATGTTTAGACTGTATACAAAAGATGGAAAGAAATCATGACATCACCCTCTGGTTTATGGATATTTAGAGCCAGAAGTGACCATATTTGAATGAGGTGAAGTGCTAAGTTATCAGCTAAGGCCAGCAAGCTCTCTCCAAATTTCACACACTGAAAATGAGGCAGTTTTTCAGCCCAGGAAGCTGCTGCTCAGTGCTACACACAGCTGCGCAGACACACATCTACATGCTGTAACTGGGTGCTGCCACTTGAGGGCAGTATCAGAAATATGTGGGACAATGTGTAGCCTGCTATGTCTGTGCAGTCAGAGAAGACAGATGTTACAAGATATACAAAGGAGTTCTTTACAGTGGATTAAAGCCAAGTGCTAAACACAATTAAAACTGTCCACTGCAGTCACTGCCTGTCCTTTAACACCAGGAATGTTTCATATCTGTTGTTTATGCTCTTTATGGTGATCTCCACTGTTTTCATTCCTTATCCTGTCCAAGCCAACTTCGCAACCAGTCCACAGTGATCCTAAGCATAGCATACAAACAGGCTGATGTTGGCTCACATGTGGAATACACACACTCAAGTCTCTCTGATCTATGTGTTGGTTGTATTCCATAATGGGGGGGTTTTTCTGTGTAGGTGGAAAAGTCTACAAATTGATGCCAACTCAGACCATAAATCACCCTTAAGGCAGATAGAGGAGGACTGCGAAAACAGTATTGCAAACGCTGGAGTCCCAAGTTAACCAAAGAAAACAACTTAAACAGAGTTCAGCAATGAAAACTTCAAGTTTGTATGAGTTTGTGCTAATAACACTGTACATTTTAGTATATGAATATTATGAACAACTGATATCTTAAAGGCTGGACACTCATAAATATCCACCAGTTAGTTTTTTAATCACATTTTCCAACAAACACTGATGTGTTCTCATAAAATTGAGTCATACATTCCAAAAATCTCATCATCTTGGAAACAGTGGCTGAGATGAACATCACCGTTCTGCATAATCACATTTCTTTACCAAACAATTGAAAACATGATGGAAAGAGAGAACACAATGGATAAAATGCCATCTTCTTCATCTTTAGCCTCATCTCGTGAAATGACGTCAGGGCTCTAGCACATGGAAATGTTCACAAATGCGTATTTATTCCAGATATCGTGGCACGTGCTTACTGCCAGCAGATTAGACATGTCCATCTCCGAACAGCTGACAACAAATCAACAACAGCTGGTTATAAGATAACCAACAGTCAGCTGTGGCTGTTAGGAGATACAGGCTAAATTTCACGTTTTTGATCTCTCTGCAGTGGCGACCACAGCACTGTGGACTTGAATTGGGAGGATGATAATAAATTATAAAAACAATGTGAAATCAGTTGCCCAGTCAGTCTAAGAACAAAGCCAGTCTGCTTTGTTGGCTTACCATCCTCATCCTCGACCTGTGCCCGTGCTGACAAAGCAGCCCGTCAGTCGCCGTTGGTTCTCCATCAATTTTTGTGTTAAAGGTGGGAGGAAAACACTTTATGCTTTACGCTCTTCAGCTACTGGTCTCTCACCTTTCAAAGTATCTCTAGGTTTGCCTTGCCTAGATCCAGTCACCCAGCTTGTTTCATTTGCTAGTTTCAAGACTTCTTTCAATACAGCACTCTTTTAATACACCATGAAGTTGATTTTACAAATTAAGAGTCCAATTCAGAGTAAAATTTGGTGTCCTCTGTGTAACAAATCATATGGACAGTGTCCTGTTTCTCAGTTAGATCAAAATATTCAAGATTCAAAGTGTTTATTGTCATGTGTCACAAGAGAAAAAAGTTGTTCAGTGTTCAGTTGTATTTGGAGTTACCGTAAGGATCTGAATGTTCATTTTTTCCCCCCTATTAATATTACCACAGTTAATAATAGCTTGCTACCCAAGCTAGCTGGCTAATTTGCTGATCATTTTCAAGCTCTCATCCACATATTTAACTCAGTTCAATTAAATTTTATTTATACAGCGCCAAATCACAAAAACAGTCACCTTGAGGCGCTTTATATTGTAAGGCAGACCCCACAATAATACATACAGAGGAAAAACCCAACATTGAGCAAGCACTTTGGCAACAGTGGGAAGGAAAAACTCCCTTTTAACAGGAAGAACCAGGCTCAGGGAGGGGCAGCCATCTGTCGCCACCGGCTGGAGTGACAGAAGGAAGAAAGAACCAAAGGCTGGGTCTTATCTCATCAAGACATGCAATGGGTAAAACTTAGCTTTAGCAGCCCCGAAACTGAGGGGTGAAGTCCCGTTTGTGTAAAACTTATTGACACAATCTGTCTTTTAGGCAACTTAACGATGGGGATGCCAGTGACAATAGAAATTAATGTAAATCAGAGATCTTATGATTGCCTAATTCTTCACAGGAACTCTGTGTAAAAGCTTTTTAAATACAGCGATGAAACAATTATTAACATAGCACAAGCCACAAGAGCACTGCTGAGAAAGTCCGTGTGAATGTTTATGTTTCGTGTGCCTTTGTTCATATTGGTAATTAAACTGTTTATGCATTAACATTTGCGGTTTGTGCTTTTGTTTGCTTTTTATTTTTGCCCATTTACTTCTTATATCAAACACTGTGCTCAGTCACTGTTTAGTTTATTGCCTGTGATTAAATAAACACATGCCCGTGCCCTATTACTCACACAAACAGTTCAGGACCATCAACGTCTAAATTAGAAGAAGATGACCACCTGGTTTTCGTAACGCCACGAAAAATCAACAGTTAATAAATAAACCAAAATCTGAAGTTGATTACGAAAGTAATGAGTTTTCTGTTTCAGAAGCAGCTTTTGTATTTTTGAATTTTTTTACAAGCAGTTGGTAGCTGTGCAAATAACCCGACATGGGGAGCCAGCCAGGTACTTAGATGAGGTTGCAGGCATTGTGAAAGCAGAATAATTACATGGGATAAATGTTTTTTTGGCTAACAGCATGGAATGGAAGATTAGCTCCCCAGGGAGAGAATTAAAAAGATCCAACCTCTAATACTGCTGGCTTGAGGACGATCGCTGAGGCAGACAAGATGTAAGAAAAGAGCCTTTTTCTACATTTCAACATTTTGTCTTTCTTAGATTTGGATGGATATATAATTTAAAGAGAACGGTAAACAAGAATCATGTGTGCACCAGCAGCTTTAAGAGTTTCCCACCTCTTTAAATTGCTCCACGGGTCTTTAGCGGTTGTTGCAGGCCAGCAAGAACAACTGATGAAAAGAAGGCAAAGTTCAGCTACAGCCAGTTGTGACTTAAAGTCAAATGACCTATTTAGTGCAAATTTGCCTTTTGAACATTTCTAATGGTGTGTAAAGAATTATAATCTGGGACTTCAGAATAGCCATTTATGTGTATACGCCCGTGTTTGCCTCTGCTACTGATATCAGCAAAATTAAGAGGATAAGGGACCAAGCGGTAGGCGTAGGCTATGAAATTTGTATAATTTTTTTAATTCTCAATGGCGTAGATTCAGCAGGGTGCTGGAACCATTCCTCACGGAGTTCGGTCCATGTTGATATGATAGCATCACACAATCGATGCAGATTTGGTCCGTTTCACATCCTCGATGCAAATCTCTCGTTCCACCACATCACAAACGCTCTATTGGAGATCTGTTGACTGTGGAGGTCATTTGAGTACAGTGAACTCACTGTGATGTTCAAGAAACCAGTCTGAGGTGTTATGAGCTTTGTGACATGGCACACTATCCTGCTCTGCGCAGTCATCATTAAAAGGGTACGCTTTGGTCACAAAGAGAGATTCAAGAATGTGCTGCTACACCACCACCAGCCTGAACCTTTGATACACGGCAGGATGGAAACATGCTTTCATGCTCTTTATGCAAAACTATTCGAATGTTGCAGCAGAAATTGAGAGTCATCAGTACAGGGGCAGTTTTTCTAAGCTTTTGTTGTCCAGTTTTGGTCCCAGTTTCCCACTCGATGGCATCTTCTTCTGCTGTAGCCCAGCTACTTCAAGGTTGTACACTTTCAAGTGATTATTGCCATCTTCCCTTCAGTCTGAAGCAGTCTAGCCATTCTCCTCTGAGCTCTGGCCTAGAGAACTCACCAAATATTCTCGCTTTATCTGGATCTTTCTTTTCAATTGTTTGTTTGCTTTTTTGGACCATTCTCTGTACACCTTTGAGATGGTTGTGTAAGAATATTCCAGCAAAAGTTTCTGTAGGTATGTAAATGAAAACAGTTAGTAGCTGCAAATACATTCAATACAGATATTTATTTTTGATATTTAGTGTTGATATCATATTATGCTTCTATGTTGTTGTTATCAGCTTGACGATTTGTCAGTTGCTTGATTTACTTGGTATTACTCTGTAGCACTAATAATTTTATTGGTATCAGCTAGGTGCAGTAAAAGAGCAGAAACATTCTGGAGACTAAGGTAAATGTCCTTTTTTAACCCTTTAAGGCCGGTTTTGCATAACTATTTTTAAATCCCCATAGAACCGGAACCACGTAAGCTAGCGCAATAATTTTTTTTTGCATATGAAACCGGAGGAGTTCTACTTACATCTTATGCCATCAGCTTGTCCTAGGTCACGGTTTCCCTCCACATATAGCTTTGCAAAAATTGCATAAAAAGCGGAAAAAATGCAGGAAAAAAAACATAATATTCCAGAAACACGTTTTGCCAATCCGATCAGCTGTTCAAAACACTTCCTACATTGGCTGTATCCCAATTCAGGGTCTGCAGCCTTAAAGGCCACATTTTAAGGCCGATTACGTCACAGCGACGCGACGAAGGCTGTCCCAATTCAAAGGCTGCTCGAAATGCAGCCCTCAAATACGTCCTTCATTTCCCTGAATTTTAAGGACGTGGCCCAACATATCCCAGAATGCATAGCGCGCCGGTGGGTGTGGATAATTTTGCCGAAAAAAAACGGCGGATGAGGGGCGCCCGAAGAGTAACTTAGTAAACTAAGTACTGAATATTATGTCACTTATTTATGTGCAAATGTTTAATAACGAAGAACATTAAAACATTACTGTTGGCCACATGTCGGCAAAGTTATGTGACATTAGTGACGTTTGTACTAACTTGGTTTTAAAGCCTTTACTTTAAAATATACGCCGTTCAATAGCTGACCTTAATCAGAGAACGATCAAAGCTCATGTAGAAACAAACAAACAAATGAACAAAAGATTTTCTCCTTCATTTCTGTCAAACAAAGCTGTATGAAACGTTTCCAGCTGTTAGTATCATGGTTGCTAGGCAACCTGGGCAGCGCAACGGAGGCTAGACCGTCCCATTTCACAAGCCTCGCATTTCCGGCCTTAGCGGTCTTTAAGTACGCGGCCCTTGAGGATCGTTGAGGCTGCGTACTTTAAGGCTGCAGACCCTGAATTGGGATACAGCCATTGAAATAGACTTTAGTGCGTGTCCGAAACCGGAAGTGACGTCATTTTCGCGGGAAATGTAGTTTTTTACTTGTAGGCCTATACTGCCTACTGGTGTTTTTAAAAGTCATGTTTGAGTTTATGCTTTTCTGAATAGTTGAATGAAAAAAAAACCAAAACAAAAATTTTTTTGTAGTTTATTGCAATGTTTTGCAATTTGTGTAGTTACTATGGACTTAATGCATACATATTATTAAAACGTGAAATGCTCCCAGAAATGGCACTACAGCATGTAAAAATATAAAGTAAGCTCTGGCGGACTTGGTTCTATGGTAGGTCTTAAAAGGTTAAAGGTTTTTTTTTTGAGAATTTTAGTGCCACAAATCCTTTTTAAAAAGTATTAAACATATATATATAAAATATTGGCCAAAAAGAATGAGGTTTGTGTTTTCAGCTTTGAAATGTGTGAAGACTGGCATGCACAGCAGTGTTGGGGATTAACGGAATACATGTACCGGCGTTACGTATTTAAAATACAAAATATGAGTAACTGTATTCTGTTACAGTTACCGTTTAAAAAGGTGGTATTCAGAATACAATTACTTTGTTGAAATAAAAGGATTACACGGCGGTCTTTTCCTGTTTCATATGTTAGATTGTGCCCTCTCTATTTGTTACAGGCATAGCCCTAGAATGTAGCCTCATGGGCAGTGTAGTCCAGTTGTAAGTAAGCTATTAAGACTCGACTGTACACTGTGTTCGTGTTTTCCTCCGAAACAATACGTTCTGTTGAAGCAGCCTTTCAACGCCTCTCTTTGTCTCTCGCTAGCAAAGTTGACCCAGACAAGAAAGTAAAGCTAGTTTTCGGCTACGAGCCCGATACGAACCCGACGTATTAGCCAGAGGTCCCTTTACTACGCTAACCTGTTTTATATACGCACGGAATAGTTTTCTATATGAGATCGCTGCAAAAAGTGAAGCCTTACCTAATGTCCACCCTACTGTTACTCATTTTATAATAAGATTTAAAAATCTAGTTGGTATTGGTATGACGAGTAAGCTTCAGTAATAGTAATAAATCACACAGCAATATAACACTGAGCAGTTCCACTGGGTTTTAATAAAAACTCACACAATGTGATCTAATCTTTATCAAAGTGAAAATAATACAAGCTGTCACAGTTCATCCTACTTGACTCGATTTGGCAATGAGATTCCTGTCAGGTTAGGTGTCTGACTGAATCTAAGAAGTTCCTTGAAAAACGGGCAAACACGCCTGTCATTCACAGGTCTCTCCAGCATCCCTCTTAATGACCAAAAGGTGCCCTGACCTTCTGTGGATATGTGTATGCGTGACACTTCACTGCCAGCCTCCTGCTTGGCACCTTTAGGGGTTCTTCTTTCCTCACTGGTCACGTCCAGCCTCCTTCACCTCCACCTATTCTGTCTTCTTCTGCCTCTGCTGCTAGTCCAGCCTCTACACTCCTCACTGTGCTCTTCTACATTCTCTGCTTGACAAAGCTGAACAATTTCATAGTTAATATTGATGTCAGCTTTGATTTTACATAAAAAGCTGAACGTTAGTTCCACATACTACCAAAAACGTGGTATTATAGGATACACGAGTAAACGCATGTTCAGCAGCATGAAGCAGAAACCACTGCTTTTCTGCACAGTTCAGTGTGCTAGCATGTTGAACAGTGGTTCTTTGTTAGAAGACAGAAACATTCTCCCTGTGTGATCACCACAGGCCTCACACACACACACACACACACACACACACACATACAAACTAATGGAGCTTATGCCTCAGAATAGTTGCCCTCCTATGAAAGTTTAATAAGTAGGGAGAGGGGCCAGTCAAAATTCACACACACACACACACACACACAAAACACACACACACACACACACACACACACACACACTTAATGAGGGGTGTCTCACACGTAGTGGTTCAACTGACGCCAGCAGTGGTGGGAGAAAGGAAGGTGTCTGAGTGTGTGTAAGTGCGTGTGCGTGAGTGTGAGTGTATATACATTGCGGTGGGGGTATTTGAAGGTGTGAATCAAACACTTAACTAAGCTTCTCCACTCGTGCTCTCCCAGGACTTACACAAACACCTTAGGCTGCCTGTCATATTTCTGTACACTGACTATATGAAGCAATTCCTGACTACATCACACCCCAACCACAGTTTTTAGTAGTATGCTCAGCTTGTGCTCGACTAAGCATAAGCTTAGAATAACCTGCAGTAGATGCACTACTGCACATTTCATTCACTCTATTCATTTCATGATGGGGCAGCGTAGAATAAGACTACTGGAGCATTTATTTTTATTCCAGCCCATTCATTCTCTTTCCTTCTTAGCAGACTATGCCTTCCTAACTTTGACAATTACTGAAGCTGGTCTCAAGTATTGCAACTGTATGATAAGAAGATTTTGATATGCGACGATAGGACTCGTGCCTACAACGCTGTGCTGCTCCAGTTTTGCGTATTACGACACAAGCCAAACTGAAAGTTTGATATGATGAAGTGTAAAATGAAAATACAGAATTCACTGTCTGGGAACCAGAGACACCTGACTGAAATTTAATGGCATTTTTGAGTCTAGATCAAAGCAGCGGTCTGACCAAAGCGCAGGCCAATACTGCTATATGAATCCAAGCTACAGTTATGTGAAAGAGAAGGTTTTCACAGGAGTCTATACTGAAACTAAGCTCATGCTCACGTCTAGAAATTTGGAGTAAGTAGGAGCCAGGTGCTGCTCATCAGATGCACTTCATTAACTGAGCATCAGCAAGTGTGAGCTCCTATATAAAAGCAGAGGTTTTGGTAGTTTACAGGTCTGGAGCTCTCAACTGCGTGTTAGCACAAAGCCACAATCAGTACTGGACAACACAGCAAACTGTGCAATGCTCGGAGAAACCGCACAAAACCTCAAAGCGAGACTGCACTGGTGGAGGGGTAATGATATGGGTTTGTTTCACAGCTACAGGGCCTTGGCACCTTTCAGTCACTGAAATGGGCAGACTTAAGAGCGACAGGACTATGTGTCGCTTAATCTTTGATTTTATCTATTTTTTGCTGTGTTTTACTTGCATCTATTTGAAAGAGTGAGTGTAAACACAATTTTTTTTTCATTTCATAAGCTCAAATATGCAGAAAATGGGTTTAAATGTTAAACAAATGTCTTCAAGTCAGAGACTGTTGCATATAATTAAATTTTTGCTTAATGCAATGTGCATAAAATTAAAAGATTAAAAGTAATAAAACGAGTTTTTAAAAGAGACTTTTTCATTTGATTCAATTTTACATGATGGATTATGCAGAAAAAATAGAATTTGGCTGAAAGGGCTGAAATTACTTTTGAAAAAAGGTAATCAGTAAAGTAACGGGATTACTTTCTTGGAGAAGTAATAAGTAATTAGTACCTAATTACTTTTTTCAAGTAACTTGACCAACACTGACTGGGACAAAGATCTCAAGCAAAAAGAAACGAATGAAGGTCGAAGTTTAGACCTCAACACGACTGAAACGGTGTGGTTGGACATTAAGAGAGTTGCATCTACTGAATCATTGGGTGAACTTTTTCACATGGCACTATCAGTATTGTTAGATCTCACAGGACAGTAACAGATTTTGAAAATGTTCAATAATCAAAAATATTTCAGATGCTATATAATGTCTTGGGACTACCACAATGGTTTTTGGGACATGAAAAAAAAATTCTTTATAAAAGTGTTGATTTTTCTCATTTCTTTATTGTTTACCTCTTTCAGTCGCCCTCTGATGAGTGTTTGCCTGTTTGATATACAATGCGGTGACTCGTGACGTTATAATTTCAAATGCATAACATCAGCGCACAATTATGTATTCACTGGTTTTCAAGCAAGCAAACAAATTTGGAGTGAAACCTGTCGACATATAGGAGCTTGTAGCCCGGAGCTTCTGGCGCGGTTGCATTTTATGGGAACTCAAATGATAATAATTAGTCGGCAGAAGAGTTTCTGATCTTCCAGAGAAAATGAGATAAAAGCTTTTGGAGCTTCTGTAGGAAAGCAAATACAAAAAGAAAGCGCTACCAAGTTCAGGTTTGTATATTTTGAAACCCTAAATGCATTTCACTGCTCCCGCTTCTTCTCCTGTCAGAGTTACTTGTTGAGTATTTGCCTCTCCCTCAGGCCTGAGCTGTTGCTGCAGCTTTCAGGATGTGTTTGTTGTTTCTTGAACTTGCCCAGCCAATTAAGGTTAATGTGACAGACATGATTTAAGTACATGAAAGCATCTGTGGCTTCCTGGTAAAATACCTCACTGGAGAGGTACTCCAAAGACGCGCGTGTGTGTGTATATGTGTGTGTATGTGTGTTAGGTAAGACACACGGGAGCTAAAACAAGCCCCGAGGTTGTAAATTATCAACGATCTCGGGAGAAAACTCTCTCTTTGATATAAAGACATGGCACCCAGGATTTGTGGAATGCACTGTCAAAAACTGCCTGATACATCCAGACATGTTTACTCGGTTCATGTCTTTCCACAAACCAATCAGCGGGCAATAATGTTTAGGCCCTGGGTAAACTGGGTATAGTGTTTCGGTTCATTTAGCTGTTGATCAAATGCAGATCTTGAATTTTATCATTAAAAAAAAGACAGTTTTCCATTTTCAGCATTTGTTTTAAATTTATGGTAAACACAGTCGTGGCATATTGAGTAAATCGTAAAACATGACAAAACAATATTAAAAAGATGGAAGAATACAAAGAGCAAACAAATCTGTCCAAGTTACAGTGGCTAGCTGCAACGGGCCATACTGGGGCCTAAATGAGCTTTGCAGGGAATGTCCAGTGGCCCATTTTCTCATAATGAGCATGGTTAAAAAAAGAAGAAGAAGAAGATTTTTTTAAAGCTACATAAACTGATTTATAGCTGTAAAGTTGCAGGTTTGTGAGCAAGGTTTGCATCGTGTATGGACCTTTTCAGTTTCCAGTTATTTTGCACTACATAGGTTTGGACACTTTCGCTAACTGATTGGGAAAAGGCTGTTTGGGTTAAAATACATCCCTTTAACTCTAGATGACATAGCACCAGGTTATATCACTGCCAAAGGACACTGAGACACACCAGTTGGTTTGGCATAACAGTTCCATTTAGGTGTCAGGAATGAGCATGGCTTTGGTTCTTCATCATCAGACTCTGGTCCATTCATTTACAAGATAGTCTGTGTAACTTCTTGGTGTCTGTGCTGCCATGCTCCTAGTGTGATCTCATCTCTGGCATTCATTAAAATCACACATGCAGACCCACCACATGTCCAGAGCAATGGTGGTCCACCGTCTGATGATCTGCAGCACCCGGTGGGAAAGTGAATCCTACACGGTGTGCAGGAGATTCGGGACTAGTCCAAGTTCTCACCTATTAAAACGAAACAAATCACCCCCTCAAAGAGAGGGCAAAATCCCCGCTAATAGCTGCAAAAGCCTGTCGTGGGCCTGCACATTCAGTCACTCACACATACACACACAGAAAATAGAGACAGTGATGAATTGTACTGGGAAAATCCCTGCTGTACGGATCCTTCAAAGGCTAAAACCTGCAAAGCTCTTCAAGCAATAGCCTCACAGCACTAAAAGTGAGCTTGCTTTCCCCCAGTAAAGGGAATTAGGCTGAATGAAAAGCACTGGAAAGTCATTCAGACACTTTATTAAGATCTCAAGTCATAAAGCCACTGGAAAGCCATCGGATCCATGGCCATTTGGACTCCGTCTCCTATGGACAGCAATCAAAACGTTTGATGCATACCGTACATCTGGCATAGTGCTTGAGTACCGTGTCTCCTATATTGGGGTCCAGTTAAGAAAACAATTGCAGAGGTGAGTTGCAACCAGTGTTTTCTGTAAGGCAGTGGAGTTCAGTTCACCTAAACAATCCAGCAGCTGAAACCTGGAAACTTTACCACAACACTCAATTGGAAATGTTGGACACATAAAAATTTCAGTTAAAACCAGGCCAAAGAACTCTTGGACACTCAAGGAGTCTCTAGATACAGTCATAAAGCATCAACATGTTATATCATGCTGATTGAGCCAGCATGGAAAGGCTGAGTTTAAAAAAATACTATAGATAATTTTAGTGGACTCAATGTTTTGTTTTTCTTTTCTGTCAATCTGAACATTACACATATATATATAACATCATGGCATTCATATACTACATGCTAGGTGAAGTGAATAACACAGATTATCTCTTCATCGTGGTACCTGTTAGTTGGTGGGATATATTAGGGAAAAGGCGATATTTTGTCCTCCAAGTTGACGTGTTAGAAGCAGGAAAAATGAGTAAGCATAAGGATTTGAGAGTTTGAAATTGTGTTGATTAGATGACTGGGTCACAGCACCAGAATTGCAGCTCTTGTGAGATGTTCCTAGTCTGCAGTGGTCAGTGTCTATCAAAAGCCATACAAGGAAGGAACAGTGGTGAACCAGCACCAGGGTCATGAGCGACCAAGGTTCATCGATGTATGTGGCGGGCAATGGCCGGTCCGTGCGGTACTCCCATGCCTCGACGGGTCAGGGCTGTTTTGGCAGGAAAAGGTAACCAACACAATATTAGACAGGTGGTTATAATGTTATTTCTTATCAGCATATAGTTCTTGTTTATTACACTTTTTAATCCACTTCCCATACATTTGCAATACAATAATCATTCTATCTCATAATTGACATTGGAAAAAATGTATCTGGAGTATGACTAGTGGTACAGTTAACAGCATGCACAGACATCAAAGAGTTAAAACTGAGCAAACTGTGTTAAAATTGTGGAAATTGGTGATGACTATTGATAGCAACTCAGCTAATCAAGTGTTTCTGGTAGCACAGGGTGGCCCAACACCTTACTAAGACAAATGCAAACCCCCAATAATCCACAATTTTTGTGAACAAACACACATCTATGCTGCTCAATTAACTTTAAAATAAGAAAAAATTCTGAATTGCTTAAATTTAAAGCCCTATTCTACACTTCCTGTACAAAGCTACACTTCCGTAAGCCATCACATCCTTCTATCCAAAGTCTTCTGACGTTCGGGTTGGTTACTGTAAAACAATATCTAATGCAGCCTGCATTTACAAAACCACTCATCTTCAAAGACTCATGCGCAGCTGTGATGGGAAAAGTCATTTCAGATCCAAACAAAGATTACAATAAAATGCAATTGTGATGTGAGCCTTCACATATGTTCAGACCTTCAATATCATGATGTTTCTTTCCATTAATTTCAATTTCAACTTTGTGCATCTGGCACTGAGTCATAGGAAACATACAAATCAACAGACAGCACAGCAATAAGTGGAGATACAGTTACAGCGTCTTGTGCTTACACAGGAAGTCTGTGCTGCTTCGGCTCCACTGGCTGACTGAAAACCTTTCATATCCTTGAGTGACGCATTTTATCTGTCAGAGGAGACAGGATGCCTTTGCAGTTATGTAGTGGCAATCTGAGAGGGTGGGTAAAGAAATGAAAATATCCTGGTGAACATCAGGCGTCAGACCAAGTCTCTCTCTTTGTTTACTTAAATAAGATGAAGAGGAAGGAAGACAAGAGGAAATAAAAGAAGAGACCAGAGCAGATAGTGTTGACGTTATGCTAGAAGTATAAAAACACAAGGCAGATGATATAATACAAATGATGGAGGTGGAAAGATCGATCCAAATATCGATAAATATCAATTAAAAAGTTGGTATTGGTATCGGCTCGATACTAGAATGATAGGATTGATATTTTAAGTACTCTACTCTAAATTTAGTCTGCAGTCCACTAAATTATGTTGATTACTTGTCTTGTCTTCCTCCCCTCACCCCCAACTAGTCACAGCAGATGGCTGCCCCTCCCTGAGTCTGGTTCTGCTGGACATTTCTTCCTGTTAAAAAAGGGGTTTTTCCTTCCCGCTGTCGCCAAGTACTTGCTAAAAGGGGGCCGTCTGATTGTTGGGTTTCTCCTTATCATTGTAGTCTTTAACTTACAATATAAAGCACCTTGAGGTGCTGTTGTGGTTTAGTGCTGTATACAAAATAAAATTGAACTGAATTAAATTATTTTTCATGGAAATAACAAGCCGTATGAAAAATGTCTGAACCTCTTTGTGTTGACTGTCACATCTATTTTATTTATAGGCTATGGCACATTTAACAAAAGACATTGACCCATAGTATTGCCTTTATAGGATCAATGCATCAGTATCAGCTGACCCTGTATATTCTTGGTATCGGATCAATACCAAAATTTGCAGTATCGCATTCCACTTACAAAAGAAGTGCCTTTTAAATTTCCTGAGAACTACATTCATTAGAATTAAAATAGAACATGTTAAATATGAAATATTATGAATATTGAAATATAAAAAAATGTAAAAATAATAACATTCAGTATAATAATCAAACTATTTTGTCTCAGTAACCCTGCATGTCTGCCATATGGACAAGCCAAGAAATATCAGTGGTGAATCGACGACTGCATAGAATTTTTTAAAAATTAGATGACCAAAAGCAGATTGTTGCAGTGACCAAATGGTTGACTAGACAACACTTTTAACCTCTGTGCGACCACTTTCGTTCAAATGTCTTGATGCACACTCAATCATCCAGGTAAGTAAATCTCCAAAAGTTGATTCTGTTCATCTGGGCGTAGCGTTTTCAGTGGGAGAAACATTTCGCCACTCATCCAAGTGACTTCATCAGTCTCAGCTGACCTACAGGTTTCTGAAGAAGTCACTTGGATGAGTGACGAAACATTTCTCCCACTGAAAACGCTACGTCCAGATGTACAAGTCAACTTTTGGACACTTTCGGTTCAATTTTAAGGAAGTTGCAGGAGTGGCATGGTGGGAGGCAACTTGTCTCCAAACAATTGCAGTCTGACTCAGACTGGCTGGTGATGGTTTAAAGACAAGTTGCAGTTGAATTTTTAAACCCAGACAGATGAGTGTAACTGATGTGCAACGTGTCACTTCACAATATGCAACCAGTTCAGGCCTGCATAATTTTGCAGTGAAATTGTCATTCTGCGGCAACTACATCAATATTTGTCGTAGAATATCTGTTACAAATCTACATGTTTTTAACTAGACTCTAAATGCAAGTTTATGTGAATTGTTGCTATGTTGATACCAACAGTTTCCACAACACAGGTGTAGTTTTCATCGTACCACAGTTTATCCATGTATTATCACAAACAGTTGCCAACTTTACCCTATTCAATCTCAAAGAAAATATAAAAGTTCCCACACGTGAGTCACACATAGCAGGAGGGGGGTTGGTTCTGGTTATTTGTGCTTTACTAATCCATTTGGTTGTAATGTTAAGTAATCGGTCATATCACAGCAATTAAAAACTTGGCAATTTCACACAGACGAAAACATGATTGCAGGAACTGTGGTCGGTAAAATTCTCCAGGACTTACCACACATACCTGCGGTTAGCTTCCTAAATTGTTGACTTCATGTTCGACAATGCAAATCTCATTAAACGTGCTGAGCTGCACAAAGACAAATGGGCTGAAGTTAACAAGGCGGAGAGCATCTGGTAAAAGGAAATCTTGGATCTTAACAAGGCCAAGCCACACAGACAGAGCAACGTGGTGTAAAAAGACGTTATATGGAGATAGGAAGAGGATAGCTTTATGGGACAGCTGTTTAACCCAAGAGCAGAAGGAAGTGTTAAAGGATGCTACCGAAGCGTGCTGGCATCAACAGTCCTTCATGACTTTATCCTGCATCCTAAAGAGTTTGTGGAATAGTTTGCCAGGATAATTTCATCAAGACTTTCCAGGATTTCTGGATAAAGACGGCACATGTTTCTACCTGCCTGCGTGACTTTGTTGAAGAGGGAAGACTCTAATTTTAAGTGAAATTACTGTAATTGAGAGTATTGTTGTTTAAAACATCTGAATGAAAATGATACTGATCTTCATGACAGCGTCAACATGGCTTGAAATGAATGATTCACGTCTGCCTACGAATTCAGATGGCTGGTTTCTCTCGGTAAATCTAACTTGAGGGAACCTCAAATATTTTGGCTGTTAATTTTACTGTTGCTGATTAGCATAACCCAGCGTGCAATTTAGCATGCAGGAGCAAATCATTCCAGCTTAACAATTTCCAGACACATTCAACATCTTATCGCACTTGTACACGCATAAAAGTGATTCTTCGGGATCTTTGAATCCCATAGCATTCCTCATTTCTTCGTGGGCACTGTAGCTGTTGTCTCCGTCTTTCCTGACTCATGGGGGCCGGCTGGCTGCCATGAAAGGAGGGAGGGTGCTGTCCTTCTCGTTAGCATTGGGACCATTTAAAGCTGATTATATGGAGCTGGCTGTGCCATAAAGCTTCCCTTCATGAGAGATCACCCAGGCAAACCGCACGTCCGACTGTCAATATGATGGCCGTTGCCGGGTCGGCCAAACGCAGATTGCTGGAATGCGGGGGTGTTTAATCAGAAGACAAATGCCATATTTTGTGCAGTTTGTTTTTAGGGCCCAGCAGGCGGGTGGTTATGTCTCCTTAAATTTGTGGTGTTATATAAACCTGCATTAAGCACATTTTTCTCTCATGCTTCTGTACTTACTTCATATTAATATACCTGTGTGTTTTTGTGTGTGTGTGTGTGTGTGTGTGTGTGTG
This sequence comes from Perissodus microlepis, assembly GCF_051167445.1. Lineage (NCBI taxonomy): Eukaryota > Metazoa > Chordata > Actinopteri > Cichliformes > Cichlidae > Perissodus > Perissodus microlepis. The sequence continues at coordinate 21,379,375 of NC_140468.1, read as the reverse complement.
TGTGTGTGTGTGTGTGTGTGTGTGTGTGTGCGTGTGCGTGCGCATGTTTGTGAGAGATAATTTGTGGCTGATTTTCTAGAAGTGAGAGAAAGTTAATGCACACGTGCTTAAGTGCACTGTGTGTATACATGCAGAAAAGCATAGTATGTCTAAGTTTGTGCAAGAGAGATATAAAAAAGGAAAGTACTTTGGGCACGTTAACATTTAATTATATGTGCATGTGTGTGCGTGTGTGTGCGTGCATGCTGTGCCAATGGCCCAGTGTGGCCACCCATGATGACTGTGGGGCCTCAGAGTAACACAGCTTGAAGCAACAGTGAAACAAAACACACTTGAACCCCGATGACTTTCTCTGTAAGTAGCCATTTAATGGTGCTGCCCTGAAAATACAAACAGCACAGTAGCAACCATTGTGTGAGACTGCCTTCATGCATCTAGCCTGTTTTGACACTTCTGTCCTCCATTCAGCAGAATGCATAAAGAAGGGCCATAGAAGAAATGTTCTCTGTGGGAAAACTGACCACAATTTAACTGCTGATCTGGAGTCAGATGTGCTCCTTGGAATTCTGTTTGTTATGCTAGCTAGCCAGCAGGGTTCAGTGTTTATGGCACTTGGATAAGTGCAGCATAGAAATGTACATTTAAAACAGTATTTTTTTAATGGTTTAGAGCACGTCACTTCAGGGCTTTGATGGAAATGATAATGCCGATCCACGCTTAATTTTCAATTTTAGTGATTTACACTGCTATTCAAATATAGATTGAATTCCTAAATACTGGGCACGCGTTTCATTTTAAACACTTGCTATGGTTTTATGGACCCTAATATTCCAGTTATAACCAACATAAAGGGATCTTAATGGTTTGTGGACTACCATTCTTAAGCCAAGAGTTTAGCATGTTGGCCATTGCCTTGGATATTTGAAATCAAAGTAACTAGTAGGATGAGAGGACGCAAACTCGCACAAGATAGATTGGTAGCAAGGTTCAGCCATTGCTCATTAATAAAAATCTACCAAAAACTAGGAAGGATTTTTTTTAGCTGAGCTGAACACCAAACAACAGGAGGGACCTGACTGAGAACTTGTGAGAGCATTAGTTATTTTTCACACGGTCGCCACAGCCTAAAGCACTGCCAGCTTTACTGTCCGTTCAGCACTAAATGGGACCAGAAATTAAATCAGCATCATACTTGATCATAGATGACACATCAGAGTTGACATTTGCAATCAAGACTATTAACTGTTCAGTGTGGAGTACATTTTTTTTAGTCTTTAAAACAATCCGGCTTCTTATCATAAGCAGAGAAGTCATTCCCCGACATGCACTTTGCAGCTTGGAAAAATTGGCGGGCTTTTGATCACAAGGTGATTGCACAGGTTGCAACCTGTCTCCAAACAATCAGGGTCAGACTGAGTGCAGTCACTCCCAGACAGATCGGTTTGAAAATAGTCTGATTTCTAAACACAAACAGATTGCTAAACATGTTGCAATCGATGGCTGGTTGTGTCATTGCAATGCAGCAAATATGCCTAAATTTCTGTTTCAGGTCTATGAGGTACTGGCTGAACTTATGATTTGTATGTACACAGCAACAAATTTGCTACAGGTGGCAACAGTTTTGTGATTTTAACCAATTTTTCTCAGTGAATTGCAGGATTATCACAAACAGATTGGATGTAATTGACAGCTTGACCCCATTCAGTTGCACACTGATGGCAGGCTGATTTTGGATTATTGCCATTTAATCGCAGTCTTGACGCACCAAACTCCCTTTGAAGACAGCAACCGAGCCCATTTTTCAGAGGCAATGGGATAGCAAGTTTATTGCACATGATTGGAATCATTTTTGATCATGCCGTGGTCTCCACCACCATATTGATCTTCTGTTGAGAGTGTCCTTTTTAATGGAAAAGTTTGCCATGTGTAGATTTTGTCCTTTTGTGCACGTTAACACTGGACTCAAAATCACATTGTGTGTAAATGTCTAATCCAAAATCTTTGATCAAAAATGAAAAATGAATGATGCAACTGGAGCCAAATTTGCAATCTGTAGCTTTCCAACTACAGTGACAATGACGACTGAACATCATTACAGAAAAGCCTCGGAAAAGCTACAATTACTTTTACTTTATTGTTTTAAATCCCTGTGCCTGGCACAGCTGTCATTTTCTTCACTCCCAGTGAACCAGACCTTGGCATTATGCATTTTCTGAAATGCATTTGAACTGGATAATAAAGTCGAGCATTTATCGCTCACGCTCATGTTTCATACTTCGTAAATCTCTGCGTAAAATGCATTAGAAACCCGCGGTTACGTTTAGTTTTAAGACATCAATAATAGTAACTCCATGTTCTGAAGAGAACTTAAAAAAGAAGTCATGTTTTTGATTTGTGTAGGATTACTTTTAACAAAAGACATCTGTCTTTAACCAAAAATGTGGAGTACCATTTGGGCATACATGTTTTATAAAACAAACAATAAATAAGGTAGATTTACACTGGATTAAAAACGTACATGACCTCTCCAAACACTAAATAAGAGCCGGGCTTTTGGCAGAGAGGCATTTGTAGGAGACTGTACATTTTGTTCCAGGCCTTTTGAAGGATGCAGGATAAATAAATGCATGAAGGTTTTCATGGCAGTTTTTCCTTAAACACATTTAAAAACCTGCGGGTGGTGGTGCCAGGTAGCCTGGGCTGGCTTCTGGAGATTAGGAAGACTTGTTATGTCTACCATTCGACTTTTTCATTCCGCGTAGCTGCATTTTGTTCTGTAATTGATTGCTGGTTACTTTGATTTGGGACAGACCTATGATGACGGCATGAAGAAATAAACCTGAATTTGAAGTAGAATTTCAACTGCTACCTCTATTACAGCCAGAGAATTAGAGAAAATATGCATTAAATATAATAATATATTATTATATAAATAATATGCATCCATGGTGAACATATAAACAGTATTTAGCATGATTAGATGCACCAACTCTAGAATGGATGTGGATAACTCAAGGCTTTACTGTAGAGGATTTTCTGTGTTGTCCAAACCTTGAACTCTACGACGTGATAAGACCGCATTCTGGCAAGAGACAACTTTTACTTGAAAATCTTTGTTGGAAACCATCCGGGTCAGTCATTCTTGGTCTCCTGGGGCTCCGGAGTACTCTTACCAACCACTACTTTGTTTCTTAAGTGGGGAAATAAATAACCGAAATTTGTGTCTTCCATGTCGATAAGCTCAAACCATTTAACAGGAATGCTGTTTTCCGCTTCTCGCTGGACCTCAGCGACCTCTGAATATTCTCAATGTGCATGAATCAAAAACCACGGGAGTTCAGCCAGACACGTACAACGATCAGAAATATGTAGAGGGTGACACACCCCAAATCGCTTGGAATGTCCTGCATTTGTGGGTGCAGTGTTTTGAAGAATGATAAATGAATGCAATCTATAAATCTAATACTCTTTCTGTATTTTTTTTGATCAGCGCGGCATGATATAACAATGTTTTTTCCACCTTCAAAAGAATCCATGTGCTCCTTTGCACTGTAGCTCACTGTGAAAACAAATGTAAGAGTGTCAGAATCTAACAGAATAACCATAAAGTGCACGAGTTGTGTTTTCATATCAGTAAATCATGAGATTACACTCTGCTTCCTGCCAGTCATTTGATGCCCACAGGAAGAAACCGAAGTGCTACAGGGAACGCTCCGTCAAAAATGTGCAACTTTATAGACCCTGGCACGTCAAGGATCCAACGGGGTCATATTAGTATTTTAACATAAACCTGCAAATGTTATCAAGTTATTGCAGAAAAAAGCAGCTTTGGTTCAGATGCTGTGCAGACCTACTTCCTTGTTATATAATTGGATGCAAGCAGTTAACAGCAATCCCCATGTAAATGCTTACACAGCATGGCTTGATTTCCATTTCAAAATTGGGTCTGATATCAGCAGTGCGTCAACCCTCTTAGTGCTTTGGTTTTATTCCCCACAGTAACTGTATTTGCATTGTTTCGTGTACTTTGTGTGGTAGAGCTATACTGTGCTATGCACATTACAAAACTGCTGTGAGATTGCACTTAATAGAAGGCTGCTGCTTTGGAATAACATATTTTTCTTCACTGAGTTGCAGAGTGCCAGTCTTAGTAGCTGCTGTAACCCTGAAATATACTTTTTGAGAGGCACATGTTCGTTACAGCATTGCTTAATTATGGGAAGCATTTGATAGCTTTCTGTGATGTGTGATTTGGAGACAATGGCACTAGTAAAAGACAGGAGGCCAAGCTGGAAATTAGAAATGAGTGCATCAGACAGGTGTTCTGAAGATAAAGTTAAAGAGGCAAAGTTGAGATGGTTTGGGCATGTGCAGAGAAGACAGAGTGGATACACTGGGCAACGGATGCTGAGTATGGACCTGAGGAGGAAAAGAGAAAGACCACAGAGGAAGTTCATGGAGGACATGCAAAGGGTTGGTGTTACGGAGAGGGATGCTCTCCCCTAAAGGCAGCAGCCCAAATAAAAAGAAGAAAAACAGCAATTTAATCCAAGTCTTTAAAAGGACGTATGAGAAATATGTGAGTGAATGAATGAAACTATGGATGTGCCAGTAAAGTCCAGTAAATGGGCTGTAATAGGCCCAAGATGTTATCCTTTAGCAATGAAAAATAAATGGCTTTGGTCACGTCTGTTCAACATTCGTCTTCCTCTTGCTGCTGCACTTTTACCCAGCCGGGAAACCACATGCATAGTCTATATGATCTAGTCCATATCTAAAGACAATACAGGATGGGCTTCCGTCTGGAGTGCCACTGGGGTTTTTGTATTGGCAGTCTGAAGAGATCATGTTTTGTATCCCACTTAGTGGTTTTGGGAGAGCAAAGACACTTGCGGAAATTAAAGAACTATTTTTTTTGTGGAAACAAAGATCATCTGTCTCTCGTCTTTTTCTCTTTTGACAGGAAAAAGAATGTCTGAGGGTGGTGATTAATGAAACCATGGCGAGGGTACAGTAAGTCAGGAAACATGCTCACACGCAGTCAAACAGAGCCCAGGCACCTGGAAGAGGCATGGATATAATATCCATCACAGTGAGAAAGGATGACACATTTTATGTAGTGAAACGTTAGCCTCCACCAGCCGGCTCAGCTGTGTGTCCTGGGGCATATGTCTTTGGCACACACACACACACACACACACACACACACACACACACACACACACACACATATGCTGGAGCTGAAGGAGCCTCAACTGTCATCTGAAGTTAAGGATGGAATCTTAGTTAGAGAGAATAATGGTGTCATTATTACAGTGAGGTCATCGCAGATGGAGCAACCAGTGTCACATCTACACACATTCATAAACACAGAAGCAGACAATAACCCACTACACACCTATTCATACGGAAAGACATAATAATAATAATAATGTATACTTTATTGATCCCCGTGGGGAAATTCCTCTCTGCATTTAACCCATTCACTCAGTGAAGCAGTGGGCAGCCACTGGGACGGTACCTTGCTCAGGGGTCCCTCAGGGTAGCCGTTCAGTGGATTCGAACCCCCGACCTTCCGATCATGGGGCCACCATAGGCATCCTTACACATATAGACCTGTCCACAGTCCACACACATGGGCCGCAATGGAAATATCACTTTTTACTGCCCCTCACAGGTTTGTGAAGCACCATGAAATGTTCAGGAAACAGAGCAGCAGCAACTGAGCGTGCTCCCAACCGCCAACCGCTAGGGTCTGGAAAAGCTGTGGTCGCTGTGGCTATCCATTGAGGTTTGATGGGAGAAACAGCAACTCAAGATCAGTGACGTAACCTCCCAGGTTTGTCCAGATGAAGTCCAGTAGGTGTTTTTTTTCACCAACTGTTGTGTTTCAAGTGTGTCTGATTCTGAACAGAATGCTAGAGGTTGTCCTAAAAGGGAAAACTCAGAGAAGCCTGTTAACCTCACTCAAGAATGGAGCTTTTTAACACATGTATAATGTAGAAAATCCTTTCTAAGGCTCTGTGACTCTAACCAATCGAGAAAATTTGGAACACTATGGGTGGCTGTAGGAGGTAGAGCAGGTCATTTACTGATTGGAAGGTTAGTGGTTCGATCCTGCCTCACTTTCTGATGCATCATCAAAGTATGGAGTTATTGAGCACTTAAAATCATAGAAGAAAGTGATTATGTGAATGGGTGAATATGGCATGTTGTATTGAGCGCTTTGCGTACTCTGGGGGAGTAGAAAAGCGCTATATAAGAATCATTCAATTTACCATAACAGTGGTGAACCTTCCCAGGAGCGGCCAGCCTACCAAACTACTTCAAGAGCACATCAACGACTCATTCGGGAGGTCACAAAAGATCCCAGAACAACATCTAAAGAACAGCAGGCCTCGTTTGCCTCAGTTAAGGTCAGAGTTCATGATTCAACAATAACAAAATGGCATCCACGGAAGAGATCCAAGGAGAAAACCACTGCTGACAAAAAACAACATCATCTCATATTTGTCAAAAAACATCTTGATGATCCCCAAGACTTCTGGAAAAATATCCCGTGGACTGACGAGACCAAAGGTGAACCTTCAGAGAGTTTGAGTCCCGTTAAAATTGGCATAAAACTGACAGAACTAACAGAGGATTTAATAAAAAAAGATAACAGTCAAACATGGTGGTGGTAGTGTGACGGTCTATAGCTGTGGTCAGGATGTGGACGACTTCCTGTAATTGATGGTCTCTAACAGAAATGCCTGAAAGAAATGTTTATGCCCTGAAGTTCATGCTCACTTGGGTTATGTGCAGGACAATAAGAAACAAACCAACAAGTCCACATCTGAATGTTTCAACAAAAAACTACATTTAGAGTGGTCTAATAAAAGTCTGGATTCGAATGAGATTTAGCTGTATTGGCATGACCTTAAACAGGCTTTTCACTCTTGAACCCCCCCCCCATGTGGCTGAATTACAACAATTCTGCAAAGAAGAGTGGGCCAAAATTCCTCCACAGCAATGTGAAAGACTCGTGGCCAATTATCATAAACGCATGATTGTAGTTCGTGCTGCCAACGGTGGCACAACCAGTTATTAGGTTTAGGGGGCAATGACTATCACTCACAGCCAGGTAGGTTTGCAAAACATTTAACCTTAATAAATGAAAGCATCATTTAAAAACTGCATTTTGTATTTATCTTTGTCTAATATTCAATTTTGTTTGATGATCTGAAACATGTAAGTGTGACAAATATGCAGTAAGTTAAGAAATTTCACTACACTGTACACGGATATTGTGATGATTTTTTTTAAATGTATGTTGGCCAGCATGTAGATGCTGTTTTATGTCACTGAAAACTGAGATTTTGAAAAATTGCAGGGTGAAGATTTTCAGCAACTCTATTTCTGCGTTTATGTGTGGAAGGAAAAACACAGATTCTCTATTGCAATGTCAAAGGTGTGCACTTGGTCTCCTTTTTGACATCAGACACTTCTCTATTTTGCTTTGCTCTTAACAGTACCTGACATTGTTTTTTGGGTTTTAAAGTGGCTGGAGATATTTTTCAAAAGAATACCAGAAAATGGCGTTATTTTAGCTACCAATTTTAGCTATTCGTTCATTCAGCTAGAGTGTATTACATATCATTAACATTACTTTGGCTAACATATATGCCACATGTACATACTTTTAATTCAGTATGTTTATTTTTATGTGAGCTGAAGACATATTGACTTACCATTAGTGAACCAGAATAATTGATTCCACTCTGGTTCCATCCTTGGATCCCCAATTAGGACGAGAGCACAGATTTTCACATAGAGTCACGCGTATGCAATTACACATGCACATCCGTGCATTCACATGCGCACTAAACAGACAGGAATACACACACTAATAACACATATACTTTACCAATCTGATGGTCTGTCTGCTCCGCTAATAGCCAAGCAGACAAAGACAGTTAGACTGATAGTTCCTGCAATTCTCTGTAATGATGGACAGAGTTGAAGTTATAGAACCTATAAAAAATTGAGAAAACTAAAGTAACAACAACAACCACAAAAACATACATACTTACAGTTATATTAGGATCAACTTCAGGTAGCGCTAAAGTTACATTCATATCAGTCTTGAGTCCTCAAGACTTCCAGAGACGCTACTGAGCACAAACTGGAGCACAAGATAATGTCAGGCTGTATTACTGACAGTAGCTGAAGCTCTGCACTGCCATCTTCTGGATTTGCATATATTGTAATAAATGGCAATGAGTTCATGGGACACATTTGGTTGAGAAACATGAAAAACAGCAAGGGCTGGAGAATCAAATGGAGAAATAACAGATCATTTATTATTCAAATATCAATGGCAACTTTAGAATTCTTCTCTCCTGCAAAAGCAATAATCACAGGCTTTATATTTTTTTGTATATTTCAATATATTGTCCTACCATACAGTAACAAATAAAGCATTAATATTTTTGATTGTTTTATTTTGGTCATTTCATGTCTGTTGATTTTGATCATCCTCTAATTCATACTTTTTACATAAATTCTAATATTGCCACCCTTTCTGCAAAATTATATGAAAAATAATAAAGACTTAAATTTGTGGTTTTGAAAGGCACCATATGTTTTTATACATAAAAGGAGAAAATACATATAAGGAAACTTGTTAAAATTAGAAAGAAGTACATTTCTGTATTTGAATGTGTAAAATGAATCTTGGTTTTGCTGCATTAATGACCCCCATATGTAGAGTCTTTATTGTGTAATCGAAGCTAACTTTGCTGATCCAGCTGAAGGATTTTATGCAAACAGACCCTTTCATCCAGGTTTCTTTCTATGGTTGAATTTATTGGGTATGAGGTCAAAAATCATAAATGATTCAGAACCTGCAGAAAAAGACTCTTTGTATCCGTAAATTCCCAAAAGGAAAAGCAACAGAACTGCCCATAGGAGCACAAATAAGAGGCGGAGATAGCTTGACCCCGCAGGTCAAAAGAACGCCTTTGCATTATGCAAAGTCGCTCTTTTTTCTGCACTTGCATGCGTGCATCCATCCTTCAATTCAAACCCCAGTCCACCTTGTAACAATCTGTGCATGCTGTGCATCAAATCATCCGTTCCGGGGAGTGATTGAAACAAGATGGACATCACACGGGGTGCACGATTTGTAAAATACATAGCAACAAATTATTTACAGGGATCTTTGCCACCCAAAAAACATTTACAGGGAGAGGAGTCTGAGTTTCTGCTGGGACGAATAAGACTTTTATGAGATGTGATGGACAGATACAAGGCTGAGATTTACGGCTCTGTTCATCCACGGGGATACATTAAGGAAGAGATGGAAAGGAGAAAGGAGCGAGAGAAAACGGCAAAGGGACGTGAAACGGGAAATAAACTGGAGGAACTAGAAGGGTGAAAAAAAGGGTAAAAGAGTTCTGTGGGAATTCCTTTCATTCACTGCCATTATCTTAATGTCAAATAAAAGAACAGCGAGGGCAGTGAGGTGTGGTCACACTACATTCCTCTGCAGTGTTTTATTTCCAAACCCCGAACATGTGGCTAATTTGCCCTCCAATGTTCGACAACTCTATTCCATCCTGCGCTGAAACTCTCACTATGTACACATTTCCAGTCGTTGACCCGCGTCCTTACTTTATATTACAGATTTGAATAGCACCGTGATCACAGCCCATCTGTTTAAAGAGGTAGTGAGAAGCTAATTGGGCTATCAGTTTGCTATAAAAGCATATGCTGTGCTGAATGGAAGCAAGAGAATCAACCACAGAACCACAATTTTAAGTCAAAAAGTAGCAGCAGAAGATAAAGTTGCTGCTTTGTTATCCTTAATATGGAGTTTGCCATAATATAGTAGCACAGTGACCAAAATCTCATATCCCAGTATAACCCAATAACATAACAATAATATATATAACAACATGGTACATTTTCTGTCAGTTCAGTCATTTAATAGATTATATAAAGACCACATGGAAAAAGCTATTTCTTTTATACATTTTTTAAGTATATCTTGAATCATCATATGTTTAATTCTGAATAAAAGAATACTGTATATCAAATGTGAAGCACTCTTCACAAACAAATGGTTAGATGTCCTAACGTAAAATATTGTGATCTAAAATACAAATGTAAAGATTGTAATTTTAAGTTTAAACGGTAGCAAAGATTCTAACGTTGACTTTTTTTTTTTATTCGTAAACTCTCTCCAGACTCTTTCATGTGGTTCTTGTGTAGGTGGTCAAAGGTTTGTGGTGTCTGAGCCTGTTGCTGGTGTGTGGCATGATTTGCAAGCACAGTTTTCTTGTCTGTGTCAAGCTTTCTGTAGCCCAAACCGCATCCATGCTGCAAGGGTGCCCACTCATTAAGGAACGAGCCTCTTGCTTGGCTAGTCCCACTCCTGGTTGAAGTCACCTGGTTTTACCTTATTTTCACTCATTATGTCAGTATTCACTTTTCTGCCTGCATCCGTGTGAGACTGGACGTTATCACCCAAAAATATTGCTGTCAACAGTTTATTTTACAACTCTGAAACAAAGGCATAACATTAAATGACACAGAGACCCAGCACTGACACTTGTCAACTCCATGTCTAGAATCGTGAATTGCATACAGTAAAAAACTAACAAAGGCTGATCCCTAAGTCTGGTTGTGCTGGAAGTTTCTTCCTGTTAAAAAGGAGTTTTTCCTTCCCACTGTCGCCAAGTACTTGCTCAAAGGTGGCCGTCTGATTGTTGGGTTTCTCTGTATCATTGTAGTCTTTAACTTACAGTATAAAGCACCTTGAAGCGACTGCTGCTGTGGTTTGGTGCTGTATAAAAATTAAATTGAATTGTCTGAACCTCTTCGTGTTGACTGTCACATCTATTTTATTTATAGCCTATGGCACATTTTCCTTCCCACTGCCAAAGCGCTTACTCATAGGGGGTCATATGATTTGGGGGCTTTCTCTCTGTGTATTATTGTATGGTCTAACTTATAATATAAAGCACCTTGAGGTAACTGTTGTTGTGATTCAATGCTGTATAAATAAAATAAAATAACCTGAATTTTCTGCATACCTCTTGTAAGAAAAATGTAAGAGGTTCAATATGCCAACCACTTGCTGTATAGATACAGTGTAGCTCTTTTTCCATTTGATGGTAGAGATTTCTGGCTGTATGGCTGTTTCATATGTGGAAAGAAAAGGCTCCACATAGAAGCTGTTACATTTTATTTTGAGAGCAGTTTAAGAAAAAACTAGAACAAAGAAAACATGCACACATTTGCCTTAACAGAGCCAAAAACCGTAATGCTTTTTAGCAGTTTAAATCATTTAGGAGTTATAAATCACAGGCAGAAACCTCAAATTTATGATGTGGTCACCACTAGAACTAGAATCAAAACATTTCCAATCTTTGGCTACTGCCCTGTCTAAGATCTTTTTTTTTTTTTCTTTAAGTAAAACCTCAAGCTGTGAGTGCTAATGGGCCCCAAAGGAGTGGTCTGACAGAGGACAAAGGGCCTTTGGGGGAGACGGGAGGGCTGATTGAGGCCTGGACAGAGAGCGTATTGGGCTTGTAAAACTTGTCTGGGGCTGATGCAGTCTCGCTTTGTTTCACTGGGGCTGATGTTAACTGCCCCAGCGAGGTGGAGGGTCCAAGCTTAGTCTGTTTCTCCTGGACACGAAGGTAGCCGGGGGCTTAAAGAGAAAAAGAGACAGCTCTAGAAGACACGGCTCTCACAGCAGATGGGCTGGCTTTACAGTACGAGTGAGAGTTGTACTTTATGGATTTGACCCTATACATTCATGTGGTGATGCCACCCGGATGACAGTTATTGCTTGAGTTATTGCTGGAGTCACAATAGCCCTCATTTACTGACAGTGCACATGCACCAATTACACTAATGTAATCAGTTATTCATTGACAGTCTCGTACCTGAATACGCTTTTACGTTAAGAACATATTTAGAAGTGTCTTAAACCATATGTTCAAATGAATTATGAAGGCCTGGCTGTCTTAGAAAATTTAAAAACATCTTTAAAATTACTACTACTACTACTACTACTACTAATAGTAGAAGTATTGCTTTTTGGTCAGGATTGATAGTTTTCTAAAGTACCATATGCCACAACATTCTCAGAATTACAGATAAATAAAAATAAATCAATTACACAGAAAGAATATGAACTGCTGCACTGAAAAGTGTGGGCTTTAAACTTTTAATTTAAATATATTTCAGTATTATTATTGTATCTTATCTTAAAGTTACAGTGTGTAAAATCTCACAGTTTTTGAAAGTAGTTCCAGTGAGCAGCAACGCCCAGAGGTTGAGTATGCAACATCGTCAACCCCTACTGATCGCTTTCAATTGCAAGGCAGTTGCACAGGTTCCTTGAGGAGAGGCAATCTTACTCTAAACAGTCACAGACTGAGTGCAGTATTTTTCATACAGATCAGCAAAGGTTTTGATAATAATTACCCTCTTATTTATTAACGCCTCCTGTCTTCCTTCTCCTACCCCAACTTGTCATGGCAGATGGCCCCGCCCCTCCCTGAGCCTGGTTCTGCTGGAGGTTTCTTCCTGTTAAAAGGGAGTTTTTCCTTCCCACCATCGCCAAGGTGCTTGCTCATAGGTCATATGATTATTGGGTTTTTCTCTGTATGTATTGTTGCAGGGTCTACCTTACAATATAAAGCGCCTTGAGGTGACTGTTATTGTGATTTGGCACTGCTTAAACAAAACTGAATTTAACTGAACGCAGACGGATTGCTAACAAACTGCAATCAATCTGAGTCAGTCTGCACCAATAAGTAAAACTTACTGGTTATATTCTTATGTAAAAACAAGGCTGCTATCATTCTGTTGTTTAATTGCTCTCCTGCAGCAATTATATTACTATTCTTCGAGGAGTTTTTGAATTTATTTCAAATCTGTGAGGTTGGCTTGACTCCCAATGTAAGTCACTAATGTAAATCTCTGTTTGATGTGAATTTCTTCGTATGCAAATGGAAACAGCTTTGCAACAGACAGTAACAGATTTGAAGTTTAAGCTGGTTTATAACAATTCATCACCATATTATCACAAAGTGCATGTAACTGGCAGTATGACCTCATTCTACTATAATGCCAGATGTCTGGGCACTCAAGTTAGCTGACAGCTAGCCAGCTAGTTAGCGTAACCTATCTTTCCATATTAATACTTTAACGTTTACACCAGTACTGTTTATTGGTGAATTTAAAGCAGTGGTCATGAGGGAAAAATTATAAAGAATGAAAATGGTTCTCATGTTTATTGTAAAGTTAAAGTACTGTAAAGTTCGTTTTTTTTTAACACAGGAGTCTACTGGATAGACTAGAATCCATCCCCATTTTCAGCACTTCCATACAATTTTCTCATTGAAGTGACAAATGTTTTTATTGTTATCAGCTATTAACAGCTGAATCGACGAAAGGTTAGCTTCATGCGTTTGGCTGAAAAAACAAGCGTGGCAGATGCATTTCAGACAGTTAGTCACTCCTGGAGTAAGGAACCAGAGTCAAATGCTGACCTTATTTTGGAAAATATACACTTTTACTGCCTATGCTACTGCTGCCAGTATTAGTAATTTAAAACGGCTGCTTAGACAAGCAAGATGCCAGACAGATTCATTGTTCATCACAATTCATTTCCTTCTTCATATCATATTTGAATCATATCCCCCCCTTCTTGACACACCTCATGTGTCAAAGGTAATTATTTTAAATTCAATTTCTAGGTTTAATTTTAAAGTGAGCATAAATTTAAAAGAACAGAAATCAAACAAAATTTCACAGTTTCACCATTTGACATTTTTCCTTTGTACTATTTTATTTGATTGACCTCTTGCACTTTTGGAATACAGTTTGTATCTAAATTTTGTAAATTGGTATGTTAACTTACATTCTTATATTATTCCCCCTTTATTAATGTAAAACTGGGGCAGATTCCTCTATTTTTTGGCAATACTGTACTCCTTCTTCTTACGTAAGTCTCATTAAAGCTTCTGGAAAAATGAGTTAATTTGTCACACAATACCTTATCCTTCTGGTCTTATCATCACTGTAAAGGGATTCAGGCAAATTAAAGTCCCATCACTCCTCTGTCCACGTCTGTAACGAGTACCATTCCTCCACCGCTGTAAGTTCATAACCAGAACGTTTGGCCTTGAAGCATGAAGAACACAAGGTCCTGCAAGAGAGACTGAGCCTCTTTCCTTTTGGCCACTTCATCCTTTGCACAGATGGTTTTCTTCTGGGAAAAGGTGTTGAGTGAGAGCTGAAAAGGCTGGTTTATGGCATTAAAAGAGCCCAAGAATACTGAAGACTGTTCATGCTGTTCTTCCAAGAACCACTGGGGCCAACAGTGCAATGAGCAACGCAACAGGAATGAATGTGAGAATAATTGGGTTTTATTTTTCTGTCTTGAGACCTCAGATTCACCATCTTTACATTTACGAATACAAATAATGAAGAAAATTTGGCAGCTCTGCAGTGTGGCACATGGTAAGTGAATTGGCAATGAAACAGCCGAACCTGGCAGTTAGCAATGCTCATTCACCACAACTTCTAAAAATTTACCTCTTGTTTTTCACCTTTACTTACTTTGCTTTTAACATTTGAACAACTTGCTAACTTTCTTTGTAACTTCTCAGACTGCTAGCTAGCTAGCACCAAACATTAGCACCGAGAGAAATACATGATAATCAGCAAATGTGCTGCAATATCAAATTTGCAAATGATGAGTTTTAAATGCTTTCGGAGAATGGCCTTAGGGTGAGCTATGTACTTGTCAAATGTCTTGCGAGCTGGACGTCCTCTTTAGCCACAATACTTTTAATTGGGCGTGCTGTTGATGTAGTGTGTAGCTCCCAGATGTAAATGGGTGTAACCAAGTGTGAAATTGGTGTTGCTGAGAAGGAACACATGCACGAGACACATTACCTTTCCCAGGATAGGTGGATCCCGTCAGTGTGTGGACAACTCCCACTGGGTGGAACTAAGAGAACATGAGAGCTGTAAATCGCATCTAATGAAGTAACTGCTGAACCCTTTGACACCAATCAGAGAGCTTATCATCATCCAGTAGATGTATAAACAGTCATTTTTGTGGTAGGGGGACATAAACAAGTGACAAACCAACCTTCTAACTGCCATTTGATAATGTTTAAATGCAGTATCTCTTTCTTCTTAGCTTTGACACATGAGCTATTGGATTCCTGTCATCAAAATGAATAAATCTTTCATGATCCTTTCCGCCTCATGGACTGGGGTCTCGTCGGTCCTCTCGTTAGGCTGTTTTGCTTTCTTAAAGAGATGTATGATGAGGATTTCCGTTGAAAGAGCTGCTGAATTTCTCCCTTGAGTTCCAGACAGGTTCGGGGCGACCTCCCACACCGAACGGTGTTGACACATTACGAACTAGCCGAGTAATTCTCCCATTTCCTTTGATTCTCATGCTTTCCTCAAAATGTGTCTGTGTGTGCACATATGAATACGCACCCACTTAGTCCTTCACCCTCTATTCATCTATTTGACATATTGAACTGTTTTTTTCTTCTCTTTTGACTGCTTCCTTTTTACTGACATCCCCTCCATTACCGTTTCAGTCTTCTCTGCCATTTTGACTCCCCCAGAAATGTGGATTTCTTTGGCAAACACCTCCATTAGGATGTGCAATTACCGATGTTTTCATTTTTAAATATTGTCCCATTTTGGTCAGGATATAATTATAATTAGGATTTCCTTTTTCCACTCGCCAGTAATAAGTCAAATTTGATGATTTCCCTTTTATATTTCAAGCAGGGCTGGAGGGCTTTTTCCAAGCACAGAGTTTGTGTCGCTGGATGCTTGGCACCGCAGCCATGGTGATGGATTTGAAACCGTTCTCAAAAACAACACAGCTTACCTTTAATCGCGGCGGCCCACTTTACACATTAGCACAATCAATTTAATTGGGGAAATAGCTGAGCGAGAGGTGACATCAAAGACGCGGGCAAGCAGCCAAACTCATGCAATCACTCGGCATCCATTGCTGCCTCTGGATGAGGCTGTGTGTCACGGTAGCTACAGTGGAAAATGTGAACCCCGCACAATGTCCTTTAATAGGCAAGAGAGGTCTTTGAGGCTTGCCAGCCTGCGTTACGGTGCCTATTTGTCTTGGTGGAGTTTATCAGGTTATTTTCAGGGCTATAGAACTCAAAGATGTGTTAGTCTCTCCACAAGAGACACTAACTGATGAGAGTGAAAATGTGCACCCTTTGAAGGTTAAAGTGTGGACCAGCTTTGTTTTCCAGGAAGCAGAGCTTAACCTTAAAGCAATAATACTTTTTGGAGCTTCAAGTGCCACATTATAAAACTGACTCTTAGCAAGCATGCCTGGTGTCATTCATTTATTGCCAAGTTTCTGGCCACACACAAACATGAACACAAACACACACAGTTTAGGTCCATTATTCATGCTCTGTTTTACTCCCCACCAGGTTTGGGGAAATATCTACTAAATGTTCTACTGCCTTCATTGGCTAATAATGTCCTTAGCTGCTGAACCTTGCCACAGAGAAGTGTGCAGAAACCATAAGATGTAAAAATATAAATGATTTTTTTAAGGAATATTATTTAGTTAGTTATTTAACCCATCTTTATTCAAAAGTAAAATTATTCTTTAACGCTATAGTTTGTGCTAAGTAAAATTCATGATATGATCAGGTCTGCAGCATAAAACTGTATATAAAAGATGGAAGTCACTACTATTGGTTTTGCATTGTCATTTTGAATTAAACCACCGGTAGTGTGTCAGAAATGTCACTGTTGTTTTTGGACTTTTGTTTCAAAGTCTCCAGTTTAGCATTTTGGTTCTTTCCATCAGCCTGGGGGGTTTGTCAGCTGACTAGCTAGTTTGGTTAGCAAAGCAGCATCCTTAACCTGCTGTTAAATGGGATGCTAACCTTTACCAGCAGGAAAAAAAGAGCTAAGCAGCCAAAACCAAAATGTACTCCAATTACAAACTGAATTGATCGTTTAATCCACCCCCAACAAGTAGTCATGGCAGATGGCTGCCCCTCCTGAGCCTGGTCCTGGCAGTGGGTTCTTCCTGTTAAAATAGTTTTTCCTTCCCACTCTCACCAAGTGCTTGCTTACAGGGGGTCTTCTGATTATTACAGTGATTATAGCAATCATAGTTATCACAACAAGCTTTAATACCATTTACACATTTGTCTTGTATGAAAAATTGACCATTCATACGATGTCACATGAATGTGGATATTACCTATATGACCAAAATTGGTTTAAGATGTTGGCTTTGTTTTTGTTTTCCACCTTTGGAGGTTGTCACTTGGTCATTCAGCTGTCGCTTTTTATTATGGGCATTCTAAGAAACTATTCCTAAAGAAAATCTAACAAAAGGGAGTTACTTTATTAACTTGGAACACCTGCTTCCAGAAACAGCAACTCTGGTAATGCTTTTATTGCTAAAACTGGGAAAGTCACTCATTAATGGTTGTTACCTTTTGTTTTTCAAATCCAACAAAGTGCGACTTAAAGAAATGTTCCCTTCTGTGTAGAGTCATGCACAAAATCCAAATGTATGGAAAACGTATGTGGAGGATTTTTTTTAAAATTATTAGTACACCACAAGACAAGGGTTAGAAAACATCTGAAAGGCCGCACAAATCCATCTCCAGCCCGTCTTTCACTGATCCGTCATCACCACGAGCAGTGACCTTAGCAGAGGCTGCAGAGGTCAAACCACGCTGTCCATCTCCGTTACTCAGTTCATGAATAAACAGAGGCCAGTGTATGGGCGTACACGTCTGCTAGGGTGATTACACGCACGCAGAAACATACGCATGCATGCTCATACATCCTCGTGCCGATTCCACTGGCATAATTAGAAACATTTGGGATCATTTGCAAAGAGAACACAAGCTCTGATGGGATCCAGATGCACTACTGGGTTTCACTGAAAATACAGGAACCCTTATTTATGAGGGGCCTTTGCTGGCTCCTCACTCAGGGAAGTGTGTGTGTTTGTGTGTGCTGCCCAGTTTGTTCATATACTAAATGGGTGTTTGGGAGCAGATCATCCGTATTCAGGTCATACTCAGTTTAATGGTTTTTGTTTTTGTGAGAAAATGAAGGTTTGCATTTCTCAAAATTTCACTCAAATTAAAAAAAGAAGCAGTTAGTGGATCACAGAAATGCCTGATGACGGTTACGTCCCTCTGAATGGAAATATCCTGTCACTTCAAGAGGTTTGCTCCAGTCATCTTCTTGTTTTGATGTCACCAAAATGTTTGCTGTGGAGAAAAATAAAACAAACCATAACCATTATGAACTAAGTCATAACCCAAGACTCAGTACTAGTGATCTCTGGTGCAAGGCACAGACAGTGTTGTTACATGTAGCACAATGCTTCCACCCTGTGGATAAGATATGAACAAACACTATAAGATCAGTGGGAGTTGATAGATCTCACAGTGAGGTATAGGCAGGAGAATTATGATGACGCGTGATAGCCAGTAGCAAGCTTCTGGTGCAGTTTTGGAGGGTTTTGGTCGATCTTCTTATTTAAATTGGTTGGTTTTCTGGCACCAACCAAGCTTTTAAGCATAGTCTAAAACTTTTAATAGGTTTGAGTGTGGGGCTTTTTAAAGGTCAATGTTAGTCTGCCTTATCCATTCCAAAACTGATGTGTGTTTGGGATCATTGTTCTGGTGGAAAACCCAGTTGTGTGCAGTTTTCAACCACCCAGCTATAAGAATAATGTGTGGTTGTGTACAGTTGTTTGAACCAATGATCTTAGAATCTGAACTTGTTTAAAAATGGTTGAGAGAGACCGTCCCAACCTGTGCAAAGCTACAGTTCTCCCTTTTATTCACTGGGATGCCTGGAGTTTCCCATTGTTCTGAGTATTGGTTAATCCAATAAATGCTGTCAAACATATCCTTTTTATGCTGGCAAAGAGAAACTACCAATAACAAGAAGTTAATAGATCTTGCTGAGTGAAATTATATGAGACATTATAGAACCTCCACCATGCTTATTAAAATACTTCAGTGGGTGTATTTATATATTTGAGCGTGTTTGCACACTTTTAATCCTCTGTCGATGAGGAAAAATCCTAAATAATTTTAAATTCTTGTTTGTTTCTTTTTAATGACATTAAAGATGTATGCTTTTTAATCATTCCATTTTAAAAGCATTTTACAGAAATGATGTGCACAGTCTGGGTGTAACAATCTACATCAATAACATTATTATTTCTCATTATCCAGACACTCACCTATACATCAGATATTCTGTCCAGAAATAGCCGTACTGTGTCTCCAGCCTCTCTGCTCTTCTATCCCGTCTTTATTTCTTTGAAAAACAAAGATAACCTTTCATTATTAGTTAGAAGCACAGCCTCTTAATCTAATAAAAGTTACATTCTTCATGTCATGGCACGTTATGTAAGATGTCAGTGTTAGCAACATTATGCCAAATTACAATGTTAGTTATGTAAGAGTAGTGTTTATCCCTGTGGACTATCAAACACCATTAAACAGACTTTCCAGTGTCTTTCTGACAGTGATAAAAAGTGACCGTGTAATCACATATGACAAAACTCCCACAGGCTTTTTATCACAGTGTTGCTGTCAAGTCACATCAGCTGACGCTGTGGAACATTCCTGACCTTTCTACGGTGTTGGAGTCCATTCATGAGATCAGCTTAATGTTCCTGTCAACTGATCAAAACAGCTTTATCGGCCGTTCTCCCTACAGTCTCCATCGCCACCTCCTGCTTTGTTCTAAAGCACACGGTTGCTTCAGACGATGCCGGCGAAGCAAGACGATGAGGTCACTCATGAGCCAGCGAACTGATCAATTGTAGGAAGAATCCCTGGTAAACAGGCAGACAAGTGGGTGAAGTCAGTGCATGTAGAAACGTGTATGTGCGTGTGTGTCAGAGTGCGTATTTACCCGGTGGAGGACGACAGAGGGTCAGCTGGACTTCAGGTGGAGAAGTTTTGAAAAGCTTTAGCACCTTCTGCAGGATGAATAGTTGATAACAAACAAAAATGCATGCAGATATTTTTGAGATTTTAATCATCGTATATACTGCATAGAAACCAAGTTCAGTAGCATTCATACAGCTATATAAAATCCATCGTATCGTAAGACTATATCTGATTTGAATGGAAGAAAATCAAAGCCCACTAACAAAACTAGCAAACACAGATGATTAAGCTTAAATGGACGGTTCACACCAAATTAACAAATCTTCCCTCTTGCCTGCAGTGCTGTTTATCCTACAGATTGTTTTGTTGTGAGCTGTCCACTTTTGTAGATATCAGCTGTAAAAATGTCAGCCTGCTCTTGAATATAACAGAACTAAATTGTACTTGCCTTGTGCTGCTCAAAGCACCAAAAAAGTACATTTGAAAAACTCAGCAGTGATGTCTCTTTCCAGTAATCATGACCCAGTTACTCAAAAAGATTCTCAAGTAAATCTCAATGAACATCTACCACAAAATCTACAGCCCCGAGGATGAATTTGCATTTGCACTGCCTACTTTAATTTAGCATCTCCACATACTGGATAGGACAACTCCTTGAGCGACTGGCCATTGATGGCCAGCAGGACATCTCCCTCCTGGATTCTGCCGCTCTGCTCAGCAGGCTGACCCGGGAAAAGGTGCTTTATCCGGACGAGGCTCCCAAAATCTCGGGTGGGCGGGTCCAGCTCACACATCAAGAAGCTGAAGCCCAGCCCACTCTCATTCTTGATCAGAGTCACTTCCTTGGTGTTGTCTTTGAGGTCGAGGATAGGGCCGGTAATGGGATAATGATAAGGTGAAACATTGGAAGGGCAAAGGAGAAGAAGAAGGAAGATAGAAGAGTGTGTAGTAAATGCCTTCATTCAATAACGTCTCTGTTAATTCATGTTGCTTAAATGCTTACGAATATGTTACACCAACTCCTAAAAGTTCACTTATTCACCTATTCCTTTTTCCTTTTTTTCCTCTCTGGAAGGATTATGTGATAGGGCAGTCTGAATCTGTATTGTTTGCTCTTCAGTCAAGTCAGAGTGATGTATCCTGTTTTCCCCACTACACCTTTTTGTGTAACAGTTTTTGTAAAGATAGTGGTCCAAAATCCCTCCTGACTAACTACATGAAACATCTCATTGATGTGCTTGTCATTAAGCATTTTGTATTAATTTTGTATTAATGTATTAATTTCTAAACCTGAGCTGAGGTGTCGTACCATCAGTAACAAAGCTGTACTCGTTGGGCCGATCAGATATCGTGTTTAAAGTAGTGCTCACAGATGAGGAGCTGTTGAGTCTTAGCTGGCTGGTAGATGAACTCAGGCTCGGATTGGATACAGTGCTGCTGGTGTCAGCAATAAGAGAGACCCTGGGTAGGTTGACCAACTCCCTCTCCACAACCAAGGACACTACCTATGATAGAAGAAGACAGGATAAGATTGGGATTTGGTTAAAAAAAAAGGGGGGGAAAGGAGATATGAGAGTAACAAAAGGAAAAATGTAAATGGATGGCCACGGTAGAACAGAATTCAGTTTGATATGAAGCAAAGAGATGAGACCGAAAACTGACAGGATAAATCCATTTGCACCTGGACTGCAATGGAATTCATGTTGGATTTCTACTAATGTGGCTCAGTCTGGACGCTGTGCTCGCTCATATCTCATCTTTAAGTGTCTTTGGAGACACAATGACCACAGGACGTAGAACTCAAATCCAGAATCATGGAAGTGAACTAAATCCATCTTTATACTGTCAGGGTATTATAGTTGGCACCATGGACAGCAGCATAGACAGAGTGCAGTACCGGCACTTTAGTGAGAGATTATTTTAGACCTTACTTTAGATCGCTTGAGATCCAATAAAGATACAAACTGTATCTAATACGAAGGCAAATGATTTTCAGGAGTTTTTTTTAAGTCTGAGCACACAAATCTGATTCTATAATTTTGGATAGTTCATCATGCAGTAGTTGTTTCTCACATTGACATCCACAAATCCACATTATTAGTATGGCTAAATCATAAGTCACCATCAAATGCAGACACTGGTAATCCTTGGTCCCTTGTAGTCGCATTTCATTAATTTACCTCCCCAGTTTTACTCAAGCACTCCACAGCCTGCTGGTAGGTGAAGCCCTGGAAGTTAGTGCTGTCGATCTCCAACAGTCTGTCACCTGAAAATGAAAGAGTTAAGAAACAGTTAACTCTTACTATAACACTTCTTCTTTTTACAATTACAAATGTGTGATATTGTAGTTTTGACTCCTTTGTGCCTCCATGTTATTTGCTTTTGGGTTGTTGTTTTTTTTTAAATTTATTTTATTAAACCATTAGGTTTTAGCATTGCTTGATTTAACACAGAGTGTAAGAGATGAGAGATGTTAGCTGGCAGTTTTACTGTGTCGCCTTGGTAGTCGGCAGCATGCAAAGTGAGAAAAATTAAATATCTTCATAGGTCCATCTAGCTGAACTGGATAATTTAAACTTAAATTATTAAAACAAACTAGTGGGGCTTTACACAGTGAGACCTGACCTGAGCATTATGATGATGATGATGAGATAGCCTTTATTTGTCAGTTGCAGTTTCTCACAACCGAGATGACAGACCTTGCCGACCGTACATACAATACACAAACATCACATTGGGGAGACAGGTCAGGCTAGGTAGCAAGGGGAAAAAAAACATTGAAATGTGTAACACAAAAGGATAATCCAGGAATGCACAGATATCAACACACCATAACACAATAAACCACAGACAAGCAACATACGAGAGTATTCCAGTGTGTACAGCTGATCTGGGACCGCTGCAATCTTCGATTGCGCCTCCAGCTGATCCGTTGTCCACATCAGATGGGAGGTAAGCAGGAGGCGTTGGATTCGGGGGAGGGAGGGTGATAGTGAGGGCGTATCAGTATCAGTGTACATGTTTCGTGCGTGTGCATGTGTGTATCCCGTGTTCAGCTGAGAGAAAGTGTCACCACGCCCGGTTAAGCGAAGGTCAACAGTCTCCAGTGGATCCAGGTGGCCTTGAAGGAGGGACAAAGAGTTCTGACAACAATCCTGTTATCATGGGAAGAATTTGTTGTTCCAGTCGGCTTCAACCTTGGCAGGACTTCAGGTGGCGCCAGGGGGGCCGCATGAGTGAAGATGATGAATGTTTTGGTTTAGTGCGAACAAATGCATCCAATTTTTACAGTTGGTCTAATGTCCATCACTGGTCACCAATTATCTCAATTCCTGTTGTTCTTCTCCAAGATCTTATCCATATTGCATTCAAAACACAGTCTGAGTACTCAAAGCCCTGCCAATCGTCTATCATGTCGGCCAGCCTTATGGGATTTTGAACAGCTGTAGCTGCTTCTTGTTCTTCGATAAACCAGCTCCAAGCCAGCTCCAAGCCAGCTCCAATCAGCCCAAACTCTGTTATCGTGGTTCCAAATTGGTAGATGTCGTTCATTGTCCTCCATCGAGAGTGTCGCCAGACACACGACGTAACCGACCATCGAGTATCCGGCAGCAAACGTCTCCGCAGGACAATCGGGCTCTCCCAAGCCTAGCAGGGTGTCAATTCCATTACGGGAGCAGTTGATCAAATCCATAATTCTTTAGGTTTTAGAGAACAAGACTGGGAAACTCTTTGAGGGTTAGAGTTAGACGAGACTAGACAAACACATAGAAGCAGCAGCAGGGAAGATAAGGGAGGGAGAGGGGAAAGATGCGTCCACCTCCTCCGAGAGCCAAAGAGCAAAAGAGTGTAATACCTATATGCAAACGTCCATCTCTCTCAGCGGCCCCTCCTGGAACAAGGCTCTTGATGTAGATTCCTCCATTAGGAAGGTTAGTGTTGATGCCACCCTAAACCATCATTAACAGAAGACCTTAGTTTAACTTGATGACAACATAGATATATCGATAATTATACTGTGATATACTGATAATAAAGTTGCTTAAAAAGGTTTATTTTGAATAAAATAGGAGAGCAACCTCTGTGACAAATTCTCAGCATACTCCAGTCAATCTGGGTCAGTCTCTTTGCAATGGAGAACTCAACTCAGCTGACTGTCAACTGGTTGTATCCTAGTTATTTTCCTAAATCGTCCATTCTGCATGTTTTTATTGAAGAACATTTATTAAAGGAGCTTTCACTACAAAGTACTTTACAGTGTGGTATTGCTTACTTTTCCGGTGCAGATCAGGTCAAGAAAGGTAACTCTCTCTAATCCTGTCAGACCATAGATGTTAATCAGATTGGCTGCAGTCTACTGCTGGAGATGAGCTGCTGTACTAATTGTCCTCCATGACTGTTAAGCCTAATGTTTTTAAACGAATTATTGCCTTCTTAACACATTAGTTAGATGCGTACAGGCTATTGAACGCTAATACCAAAAAAGCTATTTTCAAAATCTCAGTTTGTAGTCCACATCTTAAAAATGGGCAATTTCCTGCCCAATCTGTTCATTCTATATTCATTCATGTCACAAACTTACAGATATGCTAATGCCCAGATTTCCTGATATCTTCCTGAGCTCCATGCTGATCTCTTCCGGCTTCACGCAGTTCATAGATGATGACAGAGAACAGCTATCCTGAACATAACACAGACATTAACAACACAAAGTTCAAGCTTCGTCCTTACCTCACCTGAAGTATGCTTAAAGAAGGTTGTTAAACAGATATTTAGCAATTAACTGTGCAGAATTATCACAGTTTAAATCCCTAAACTGCTTGGATGTTACCTGTGTACTTTGAACTCGAACTTCAGGGGGGAAGTGTAGTTTCTTGCTGGTCTTTGGCGTCATCATGACTGACACAATCTCATCGAGGCTATCATCTCTCGATCGTCCATCTGTCATTAGTGTTGTCTGGGATATATATTTTCTCACCCCAGGAGAACGACAATTATTACTGCTGGGACTGCTGGGAACTGTGGATAATGGCAGAGACACTGTAAGACAGAGAAACAGTATTCAACGAATCGTAAATGAAAATGTACAGGATAATTTTGCAACAGCAAAGATGGTGGTAGTGCAAAAACTTTTTAAACCCTACTTTATTGAAAAAAGTAGGGTTTAAAAAAAGTAGTTTTTTTTTTAATTTATCTAAGCTAGCTAGTTGCTAGTTTTTACCTTTCTAAAAATATATATACATTGGGTACCAAGTCCCATGTACGATTGAAGGAGCGCTGAGTGCGAGAGCAGCTAACATGAAAGTTCGGATCTTGCGAAGCTGGAAACCTGGACCCACTGTAGACAATTACCAAGATCCCTACTGTAATCATCACCGAGACAAATCCGCTGATAGCAGTGATCACAGAGATGCTTTGCTACAAGATGAACAGCCACAAGGAGCAGTACCCTCCATGGAAAAACAGACTAGTGTCCACAATCACAAGGTAGCACGGAGGGAAGTTAGCCAACTGTTGGACTTGCAGAAAGGTGCAAAGAAGAAAAAAGGGGTGCCTAAGAAGTACAACAAGCTGCCCATAGCTGAGGCCTTGGAAACTACCAAGCAAAGACTCACAGCCTTGGCTAACTGCTTGACGAGATGTACCACGGAGATGGAAGACAGGAGAATAAACCAGCTGTAATCCACCATACCATCCAAGGTATACTCTCAGTGGCAGGAGAACAATATGAAAACAGCCCCACCAAGACTGGAGATGGAGAAATACTGGAAGAGCATATGGGAGAAGGACGCAACCCATAACAACAATGCTCAGTGGCTATTGGACCAAAGAGCAGACCATGTCAACCTTCCTGAACAGGATTCAGTGACCATCACAGTGGCATATATCAAAGAAAGGGTCCCAGTGTGAAGAATTACAGCACTAGGCCCTGATATAATTCATGCCTACTGGCTGAAAAAGGCTGACTGCACTCCGTGAGCATCTGGCAGCACAAATGAACCAGCTGCTTTTAGATGAGAGACACCCGGAATGGCTAACTTGAGGCCGGACAGTCCTGTTCGCCAAGGACCTCCAGAAGACAACGGACCCATCCAACTAGCAGCCAATAACCGGCCTCATTACCACATAGAAGCTCCTGTTTGGCATCTTAGCAGCTACGATGAACAGGCACATGGTTCAATAAATGAGCGGGATACAGAAAGAAATTGGCAGGAATACCAGAGGGGCAAAACAGCTACTGGTAGACCGAGCAGTCGCTCAAGACTGTAAGACCACATCCTGGATTGACTACAAGAAAGCCTATGAATCAATACCCCACACATGGATGCTGGAATGCTTAGAACTATACAAGATCAACAGGACCATGAGAGCCTTCATCTGGAACTAAATGGCAGCACTAATAATGGCAGCACAGTAGGGTTGGTCGATATAACGATATATATCGGATGACGATATAAAAACGTCTATCATTTCATTTTACGCTATCGTTTGTTTCGTGGTGTCGCAAAATAAACTGTTTACGGTAATATTTTTTCATCGTTTTGATGGTCACTGTAGTGGCTATATTAATTTCTTAAAGTTCTCTCTTTCTCTTATATTTAATATAACCACACTACGTACGGACAAGTGCCTGTTTTTATGCGTTTTTGTTAGCAACAACGACGGTAAAACCATCGTCCGCTGGTTTAGTTTCCACATAAAACTTTCACAATAAAGCTCAAGATCCTGTTGAGACTTTTCAAAATAAACTGAATCACGTGAAAGAGTATGCAGAGTGTTTAACGATGAGAAGCCAAAAAGAGCCGCCAGGTGCTAAAAAATAAACCTTAGACTCAAACGTTAGAACAGGCGTTTCCCCGCAGCACGCCGTGTAATAAATACTCACAAAGAAAATGGCGACCGTTACACCTTATGTCTAAAAATTAGGGGTGCAACGATACACAAAATTCACGGTTCGGTTCGATACTTTGGTGTCACGGTTCGATGTTTTTTTGATACAAAAAAAATGTTCATGCCTTTTTAATTTGTCATTTATTAAAATTATAAATATATATTTTAACTCAAAAGTACAGTTTTTAAATTTAATGTTGCTGAAACAACAAAGTAATAAAAAAAAATATATATATCTGATTGAGGAATCACTCATCTTTGGAAAAGAGAGTTTATTACAGAGAAATGGCTCTTTCCAAAATAAAAGCTATACTATACGCTTCTTCTGGGCTATATTCTCAGCAGCATATTAAACATATCAGGTCCCCATAAGGAGAATCCTGTGCTAACGGCTGTCTAAATGACTCGGGTAAAGTTTGTTGCATGCGTGCTTGTTGTTTTTGTCTGCTTCCACTTGTCTTTGCACTAGGATGATGTTGGAGTAAATGTGCAGTCATATCCGTTGTGTTCCCACTAGTGCTGTCAGCGTTAATCTCGTTGAAATGACGTTAACGCCACAACACGGCAAATCTCCGTTAACGAGCTAACTGCGCTAACACACTAGTTCCCACTAGGGTTGCCAACCGTCCCTTAAAAAACGGAATCGTCCCGTATTTAGAAACAAAAGTACACGTCCCGTATTGAGCTAATAAGGGACGCACTTTGTCCCGTAATACAGTGAGAATCAAAAGTAGTCTATAAATGTTTATGGAATTAACGCTTTGTTTGAAAACATAATTCCCAGCCCCTCTCCTGCTTTGTGACCAATGAGCTGACAGCACACTTATGACAATTCGAGTATGACAATTCAGATTACCGCTCATCTCATTGGTCGAGGAAAGGTCGCTTACGGAGAAAATACCGGAAGACAACAGATGACCACAACAACAAGCATGGCCAACAGGGAAACAAACGCTGACACTGCGGTGCAAGTCTCGGACGACAGTACACCTAAAGCTGGGCAAACACTGTGCGATTTTTTTCAGTCACGTTATTCAGCTCCTGCTCAAACTGCACGATTGACTCACAGGGGTTAGAAGTTGGTAGGTCACGATGCAGGGTCTCACACTATACTCTGATGCGACCTGAGTGCTCACACTGTGCCTCCATAAAATGAAGGTTATAACAGAAAATCTGTCGCTCGCTCTCCCTCACTGTCTTTCACTCACACAGACACACCACCACCATCAACTTTGCTAAATTGCTAATGAAAAACATTCATCAGGCAGCTGTGATTAAGCAGCAATGTAAATCCAACTATTTTCACGGTTGTTGTGGTCGTGATAATTTTGTGACGCCACATCGAAAAGGCTCGGATGAGCTTTCCAAAGTTCTACAAGTTGTGCCTCCATTGCTTGTGTCCAGATCACACGCTGCACTGCCGTGCTGCTCCGTCTTTTTCACCGACGTTTACGTGTTTGCACGTGAGCAGTGTGAGCGGCTGCGGTGACACGTCACGAGCGATTGATGATCGGGAGCTGGTCGTGAGGTGTTAATCGCTTCTCGTTACCCCACGTATACTACACGATGCACGATGAAGGCCAAAATCGGGCCGATCACCAAATCGGTCGCACGACTCAAAAATCGGCTCAAAATGGGCCAAAAATCGCACAGTGTAAGCCCGGCATTAGAGCAGCAATGTTTGTTCCCCTCAGAGAAAGAAAAAAAGGCTGCAAAAGTACAGGGAGGAATGGGAAAAGGAAAACACCTGGCTGGGAAAATGCACGATAACACCTATAAAGCGCACTGCACTGTGTGCCGGCGCACTTTTTCCATAGGCATGCTTCTAATGGTGGGCACATGAAGAACATGAGGGGCGTGAAAGCTCGGGGAACCCTTAACCAATTTTTTGTCCACCAGGCCACGGCAGAAGCAGATATGGTATGTAAACATTGGTTTGTTTTTTTAAACCCTCTGGTTAAGGTTAATATGGGCATGTGCAGTGAATATCAGCGCTATGTGGCCAGAAGTGTGATAATATAATTTATTTTGTGTAATAAACAACTGCAAGGATAGATGATTACAACAAATAGATCACTAATACATAAAAGTAATACATAGATTAATAATGATGATGAGTTATGATGCGTAATCATGGGAACAAGTGGGTTTACAAACAGGAGCAGCTGATTAGCATTAGAAAAGCTGAAATAATACCTCAACTGAAGCCAATTGTACTAAATGCACTATATGTGCACTGTTACAAAAATATTTTTCGTTCTATTGTTTTCTATTAATTTATATAATTTTAAGTTAAGCAGGACAGAGTTCTTTTAAAGAAAGATTTACTTATATTCTTAAAAGTTAAGCATGACAGGCTTCTGTTTAAGAAAGAGACCTGTTTTACTGTGTTAATGTTGTCATTTTGAGCTAAAAATAAATGGCTAAATGATCATTTGTTTCCCATATGGTCATATCACAAAGAATATGCATCTGCTTAAATCAAATTCAAGTCAAATGGTTAAAAAATAACTTCACACACAAAAAAAAGAGCTACCACACTGGGAAGGGTGAAGACAACTGGGTTGCCCGGCCCTGGCCATGAGGTGTCCCTTATTTATTTTTCAGGGAGTTGGCAACCCTAGTTCCCACCAATGTAATTGAGCATTGCGTGGCACATCCAACATACTGTTTTACTTTAGTCCATGATGCGCTTACCTTCAGGGTCATACGTCACATGAAAACCAAAATAGTTCCAAACGCCACATCTGAATTACGGTGGGGGAGGTTCAATTTGCCATGTTGCAAGGAGAGCTTAACTTCTGTCTCGCTAGCTTGCCCTGCGCTCAGTGAATCTGCGTTTGACTACTCCGCCTAGGCTGCACTGTCGAGCGCAGATCCACTGAGCGCTCAACACAGACAGCATCGACAGAAGGAAAGTTGATAAAATAAATTTAAAATTTTATATTGTTCGATACATATGCATACCGAACCGAAAGCACTGTATCGAACGGTTCAATATCGATACGAGTATCGTTGCACTCCTACTAAAAATGTATCGTTTCATGCATCGGTTAAAACACTCGACTCCAGCTACATGACGCACAGCTGGAAACACTTCACGCAAGTCGAGCTGCCCAAGAGTCACAGAATTTACAGAAAATGTAAGATTTTTGTGATTTATATCGTTATCGGGACAATAGATGTCTTATATTGGGATATGAGATTTTGGTCATATCGCACAGCCCTACAGCACAGGAACAAAATCTCAGCACAAGATCCATAGAGGCTGGGATCTACCACACCAGGCAAGACCCCAGGTATGGGCTGTGTAATGCCCCACATGCCCCAAAGACAATCCAGCACATATCAGCAGGGTGCAAGATGCTAGCAGGCAGGGCATACATGGAACGCCATACCAAGTGACTGGCATAGTACACATAACATGTGTGCCATGTATGACCTGGAAGTCCCGAGGTCAAAATGGGTAGTCAAGAATGACTGAGCTAAGATCCTGTGAGACTTCCAGGTACAGACAGACAAACTGGTGATGGCTAACCAACCAGCCATGCTAGTGGTGGACATGCAGAGGAAGATGGCTGTAGTGGTAAATGTAGCTATACTGAGCAATAGCAAAATCAGGAAGAAGGAACACGAGAAGCTGGAGAAATACCAAGGCTGAGAGAAGAGCTCGAGAAGAAGTCGGGAGCGAAGGCAACAGTGGTCCCAGTGGTAATCGGAGCCCCCTGTATTAAGTGCTTCTGTAGTCTCTTTTTGATAGCTAGGTCTATACAAGCTAGCACATGAACTGAAACCTGACTAGTAACAAAAGAAGTCTGTTGGGTACTTGCTAGTCTTGCAATCTGTCATCAAATCTGCTTGAAACTCTTGGACAGAGCAACAGTGGGCAGTTTCCCATTATAAATACTTATTTTTTCAACAAAGTTAAACAGAATCTGCTTGAAAAAATATTGCTGGTTTTAAATAAGAACATGTAATAAAATTATTCATTTACATTGATCTGAGTCTTAAAATCTTAACGTATACAAGCCATTTACGTAATCCTGTTTTATGTTTCTTCTTTTTAGGACTTTAAATGTAAGGCAAAGCAGAAAGAATGAAATGCTAACACATATTAACACTCTCAGCCTTAAGTCAAAATGGAGACTGCGGTTTTAAGCTTTTTATAGTGACAATGGAGGCTGGAAGGTGGAATCAACAAAAAACTGAAATGTTGCTAGCAGGCTAAAAGGTAGAAAAAATATAAAAAGCAGCTGAATCCTCAATATTACACATAAAAGTGGTCAAAGGTCACAAGTACTTAAGTATTATTACACACATACAGTAACCACACACACATATACATCCATCCACACATGCACACAAAGCACCTTTCGGCTGTGAGATAATAAGCTGCACCTCCTCTGGGCTGTTTTGCATGACCTCTGCTGCCTCGCTGAAGGTAACACCTTCCAGGCTGATGTGGTTCAGAGAGATCAGACGGCCACCTGTAGGCAAAGGTCATGGTGAAATTAAATGGTGCTAGTGTCCAGTGGCAGTACATGTACAGACTACATGTGACCTCAAACACCCCATAGACACCTCAAGTGCCATCTTTGTCCTCCTTTCTTCTTACATGCTACATATTCTCTGCATCATTTAAAAGACGATGCTGGATGAAACAGTCAGCATAATATATTGGAATCCGTTTTTCTTCTTTCTAAGTGTTTTATGTGGTGTTACTTAACTTTAAGTAAAATATCCACATGAGTCCATACCAGCTCTGATGCGTCCATCTTTATCAGCAGGTCCACCAGGCACAATAGAGGCTACAAAGATGCCCAAATCATAACGCCCTACTGTGTCCTCGCCAACTATTACTATACCTGTAAAAACATAAACCAGATGAACAGAGAGTTTGTTGGGTTGAACATATTCCAGAGGAACCATCACACATATTTATACAGAATAGTACTAATATGTAGCAGAAATGGCACAGTGATTGTATCTAAGATGTATTAGTTATGTCCAGTTGGTACTGAAAACAGCATTTTATATATACAAAGTGAGTTTAGCTTACCTAGGCCAAGCTTTGGGTCTTTCTTTAAGGAAACACATATAACTTCTCTCTCAGATGGTGTCCCCAGTTTAGTTGGAGTTTCTACAAAAAAATGTAGTTTAACAGTAGAGTTAACATGTGGGAAAAGCAGCTGTGTTTCAATGACTTGATGATGGAGCATTGAATCACAAGGCAACCAACCAGAATTAAACGTTTTTAAGATGCTGCTCTATCATAAGAGTACTTGGTGTAAACCACCTGTCATGTGTCGGTTAAAGTGGCTGAAAGTGTGTTTGGTTATATAGTGTACCTCTGGCTGCTGGCGAACCACAAGGGGCTTCAGATCCACTCCTCTGAGAGCACGATGGTGAGAGCATAACACTGCTGCTGCGCTGACTGCTAGAGCAAGCATTAAATAAGAAACACAAAGCACAAAAAAATTACCCGTGGTAACTTCATGAAAGCTTTAATATCTTTCCTCTTCTATTCACCTGTCTAGTACACTTTTATAAAAATAATAATCTAGATAAGGATTACATAACTGCAGGAGAATCACTGACATTCTCATGAAAGTATGGGCCATAAAAGCCAATTGCTCCTCTGTCGTTACTACAGTTATGAGATAAAAAGCTGATGACCCAAAACATTACGACCACCACTAGTTGGTATTCACGTTGCACTACCAGCACAGCTCTCACAAACCAAAGCATGGATTTCTGAAGCAGTCCTGTAGCATTAGGCATCAACACGACAGCAGCAGATCCTTTGTGTGACTTGGATCAGCATTCTTCCAGCACATCCCTCAGCATGCTCTCTCCAGTTGGAGGTTTGTCCCTGCCTTAGGTATCGCTGCCTGTAAGTACTCACCACAAGCCTTGCTGTTTCAGAGATGATCTAACCCAGGTGGCTGGCAGCAACCAGTTGGTTCTTGTCAAAGTTACTCAGCTCTTAACACCTGCCCATTTCTGCTGCATCCAACACATTTCCTACAAGAACCAACTGTTCACTTATCATCTAATATATATCCGTCACCTCGACATGCACAGATGCTGCAACACGATCAGTGTTCCTTAAGTGGTCATAATGATTTGGTTCATCTGTAAATTGAATGTTCAGTGCGGGAAACAGCGTTATGCTTGTAAAAACCGCTGGAAAACAAAGTACCTTTGCTCGTTGAAGCGCTGCTGTTTTATGCGGGCCTCGATCTTGGCTGTGACATCATCATACAGCTTGGTCATGGACTCATTCTGAGGCGTGGTCAGACCGCTGTCATCCTGAGGGGTCTCAGAACATGAGAAAGACTTAAGCTGGCTGCTCTGAGCACGGCACACTGCTGCGTACTGCACAATGTTGTCCTCTGGAGAACAAAGAGGCAGAAGTCATCTTTAGTATTTGGACAGCAGAGTAGACTTTATGGTTGTGTTTTTGTTCGTTTCTTCTGAGATTGGTGTATTTCTTCACTGAGACAGAGTAACACTGAAATAACTAACCTGACACCAGGCTGTGGCTTAGCTGACGGGAGTTCATCTCATTGTTAAACTTGTGCTGCGCTGAACAAAGGTTACAAAGGTATTTGGCTATCTTCGACCTCTCCGTGATGAACGTGTGCTTCTTCTTGCTGCCCCGGCACTCTACTACAAACTTATGCTTCTGCGGAAAAATGAAGGAAAATTTTCTAGACCATGAAAGGAAACCATGTGTCACTCCCATAGACTGTATAAAACATGGAGGAAGCTTCCAAGTCTCATTCCTAACCAGCAGAAGGCAACTACTCTGGCTGCAAAGAGATGTCTGGTTGTGTGGAAGTCTATGGGCAAATGGCCCTAAGCTCCTTTGATTCATGCTCTCAGTAAATATTTTCCCGCTAGGTTTACGGTCTTAATAACTAGTTTGAAGTATTATGAAAGTACTTTTTGAATTCCATTACTATCCAGAAGGATAACTCAACAGGTTGAGCTTAAGGTCCGGCCAACTTTGTGATGGACAAGCAGCTACCATGAAAGAGTATGGTTTCAAAGACCTAATACGGTGATAGCCAGAACTTATTGAGACTTAAGAATAGCTTAGCAAACAACAGCTCCATCCTTTACACAGAGTTTATGGTCACTACCAACCAATGGCGAAACCATTACTTCACTCACATAAGACGAGATGGTTGCTGTGTCCCTCCAGTAGAAAGTCTGAGCAGTGGATCTGCTGCCATCTTTCACCTCATAGACAATAACACCTTTGGCACAAACCCCAAGAATAATCTCTCCGTCTGAAGGCTTTTTCTCCCGTGTCACACGGTGGAACGAAACGCCGTACTCAGGCAATTGTTGACACACCTAAGAAAACACAAAGCGGTAACCACCATTTCTGTGAGACTAACAGTGGTCACAGCTATGAAGATATAGTAAAACACACTGCATCATTATTTAAATATTGTCACAATAAAGACAGGTTTGATACCTTTAGAAATTCAAGTTCTGATTCGTCGGTGAGCATTTGAGTATTGTTGGTGTGAAGTCGCAACAGCTCCCCCTGAATGTAAGGCAAGGCACATTTCTCCAACACGCTCTTGGAGACATACTGATCAGGGCGGTAGTAGCCCCTACCATATACCTGCAAACAACGACAGATAACGGACTTATGTTAATGCTATTCAAATAATTTCTGAACAGAATTAAAGGATAATGACATCATCAGGATCAAAAGCTAAACAATAATAATCAAAATATTCACCCCAAACTAAGGGTATGATGGATAAGCAGGATCTATAGAAGCACTCTGCCTGGATTCCAGCTTGATCCAATCTATATATGAGTTACTAACTAACTATAGTGACGGCATATAACTATATTCTAACTATAGTTTAGCTTCAGGTACAGAACCTCAGGCATGGAGTCTCCATACTCCGTCTGCAGGGCCAGACCTCCTAGGTACAGAGCAGTCTCCTCATGACAGGACAGCCTGTCCTCCAAAAGATCTCTCCTAAGCTGGAGGTAATACTGGTGTCGGGTCTGTTTGTGCCTGATGGAGAAGATCACACACACTCAAAAGTTTCTCCCTCAAACTAGAGCTTTTGGCAATAATCGAACAGGGGGGAAACAACATACAAAAGAAGAGAAATGTCGTTGATGAAGAATTTGACCCTGAAGAAAAGGACAAAGGTGGCAGTAGGCACTTTTTTCCAGCTATCTGGAGCAACTTTAGAAATCTTGGTATCATTGTCCACAAAGAAAAACTCATTATCTGACCAGAGAAGAGAGAAAAGAAAAAAACTTTAGTGACTTGATAACGTATCAGTTACAGCATACCCGCACCACACAAAAACGTTTACCATCAATGTAAGCAAGGCCGAAGTAGAAATGCTCCACAAGGTTGAAGTGAGCCACAATCATGTCAAAGACGTCTCCTCCTCTGGATTTCACCTCGCACCTGACAAGGATGCTCTGGCCATTCGGCATTACAACACTCAGCTCTCTTTGAGTGGTAGGAGATTTCCCTTTCTTTGACTGCAAAAATAGAAGTTTGAGAAGATCAGATTTTTATCTGTCTAATTAATCTAACAGGACTGACGGGTCAATTTTGGTTGTAGATGAACAAAATAGATTATGAAAGATATAATTTTTTAGATGAATAGACAAAATATTCACTCTGCAAAATATTACTCTTCAGAATTCTATAATGGATAGTTTGAAACTAAACTGATTAATATTCCATTCAACCAGAGACCAATGCAACTGAGGAAAGCACATCAAAACTGTACTTGAGTAAACACATTTAACAGTATTGTAGTATTGTGTGTCCTTGAAAGTAAATCTCCTAAAATATCAGGACTGTACTCACCACAATGGATCCAGGAAGTTCCAAGACAACCAGCGGCTCATCCAGCACTCTAATAAACTCAGGACCCATGTCCTGCAACACAGGAAAATGGAGAGGAAAATATAGTGTCCGCCAAATTTGTTGGTCTAGTGATTTCAAAACAATTTAAATCCAATATTTCACATCTCTGCCACTTTACAGATTTCTGATGTGATAAGTGACACTTCAGAATCCTTCATACATAATTTTGTGTTGGGTCTTTGGTTTACAAAGTGCGTTTAGAAGGATTTAAACCTTTTATTTAACTAAAAGTTATAATCATTAAGTAGCTCAATAGTGCACAAGCTGCATAATCAAGATATATTTAAAGCACCTTAAGTAAGAATACTCCTTACATAGAATGGCACTTTTCAGAAACATATACATATTACTGGATCATAAGTATTAATCCATTGTTGCTTGTATATCTCTTTAATGTTCCACGTGTTCATCATTCTTATTATTTGTATTTGGTTTTGTGGTTTATCTATAATAATGTAATTCAGCTGTAAAATAATAAGTACCCTTTAAGGTAAAGGGTACAAAGCATGACATTTGTAATGAAAACGTAAAAGCAGAAAGTGGCACAATAAATACAAAATACAAGTATAAATACAAATGTATTAAATTTAAACTTTATTAAAGTAGCTGGGACATGG
The DNA here is from genome assembly GCF_051167445.1 of Perissodus microlepis. Taxonomy (NCBI): domain Eukaryota; kingdom Metazoa; phylum Chordata; class Actinopteri; order Cichliformes; family Cichlidae; genus Perissodus; species Perissodus microlepis. The sequence goes on along the minus strand of NC_140468.1, from coordinate 21,342,977 downwards.
GGGAACTATGGTACCTTGTAGATACGCCACTGGAGGGTTGTGCAACTGACAATTTTACTGTGTGATTGTGGTACACACAGGAAGTGTCCTACTCAGTTTGAGTCTGGATGGCGGCATATGTTGCTCCAAATCCTTATCCCTGTAACCCTTGTTCCTTCTCTAACCTATGCTAACAGAATATCCCATATTATTTTAATTTTTTTACTTTTGAAGACTGTTTTCTTCAGTCTTTGCAATCAGTGAACAAAAGAAACATTATAGCTAAAACTGAAAAATGTTCTCATTGTTGAAAATTTTGCCTACGTTGTCTTTCACAGACTGGTGAACTCTTCACTGTCAGCTTCGAAAGGACCTTGTTTATCTTGGGTGCTTCTTTAAGGTCAGTTATGTTTCTGATTCTGATCAATCTAACAATCAAAACCTGTTTAAGTCTGAAATCCATTTAAAAAGACCATATTTCTCAATGTGTTGCAGTAATAACTAAATATATAGATGATTCACAAATTACATACATTATCACAATTATTTTGGGAAACAATGTCACAAATGCACTCACCTTTACTTTCTTATCATTCAGACTCATTGAGGAGTCAAACTGTGTGAGGGATCTTGAGTTGGCATTTCGATTACCATCCATATAAGGACTACTGGGGTTGCGGTTCAGCTGCTGCCAGCTGCTGTACCTCTCTATTTGCCGGCCTCCCAAGGGAATCCTGGGGAAAATTAGATTTCCATTCTCAGTCTGATGGCAGGTGAGATCCGTCACTCATGAGATGATAGCTTGTGCACACAGGAGTAACATTTTGATGGAACTAGCTTTGTTAAACACTCCTTTGGGATTTGACTACTCTGCATGGTTTCTATGTGTTTTTTAGTTATTTTACCACACCTTATTTAAGCAAATACTTTTAACTGAACATGCCCACCCGTGACGCAAACAAAATAGGATTTAAAATATGGCAGAAAGCTGTTATAAGATGTGTAAAACACATTTCATACCCTGTGGCATTAGCTGAATAAGATACCCCCGAGAATGTTCCGGACATCTTCTTCTTCAGCGACCATGTTGAGTTACTAAAAGAGCTCCCTGAAAAATAAACATGTATGTCACATAAAAGCTGAATATTTTTTTTTAAATATGCTTCTTAGCTTTCTTGCAGGGTAAAGACTGATACCACTCATGTCTAACATGTAGTTAGCTTAGCATATTAGCTTAGCCTGGAAGCAGGGACAAGCTCTGTCCACGGATCATGAGACTTCCGTGTCTCATTAATAAACACATTTTATATCAAAATCTATACTTTATCTATGCTTTAAAAAAATCTCAACTTTTGTTGGTTTTAAAGAATAATGTAGTTAGATTTACTGAACAAATTAGTTTTTCTTCAGTTGAGTCATTTGTGTTGTTTCAGTGAAAAACTGCACCCGCAATCCTCACAAGGACCAGCAGAAGAGAATGGATGCATGGATGGAGGTTATGTAAAGGTTAGACTGTGTTTTACTCAAGAAACTTATGACCCACCTGTGCAGGCTTGCTCTTATTTATTTTTATCTCTTTATACTATTTTAATTTGGTGTATACTTACTTCTGTACTGTAAAGCAGACGATCCTGGAACAACATAGTAAATGTTGTTCCAGGATCAACATTGCAAGTGACCAATCACATTGCTGTGACGTTATTCTTTTGCGCACCAAGCCATTCGTGCATTTATGAAATTCCAATGTTGCAAGGACAATATCAATTCAGCTTAGCGTTTATTAAACGGTTAGGGTCAGGGTCCGTTGATCGGCGGACAGAGGCGGTTTCTCGCAGCTTAAGTACAGTTTTTTGTTTTACGGCGGTTTTTCCCTAAGTCGCAAAAGTATGACGTCACAACATTCTGATTGGTCACTTGCAATGTTGATCCTGGAACAACATTTACTATGTTGATCTGGGAACAACACCAACACGACGATATCAGATCGTGCACTGTAAAGCACTTTGTGAATTCTGCTCTTAAAAAGCACTATATAAATAAACCTTACTTACTCTAAAATGTTAAACTGATTTACTGAAAAGCCATTGAGTTAACCAGCCACAGTATTCTGCTGAAATAACACAAATGACTCAAGTAAATTTATAATGTTGCTTGGGAGTTACTTAACACAGTTATGTGTCTCTAGGACAGTAGGAAAGGGGATTTCTTTCAGGGGGCCCCGAAGGAACAACATAACTTACACTAGTATAACATTCTCTCTTTTGTTTACTTTAATATTTAGCATAAGTTAACTCAGCAAGCAGAGCAGTGCACACAGTCAGGAGTCAAAATTGGGACACTGGCACTTGACAGCTAGCAAGCTGAAAAAACGTAGAATGACACAAATCAGTGAGAAATGACAAAACTCTTAGTGTACCATGGAAAAAGTTAGAGAAAAGTGGGACAGACCATAAAACGTGACTCATCTGAAGAGTACCTGTCCTATCAGTGCCACTAGAGGAGTATTGGTTCAGCACCAATCAGCACTATAGTTAGGACTGACATCATTCTCATGTTATTGTAAAGCATTGTTAGGTAGTGTACTTTGACCAGACCTTTGACAATCAACATTAAACTCTTTTTTTCCTCTTCAGACAAAGTGCTAACTAATGAAAGACCTGCTTTCCCCCTATTAGGTGGACCTCAGCTAGATCTACACTTTCACTAATGAGCACTAATGAACTATACCTGCTGATTGCAGCAGCTTTACATTTAATATACAGACAAGTGCTATTGTTTTTCTAATGCTTTAAGCTAATAAGACTTTTCAGAAACATTACATTTGACAATTAGAAGCACTTTCTTACTGTGTAATCTGTCCCGGACCACTTGACTGCGGTCTGTTAGCTGGGATCCATTATCAGCCATGGAGACGTGATCAGCCTGTAAAGAAATCATTGTCAAACCCAAGGAAACAGAGTTATCACAAAAATCAAAACCAGACATGATCTCAGCTAACCAGCGGAGCTTCAACCTAACCACTTAACCACTACTCACCGAGTTTCTGTAAACATCCTCCACCAGCTGCCTAATGAGACGCTCTGCAGGAGGAAGCATTGAAGCCTTGTGGTGTAGCTCACAGGTTTCCAGCACCGTTAGCAGGTCCGTCCTTCTCAACATCATGTCCTCGCACATGCTCAGTAGCAAACCTTCCAGCTCAGCACTTATTTGGACTGGCTGGGGAGAAAAATACAGAAGAAAAGCAAAATGAATGGCATGCAAGTGCTAAGAATAAAGAAGAATGAGATTACGGGAAGATATAAGAGGAGGAGTACCTGGTTGTGAGGTAGGTGATAGTCAACACACCAATAAAGAGTCATCCCCAGTGAGTATACAACCATCTGAAGAGTGGATACACACCAAATACGTGACTACTAAATAAGTTAACCTGATATTTCATTGTTATCTACAATTTAGAGATAAAATTTTTTTAATCCTACGAGGTATCATGCATGATTTCCAATTATGGTTTTTCTTTTGGTCAGTGCAAGATTTTCCAAATTTAGTCAGCTGCATATTTAGCAAATTGGCCACAGCTGTGCTTGTGGAACATCTGTTTTTCGGAACAAGCACGCACTGCAATATAAAAGACCTCAAAGCAACAACAACACACCTTTTCGACTGCAGTCCTTGAGGAGGCGGTGTGACCCTGCTGGACTTCAGGGGCTGTGAAGGAGGCCACGTCTTCATTTCGAGCACAGCTTTTGAAGGCCAGACTCCCGTTGGCTGAGAGCAGCACTGAGCCTGGGCTTAGCACGCTGCACATGTTGCCTGAACCTAAACGGAGAGCACACCACAAGCTTGTCACCAGCTCGAGAGATTTGATAAAAAGAGATTTCTTTGAATAAGAGCATGCTTCCAGCCACAGTGTGTTTATTATTGAACATTACTTTTGGACTAGAGAAAGAATATCAGAGATACTAAATGTAACTTTCAGATCTGAAAAGGGGGTCAACGAGAAGGTGACTTCTTTGGGTTCATGGGGAAAGGGCCCTCAGTTTAAAACATCAATAAACTTTCATGTATGGAAGCATTTACAGTCTTGGTTGCTAGTTTCAGGTCCTAATAATTACAACATGATTTTCATTTTGTACATTATGAGCTTCCTTAGCATCAAAAGAAAGAAAAAGTAGGATGCACTGTACAGCTGTCTTACCTCCTAACTGACTCCTAACTGACAAATAGTTAGTCTATGACTATGAGTTGTCCCCTGGTTTCTTTGTAATCATCTACATCGACCGTTTCACATCGAAAACACCATGGCAAACGTGAAAGGTTTCAAAATGGGACCTCATACACTAATGAGTACAGTGGCTATATCCATCTTTATTGTACAGTCTATGTTTTAAATCAAGCCCTGTCCTTAAACAGTTGTGAAATTGGGAAGGTGATGAAGGAAGGTTACCTTTTTTGGAGATTTCGAGTAAGGCATCAGTGGTGGCAAGAAGCAGACACCAGACCTCATCCTCATCCAGCGGTGAGCCCCGGGCCTCCAAAACCTCTGCCAGGGTCACAAACGTACCCATACTTCTGGGATACACAAGCAAAAGAGACAAACCCAAAGCACCCCATTACCAAATTTTTATTTTATTGCAAGAGAATAAGGCTCTTTGTTTCCTTATGTTACAACGTAAAAGTTCAGATGTTCATCTACACTACATTTTGTGAAATAGTCTCATTTTAGATGAAATACTCAATCAAATGCCATAGAAGCTTTCTGAAAGTTGATTTTTCCTTTTTTGTGTCAATAGAATTAAATTTAAATGAAAGCTCTTGTGACAAGCACTTAGTGTATTTTCTTAACAAATCATACTGATAAGCACGTCTGAAGATTAAATGAAAGATAAGGAAACAGAAAACGTTAGATGTTGTAAGTGTATTTTTGAATCAGTTTCTTTATCAGCGCTAACTAAGAGCCTGCTGAGCTAAGCGTGGTGATCAGCACATTTAAAGCACTTATGTGCTTAGGTTAAAGGATTTCTGAAGTGCTAAATTACCTTGAGAAGCTTCCAGTAAGTGAAAACATCCGGTGTACTGAGCAGGAACATGAAACACGGCTTATTGCTCATCACTATTATCATTTTCCAATTCTATAAATTTAATATATGTATTTTAAACAATACATACTTAATACAGTTCAGGAAGATATGCAGGATGGGTCACAACTGAACACATTAAAATGCAATAATCCTTGATTTTTACCTGCTTATATTTACTTTAACATTGGCTTTAAAGTTCCTAAATGTTATAAAATCATATAAAATACATTTTGAGTAAGTGGGATTTCTTAAAGGAAAAAATTGGCATTACTAGAAGAAGTTTGTCCCACTCAGAGCTAGAAAGGCTTTCTTTCCGTAAACAGCCAGAAAAAAGGCAAAGCTTTTGTTCTTGGACTCGATCAGAACAGCCCTGCATGACTCACCGTTGAAAAAAAAGGCATCTTATGCTGGGTACTACTGTAGCCCCTCAGCCTTTTTATCTCCTCTCACTTTAAGACCGCCCGTCCTAAAAGGCAATCTTCTTCTGATTGGCTGCCTGTCAGGAGGGTGGGGCTCTCAGCATCTCTCACTGACATCACACAGACTCAAGAGCAGAAAAAAACTGTCTGAACTTGAACCTTTAGTGCTGTCTGAAGCCTGAGCTTATGGCTTATAGGGATTACTTGTACATTCTGTGACATCATTATTTGAAACTTTGGCTATTGTAACAGTACGCCATATGCATATGACAGAATTTAAGGGAAAGCACAAAACTGTTTATACACAATTTTTTTTTTTTTTACAAAAAACTTATCATCATCAGCAACAAACCTGTCAACAAACTTTGTAGCAAATAACAAGACGAAGGAGAAAACTAAGTTACTATTTCATTATAGTACAGGGAATATAACAAGCTGTAATGTAACCAGATTAACAACCTAAGACATTTACACAACTCTTAGTAACATTAATAACTTATAAGGTTTCCTGCTTTGTTGCCACTGCAGTATAATGAAGGAATAAAAGCGGAGGCATGGAAAGTTGTCGAGGCTTTATATATTGTTTTCACGCTGGTGTCTTTAATTTACTATATTTATTCATTCAGTTTATTTTTAGGTTGTGCTGGTGGCAGGTTCTTTGGCTGGACGAACTAAAGTTTGGCATACAGTTTATTCCATGACCTTCCTGACACACGAACAACATTAAAACAGTGACAGAAAGCAGACAAGCTTACTGTGCCGAGCCTGGCAACATGATCGATTGCCAAGTAACCCAAGCTCTGTTAATCAGGTTACGTGTGCTTTGATTTAATTCAAGATGACCTAGGGTCAGGCGTCTGTGTAGAAACAATTAGTGTGGCCCCTTTCTTACAACATGTCTATTAAAGCCAGGGCGGTATCCCAGTCATCCACCGTGCACAATACCAGTAACAACTGGAGAACTGAAGAAGCTTAATGGAACGCAACGAAAATGCCTTTCATTTTACCTGCAAGTCATGTCAAAAAAATTCAGAGCTGAGCACAGCTTATTGTTCATCGCCACTGTCATTTTCCATCCCTATTCTCGAGATAAGGCAATGCTGAGTTTCAAACGATCATCTAGGCAGCTCTTAAGGCCCTTTGCAGACACGATTCAAATAAGTTTGGGCTGTAAAAGGAAATAAATGATGCAGGACTTTTATTGTACACTGCTTCTTTACTGCAAATTAAGCACTTTTTTTTTTTAGCATACTGTTCTCTCCCTGCTGACCACTGTGAAGCCATGCCCAGGTAAAGTATTTGTCAGGCAGCCACTGCCTCACACTTGACCTTTTGGAAGTCAAGGGTGGGTATTGCTTAGTGATCATGTATAGGGGTGATTGGGGATCAAGCTGTCGTTCCTCAAGTGTATACATGACATAACTGAAATTCTTGCTTTCTGCAGTGAATGGTGCACTTTTTCAGATTTATGTAGAACTAACGTGTTTATTTCTTTAAATAATGTCGGTTTTTCTGTTTATTTCTTCAAAGATTTACTTAACCAAACTAGCTTACTCCATTGGGGTGGCTGTAGCTGAGGAGGTAGAGCACTAATCAGAGGGTTGTGGGTTTGCATGCCAAATATTCTCGGGCAAGATACTAACCTCAAGTTGCTTTCAGATGCATCAATCAGAGTATGAATGTTAGATGTTAGTGCTCTGAGTGCTCCGGAAGAGTATTGTAGAAAAGCGCTTTATAAGACTTTACCATTATGTAGCACTTCTGTTATTCAGCTTCTTCCAACATGTTTGCAAACCTATACTTTCAAAGTAGTTTTACCCAACACTGAAAATGCCTTCAATGAAAAGCCCTCTTTTTTTAAGATGTTTTTATTGGCATGCAGACACATTCGTTGACACAAATAACGGCAAAGTACATCAGTTGATTTAAAAATCACAGCTCCAAATAAAACCTCCTGCAGAGAAAGTAAGTCACTGCAGTGCTGACATAAATGACAAAAGTCACAGTCTTTCTCTTCACACAGAGCACATGATGAATGACTTCAGTTGCTCTGTGTCACTTACACACAAACAGATAAAAATGAAGGCGGCTCAGTAAAATACTCCTGTTTTTCTTATTAATAAGCTGTATCTCACTCACTGTGTGTGGGATTGAAATGGGTGTTTTCTGCCTTCCTCAACCGCTCCCTGTTCTGCAAACTTACCAGGACTGTTCTAGAATAGAAAGTGAGTAGCTATAGCAGCTGACACGAAGGATAAAGTACAAAACATGCTGACTTTTGGTGACAAACTGTGTGACTGTACGCAAACACACACTTTTACACCAGTGGGTTGTCGGATGTCAGGCTATAAACGATAAAACCTGCATTCCACGCATTATGGAGCCTACCTTATTTCATCCAGTATCTGGAGAGATTCTTCTTAAGTTCCTTTCTCTGAACCTAATCCTTCCTCCTCTTATGCATCCCTTGCTGCCGTTCCACCCACCTCTCCCTCATCCCGGCGCTCCTGTCTGGCAGCTCGTCATACCCCAGTCATCTCCTCATCACAAGAAAAAGAACCCATAGCACAAATTTCCCCTGTGCTCGCATCTAATGACGTGGCCCTTTTCCCTTATTTTCTACTATTTTTAGACCGGGGAAACTAAGAACATAATTGGATTTGCAGGGCAAGCTAACAACAGATGGGGCAGCAAAGCACCAATCCATTGTAGGCAGCACTGTGTTAATCTGATGCTTCAACTACTAGTGACACATTAGGTTAAAGCAGGACTAACCACAGTGTCTTCATGCAGCTACTGACAGCTTCATGTGACTTCTCTAAAAGTGATTTTCTGAAACTTCGATTTATGCATCTGTGGACAGGCAAGCATTATGTTTCATTGGGCCCAGGTTCTTTTGTTTAAAGTATGCTGACAATGCATCATCAGTAGTGAGCTTTGCGTTTAAAAACTTGCAAAATAACAACTCAGTTGTAAATGATGTAGGTTACAACCTCGGATATCTCAGTACTATAAAGTCCTGTAATTAGACAGGCTCAAAAGTTAAATATTCCTTGAGAAAACTGTGTCATTTTGGGGAGGCAGTTTTATATGTTTTTTTTGTCTGCTTAATTACTTCTTTTATTACCCTAACATATAAAAGAGCACTTCGTAGAGACATCTGCATTTCCCCCATTCTCTGCCAGAGTAAGCATTTTTTTTTTCTATATAGACAACAGGATGACGTGTGGAGACAAGGTACTGACAGGACATGGAATGAAAACAGTAGATGTGATGTGTGAGGCTCTATTCAGTCCAAAAAACATGATATCATTTAGAAAAAAAAAATGATTTAATAGACGTACTATAATAGAAAAAATGATAAACAGCTAAATAAAAGAAGGTAATTGATGTGTAAAGCTGTGTATAATTATATATTAGAAAATGTGGGGCTGGAATGATAAATATTGCAGTTCATAAGCTATGAAATAGCGATGAAATATTGAAGTCCACTGTGTGATTTCTTATTTCGAGGTGTTGATCTGATAATTGGGCATCACTGATTAGCGCTGCTGCAGTGAGCAGGTCAGTGAAAATGGCAAACAAAGATGGAGATAGTGAGCTGTGGTGTGAATCTTTGTGGTGTGAGCCCGTCTGTGTACCGTTCTCTTACTCAATGGGAGACTGCCTCTCCAACACCAAATCTGTGTAGGGTGCTGAATAAAATGTCATATGTATTTTACTTATACATAATTTAATTATATGTATGGCATATATGTTGATTTTGAGGCCTTGATAAGTCAAAATGTTACAAAGTATGATGCTATGGACCAACTTTTGTACTTTTAATGAAAGGTTTTTATCTAGAAAAGTAAAGCAAAGGCTACACCGCATAAAAGTAGTCTATAAATACCTTTAAATTGTCATTCAGGACAAAATTATTTTCATTTGCCGCTTTAACATGTATAAGATTAACTGGAAGTTATTTTTTATGTGAACCTGTCTTACATTTGCTTGATAGCTAGGTGTAGAAAACAGCTATAAAACTGATAATACTTTGTTAGCGCTATTTTAAATGTTACTCGTCACTTTTGTATAACGTTTTCAGTAGAAGATGAGTAGTTGTACCCTTCAGGTTTTTAAATAACCCTTTAGCAAGTAGTTAACATCCACCCATTCCCATTGAACGCGACATCATTCCAAAACGTTGCAAAACCGTCGCTTCCGCTTTGCAGACGTAGCCGCCGGGAACGCGCAGGCGGTTTTGAACGCCCCCCTGGTTCTCATTGTGCAGCCGAGGAAACATCGGAAGGTTTCGACGACGTTGGTATGAAATGGCAGAAACTGCCTGGGTCGCGGAAGCACTGAGACTAGGTTGCGTAGAAGCTACACATGTATCTTGCGGTGTTCCCAGCCTGCTAGTGTGACGAAACGGGAGTGTAACCGGAGGGAAGAAAGGGATTAAAGCGCTGTTTTCCTCCTAAACACCGTCCAGCTTGTGTCTCCGGCAGCAGGCAGCGAGTGGCGACTGCGGGGTCGACACTGTTGGAATTAACCAGAGAGGGGTGAGCTCGACATATGGATTTTTTTTCTCCCACTGAGACATGTTTGACGTGTTATTGTCAACTGCTGGGAGGGGAACGGACAAATGTGGGTCACACACGTTACTCTAAATAGGTGTCACCATAACGTATAGGGTGACCAGCACCACAGCAGGCAGGACAGGTCTGGCCTAAATGGTACAAGGCAACCAGAGTGAGCGGCTACACTGGGAAGTATACCTATCCATGTCATTAGCACAGCTTACACCGCCAAGCGTGAACCGGGTGGTGTTTGCCACTCGTGAAATCCTCAAGGAAACCGCTATGACCTCCAGCTTGTGCTCACCTACATCCCCAGTGTAAACAGAAATCACTTATTAACGCCTTTGAATACACCCTGTTTTTATTCAGCACCGGTTTTCTGCTTTTTTTTATGTTTTGTGTTTGGCAGCATAGCTGTACAGCTTGTAACATCACAGAGGTATATAAGTATCAGGCTCAGACTGCAGTCTTTGTGCTTGTGTGTGTTTTTAATGTGATGATTTAACCTGCAGATTGACAAATGTACTCCTTTTTTTGCCAGTTGCATCAGTGTGAGAGCATTTCTTAGCTCCTGTCTTTATTATAAACAGGGATGAGATCAGAGGATTGTGTGTTTCTTATCTAACACACGAGATTATTAGCTGTATTAAGAATTTTATTATATGACCAAAGTTGGGTTAGGCAGAAATCACCCCAGGTTGCAGCTTGTGCACTCACTATGTGCATCTTGGTTACACTGAAGTGCTTCTGTCGTCATATTCGGGCGATGCAGCTCTCACAGTGCACTGCACATTGCTAGCGGGGCTTTTGGGAACAACCTGCCAAGAGGACAGGGATGGTCAGGCCAAAAGATCCAAGAAATCTGATTCCTGCACCAAAAGCAAAAGGTAGCCTGCAGAGCCAGGATTATGAATCCACATCGAGCCCACTCTGACATCTTGATACTGAAATGTCCGAGGGATTATAAGCCTCTTAACTTATGAATTTTACCATGTTTTCAGCTGATTTGTGTTGTCTTTCTGTGACAACTGTTTGTATCTAGACACCCATCAGCAGGCCATTTTATTAGTAGACACAAGTGTGTAGCATCATTTTTTTTTTTGGAGAGTGGAGTCATTGTTTGACATAAAACCAGTCCTCACGGTAGCGATGCAGTGCTCGTCCTGCTTTAATTCTTCTGCTGGGACCAGCCCTAACACAAATACAACAATTAACCCAGCACGTCACAGTTCAAACAGTCACAGCTGAGAGCAGAGACGGTTGTGCCTCTCTGCACTTTTAGATTATGGACACAAAAGGTTGGTCCATATTGCTTTGTTTTTGCCTACAGAGGCCCTAATATCATATACATTAACCTAAATAAATTAAGCTTCTTAAAAGAAGGGCCCAGAATTTCTGAGCAGGAAAACAATCATTTTTTTGTACATTATGAATTGTGACACGTCCTCTTCATTATCTGCAACATTTTACACACTGCTCCGGTCGTCGGTTGTTGTTTTCAGACGGCGTCTGTGATTTGACATCGCTGTCACAGTGTTTGCTACTACAGTATTAAATAGTAATGTTAGACTGTTATCAGTTATGTTTACATACTTGGGTTGTGGACGTGCGGTCTCATATAATGCATTTATTTACTGTAAACAGCATGCTGATAAGACACTTAAGCGGAGCCAGTTTAAAAATGCTAAACTAGCCGACAGGGTGGGGGGAAAATCCAGTCTGTCAGCAGCTTATCCAGCTGCCTGGTTCGGTACCTGTAGATTGTCACCATTCTAAAATTTTCATCATCATCCATGAGCTGAACTTCTTATATGTTGGCGACAACTATGATGACGCTACCTGCAGGTCCTAATTGAAATTGGCTTTCAGGCTGTCAAACAGTGCACTCTTCAGTTTGTAGGAATATTTTGTGTTTGACCAGGCGTTTCCTCAGATTAGATGTATTGCCTTGTATTGAATTTTGAGCTACAAATAATGCAGAAAGCACTATTTTGAAAAATGGAATCACACCTGAGACTGCTTTCTGCTTTCCACCGCCTCCTTTTCTGCGCATGTTGTTCTTCTACATGTCGCAGAGGTGGCATCGGATGCTTTAGGTCCCTTTGTTGTTCTAACCCAGTTTTTTTATTTTTTTTATTTTATTTATTTATTTTGATACTGGCAGATACCTAAAGCCAAGGTATTGGTATCCTATCAGCACTGGAAAAAGCTGAATGAGCGGATCCCCAGTCTGGAGCCTAGGGGATGGGTCTATTTACTGGTATTATAGCATGTGCCCCTCTGCTTTATAGATTGGTTAAGCTTTTCTTGTGGTGTGTTTCCTGTCTGCTACCATGAGGCATGTGATACTCACACAAATTATCTGCCTGTTTTTTTTTTGTTGTTGTTTTTCTTTTTTAAAATTTTGGTTTTTCTTATTCAGAGTATTGTCAATTACTTGATCAGCAGTTTGTCAGACAGCTTGAAATCTAGGCCAAGATTACAGGAAGTTTAACAATAAAGCCCTCGTGGTTTGTGTCTGCAGACGGCTATGAGAGAAGTGTCATTCAGGGCCTTCATTGGTACCAGAATTTGGCACTGAATAAGGCCTTGTGAGCTCTTATCAGCAGCAGCTACTTTGGCTGAGTGCGAGCGCTTTGAAGATAAAAAGTGATACTGCTGGTGGAATCGACTGTGGTCACCCAGATAACTTGGAACTGTTTGATATTTGCAAGAATCTCGCGTTTATGGTTTTTCTTTTCTGGGTGAAACGGAACAAAGGTAGACAAGATGGGAAAAGAAGGATCAGCTCCCAGCAGTGACAGCGTGATGGACAGCTGTGTGGGAGAATAGCCATATCTGCTACTTTTTGACACAGTTATCTGTTTAGTTCTGTCTGGCTGTCAGAGACCTTATTTGCCCACCACCAGTGTGTCAGTGGATGGCAGTAGCTGTGCCACGTGTGCTTAATTTGAATTCTGATACAGCTGCAACTTTCATGTGCCACATGTGTTTATAAAAGCGGGTTGATGGGTTTAAAAATACTGTAGTGCTGTAGTATTGTCATTTATTTTCAGATTAGCATGTACAAACTAATCCTAATTGATAACTGAGCCAGTTGTCAAAAAACCTGCACCACTGCTATGGCAATTTTTCTTTAAAAAATGTTTTAAACCTTAGTTCTACTGAGCTGCTTCAGTGTGTTTTCACATGTGTAAAAACATTTATCATTAAGAGCAGGATAATAACATACATTAGCTAATTAAATGGTTGGAGCTGGTGTCTTAAGAAAACATTCCTGATGCTTGAGCCTGGCAGAGCGTTCAAAAGCCAGCCCGGCTGTGGTGAGAGCAGCTTACATTCGGAGTCCTGCTTGATTTTCATCTGGAAAGCTGCAGAATCTTACCTGTGCAGACTAAATAATTAATAAGCTAGTTTAACAGCTTCTTGCACAGTTAAGTATTTCCTGATTCATGTTGAGACAGAGATGATTGCTTTTTTTTTTTCCATTCAGTTATATGTAGATCTTGGCCCATCTTACCTTTGTGGTCGTCTAGGTTTGTGCTGTTGTGATTATAATTTCTTATTCAAGTGGTTCAAACCTACCTGTGTAGGTTGACTTGATTTGCAGCTCCACAATTCCTTTACATAGATTATTTTATTTTCTTGCAGGCTTCCACACATGCACGATTCGCTGCTTTCTAACAACTGAGGTTGATGGGGCTGATAGCTTGATACACTCCATCAGATTGCTGAGTTCCATCTTAAAAGCTGGGGATTTACCTGTCTCACAGGGATCCTGAAAACCTTTGCACTGCTCTTCCTTCACATAGGAGAAATGATCATGTACCATTTGTTTAGACATACTCTTTGCAGCGCTGGGATAGAGCTACACATACTAAGTAAAACAGAGCTTGAATACGCCCTCTCCCTCCTGTGTGGCCTATATTTGATATGCTAAATGATTTTTTCTGAAAAGCATGTCCAGGAGTGTTTTGCATGGTATTTCTGGTCTGTGCGCAGAAGGATACCTCTGGCAAATAAAGCTGACATTTTTGCTTTGTGGTGGATGCGGCTAAATGTTGTACATGAAAGAAGCTGAGCTCATTTGGATTGAACGGGGAACTGAATATGAAAGTGACGTGGAGGCCTCAGAGTATTCGCTGTCAAAGTTACGCTAGACATAATTGTTCTAGTAAATTCTTGCATAGTTGCTATAGTAGTCTAATTACATGATTGAAAACTGAATCCTTAAAACCATTGCTGTTTCATACTTAACTTCATTTAAGAGCTGCTTTGAAGAAACATACTGATGACAATTTCTTTTCCTCTGATTCAACAAAAGCTGGTCAGCTGGCAGTTTTACTGTGTCGCCTTGGTAGTCGGCAGCATGCAAAGTGAGAAAAATTAAATATCTTCATAGGTCCATCTAGCTGAACTGGATAATTAAAACTTAAATTATTAAAACAAACTAGTGGGGCTTTACACAGTGAGACCTGACCTGAGCATTATGATGATGATGATGAGATAGCCTTTATTTGTCAGTTGCAGTTGCTCACAACCGAGATGACAGACCTTGCCAACCGTACATACAATACACAAACATCACATTGGGGAGACAGGTCAGGCTAGGTAGCAAGGGAAAAAAAAACATCGAAATGTGTTACACAAAAGGATAATACAGGAATGCACAGATATCAACACTAGGGATGGGTATTGATAAGATTTTCATGATTCCGATTCCATTTTTGATTCTGTTTAACGATTCGATTCTTTAACGATTCTCTTATCAATTCTTTTTTAAAAAAAAAAAGGAGAACACTAAGGTCGATTAGCTTAGAACTTTGTTTTATACCTTCTCTTTGAACGAGATAGAAATTTAGGAGTAACATGGCCTTACAAACCCAACAGTGACATCTTAAGAGATCCACAGCCTACGGCTCTTCAATGGGGTTTCACGGGGTCCCCAGGAAAAAAAAATTGTAAATGTAAAATAAAAAAATAAATATTCTTCTGTAGTAATTACACAAGAATATCCAGTAATGTCCCTGCCTACAATTAAACACATTCACTTACCGAAAATCGGGGCATCTGCTGTAGCAAATGGGTGCAAGCCTTTTACCACAAACTTAGTCACTGCTCTGTGACATTCGTCTATCCTGGCCTGAAAGGAGACGCTAACGGTAGACTGCAGCAAGAACTGCCAGCATCTGAGGCAGCCAGACTCTGTCTGTCTCTCTCATCATGGTCACCTAAATGCACAGTAATGGCAGGTTTTGTAATAAGGCAGATCGCGCTAACATAATATGCACTGTTGATTATTTATCTGCCGCATTAACGGGAAAGGACATGCAAACGTTACCGCTGCTGCTGGGTTGAGATTCACGAGTCCGGAGCAGAATTAAAAACACGACATTCATTTAAGGTCATCGCGTGTTTTGTGAGCAAATGCTTTTGCATATTCATAGTGTTTCCTCTCTTAAATGAAATATCTACTTTGCAAGTATTGCAAGTTGCCCTGTTGTCAACCGTTCTCGTAAAGTATAACCAAACTTTTGAGCGTTTGAGCCGCTTAGGCGCCGTGTTTCCTGCCAGGTAAATGATGCTCCGCAACGTGGTGACGTCATTCGGGGGAACTGGAATTGATAAGGGAATTGTTTGCAAAAATGGCAAACAATTCCAAGGAATTGAAACAGTGGGAACCGGTTCTCAACAAGAACCGGGTTTCGATACCCATCTCTAATCAACACACCATAACACAATAAAACACAGACAAGCAACATGGGAGAGTATTCCAGTGTGTACAGCTGATCTGGGACCGCTGCAATCTTCGATTGCGCCTCCAGCTGATCCGTTGTCCACATTGGATGGGAGGTAAGCAGGAGGCGTTGGATTCGGGGGAGGGAGGGTGATAGTGAGGGCGTATCAGTATCAGTACATGTTTCGTGCGTGTGCATGTGTGTATCCCGTGTTCAGCTGAGAGAAAGTGTCACCACGCCCGGTTAAGCGAAGGTCAACAGTCTCCAGTGGATCCAGGTAGCCTTGAAGGAGGGACAAAGAGTTCTGACAACAATCCTGTTATCATGGGAAGAATTTGTTGTTCCGGTCGGCTTCAACCTTGGCAGGACTTCAGCTGGCGCCAGGGGGGCCGCATGAGTGAAGATGATGAATGTTTTGGTTTAGTGCGAACAACTGCATCCAATTTTTACAGTTGGTCTAATGTCCATCACTGGTCACCAATTATCTCAATTCCCGTTGTTCTTCTCCAAGATCTTATCCATATTGCATTCAAAACACAGTCTGAGTACTCAAAGCCCTGCCATCGTCTATCATGTCTGCCAGACTTATGGAATTTTGAACAGCTGTAGCCGCTTCTTGTTCTTCGATAAGCCAGCTCCAAGCCAGCTCCAAGCCAGCTCCAATCAGCCCGAACTCTGTTATCGTGGTTCCAAATTGGTAGATGTCGTTCATTGTCCTCCATCGAGAGTGTCGCCAGACACACGACGCAACCGACCATCGAGTATCCGGCAGCAAACGTCTCTGCAGGACAATCGGGCTCTCCCAAGCCTAGCAGGGTGTCAATGCCATTACGGGAGCAGTTGATCAAATCCATAATTCTTTAGGTTTTAGAGAACAAGACTGGGAAACTCTTTGAGGGTTAGAGTTAGACGAGACTAGACAAACACATAGAAGCAGCAGCAGGGAAGATAAGGGAGGGAGAGGGGAAAGATGCGTCCGCCTCCTCCAAGAGCCAAAGAGGGTTATGAACCCAATCCAGCATGTAGTTGAGCCAAAGAGACCAGTGCAAAGAGAGAGATCCTAAACACAAGAATAACCAAAACAATCTGACTGTGTGGTTCAAAGGCACACGAGTTAAAAGGTGCGTTTGGTTTCATTTGGTTTAGTCTGTGGACTGAAAAAGACATCGACCATTGGGCTTGTTATCTGCACTCAGTTCAAACGCCTGCATCACTGATGGTATGGGCTGCATTAGCGCCTGTGGAATCAGCTTGCACATTGGAAAGGCACCATAAGGGCTGTAAGGCTCAGACTAGTGTCGGTTGAAGCATCGTACAAGAGCTGGTTGGAGTTTAAGGGAAGGATGGCTGCAGGTTTAATGTATGAGGGACATTGAGTGCACAGTTGGATACTATTACGTCACATTAACACAGCAAAATGTTGCATTTTCCTTCAGCTGAAATGCCAATCCAGAGAGCCTGTGTAGGTAAACTCTGATTAAAAATGCATGAAGACTGTTATTGAATTTAGCAGCTAGCACATTTATTATTGTTTCTCCTGCTGTTTTGTTGTGTACCCTTTGTTGTATACACTGTGTGTCTTTTTGTTAAACATCCAGCAGCACACTTCTTGCTTGTGTTCAGGGTTGTTTGTAAGTTGTGCTCTGTATTCATCCCTGTACCTCTTCGCCGTCCGGCTTAGATGCCGAATTTTGACAAGGTTTTGCAACGGGGAAGAGAGATGTTCTGATCAGAGTCAAAGAGAATAATGCAGCAGGAGAGGAGAGGGCACAGATGAGGAGAAGCAGAAAAGACAAAACACAAGCAGCGCAGGCAGAGCTGTGTTTAGAGCAGGGTGGCATGTGAGCCAGTATAAACATCCATTTCTGAATGAATCTGTTGGTTTCTTGTAATTCGGGTTTGCTAGTTTTAATTAAAACTCAAAAGATACGTCTTCAAACAGACGCGCATCTCATTTTTGATACTTGGAATTAGAGCCAACAGCTATATGCAAAACAAATAGTGTATTTTTAAGAATGTGGCAGGAGGCACATTATTTGACGTGACTACCGCCGCGTTTGAAGAAACGCAGCAAAAAGAATGTGACCCCGTGTGACGTAGACCACTTCAGAATGTGGTCTACCAGATCCAATCTCAGTACGTATTGGGTGCTTTCACACCCGTCACTTTTGGGCAAGCGCAGTGACTCAGTTCCTTTCTGCACTGCGTCTCAGATGTGACTCAGGTTTAACTGAGGTGTTCTTGACTTCAGTCCTTCAAAGCAGCGTTGAAACAAAAGTGAAGAAAATGAGATAAAGCTGAATGTTCTAGCCCTCAGCAGTTGGCTGTGTTTTCTTCTGTTCTTTGAAATGCACCTGTGTTGGTCACGTGGAGGGGCAGCAGCAGTAATCACTGTTTGTTTGACTGAAAGTGTGTTCTGGGTTTTATACTTATGCATTAAATGTGCCATAGGTACTTGACCCTTCTGAAATCCTACACTGTGCTGTATCCTCATACACACCTTCTTAGATATACTACATATCGAGTCATCACAGCCATACCACATCTGTTCGGTACTGCTGTTTCTGCTACTTATGCCTCTGCTGCCATTTTTCAAATTGACTGGAACAGAATGATTCAATTCCAAGAGAGAGACCCCATGACTAACTAATGCTTCAGCAGGGAAAGGATAGAGCAACACAGGCACACTACCCCCAGGTTTAAAAGCTGGCACTGGTATCGGTCACTTGCTTTCTAGATTAATCTTAGTAAGTAATCACAGAATTTAAGATGACTCCACTGCTGTTATAAAGGTGTTTTTTCCCAAATAATATCTTCCATACCAAAACAGTATTTGTTGTTGTACTACTCTTACCAACGGAGTGCTTTGTTTAATAGGATTTTGTTAATAGACATATTTCTTTGAAAGCTATCCTAGATAATAAGTTCTTAATTTCTGTGTATCAAACAGAGTAGAGGAGGTTGGTGGGCTGACTGATACTAAAAAGGAAGAGGGTGGGGTGTGGTCTGCCTGCAGTAGCTGGAGAAATCCAGTTCAGGGAATGACCCGTGGAACGTACAGCTATCACTACACAGCCAACCTCCTCAGCACAATGCTCCAAATTCCACTAATGATTTGTCATCTTCATCCCCTGCACGAAACCCGGCTTCCTTCTTCCTCTGTGCCTTGATCACTGCTCCCGTCGCCCTGACCTTTGGAATTTATATATGTGTGCGCAGGTCCTCTGGGCTATAAGTTGGATTGCAGAGGCTTAGTTGTCATTACAGTTGATGAAGCTTCCTTTAGGATTCAAGACACGGCTGGTTTGATTTTTCTGAGATTAATGAGTTCTTCCGGGTTTAACTGGGGGGGGGGGGGAAGAAGCGGAAGAAAGCAAGACAGGATTGGTACCATTATGTTTTGCGCTACCGTAGACCTGATCACTACAAGTCAATTATTTTCAAGAAATAAATCTGATTTTGTTTGATACAGATAATGATCCTAAATATTCATTATGAAAGGGTCATACATAATGCTAACACTGTGAACATTTGATTAAATGTAACCGATAAGATAACTGCTTCCTCCTGGCCTGTTTGATTGAATTAACTAGTAGCCATTGTAAGATAATGAACTGTGTCAGGCGGCCTGTATTGTGGGATAGTGTATGGAAATACTTTCCTGAGTGCTTCAACAGAAATTCTTCAAATATCAGTTTTAAATTCGGTGCAGTTTTCAGAAAATAGTTTAATTCTGTTAGGGCAGAATTAAAAGAACAGTAATTAAACATCAGGTGGTAGGAAATCTATAAACTGTAGATAAAAGATGGACATAGCCACTGTCACATCACTCATTAGTTTTGAACTTTCAACTTTCGTTTTTGTTTTTTATTTCTTTCAAAACAGTATAGCCCCTTTTCCATTAATACTTACTCGGACTCGGATCGACTGGTTCACAACCCAGTGTGCGTGCTTGTCATCATAGCAACACGTCTGGGCATCCAGCGATGTAATTAATTTGCAACATGAACGCTACAACAAAGGTGGACATGTGGCTTTTTGTGAGACGCGGGGAACACAGCCATTTTGTTTTTGTTTTTTGGGAGGGGGGGGGTTTGGTGGCTTCAATTTTTGTGAACGAGACGCTCTCATGACTCATTCAGTGATACTACTGCAGTGTGGCGATGTCACATTTTAGTACCTGCACGGATCGCTTGGAATCCCGGTCGAGCAGGTATTAAAAAAGTACCTGGTACCAGGTACTATGACCTAATGGGAAAATACTGAAAACCGTGGCGAACCGTGCCGAGTAGGTACTACTAGGATTATGTGACTGTCAACTGGAAGAAAGGGTACCACAGAGGAGTGATCAACTAATATATGTTCCTGCTACCTAGCTTGGTTAGTAACCTGTGTAATTTTGAGCGCCAGAGAAACTTAAGAGCAGACTGTCGCTGTGCCTTTAAAGCCAAATCTATTTGTTTATGTGCTGTACAGTTGATCTGTGGGTATGGACTTTTGGAACTAGTCCCACATGGTGACTGAAGTAACTCCAGTTTTTAGAACTTGTTTACTTGCATTTCCTGAACAGGAAAGCCTTGAGAAAAACACTGTTGAAAATTTAGCTTTTCAGTTTTGTTTGATGTAATGAGTCAGTGAGGGTGGTCTTTGCTGAGATCTGATAGATTTGTTCCTCCAGTCTCAGCACAGTACAGTGTGTATCATTTACTCGATGATTTATCTGCTTAGTCTGTCAATTGTAGCATTTACAGACACGCGGAGATGCATTTTCAACACTTTTCTGCTTTGTCATTCACATTTTTATGCACAAATTGTAAATTTGCCAAAAAAGAAAAAGGACGGTGGAAAAATACTTATTGGCAGAGATAACAAACGGCAACTTGGATGCTGGTAGGACCTGTTCGTATACTTTGCCTGGAGACAACTATTTATGGCTCACTGATTTTACACTGGGCTTTAAACATAAAGAGGGTATGCTGTAATGCACAGCTATAGTGTTTCTTGATTGAAACGTGTTCTAGAAATCTCTATAGTCTGATCTCCTGTTAATACTTTGCAGGTCTTGAGAGGCGAGCTCCATTTGGATGCCCAGTCACCGATTTTGTCCAAGACTTCACCATGAACCGAAACAAGCGTGAAAGGGAGTACTACAGTATAGATGTGGGCGATTCAACTTTTACAGTTTTAAAGCGCTACCAGAACCTAAGACCCATTGGATCCGGAGCACAGGGAATTGTTTGGTGAGTATATTTACTTTCTGCTGACCCAGATGACAACCTTCACTTGCAGATTGGTCACTTCTTTACTCAGCGAAAAGTTAGATTTAACTTCACCACCAAAACCTGTCTAACATTTGATGAAAGCTTGAAAAGCACACCTTGGACTTTGCCGGCTGCCGTTGACGAAAGTTGATAAGAACAGATGTAAAAAGAGCAGCATAAGTTGCATACAACACAGAAAATCGATGCATAATATTCTATTTGTTGACAGCACAGTGTGGTGTTATCTTTCCTGTGAAGTTTTGTTGATGTGAGAGGGTTAGGTGTTGGAGTGAACTGATCCACACCACAATTGGTTTCTAAAATTTTCTAGGGTTTTTTTTTTTTTTTTTTTTTTGGTATTCTTTCCTATTTGCAATGAGCCGTGAATAAATAAATAAATATATATATATATATATATATATTTGTTTGTTTTTTTTTTGTTTGTTTTTTTTGCTTATGCATCAAGTGGTTGGTTGATTGGCCCATCAAAATCACATGAGCTGTCAGAATGAATCCATTTCAACTTGTAACATAAGATGAGCTTGACGAACTCATCTAGCGTCTTTGCTGTCATTAACCTTCTCACTTCCTCATACCAGGTAGGAATACCAGAAAACTGATGCACAACACAGTTAAGAGTGTCAGCTAAGACTTTAGCTTGTCATGTAAGAACTTGCTGGCTACAAAATCTCAACAACTGCAGTGCTTAGTGCTGGAAAAGGATTAATAGTGGGCCTGTTAAACGTTTCTTTATTTTCTGTCCCAACTGTAATTTTACGACGCCGTGAGGTCGTACACACGTGATCAAAGTTTTGTTTAAAGTAATAAAGTCAGGTATGTACAAGTAATCCCTAAGAACCAAAAGCTCAGGCTTGACACTGCTCTAAATGCTCAATTTCTTGTCTGTTATGTCAGGGAGAGGGGATATTCCTAATATCATCAATTCAGGCATACAGACCCACTCACATGAGGGGTGGACTACAAAGCAATTACAACACAGAGCCCTTTTTAACATGCACGTTCTGCTTCAGGCATTCTGCACACTCACATTTCTGCACCATCTGACTCTAGTCCTCACAGAATGACACAGTTGAGTTCCACCTACAAGAGAATCCGCTCATATGAAGCTTATAAAAAATATTACTAGAAAATCCTACAGAGGGATGCTGCATAAAACAATTGTAAATGTGTTTGTTTGTACACTTGTTTGACTATTCATTTTATTTCTATGACAGCTGCACAGTGGAGCTCTTTAACGTGACATTTAAGAGCATTTGCTGACATTTTAGCAGTATTAAACAGAGCAGCACAGCAGGACTAAACATGTTCGTGCATTTTCTACAGTTATAACTAAAGTTCCTCTGACAGTGTAAAGCATACTTGGCATTACTAACGTACATCTCTGCATATGAAACATCACTTATGGCCTGCATTGACAAGAAAAGAATTTGGGTCTACGTGGTGCTTTATCCAGCCAATTATAAACCTAAGCTCATTGGCAGCGATGTTGTTTTTGTTTTTTTTAACAGATAGAGTAACCGACCTCAGTTTAAAGTAGGAGGAGACATTATGGGCTGTCCGAATGTATTGCTCAATAGACAAAGTTTGCTGACTCATTCTGCATAGAAATTTCCGCTCCTCAGTTTATCAGTTATTACCAACTAAATTTGTTTCTTTTATTTAAAAGGAAACCATACGGTGTAAGGATTTAATATTTTGGTTGCAGAAATGAAAAAAAAACCAAGCTTTGTTGTTTAAATAGTGTAAAAAAAATAGGTCTCCCTCTCTCTTTCTGAGGCCTCGGGGAGCGTGTTATATGTTCTATTAGATGGATTTCTAAAATTCTCTCAAACCACATATGGTATATTTGGTCAGGTTTAAAACCGAGGAAGGCATGCTATTTGTCAAATGATTATATTAAAAATGCTTCAAAAGGCGCCGCAAACGTGGTCAAGACTTCAGGTCGAGTGGTTCTGTTACTGGCTGTGAAGCTGTAGCTTTCTGTAACCTTTAAACATACACAACATCAAAACCTTATTTGATGATTTATATCAAAATGTAGTTCGTGTATGGCTTTCATGACCAGGGAAATCAGTTTTTGGTAATGGGATGTAAACATGTTTGTTTCTATTGTAAAGCTGGTCATTTAACCCAGGGGTCATTGGGCTTTATGGCAGTTTGCAGAACTACAGATTTTTGGACTTAAGTGCAACACAAGGGATAACTTTTTAGAGACTGCCACATTCAGTATAGCTCCCCCTTAGGTGTATATTATGGGCAAAATATTAGCAACAGACTTGGCTCACTTTAGTTCAGTGGTTCTATTTCTCTCTTCCTCTGCTCTTCCTTTCCTGTCAGTCTCTACTGTCCCTAATAAATAAAGCTGAAAAAGGCAAAATCTTCATATTCCTTTGGCCGTCAGGGAAAAACAACAAAAACAAAGAGCAATTTTTGACATCCATTATTGCTGACTGAATTTCTCCTGTGCTCCTTCACCCCAGTTCGGCGTACGACCACAACTTGGAGAGGAACGTTGCCATCAAGAAGTTGAGCCGACCCTTTCAGAATCAAACTCATGCAAAACGGGCCTACAGGGAACTGGTGCTAATGAAATGTGTCAACCACAAGAATGTAAGAGCCAGAATTTAATGGCATTTGTGTTTCTTTTTGCATGGTTTGAATGTTTTGGTCTAATTCTTTAGACGTTAGAGGATAGCCTTACCTTTTGACTGTATAGTGTAGGTGCATTTCATGTAGATAAACCTGAGCATTGAATAGAAGTATAATTTAAGCAGGAGCAGAGAATGTACAGTAGAAATTAAAGGGGACAATTAGCTTTGAAAAGTGTTAGCAGGATGCATTTAAATGCTATTCTCATTCCTGTCCATTAAAGTGATTTAAGTACTGATCTTTAGAGTCACTATATTCAGAGTTGTGTAAAGTATGAGTCAGCAGGGAAGCAAAAAGAACTGCACAATATGTTGGTTTTAAAGCAGAACCTGCTGAGCTCCACACATGGAAACGAACCATAAAAAATAGTGTTTTGAATGACCACAAACTTCTCGGTGCTGCTGCCTCGGAGGTGTGAATGAGGAAACTATCCTGCTGTTATTCATAATTAATGCTAACGCTTCCTCGTTTAACTTTTCAAATTAAGAGTTGGCCTTCGTGTCCAGGGACGTGGATGTGAAGATGTTGTCAAATATACAAAACAACTCCAGCAATTACACTTTTTTTGTTGTTGCAGATTATCGGGCTGTTAAATGTATTCACACCACAGAAGACACTGGAGGAATTCCAAGATGTGTGAGTATCAGCGAGTCAAATCGCAGCTGCTCAAATCAATACAGGATACAGAACGCCGGGGGCTTAGATGATCTTTTTGGGGGCTTAGCCGGATCTCTTGTTGTGCCTCACGTTAAATACTTCAGGGAAATGATGCTTTATAGTCAGTGAGATGTCAGGTGTGCACATTTCATGGTGAATATTAGAAAAGCACAGACTGAATCAGCTGGTGACAGGAATGATCCAGTTTTCAGGCTGATTGGCCACAATCTGTCACCACCCTGACACTCACCTGTCAAGAGCTGTAGCTATACTATATATATATGTGCCATGTATGCATGCACTTTAGCTGCCCTGGATGCCCTGGATGTGTTTTGAAGTCGACAAGATGTCGGTGTAAGTAGCTGTAAAATCAGAGGGGAATGCTGGGATGTGGGGGAAGTGATGGTTACCAAGAGTATGATGGGAACGAACATGATTAATGCCATCCTTTTGAAGCCCAGAGTGTGTATACACATAGGTGTGTGTGTGTGTGTGTGTGTCTCTACACTTCTGTGTTTGCCTGATTGGAGCTAAAAAGGAAACTGGACAAATTGTAGCCAGAGGGTAGCGGGGCCATCGCAGAGTTGGAGGATGAACACTGCATTTGCTTTGGTGTTTGTTTACTTGAATGTATACCGGCACATACATATGTGTACCCATACTGTTGGTAATGCATTGTAGCCAGTTTCAGTAGTTTATAAGCTGTGTGCAAGCACAAGTTCTGCTTTGTAAATGATCGTTCTGACACAAAGATGTTGCTTTGTTTTTTGTTGTTGTTGTAACAAAAAAAAAAAAAATCTGTCAGAGGTTTCTTACTCCATGTAGTGACTGATGATGTAACAGCTGACAACTGTGATAACGTCATCACTGTTTGGAGGAGATACCGTACTGTCACTTCCAAAATGCCAGGCAAATTAAAGCTGATTGGGTGAGAGAATCTCACACTTTAATGTAGCTTCATATTCTATTGGCATGTAGGAAACGTAATACAGAGTCAGGCACGTGCACATGCTGCATCTATACACTGTAATACACCCACTGAAACAAACATAAAAAGCCCCTGTGTTTGTTTGTCTCTGCCTGTGTGCTTATTTGAACCTCTTTCCTTGCAGGTATCTAGTAATGGAACTGATGGATGCCAACCTCTGTCAGGTGATTCAGATGGAGCTGGACCACGAGAGGCTGTCGTACCTGCTCTACCAGATGTTATGTGGAATCAAACATCTGCACGCCGCAGGGATCATACACAGGGTAAGCCATACCAGGGGGGCCACATATGCAGCTGTACAGATGTGACTGGGAGCAGTTGCAAGCTGAAGCTTACACTGAGTTAAGTCCGTGTTTTTATGAATTAAAAGTTTCACATCAAAGGAAAAATATGAGACTACTGAAAGATATCGAAGTTTAGTAGTGAAAACACAGTAGGGTGGTTGGAGGAAGGCAGTGATGGTGGTACGTTCTTGCTGACCAGTTGTGCAAACCAATGCTTAAATCATCTCTAAGTAAAATGTGATGTAGTTTAACTTCCTGCCATGATATACACTATAGAAGGCATGCTTGTGGGCTAAGCTTTATGGGTTCTTGCAGCTTCTTTAGTGTGCAGACATAAAGGTGGAACCTTCCAGCCCGTCCACAGGATAAGTGTGCCTGCTAAAATGTCAAGGCGCTCTTTTAAAGCTGCAGTTGACTGGATCTCATTGCATTTACTGACGTTTCTAACATGAAAGCACCAGATAACACAATCACACATTTACAGGTTGCAGTGGAGACATACACTGCACACTTGTCGTTACCTTGAAACATCACACACAGAATGACAGTACACACCCTGAGGCATCAACAGCTGTATGAATAGGTTTTTCATATGGACACACTTACACAGAGTGACTGGCAGCCTCCTGTCAATCACCCTCAGAGAGATGTGCTCCAGTAGATTAGCAGAGCTCCTCTTGCTCTGCCAGCCAGAACTAATTGAGCCGCAGGCGGAGCTAACCAGCCTCGCTCACACTGGCACAGCTTGGCACGCGAAGCTTTCATCAGGTGAACAGATGCAACGTGAGTCACGGATCGCCAGAGATCGTGCTCTCGTTTTTTGGGGGCATTGTCTCAGTGATCAGAGCTGTCTGGTCTGTTTCAGCTGCTCAGAAGCTACCTACGGAGGAGGCAGTATGACTGACTGTGGTTTAGCTCTCCAGTCTGATGTTCTTATGATTAACAAGTGATGATAATTATTATCAGGAGGATTTTCAGCTGTAGCGCATTAAAGATTTCCTGAAATTAGCGTTTGCCAGTGAGTACCCTTCAGGTGTAGTCTGTTTATTCTCTTCTCAAAACCAGACGAGGCTCATTAAGATGTTATCAGATTAGCCTGCATGTAAATAAGATTGAAAGGGGGAAATTATTGCAATAAATCACCTGGCATATGGCCAGGTTATAGCCATAGGCAATGAGTCTTTATCGCAGGATTGCTTATAGTTCCTCTCGATTCTGTCGGGTTAGCTTCAGAAGAGAGGAGATGGGCTGTTTTTTAAGTTCTTGTAAGGAAGCATTGCCAAAAAACAGCACACAGGGAAACGAACACACTGAACTCAAGAGAACAGATAAACAAGGATGAAATGGTGTAACCAAACAAAACAAAGACTTTGTGGTTACAGTGATTCATCATCCTCTCGGTGGGTATCAGCTTTTCATTTAGTAGAGGAGAGAATGATCGCCTCTTCTGAGGGAAAACAAACCCTGATATTTGAGCCCCGTTACACCAGCGACCGTGTTTCCCATATATAGACATTTCTAGGAATATTTGTCCCCACACCAAAAAAAAGAGTCTCCTTGCAAAGTGAGTTTGATTTTCAGTCAAGTCTTTTAGTTGTCTTTTGTGAAATGTTTAATCTATGTCAGGTTGTAACTTTTGCGGTGGTGTTGTGTTTGAACAGGACCTGAAACCCAGCAACATCGTGGTAAAGTCCGACTGCACACTGAAGATTCTGGACTTTGGTTTGGCCCGGACGGCCGCCACTGGTCTCCTCATGACGCCCTACGTGGTGACGCGTTACTACCGCGCCCCTGAAGTCATCCTGGGAATGGGCTACCAGGCCAACGGTAAGTGCAGGAAGTGGATGAAGCGGCTTCTTGACAGCGACCGGCTAATGAGGAGCTGCTGCCTGGCCTGCTGCATGGCCCTCACCCCCTGAGATGTTTCAGGATCACTTCCCAAACACTCTCTCCCACACACAGGCGCACACTCCCTTTTCCTGTAAAGGTTACGCTCAGGGGGGGGGAGTTGGCATGTGTGGCATCGGTGCTTTGTGGGGAACTTCCTGTCTGAGGACTGTGGTGCCCAGCAGTGTTTTAGCATGTGTTTGATGTTTTATTAACAGGTTGCCTGTCCTGAGCTCAGCTAGGCTAAGCCAAAAAGTAAACCTCAGTATGAATACAGGCACTAATGCATGCTTCAGCAGTTTCACCGTGCACCCCTGCTTGAAACACATCACAGTTTGAGCAAGGCAGTCTGAAGCGCAGAAGTTGATGTATGGTATAATATGTCATATTGATCCATTAGATGCCAGAGCACCAATATCATATAGTTGAGCAGAAAGATTAGTAGAGGACTAGGAGGACTGTGCTGTGAATTAGTGCAGCCCAAAGCTAGCAGAGATGAAACAAAGCATAAGAGATGTACTGCGATATGTGATTAAAACCTATCACCACTAAAACCTCAGTTCTGTATATAGATAAAAATCTATAACAGTGCAGTAAAAGCTAGGGAGACGCATTGGGTGCAGCTGTGGTGCCGGTGGTTTGTGTTAGATGAGCATTTCCTTTTAAGAAGATGGCCTTGTTGTGGGAAGTCTGAGATTCTCTGCTGTGATTGTGTGAGACATTGACATTATCAGCACTGAGCTGCAGACACTGTAAGGCGAATGCCAGCACAGCTCATTAGGTTACCGTAATACTGGACATAAAATGTCTAGAGAAGCCCATGAGTGGAACAGTTTTGTTATAATGTTCTGTCCCAGTAAGGAAATAAAGACTGAATTCATTGGTACAGACAGCAAAGGCTAATAACATGCTTAGAGTCAGGTGGAAGCAAAAACACTAAATGTAATTGGAGAGCTGCACTGTTTGTTTGTTACTTTTAAAATTCTGTTGATTTAAAGTGTACATATTCCCCTACAGCACAGGTGCAGGTAGTACAAGTCCCCTCTCAAAAAACAATTAGAGGGTCTCATAAAAACTAATGCTCATCAGAAACACTGACCTGATTCTTTTATTTTTTTTTCCTGCTGACTTGTTGCATCTTTCTTTCTTATTTTACTTCATTTTTTTGGGTTATTCTCTTCTCCCTCCTTTTATGCTGCGCATATGTAGTGGATATTTGGGCTGTGGGCTGCATTATGGCAGAAATGGTTCGCCACAAAATCCTTTTTCCAGGAAGGGATTGTATCCTTGAGCTGCTTGTAGCAGTGTCTGGCATTTCATGTGAAATGAAGATGGCCTCAAAACAGTCACCTTTTCAGATCTTCTTTTGTTTCCTGATTTTTTTTTTTTTTCTTTCTCGTCAAATACATCGCAGCTATAGAAATTCTGTTTCTTGGATTTGCCTGACACCTTGACTTGCAGCCGCCCACCTGCTCTTCCTGCAGATCCACGGGCTCGACTCCCTCCTCACTCACTCGAGCAGCAACACTGTTGCTTCGAGCACCATGACTGTCACATGAAAGACCTGAAATAGAATTAATAGTTTGCTCTGCCATAGCTGAGAAGTGAACTGCATAAAATGCCCTCCAGTATCCTCGAACTGCTTAGCGTATGGCTTTTGTTGTAATGTGAAAGAAAAACTGTTAATCTAAAATTTAACACAAAAAAAGATTTCTTGGCGTCATTAGATGACACTTTCCAGCTTAAGTTGCAGTGAGGATACAGAGAACATTAAATTGCATTTTTGCAAAAAAACAAAGTTCTCATAAATCTTAAAAGTCATGATCTGAAGGAGAAGTAAACATACATTTTTGCAGCTATGATGGAGACAAACACCTGTTAAACACTGATCCAGGTGTGAGAGTGCTCTCAGATGCATGCAGGTCATTTTGCGTCATGTGTCACCTTGCACGAACATCATCGTGTTTATGGATTATAATTTCCCCTCTCGTCTTGTTCTTATTTTCATTTTTGTTTTCCATTTGGTTTTCAGTCCTGCATGCTAATTCGGTGGTTGTCATTTCATTTTTCAGTTGATGTCTGGTCTGTTGGCTGTATCATGGCTGAAATGGTCCGGGGTAGTGTGTTGTTTCCAGGCACTGATCGTATCCTTAAGTTGAACCTCCATCCAAACCCCCGTCCTCCTCAAACGACCGTTGTCCCATCCTCTGTCTGACATCTTGTTCATATCTTTGCACACAAAAGGGGGAAAAAAACCTGCCAAACCTGCTGTTTAATGAGCGATGACGACATTGCGCTCAGGGTCGACATTCATCACTTGCAGTGGCAGAGCTGGAAGAATTGTAGCCATCTTTCATGGCAAATGCTGGTTCCTTACAGCAGGCAAAGTACAAGTTTAATTATGTGGTGACAAGAATAATGGCTCCAATCTATTTAGGTGACCCAGTAAGTCTTATTACACCAAGGTTAGCACTTCTATTATGCTGTATCAGACCCTGTTCAATATAAATGGTTATAACAAGAAAGTAAACATGCACTACAACCCTATTTGATCCCACTAGAGAAATTGTGAAGCAGTGGAGGGAAAGAATACAGGCATTTTATGTCCTGATTCAAAAAGGTCCCTATATAACAACATATTGTTAAAGAGCTCCCTTGTTTAGTAGTTATGGGTTTTTTTTAATGGGCTGATCATGATATCACCGACTAGTTCCTAGTCTGAAACTTCAATACGATATTAGAATTTCATCATCTAGGTGTGTTATGTATCAGACTGTAAAACTGCACATTCACTGACTACCAGTCCGCAGTTGCTAGAATATCCTAAACAATCCTGCTTTCTGACACTTAAAGTAACAAAAATTCACATAATGGACTTAAAGTTTTATTCAGAATAAGTGACTGAGCCCATAAGATCAGGAAAGTATTTACCGAGGTTGGGACCAAGGCCCCTTACTACAAACTTTCAAACAAGGCTTTTTGCAAACACCAGTATCGCCCCCTGTTGGACACTAGAGAGAATGCTGGTTTTAGGCCCTCCCCAATTGGCTTTAGTTTAAGATCCAAAAGCCAGCTCCACCTTTTATGTGAAAAAAGGCCACTCTGTAGCTTTGTGTCAATGCCATCCTCTTTAAATTAAGTCAAGGATGATATTGTCAATTGATTTGTTTTTATCAGATCTTTTTAGCAGTGTAGGGTGTTTAGTTGAAAACATGGCTTAAAGGCTAGCTTCTAGGGGTGGGCGATATAAACCAACGGTCTCCAACCTTTTTTGCGCCACGGACCGGTTTATGCCCGACAATATTTTCACGGACCGGCCTTTAATGTGTCGCGGATAAATACAACAAAATAAAACTAGTACCGGTACCGAACAAAAGAAGATTTATTCATAACACACGTGAAAAGACCCAGGAAAACCGAGTTAACGATCAAAACGATAACAAAATAACGCTGAAAACCGATAAAAACCCTGAAAACCATACATTTCACACCTGAGCCTCAACTCTCGCAGCCCGGTACCAAATAACTCACGGACCGGTACCGGTCCGAGGCCCGGGGGTTGGGGACCGCTGATATAAACGATATACGATAGAAACTATATAAATTTGGCCAACGATAGAGATTTTGACTATATCGCTCTATCGCGATAGCGCATGTTGATGATGTCATCAAGCTGCGCCTGTTTTGGTCGAAAGCATCGCAGCGGCTAAAACCATTATCATCTGCAAATTATGGCGGGCGACAGTCATAGCAAAGAGTTGAAGCACTTTTGAAATATGGGGAAAGCCAAAAACTGCGCTTCCTCCTCTTCCGTAACATTGATTCATTAATGTTGAATTCTCTCGCAGCTGTTCTATTCCCATGTTGTTGCAGTATATTAATAACTAACCTCGTATTGTTCTCCTGACTGAAGTTTGGCCCGTGTATAGCATCCTGCTATGCGATTGCATTTGTCCCTGACCACCAGAATCCCTCACGTTAACGTTTATTGAGTGGAAAAAAAGTTGGCGTTCATCCTCCAGCTTCACTGTGCTAATGTTATGCTCACATAGCTGTGTCGCTAGCAATCACGTAGCACATCATTATATACCAGGTAGTCCAACTTCAGTAACCCTGCAAACGCCACTGCTGTTTAGTTTTCTGTCTTCATTTATGTTGGAAGTGGTAGCAGAGCTGTACGTTTTAATTAGTTTCAAAAATCTCTCAGTCAGAACATGGTGTGAAATGTTTAGGTGTAAACTAGCGAGCTAACTTCCTGCTAACTTCTAACTCCGTTAAATTTAATAAACTCTGTTTTCATGGATGCATGGATGTTAAACTCAATTGTTACACCCGATAAAGCAGCAACGCTGATGATTTAATTAAAGATGAAAGAATTTAGACCGTTTTTAACATAATGCTCTGACAATCCATCAAGCAGTGTGGCTTACCAAAGTTGTACTAAAACATTTTTTAACAGATTTCTGCACGCCAAAATCGGTTCGAGGTCAGTAAGCACAACCAGAATTCATACATAAGGCACACTCTTGATTTTTGAGAAAATCAAAGGATTTTAAGTGTGCCTTATAGTGCGGAAAATACGTTATACAGAAGAAAAGAATATATCGTGATGTATATTGTTACCACACATGCTTCAAATTATATCACGATATGAATTTTAGGCCATATCGCCCAGCCCTACTAGCTTCCTCATTAGCTTACTACTAGGATGCTAGCAGTCGGTAGCTTCGATTTGTCTTTATGCAAATTATTTACATTCACAAAAGCTGCTAAACAACAGACTAAAGGATAAAGAAAAAACCAAAAAAACCAAAACAAATGTACTTTGGCATTAGGAACTTAACAACCAGAGCTTTTTGTTTTCTCAAGGCTAGGTTTCTCCTTCTGTTTGTTCATTCATGTTTGAGGATGAACAAAGATGTGAACAAGCAGTCTGAATGTGTTATCTGTCCTTACATGTGTGTGACTTGTATTTCCAACATCTGGATGTCTTACAGGTGAACCTCACATTGCTTCACTTGACGTCTAGCTATGCAGAGTGCAGATGTTTGAAATATATGTGTGTGTGTGTGTGTGTGTGTATTATTTTTTCAGATTGTGTGTATCCCACTCAGCCCATCCTAACAGGTTTCTTCAGGAATAATGTGCAAACGAAAATCGTTTAGTTTCAAAGCTGTGTTGTAGCTATTTGTGGTTGTAGTTATTTGCTTTTGTTCTTTTGTTTTGTTTTGTTTTGTTTGAGCTTTCTTTATCAGCTCAGTATTTGGGGAACATGTCCAAACCAGATCAATGCAGCCCTGTCACAAACATTCAAACTTCTCTCAAACTGGAGCATCTTGTTTTCCAATCCAGCCGTACGCTTTTCTTAACACTATAACCAAAAGATATTGACCAGTGGAACAAGGTGATCGAGCAGCTGGGGACGCCATCTCAGGAGTTCCTGATGAAGCTCAACCAGTCCGTGAGGACCTATGTGGAGAACCGGCCACGGTATGCTGGCTACAGCTTCGAGAAGCTCTTCCCTGATGTCCTGTTTCCTGCAGACTCTGAGCACAATAAACTGAAAGGTAGGGGTGTCTTGTAAATTCTTACTCAAGCATAAGAAGGTAATGAGTGTTGAAACAGTTTTGGTGGATGGTTGTTAGTAGGAACAATGAGGCAGTCATTAGTTATGCCACAGTGTGTTTCAGTGTTACTGCTTGAAATCACTGTCAAGAATTTATCATCTGTGACTTTTTAGAGGTATTTGTTTTTTTTTGGGGGGGGGGGGGGGTTGTTTTTGCATTTGGAAGTGTAACAGATGAGTCCGTCAGTGAGTACACATTCAAGGACGTATAGATATGAACTTCTCCTCCACATGTGCTTTGGGTTTGCAACCTAGCAAATATCTGCTGACAGCAAAGCCAAAGCAAGATCACTGCTCGGCGGCAGTCTTTGTTTAACCACTTATTCTAGAAGCCGACAGCACCAAAGTTGTTTCTTCTGTGAAGAGGAATTCACCTCAAGCGTGTCTTTCTCTGTAAATGGAGAGGTGGTGACAGGAACACTCACAGTGAGTGCCACAGAGCTGTTGTAAGATGTCGCAAAAAAAAGTAGTTCTTTTTCAGTCCTTGTTACTTCACAGAGGTAGGAAAATGTGATGACAGTGTGTTCCCCCCCTCAACAACAATATCAATTAGCTGTGATGACTCACTCTGTCAGGTTTCATACAGAATGTGAAACAATGTGTGATAATCAGGGCGGATGTCCTTGACAGGCTCAAATGGAGACAAAAGTGGATACATGTTCTCTGTTGAAAAGGCAAAAACCTCGGTGAGTTTCCCATCTTGGATAGCATCGGGGAGCAGTGTTTTGAAAGCTGGCTTTATTTGTTCTAAAGGCTTTGTGCAGTTTTTTTTCTAGTTTAAGGTCTGTGTGAGTCAGTGTCAAAACCCTAAAATAGACATCACAGGTACAAACCTCTGAGTGAGCAAATAAGCTCGAACCATGTACCGTTCAGACTTTTTGCTTGGGAGGGGTAGCCAATCACAAGAAAGTTTAATTCTCTCAGTCATACAGGATTGGTTCATGACTCCCTATTAACCTCCGTTAGTTTAGGGTAGAATATGTATTCCCTGGGTAAAAATGGTCACAAAGACTACGCTGCACCAAAAACCACCTTGTGATTGCTTTGATTGCTAGTAGATTGGCACAGTTGCCCGTGGTTTGATGCCCAAACTTGCTAGCCAATCAACAAGCAGTAGTGAAACTTGAAAAAGTGTGGCGCAGAGAATTTTAGCCCTGAAAGTAAAAGTTGTCTTACTGCTGAAATCAACCAATGACACAGCTTTTACTCTAAAGCTGAACGTGCTCTGTTTCTGATTGGCATCTCACTCTTCAGTTTCACTGCTGCTTAGCAACTAGTTGGTGAATGTTTGCAAACAAGTTGGCAACAACGAGCAAACTCCTGTAACCCTTCACAATTAGTAGATTACAAGTGACCTCTGTGTGACTAGTCTCTATGTGAGTGAGGCCTTAACTTAAAAAGGAATGGTCAGTGTGATTCAGATAGAGGCAAACTTAGGGTCACAGAATAAGATAAATGGGGATTAATCTCAACTGTGAACCTCCAACCAATTTTGGCAGATGGCCTCCCTTTACCTGAGCCTGGTTCTGCTGGAGGTTTCTTCCTTTTTAAAGGGAGTTTTTCTTTCCCACTGTCACCACCTGCTCACTCATAGGGGGTTGTCTGATTGTTGGGGTTTTCTCACTACTATTGAAGGGACCTCACAATATAAAGAATATTGAAGGGACTGTTGTGATTTGACGCTGTATTAGGAAAGAAAATGGGTCTGAAAATATACATTTGGAGCTGAATATAAGCAGAATTTTTCATTTATGGAAAAACAGGACTTTATAAGTGGTACCACGAAAATTATGTTATGAATTTTTTCCCTTCCTCATGGATGCTCATTCGTTTACATTTCAAAGCGGTTGCTGCCTACATTGTTTCCTGCACCAACATCCCATCTCAACAGGCAATGCATCTCATCAACCAAGCCGCACACTCCTGCATATTTTTTATGTTCAATTATTTCCTTTCAGCGAGCCAAGCCCGTGACCTCCTATCAAAGATGCTGGTAATAGATGCATCAAAGCGGATCTCAGTGGATGAGGCTCTCCAGCACCCCTATATCAACGTGTGGTACGACCCAACTGAGGTGGAGGCAGTAAGTACTTGAGTTTCGTGTATTTTCATTGCATTCCTGTTTGAGTGATAATCACATGGAAGTGATTATCACTGCTAATAGCATCTATGTTCATTGATTATGGCGATCACACCTGAGCTCTACCCATTTCAGACCTCTTAAAAAAAATCCTTAATGTGCAACATCAAAGCCGCTCTAAGTGTAATATAATTTGCTTTAGGCTGGAATATATCCCTCATATTGAATAGCTGATGGGAAAATTCGATTTAAGGGTCTTTTGAAGTTTAGCAGGAATGCCACAATGTAGCTTTTCTCTGTAGAACATTGAAAATTTTCCTGTAAAATAAGTTTAACACCTTTCAAATGCCATTTTAAGCTCCCTTTTCTGTCTCAAGACTACAAACTGTAAAGCTGTGTCTTTGGCTTCAGTCTCTAAAATTGAGATGGTGACAAATGTGAAGCCTCTCCTTGGAAACGCTGTGACTCAGCCAGTGCAGATTGATTTTTGACTGCGTTTTGGCAGATTGGGAAATGAGGCGAATTGTTGCTTTTCCTCCTCTCCCCTGCCTCCTGTGGATTCCTCAGAGCTGACGGTGCATCCTTGAAAAGTGCTGATTTATACACAGATTGCGCTCTTCCATTACACAACTGCATCAAATCATATGAGCTGTTCTGAAGGCCGACTATAACTCATGAGCTTGTTTGTTTGCTTGTGGTTTTTCTGGAGTTGTGCATCCTCCTGGTCTCCCAGGTTTTTACCCTTTGGCCATAGAAGGCTGATGGGTCAGATGGGTTTGAGTCTCAGTGACCTCTGACGTCATGGTTAGAGGTCAGGTTTTATGAAAACCTTGTGAACACTTGAAGAAGGTGATGTAGTAATACCATAGGTGTGTCTAATAGGAGGCTGAGGGATACCGCTTGTAGTCGCCAGTATTTTTCAACTCAGGATTCACTGAGTCTGAGACATCCTCATACACCTGCTGTATGTGAATGACTTCTGTAAATTTGACCTCTGGTTTGTCTGTGAAGGTTCTCAGTCATCCAGGTCATCGTAGTGTTTGCTTAAAGAAGTCCAGACGCTTTTCTTTGCAAGCTCCTTTGACCTCTGGTTTGGTAACACTCATAAATCAGAAGCTACTAGTGTCGGCGTTTGTGTCTCTTAAAGAGGCAGCATCAGCATCTTCTCTTTGCTCTGTTAAATGTTAGAAAAGGGAGAGGTTTAAGCTATGGCCCAAGTCTAACATGTGTGCGGATGTAACCTTTGTGATAATTTGTCAAATGCAGCATTTCATCTTTATGCAGATGATACAATTATTTATTGTTCATCCCCTTCAATAGCACAAACCCTGCAATTTCTGCAGTCTGCCTTTGATGTCGTTCAGTCCCATTTAACTCAACTTAAGTTGGTGTTAAATCCAGAGAAATCCAAGCTCATGTTATTCTCAAATGGCAAAGAGTTGTTAGCTACATCTCCTAAGATTAAAACAATTCAAGGATCTGAAATTGAAATGGTCACATCTTACAAGTATCTAGGGATCATTATAGATCAGAATTTGTCATTTAAGACTCACATTCAAAGGCTTGTGTCGAAGTTAAAACTAAAACTAGGTTACTTTTTTAGAAACCAATCCTGTTTCTCCCTCCAAGTGAGAAAACATTTGATTCGTGCAACCTTTTTACCTTTATTGGATTATGGTGACCTGCTTTTTATGAATGCACCTGCCCACTGCCTAAAGAGGTTGGATACTGTGTACCATTGTGCTTTACGTTTTATTACTGGCTATGGAAATCATGTACATCATTGTTCTTTGTATGCTGCTGCTAAATGTCCATCTTTGCATATTCGCAGACTCTCCCATTGGTTGATCTTTATCTATAAATCTCTCCTTGGGCTGGTTCCATCTTATTTATGTGTTTATATGTGTAAAAACCACAACCAATACAACCTTCGTTCGAACAACATCATACAATTGATTGTCCCAAAAATCAGAACAGAATTGGGGAAAAGGGCTTTTAAATACGCTGCCCCTGCTTCCTGGAATAATCTGCAGAAGGAACTGAAATTATCAGAATTGGTTACCTTGGGAGAGTTTAAGTCTGTCTTAAAGGAACGAGAGAACAGCTCTTTTACTCAGTGTGATTGTTTTTAATGTACTCTTAATTTGATCTGTTATTGTATATTTTACACATGTTTGTATGGGATATTGTATTTGTTTTAAATGTTATATACCTATGTGGTATGTGACTTTTGTTGCCATGATGCCAGGTCTCTCTTGGAAATGAGATTTTTAATCTCAATGAGATTTTTTACCTGGATAAATAAAGGATTAATAAAAAAAAAAAAAATGTGATATGAATGTGTGACCATTTGGTAAAAAGACACATTATTCTGTTTTTCTTTCCAGCCACCACCGGTGATCACAGACAAGCAGCTGGATGAGCGGGAGCACACAGTGGAGGAATGGAAAGGTAGGAAGGATCCTCTCCTCTCCTGTCATAAGTACTTAGCCGTTTACAGGGTGATGCATAAGGTTGGTCTAGCTTTGTGCTTCACAACCTGTGGGACATTTAATCTTTGTTCTGGAAGGGAGTTGCATGTTTTCCTCTGCACAGTCTGTCAGAAACCATAAATGCTCCAGTGTCAGACCCGTAGTCCTCATTTTCTGCTGAAAATAACTCTGTGTCCAAAGCAGCATATTTCCCCCGTTGGTCCCCTCGGCCAGAACATCAGAGGTTTACCGGCTTGGGAGAAAGATAGAAAAGAAGGAAAAGCTAATTTACATTTGGTTTTTGTTTAGTCTAAGTCTGCAAAATGAACGAAAGCTTTCAAAATTAGTGCAGTTCATTCTTCACGGTTACTTTACAATCCCCGTCATCTGTTTTTAGTCACAAATACTAAGGTGTGCAAACCTGCATCACCTTCCTGCTGGGTCTTTATTAACATAACTGTTCCTTTAATGTGAAAATGGTAAATGTAAAGCCTGTTTGCTTCATTCACAAAAATACATATTCCTGGATGATGATGCTTAGAAGCCTTGTGGGTACAAAATGAAGCATATGCTGAGGTGCTAAATGCTAGAGTTGCTTTATACTGGTGAGAAAATACCCACAGGCTACCATGTTAAAATGCTCATCTTATGCATACAGGTTCAGTTCTCTATAGCTAATTTGTCCTTAATGACAAACGTTTGATTTTAGTGGTGTTAAGCCTTAAGGATGAATGGGTGGGCACAGTGTAAGTGCTGCATTAGCTAGCACGACTCTTACATTTAAATACAATCATGTCTGTTTTTATGAAACAAAACAAACTGAAAAACAAGCAAAACAAGTTGAACCAGTTTTTCCTTAAACTAATATGCATGTTTTATGATTCAAATTAATTTTAAATGCCTTAAAAACTAAACTGAGTAGCTGTTTTTCTTGTGTCCAGTCACATGTTTAGATTGAGCAAAATGGTGACCTCATCACTTTAGGTTCAGCTTTTTGGAAATACTTGAGCTTTTTTAGATTTTTTTAGTAGTAAAAGAGGCGTTTTCTCCATGTTAGTGTTCCTTTGAATATCTTTAAGCTCCCCTGTCCTAGCAGAGCAGTGATAACAACAGGAGGTTCACACCTGAAAGTGTAAATGTGACACACAGATGGCTTGAAGACACACTGTCCCATTTCTGTCTCCTTGGAGTGAAATGTTCCCGTGTAAACTGGGCATTCATTTATTACCATTTTTTAGTCTGAAGCTTTTTGCCAAAAGAAGAAAAACATTTGTGCATGACCTCGTCTTAAAACTGTCTTTCACCCTTTTTTTTTTTCTTCAGTTTTTAAAGTGATCTGAATAAATGGCTTTCATTGTGTTTGTTACAGAGTTGATATATAAAGAAGTGCTAGACTGGGAAGAAAGGACGAAGAATGGCGTCATCAGGGGACAGCCGGCGTCCATAGGTTGGTGGACTTTGTTATGTGAGAGAAGGTTTTAAAATGAGTTTGTAATGGAAGAGGTGAATATGTTTGCACTGCACAAGACGTCTGCGCATGATCACGGCTGCTGCACTATATTGCAAGTGATTGTAATGTATCTGAGACAAAGATGCTTTCCTTCAGATAACATTTGCAGCGCTTTGATTTCATTTCTGTAATCGCTCTAATGGGAGCAGATGCGAACAGCGTTGGCCCTGACGTGACCCGCGCTCACATTTGTGTTAATTTATTTATTATTTCGGTGAATCTTCAAAGTCGTGTGGATAAACCGGATACATTCAGGCATTTATACGGCATGTGGTTCAGAATGAATCCACTCGTTGGTTTGTCAAATGTAAAAACCAGGCTTCACCATCCCGTCTTTATTAGATCAGCTGCTAAAGCACAATGCTGTTCCGTGACTGACCACAGGCCCATCCCTGCTTCTCATAGCACAGGTGCAGCAGTGAGCAGCAGCCCCCAGCAGCACCACCAGCACCATCCCTCCACTTCTTCCTCCACCTCCGCCAACGATGTCTCCTCAATGTCCACCGACCCGACCCTGACCGACACCGACAGCAGCCTGGAGACGGCGGGCCCTGCCGCCGCCGCTGCTACAGCCTCCGGCCCAATGGGCTGCTGCAGATGACTATCGCCTACACCTGGTTCTGGGCTGGGCCACACCACCTGGTCACATTCAAGACCACCAGCCCGACACCAGCCCCTAGACCCACCCGCTGTGTTTGCCTCCCCTCCGTGCTCGTCTTCAGTAGTGTAGCTTTAACTAGCTAGCTGTTTGAAACATTTCTGAAAGGACAGATCTTTTTCTTTTTTAATGAAAGCTGTAGTCTTTTTCTTTTCTTTTTTTTAAAAAAAAAAAACAAAATTAGGATTTCTTTTCAGTTGAGTCCTAGCTGTAATTTATTGTGGAATTTCTTAATTTTTTCAGAAACCTGAGATGATCAGAGAATTTTTATCATTTCACTATATTCCAGTTTGTATGAGCCAACAGTGAAAATTTAAAGAAATATCTGTAAAATGTTTCAATGTGATTTTTTTTTTTTCCACTTGTTAAGCTACTGCTTTTACAATTTGCCATATACATGTAGATTGAGTTTGTACAGATTTTATTGTAGATGTAGTTTTACTCTTCGATACAAGTTTGCAGTGAGCCATTGAAAACCTAATTTAATTGACAAACTTTGTCTTAGCACTCCCCCCGTTTCTATTCTCTCTCCCATAATGTGGATATTAGATCATATGTATATCCTTTTATTTCAGCTCTTTTGAGTCAGTACTACATTCTTCATTGTAAATTTTAACTTTAACGAAAGCTTTATAATCAACGTATTTTTCCCATCATTTAAAAATGCTGACATTTTCTCACCATGTGATTGATTTTTTTTTTTTAACCTCTTACTACAGGATTGGTTATGGCACAGTTAGGTCCTGCAGGATATCCTCTCGATGACTGTCTTCTGTATTATTTTTAAGTGCTTTTAAAGTACCTCTTATCTGCAGATGGCTTTGCGACACGTTGGACGTAGATAGGCGGAATAGTTTCGGTATCAATTCAGGACTTCAGAATGTTCTTCATTGTGCTTCGGGAGGTTTTTGTAAGACGTAGAGTAGTTTGAGGTTGTGAAGTCGGCGATGGCGTAAGTGGAATGTGTTTCGGTCAAGTAGGGCGACGTGATATTCGAGAACGCATGCGAACGTGTTGATATTTGGCATCTCGGAGCGACAGCGGTTAGGTGTAAAAGGTGTGTGCCTCCTTACTCTCAGATCCCGTTATTAGTAATGTGTTTTTGTTTTTAATTTTCAAATTTTTTTTCGTAATAATCAGCGAACACTTTGCGAACTAGACTTGCCTGTAACTATGAATCAAACGAACTATCTCTATATAACCTAGCAGCACAAAAACCAGAGTCAAAAGAAACAAATTTTTTCTTACTGTATGCAATAATAGCGTCCTGTTTTAAGTGTATATGATTTTTGTG
This sequence comes from Perissodus microlepis, assembly GCF_051167445.1. Taxonomy (NCBI): domain Eukaryota; kingdom Metazoa; phylum Chordata; class Actinopteri; order Cichliformes; family Cichlidae; genus Perissodus; species Perissodus microlepis. The sequence goes on along the minus strand of NC_140468.1, from coordinate 21,301,815 downwards.
TTGAAAGGAAAAGTGCCTGTTGTTTGTCATTCATTCCTGAGTGCGTGTAGGAGGGAGCATTTTATCCGTCAGCTTCTGGATAACAACAGTAGTTTCCATGTCAGAGCGGTGACGTGCGAGGGGAGGTCGTAGTTCTCACGAGCGTGTTGTATATTTTTCTACTTGTTTTGGTTTTGGACTGTTGAGCAAGAGACTGCGGTGTCTTGCAGGAGTGGGTGGTGGTGACGTATGCATTGAGGTGCTTATGCATTTGTTGGAGTCATTTCAGAAGAAGAGGCAGTTTTATCAAGGTCTTTCATCAAAGTAAAAAGAAGTGTTTCTTTGCAGTGACAGCAACCAACATATAGAATAATGACAATTTTTATACATGTAATTTTCTTTAAGTAGTTCATTTAATTTGTTGACTGATGGACAGAAAAATTAAGTGCTGGATCAAACTATATGAGCAAACTCTGCGACTGAATTCATGCTAGTATTTTAAAAAGCTTTGGATAAAGTTTAATATTAGAAAGGCAGATTGACACTATAGTAGAAAAAAGGCAGAGCCATGCAGCCACATCCACAGCGCACATAACACTTGTATTAACTGAAAAAAATGTCCTTGCCATATTGAATCAGCTAGCCATATTAGCTTATTTCCTGCAGCAAATCTGCCTGCCACCAAATGTTTGCATAATATTTATTTATGCGATGCGCTCTCACGTGGTTCGTGGATGCTGACAGCAGAGGAGTACATGCTACAGTGCTAGGATTGTCAAATTGTGTAAGACAACACCGTCTGCATCCTGTTGTTTTCAGTGGTGACGTTATCTTTAGACTGTAGCATACACTGTAGCTCCACTCAGGCAACTTCTCTGCCAGATATTTAACCATTTATTAACGGCATGATTTCTCAAATATTAACACCACTGAGGGCCTTGTCGGTGTCAGGTTCTGAATTCGCACCCTATTCATATGTTATTGATCTATAATAACTAGTAACTTTACATCTAGTGGTTTTTACTCAATCAGGTTGAACCATAAAATATGTCTAAATAGCTGAAAAATTATCTGTAGTAAGATTAATGTAAACGCCTAATATTGCACCAGTCTGTGATGGCTAATGCTTGCTAATAGTCCTAAGCTGGACATATTACATAAGCCAGCTAGTTATCCAAAAGCTTATCAGATCCAAACTTATCAGATCAACAGTCACACATTAGTCAAAACAGATTTTCCCAAAGGGTGGCATGTTTTCTTTCCTGAGCTAGCATGTAATTTATTAGCGAAACAACTGTTTGTATGTTTGGGGGTTGCTTTTTTTTTTAAATACACATGTCATGTTACTAGCTTCGCTGGTGTCATTTAGCTACACAGCCAATAGTATTTCATATATCAGCAGACAAACATGGCTATCACTTAGCTACACAGTTGTTAATATTTTACATTTCAAAGCAAAAGCTGGCCCTATCAGTGAGCTACAGGACAGTTAGCATCCAAAATAGCAGCCTGGTGTTAGCTTAATATCTGGTGTGTTAAGAGGCAAATGTTAGCGTTTACACTGAGCTACACTGTATTAAAGTATAAAAGATGGACGCAGTCTCTGTGATGATGTCTACATAAAAACAGGAAAGTGTTTACTGAGGTCAGAGCAGAGTGCTGTTTCTCCGAGCTTTATTTTTAATAGCCGACTCGTGGCTATTAAAAAGATTGCAAGTTTAAGGACAAAGTACAGCGTTAGCAGCTGTGGAGCTTCACCCATACAGCACAAAAAAATCAACCTGCAGTCATTTAGTTTCTAACTAAATGTTGTAAACTAAAAATTGCTTTTTTAAATGACACAGTTAATGCAGAGAAGCAGTGGTATGCATCAAATTGTCATATTAGCTGAAAAGAAAGATGATGTTCTGTAAAGTGCTCTTAATTTTCTTAGCCCATCGGTAGGAACAAATAATTGGAGTATTTTCTTCTTCTGAGGTTGTTGTTGTTTTTGTCATTATTACATCTCTCAACCACTTTCATTCTGATTCAAGTCAGCTTTGATGAACTACCTCACGCTGAATTTCTGCCTGTTCTTGCATATAGTCGCCTGCAGAATTAGCTATCGAAGACATGTGAATAACAGATTCCATTATTTATTTATTTGAAAGTGTACTATTTGTCGGTTTCAACAGACTTCTAGTTTTGTACATTATGTATACTTCACCTAGAAGTAAGAGAATTGTTATATGTATATTTTTTTTTTTGTTGTTTTCTTTTTGTTTTTGAACTAAATGTGCAATACCTTCAGCAAACTGTGCGAGTAGTATGTGATGGGCCTAGCCTTTGTTAGCTGTCTCCTGAAGGTAAAGAAAATGTTTGGTACTGTCAATCCATGTTTTGATTTTGGGTTTTTTTTTTTTTTTTTTTTTTTTTTTAAATGAATAAGATCAGTTTTTATTTCTGTGACTTGTTTATAGTCAAAATGTTACGTATTTGGTCTTACCCGTCAAAAAACAAAGAAACAAACAAAGTCTTTCACCTGGAGTTTGATGCAGAGACCGAAAGTTCTTTGACTCACACATGGGTGACAGATTTTTGATTTGGGGACATGCTTAGAATAATATTGTTAAGAAACTCACACAAAAAATGAGTCAATACCTACGAGAATTCATTATATGTATGGTGCTGGTTTGTAATGTTTGCTAGTGAATCCAGCCATGCAAGTAGTTTTAAGATTTCCTGGATCTGCGACACCCAAAAAACCGCAACCCACAAAGAAGTGCACTACTAGAATACATGCATTGAGATCTGATGATGCCACCTCTTAAAAACTCAAAAACGGAAAAAAAAATGAAAAAAATAAAATATACTGCAAATAAAACAAATACACTTTGATTCTTTCATTGTATGTCTGTGTCTGTGAATAAAGACAAATGCAGTTCTTAAGGGTACTCTCAGTAAATCTCAGTAAATCTTAGTTACTTCCTCCCAGAAGTAACTAAAACTATCAACAGAATATGTATATTTGGTATAATCTTTATTTAACTGTGAAAGTCATTAAAGACACATTTTGCCTGGAAAAGGGTGACACAGAAAGTGGTGTTGGGCTAAAAAAAAAAAAAAAAAAATCAAACATTTCAACATACCACCTGGTAAAATACTGCCCCCTGGTGGTGCAAGGTTTGTTTAAGATTTGCAGCGGGTAATTACATAAAGTACCTTTTAGGACCAGCAAACTGTGAAGCAGCATAATAACAGTAATGACAATAATAATAATAAAAAAAATATTCATGTAGTTGTCCTTAAACATCACCACACATGTCAAACATTCATGAAACCCTTTCAATCAAAATGTAGCTTCTGTTGAGACAATCAGTTTGGGTCAGTTGATATATTCATCAGCTAAGGACAAGTATTGATGTGTGTGTTTTTGGTTATTTGTGATATTTTGCAGGTATAGTTAAGAGTAACAAGTGATGACCACTCATGGCTTGTTTGATTTTTTTTTTTTTTTTTTTTTTTTTTTTAATGGCCTGAGTGATGTCATTGGGAAGGAACTGCCATAAACCAAATGACCTGAAACAAGGATGTGAACAGTCAGTTGTGGAAACGGAAGAAAAAAAGTAAACTATCAGTGACTAGTAATTTTTGCAGTTGCCATCTTGTTTTGTTTTCTGCTTATTGTGAACCAAAGTGACCGTATTTGAATAAGAAGCTAGGCATCGACAAAGAGCTGGGTCTGAATGGGAACCTAAAAACACCATGTACGTCTACATCCTGGCATCTTATCTATTCCTTTTTTTTTTTTCTCGCCTGTCCCGTTTGGTTCTTTTGCCATCAGAATTATTGTCTAAAGGCAAAGAAAGATGCCCAACGGATTTACTTCACCAAATGAAACATCCCGGCCTTGCCGTATTGGTCCATTTGATTGACCTTTGTTTTTATTGTTTATTTTATTTTATTTTCACTTGCTACACACGGGACAGACATGACTGGGGGAAAGAAAAGGGAGAAAGAAAGAGAGGTAGGGAAAGAAAAACAGCAGGGAAGAGGAACGGTGATAAAGGGCAAAAAACAAAAACAAACAAAACAAACAGACAAAAAATACATATATCAATCACCTGGATCACCTGTTGAGAAAGAAAAAAGAAAACAAGCAAGAAAACGAGAGCAATGCAATAAACAACATCATTGTGATAATCTAACAGTAAATAACAGTAAATACTAAATATTGAATATTATTGTGCAGCACGTAAGATCGACAGCGCACAGTGTGCTTTGAGGTAGGAGCCAAAAAGGGTGTAGTTTGTGTGTGTGAGCACCCGTGTGTGCACCTGTGAGCATGAGCGCGCTTGTATTCAAAAGGTTCCTTCATGTAATGATCTGCTAGAGGGTGTGGGGAGCCACAGCCCCGTCCTCCAGGGCATGAAGCAGGTATGGAGAAGATCCAGGCTCCAGACATCCAGAGGCCCTCAGAGCACAAGAGACCAAGGAAGACCAACGGAGGGGCAACCGTACCACTCTCCCGGAAAGAGCTGAGGAGAGTCGCAGATGAGGGATCACTCAGCAGCCGCAGAGCAGAAGCCAGGGGGGGGTTGCAGTGACGTGCCCGTGAGCTCCGCCGGCAGCCAGCTGTGCCAGAGTGACCGAGCCCCAGGCCGAGGGCACTCCACCCCCGAAGGGGCCCGACCGAGCCCCAGGCTACAGGCCCCGACAAACAGCCACCAGGAGTGAGCCGGTGCGTACCTGGACGCCCATCCCCGGACACCAAGAACCACCAATGCACCGATGTCTGAGGGCGTCTGCCACTGACAGGGGGAGTGGTGAGGGAGATAGGCCTCCATACCTTGGAGGGCCTGAGATGCCCCTAGAGAGGTGGCGTCTGATACCCGACCTGACATATAGACACAGACAAACAGGCACACACAGAAACGAACATCCATTCCCACCCTCATGCTCTCATATGCAAGTACTCAACACTCACCCAACGTGGAGACAGACATAAATAGACACTGTACACACAATCACACTCCCCAAGCGTACTCTATACCCCAGGTCTAGGTACCCTTGCATCTTATCTATTCCAAAGTAGCTGAATCTTAAAACTTATCTTCCTGGACCATTTTACTCTGAATGGGATCATCAGCCATCATAAATCCACTAAAAAACCTACTTGGTAAAAAGTGAAAACTCTACTTTTTGTAACAGTGCAGTTGTTTTATGTTGCCAATCTGAAAGAATGGCAGTTAGCATCACTTTGAAGCTAGGTTCACTTCTTTATTATCTCTGAGATCAAAATATGCTCACTGTGTTGTGCTTATTCTATCATTCAAAGTTTAAGTATTACAGGATTGTGAGGTGTGCCAGTATTGGATTGATTATTAGCCAGCATCTGCTATTTGGGCTAAAACTCCAGTAGGTCAGGTTCATCACCGTCATGTGTGTGATCCTTGTCACCTTTATTTCCATACATGGCCATTTGTTACAATAGTGGAAATCCATAATAAATAAGCACCATAGATGATCAGCAGAGCAATAACAAACATTTAACCTTCGTCATGAGACATACATAGGAGAAAAGTAAAAGACTGTTGGAATCAAAGAGTTAGACCAGCGTGTACATGTGCAAATGAAGTCAATATAACAACACTGTATTTTAGCTCTTTAAAAAATGGTCACATTGCCCAACCAAAAGCACGCTTTCAGATATAATTGTACTGCCTAAGGGGCCCTTCGGGGATTGACTGTTACTAGTTACACCTCTCGATGTTCTGATTAACGGTAAGATGCTGAAGATAACGTTCTCACAAAACTCAGTAGTACTCACTCATCTTGGGAGCAGACATTTGAGTGTTACAGTGAGTTTGATACTTTCTCTATTGTTTACAATTTTCTATCGGGCTGGTTTGCTCAACGACACATTACATTCACTATAAAGATACATTCTTAATGCAAAACTTCCATTCAATTCACAATTCACTTTCACAAGAATTGGCACCTTCGAGGGACTCATCAGCATCAGCAGTTTGTTCCATATGTCTTTTAAAAAAGCCATGTATTATGGAGAAGTATATGCACCACATCTGTGGACAAGCAAGCAACACTTCATTTTTCCTAGTTCAAAACACTTCCCTGAAGGCACAACCAGGAAACTCCATTGTTTCTTTGAGGGCAGTGTTCAGCTTCGTGTGCCAAAATCAACATGGCTTCCAGGCAGGCCATTCTGATCTCTCGTGAGCGAACTGAGGCGGTCTAGCTTTGGTATTTTACTGTGTACTGTAAATGGCCTTCATGTACTGAGGCACATATCCCGTGTGCTAAGCTGAAAAGAACCTGTTATATTATCTGTACATTAAAGGTATGTTGACATCAGTGAGGATCAGAGCGAACCAAAGATTTAGGCTTCGCCATCAAATGAGTTCGGGAACCATGTCGATGGTGACGAGAGGCACTGGAAGGGCCTGAGGATAAAGAAGAGCTATGGCAGAAGTCCCATCTGTTAATGCGTTTGTTTGTTTTTTCCCCTCTGAAAAGAAACTGTTTGGAAAGAGTAGTTTTCTTAAACCTGCCTTTGTGTTGCAATATACAAATTGAACCTGCTAAAGCTACCACTGTAGTTAAGGAGTCAGTTTACCCAAATAGTACAAAATACTCGTAATTAGAAGTTATAAGCTACTCAAAAACTTTCATTTGCCCAGATTTGAAGATATACAGTACATGAATGGGATTTTGGCCAGCACTAACCTAGTATAATTTCAGTGTCTGGTGTTTAAAAGATTAAAATGATATTTAAAAAGGGTCAATTTGTAAAAGACACTGTTTGACACTTTGGGAAGTGTATTTGCTTTCTTGCCAAGTTTTAGCTAAAAAGTCCAATACCATTATGCATACTAAAGCTAGACATAGCTACCTCGGGTTAGCATGAAAACCACAACCTAATATTTTCTTAATATTTTAGTTTTTAAGTGCCCAGAAAATGAAATTATATATGCTAATCAATTAGCTTTGCAAGTGTCAGTGAAGTTTTTATATATAAGCAGTACTAGGCCACCATTTTAACTTGTGTTATGCTAGGCTAATTGGTGAGCTACCTTTATCAAACGAGCCATTTCTAGCCATTTCTGACCAAAAAATCTATGTATAGGGCCAAAATGCTTTTTGAGGTGTATGATGAAGGAAACACCACCTGTTAGGTGTATAATGACTTATTACTAACAGGTGTAAATTAAAGTCTTTTACCATACTATGCATAACAGCTTTTGTCTATTAATGATTCTTTGTTGGTTTTAAGTTTTTATTACTAAAATGATATTTTGATCTAACAAAAACTAATTACTTTCCCTTTTTTAAAATCATCAACAAAGCAGAATAACTGTGAAGTGTAAGAAAATATCTCTAAGGTATTAGCTATTTATGTCTTAGCTACCTATTAACATGTTTACGCCTACTTTGAAACAATCACTATGAAGCTGTGTTCATAAGCCCAGTAGGCTTTTGCATTTTATAATCAATAGCCTAATAGCTTAAAAAAAAAACTTCTTAAAAAATGGCTCTTTACCAATGGTTCTAGAGCCTCGTGTTTGTGCCCCTAAGCTAGGCTCAATGGCTATTAGCTTTAGCGCCTTCTTTGACATACAGGCATGAGATTGGTTTCACACTTCTCATCTAACTCTGCAAGACAGCAAATAAGTGTATTTCCCAAAATGTGAAGCTTTTGCTTTAAGATCCCATACAGATAGACAGCAGTCCGCTGTCTTAAGTTGCACACTTTTAACACAAAATCCATTCAGTTATTGTCCTTTTAAAGTAGTGGTTAAAGAAGTCAGTGCTATCCACTTCATAAAATGTTACATTATGTTCCACCATTCATATCCAGGCACCTGAACTCCATTTGTAAGACAAACCTCTGCAGTAATCACAGGAGGGCCATCTTTTTAAAATGAGTTTGAAGCATGCGTAACAAAATCAAGACCACTTGCTGTTTAGTAGAGATGATCCTCAGAAAGAAAACAGTCAAAGTTTATTTCCTTCAGAATTTTCTATCTGATCTCTACGCATCTTTAAACATTTCCTGAATGTGCACAAGTAGGTTTTCTTTATTTTCTATTTTCAGTCTTATTTTGAGTTAGGACCCATACCACAAAATGCCCCCCCACCCCCCCACCCCCACCCCGAGACAGATGAGAGGCCATGTATCAAAGGTCACTAGTCCTTGCACCAAGGGCCAGATCGCCCAGCGTGGCAAAAAAATCCTCCATTTCCTTTTCCAAGAGGCGGTTGCGATTCTCCGCATCCTCCCGTGCCCGCTCAGAGTTTCTGAGTTTTATCTCCAGCATGCGCTGCTTCTTCCTCTCCTGCTCCATCTCCTGTTCCAAACGCTCCATCTGGGCACACAGAGCAGCACTAGACTCTTCCAATCTGTGTGGAAGCACAATACACACAGAAAAGGTCACGGACATTTGCCTTTTTTCTGTTTGGCTGAACCACCCAGTAAAGCACATTTCAAACAACTTCCTACCTTCCCAACTTTTTGTCTGCCCAGATTAATACTAATGTGATATTCTTGGCATTGGAGGAAATAAAACAAATCTGCCCTGCAAGAACCGCTGTTAGCTATCTCTCTCTCTACATATATATATGTCTTACTTACATAATACACATAATCTCTATCAGTTTTCTGCAAACATTTCCAACACTATCTGGAGCTGAGCTACCAAAACTGGCACACAGGTATATCTTATAGTTCTTATCTATAGCAGATAATAACATCATCATGTTGCCTAGCCAACACCTACCAAGGGCTATAATGACCCATTTGCAGCATTTATGCACCTCTAATGCCTTATAAGAGCATTGTATAACTTTAATTTTGCAACAATAAAATTTCCTTTATATCCAGCTTTAATTATATATAATATATTATGATGTCATCATGTTGCCATGCAACCACCTAACAACAGACTAAAATTATAGACCAAACAATGTCGTGTCCAAATTCATGGGCTTGCATCCTCCTGAGGACGCATTTGTAGACCGATTATGTCACAGCGACGTGCCGAAGGCTGTCCAAATTCGTAGACTCCTCCGAATGCAGCCGACAAATGCGTCCTCCTTTTCCCCGAATTTGAAGGATGGGTCGGGTGTGTCCTTCGTGGCCCACCATATCCCAGAATTCATAGCGCGGCCCAGCCAAACTCCAGTTTCCGGCAATGGCGGTTTTAAAATTACTCTTGTTAATCTTTCTGGGTCACAAAATAAACTTTTAACATATTTTCAGACAAGAATGTGGGTGTGTAAACTTCAAATATCTGCTCGGTTTATCAAGATATCACATATTTGCAAAAGTGCTTCGATGTTTTCGGAGACGTCTGTTACCCACCAGCTCGATAGCTAGCCAAGAGCTGGCTATCTAGGGTCACTAGAGCCGCCGAGAATGGCACAACTCCCGGCACATCATTTTCAGATCACCGCGGGCTTTCGCTACTCAGGTTAAACGTAATATATAAGTCACTTAGACAACCTAAAATGTTATTGTTTGGCTTTTTTCAGTGTTTTATTTGTTGTAAAGTTATTAGATTAGATAAAATAAAACTTTATTAATCCCCCGGGTGGGTTCCTCCTTGGTTTTCAAACAGCTGAATAAACGTCAAACAGAAAACTGATTAAACAGAAGTGTGAGATTTACGCCAGTGTCCTGTTATATTTTAGATAGCAAGGAGCAGACGGCCTAGTTTATTAAACTCCACCGAGACAGCGGTGACGCTAATCAGAAGGCTAGACTGTCCAATTTCACAGCCGTTTACTTCCGGCTTACCCGACCTTCTGAGGACCCGGCCCACGTAGACCGCGAAGGCCGGGTCCTCAGGAGGATGCAGCCCATGAATTTGGACACGCTAATAATGACGCATGGGCACAGGTATATAAATGTGCTGCTTCCAGCCCAATGATTTAACATTTTGTTTGTTGCTTAAAGCACCTCTGTGTCATGGTCCTGGGTCATGTGACCCAGTATTCTGAGTTTTGTTATTCTTTTCAGTCTAGTTTCATTTCAGTTTATCTAGTTACATTCTGTCATGCCTAGGTTACAGTTTTAATTCATGATTTATCAAGCTCCCCATTTGTCTCATCCCTGTGTGAAGTTTTTTGTGTTAAGTCTTCGTGTGCTTATCTGTCATGTGTCATGTCCAAGTTTTCTTTGTTTGTCAAGTTCGAGTCATGTCTGGGTCTCGTTATGTTCCTCGTTTTATTTGGAAGGATCCTTGTGTTTTTTGTTTATTGTATTTAGCTTCGCGTCCCCTGTCCTGTCATTATGTTAATTGTTGTCAGCTGTTTTCCCCATGTGATTCCGCTTCCCCTGATCATTCCTTATGTGTACTTAATCCGTGTGTTTCTGCTCAGTCGGTGTCAGATCGTCTGTTATCCTCACCTCATCTTTTCATAGTTTCCGTTATTGTCTCACTGTTTCATAGCCTGCCTAGTTACTCTGTGTTCATAGTTTTTTCATAGTTCTTTCACAGAGTGTCATAGTCTTTTTAGTTTACACAGTGTTCTTAGTCTCCTTAGTTTTCCCAGTTTCAGTGTCCTCTAGTGTTTTTTCATGCCATCAGCCACAATAAAGGCTCGCTTTATTTTTGGAAACCTAGTTCTGTCTCCACCGTGTCTGCATCTGGGTCTACCTCTTCTTCACACCGGCGCACCCCACCGTGACACTCTGTGTATGTCTTAAAAAACATGCCATTTATTTCCATGACAGGTTTTAGTTGCAAAAAGGGAAAGGTTTTTGAAAATACCAGTTCATTTTCAGTGTTACAGGTAACAACATTTTAAGTGTTAACACACTTAAATTGGTATGTTACAAACTGAGCATAGGTGTGCTTTAACCGTGCCATTTGGGTTTAGTATAAAAAAAATGGTAATTGGAATTATGGTAAATATACAATCTTTTGTTTTGGGAACTTTTTCCATCTCAGGATGTATTTCATATTTATTTATTCAGTCTTTATTCAGTGTCCCATTGGTTCTGTGCTAATGAAATAAAAGCCTGACATCCAAAGCCATAAAGTTCATTCAAATGTCTTTCTATTTACCATATAAAAGACCGACACTACTATTATAAGTTTGGAAGATCCTGCATCAGAGACTTACTTTTGGATCCTGGCCTCATATGTAGTCTTCTGTTTTCTCAGCTCGTCTTTCAGTCCCTCTACCAGGCTGCTCAGTGTTAGTTTTTCCCCATCTCCATCTTCGGACATGATAATGGACGGCACCCCGGCTGCCGTGGCCACGTTTCCATTTTCACTGCAGGCTGCGCTGCTGCTGCACAGCTCCATGGCCTCGCAACTGTCCTGCTCGGAGCTCGCGTCTGTCGTCATCCCTCCATCCCTTTCCTTGTTAATCTCTCTGTGGCTTTCTCCACCTTCCACCACACCTCCACAGTTCTGGTGCACCGGGGGCTCGCTTGCTGAGTCCGGGACAGATATTTCACAGGAGGACGTGGACCACGGTGTGCTGGATACACTTGGAACACTCCCCATGCTAGAGGAGGAGGTTACGTTGTCATACGTGGACAGCCTCTGGGAGGAGCCGGTGGAGTCACGGTCACGGGTGGACCGTTCACCTGAAGATGTGCGCCGGTGTCCCCTCAAGGAGGACAAACCGTTCATAAGCCAGTTGCCCCCGCTTCCACCTCCTCCACCACCAGAAGACAGACTGGTTGTATCTGCTGCGGAGCCACTGCTGCTGGTTTGCTTAGCTTGCGGCTGGGAACGAGGCGCTGAGGAGCTTTTGAAGGAATATTTCCAGGAAGGCATGGTCTTGGCTTGTTTACTCGGACTGATTACCGTCTCACCCTTTCCCGATGAAGATCCAAGTTTTGGTCCAGGGTTTGGGTTAAGGGTCTGAGTGGGACTGACGGCTGCGCACAGCTTGGTGTCCAGGGATGAGGCACTGCTGTGCAGATCTTGGTCTGGGTTGGAGACGGGGCAACTCTGAAGGTCCTCTTCAGAGATCCAGGCTCCCAGGCTGCGGTGTTGGAGATGATGCCCTTGGATGGGGATCTCAGTTTGGGGTAGAGCTGGCCCCTCCTGTTCCCTCCCTGAGTACAAACGGTTGTGTTCCCTGATGAGGACTGTCATCAGGTGCTGGACAAGAGAAGTTCCTAGACAATACAAATCACATTCAGCCGGTGTCGGTATAACTTTTTTAGTTTTATTCTAAACTATCATTTTTAATAAATAAATTACAGAAAAACAGAACCTTATTTGATTGTCATTATTTTGTCTGTACCTTCCATGATAGTGACTGGGTCCTCCATCTTCGGTCTAAGGATGTTAGGTCCAAATACTGTGGCAAGGTTCTGGACACTCATCTTGTTCTCATTACAGTGGGACTGGACCTCATCAAGGAATCTAAGGAGAGATATAGTGAAAAACTAGAGTAAAAAACTTATTAGGCTACAAAAGCCTAAGTTCTCAACCTAACGGATGAAGTCACTCACTTGCATATGTACTTGAGGAGGTTGTAGTTCGGTAGAGGTAGAGTGCTAACTTGCTTTCCAAGCTCCTGGACTCCCTGATATGAGACAAATCATCCTTATTCTACTCACAGTACCACTCAAAGTCCACACACCAAAGGTAAACAGCACATACCTCCTCCTCATCTTTGGCCAACAGCTGCGCACAGGTTAGAAAGTCTTCATATTTGGAGAAGGGGATAACTGGTTCAGGCAGCTCTCGCAGGTACAACTTCAGCAAGGATGCCACTGTGTGGACGTCTGTGTTACTGCAAGTCAGAAAGAAAGATGATTCAGTAGAATTCAAATCAGTGATGATCATAAAAGTCTTTGGCAAAGTGAATTTTCCCATTTAGTCCTCTCACACACCTGTCAAACAGGGGCTTGTCCCCACAGTCGAAGGCCTCCTGCAGCTCCCTGACCAGGTTGGCCTGTCCTGGCATTCGAAAGAGACCTTCCTCATCCAGACCCCTCTCTCTGATAAAGTCCACACACTGCTCAACCAGCAGGGGTGCAAGGCGGGGGCCAAACTTCTTCTCGTACTGCACTGTGTCCTCTAGACGCTGGCCAAATATCCCTGTTGACAGATGGAAGAAACATAACATGTCAGTGCTTTGCTGGCTTTCTATAGGCACGAGGCCGTAGTTGGTTTTTGGATTGTGGAGCAAGTGATGAAAAAATGTACATTTATTCTGTGGGAAAATTGAATATGACAGGATGTTTCTGGAACAGCATCTTTGTGGTTATTTGTAGCCTTCATATGATTACAAAGATAATTAATAAATAAATAAAAAGTGACAGTTAACATGAACAGAGGAAAAAAAATGCCCAGAATAAATATGCAATTTTATGCCAACTTAAATATCTAAACATGCTTAATTGTATACATCCTAATAACTGCAGGTTATTACCTGTTGTTTGGCTGCAGCAGTCACAGCTGGATGTTAGCTTGCAGTAATGGTAGTAATTGAAAGAACAGGAGCTGCACAGTTGCAGAAAGCGTTTGTCATACCTTCCCAGCCCACATTTCACCATGTTCATCCATTCCTGTTCAGGCATTTGACTCTTGTAGCTGGTAATTAATCTTTCAGCAGAAACAAACCAAGTTGAGGAAAATGACAGAGAAGCTTGGAAAGAGCAGCTGAGGAAGCAGAGACATGTTGCATGGGATCTGCTGTGACTGCAGTGCTGCTGTTAAGAAGGGGTCTATGATTTGGCACAGATCTATTCTGGACACAGAGGCAGCAGACTGACACATTTTGCCTGTGAACTGGAGAGGGAGGCTGGAAATACCACCCAGCCGGTCAGGGGATTCACTCTGAACATAGGTGTCAGTGTATTGACTTTCACTGTGGATTTAGTATGAATGTTGAGGGGAAAGTGAAAATTCTAGTGATATAGGCTAATGATAAGCTAAGCTAATGCGCAAAAATATATTATTATATATTCATTCTATTGTTACTTTTTCACAATTTTTTTTTCTATCTCGTTTTAAAACTTTTCCTTTGGAAAGATAAACCCCCGCGTATCAGCTTAAAAACGCTTCAAAGAACCAAGGATAAAGTCCCCTTCTGGCCACCTGTGCCTCAATTTTATTCCACAACTTAGACATCCACATTACTCACACTCTCATAACACATACATATAGGGCCTTGAGGGTGGGCACGTTAACGGCGTCCAGTGGACGGTCTGTGTATTCAACCCCACCTCTGGCGCCGGTGCCCACCTCTCAATTTTAAATCCATGTAGACATTGAGGGTTCTCGGGAGGGGCCGTGCTAACACCTGCTGCTCTCTGGCAGCAGCACCATGCTCTCCCGTGTTTTAAATGCACCTTAAAACAACACGCAGCAACACTACACATGAGCGAGAGGAGGGAGGTTTGGGGTCTTCACACACCCCTGTTCTCTGCTGGCCATTGGGGCGGGGTGCTGGAAGGAGGTGTTGGCCGTCCGATTGGGATCTGGGATGCAGGGCCTCCCTGCTGCTGCGGAGCCTGGGGCGGTCTGCTTGCCTCCACCCCGGGGGAAAGGGTAACATCTTCTGGGTCTAGGTGCCGTTTCTCCCTCCAGGGGCGAGGGTACCTGGACTCGGGGTATAGAGTTTGTTTGGGGAGTGTGATTGTGTGTACAGTGTCCATGTATGTCTATCCCTACGTTGGGTGAGTGCTGAGTATTTGTATATGTGTGCATGAGGGTGGGAATGCATGTTTGTGTCCGTGTCTATATGTCAGGTCGGGTCTTACACTCCACCTCTCTGGGAACTCCCAGGCCCTCCAAGGCCTATCTCCCCTCACCACACTCCCTGCCGTTAACTGATGCCCTCAGGGGTCGGTGCGTTGGTGGTTCTTGGTGTCCGGGGCTGGGCGCTCAGGTATGTATCGGCTCACTCCCGGTGACTACTTGGCGGGGCCTGGTGCCTGTTGCTCGGTCAGGCCTCTTCTGGGGCAAAGGGGGCCCTCGGGCCTCTGGCCTCTCGGCCTGCGGCTCAGTTCACTCTGGCACAGCCGGCAGCCAGCTATAGACATACACTACACCTCTATTGGCTGCTATCTTCAAGGACATTGTGCGCTGTCGGTCCTGCTTGCTACACAACAACATTCAATATTTACTATTTACTGCTGTTTACACTTAGTTAGATTAATGCGATGCTGTTGTGTTTAGTATGTTGCTCTGTTTTTTTGCTTGTTTTCTCTTCTTTTTGTCTCAACAGGTGATCCAGGAGATTTTTTTTCTTCTTTCTCTTTTTAAGTGCCCTTTCTCACTGTCCCTCTAGCCTTTTGTCCTATCAGCACAAAAAGCTAGCATTTCACAAAAGTTAACAAAAAGCTGGACAAAAATGCTGTTAGAATTTTATCAGTTGCTAGCACAAAATGCTAGCGTTTTAATAAAAAGCTAGCATAGACAAAAAACTAGCACATATTTAATACAAGATTAAAATTAATTATTATTTTTCCAATCTTTTTGGGGGTATTAAAAAGGTTCAGATAGTGAGAAATGCTGTCATTGTCCAAAACGATAAACATTAGTGTGACTGGAAAGATGACCCAGGACTCTTTACTCTCGTTTCTTCATGCACCAAGTATAAAATCTATCTATCCATTTTCTTCTATTATCCAAATTGAGGGGGTGGGGACTGAAGCCAATCCCAGCTACCATGGGGGGAGTGATAGGGTACACCCTGGACAGGTCAGGACAGGGCTAACACAGACACAAATACGTTACACTCACATTCACACTTAATGGTAATTTGGGACCTTTCAATTACTAACTGGATGTCTTTCGATTGTAGAAGTAAGCTGGAGAGAACCCACACAGACGCAGGGAGAACATGAAAACTCCACACAGAAAGACCCCAGCAAGCCAGTGGATTCAAGCCCACATTTAAAACTTCTTGTTTTGTGAGAGCAGTGCTAACCTCCGTGCATAGCATTGTGGTATTGCAACTTTTTCTTAATTAATTAGGCCTATGCTAGCTATTTATAAACATCTGTTATTTGTGTTACTTGTGTGGACATTTAAGCTAGTCATGCTTGTCATAGATCTTCCCTTATTTTTCCATCAGCCAAGCTTACAGAACTTCCTTTTTTGGGTGTTTTTATTTTCTAAAATTGAGGGAATAAACAAAAATAAATGACTCATTTTCATAAAGAATAGGTCTGCTAGTTGCCAGCAGCTCTTAAACATGCTTTACTAACGACAAGGATTAAAATTAGAGTAATGATATCATACAGTATATTATTTATGTGTTATTCTACATTTATCCCCCTGTTAATATAGAGCTGCTTTGTAACCCAACACCTTCCCGCTCAGCTGCTCCTTATGCCCCACATCATAACCAGACAGGCCTGGTTATATTTCTGGCCTTATGTCGCGTTACACTAGTTAGACATCCAGAGCAGACAGGGTGAGATTTACCTGCAGGCTAAAGAAATGAGACAGAGTTGGGGTTGGAGATAGTTTGCATAGCTCAGCTCAAGTGTGTTACCTAAACATTAAAGACAGAGCAGAGATGTGGACTGCAGTCTTTTCTATTCTAGCAGAAAGAGCAAGTTTCAAATATTTTGGGCGATGTGTTGAGCTTATAAGGCAGAGAGGAAATCTCCTGCACTGGAAGGCACGCCTTGAATTATTTCTGGCAAAGAAATATGAATAATATATCTTGCTTTCTTTTACACAAAGATGATGAACAAAAGCAGTGTTAGCTTGGCTTTTATGTTTGTATATTTTCCTTAGAGAAATATGGATTTTTAGTTGCTACTGATTGGTGGCCTAATATGTTTTTTTTGTGTTTCAGTTCAAAGGTTTGGCTTTACCTCCTCCAAATGGTGCCCAGATGACCCGCCGTATGGCCTTGACCCAGTCGTCCATATCGCTCTGGGAGTTTGCCATGAGCAGGAAGGATTCATGGCTGATGGGTGCCCGATCCTTCTCTCCTGTTCCGCCTGCGGGGACACAAGGAAGAAGCGTATGAGTGAGTACAACAGAGATGAAATAGGGCTTAATCGTGGAATCAAACTTGTGGTCTGCAGTGTGATGCTACTAGATGGGTTTTATTTTTGGTTATTTGTTTGTTTTTTTGTCTTTATAGGGAACTGCCTCATAAATTTACCTTGAAATAAATGTCAAACTGCTCAGGACTTTCTTTGAAGTATCCTAGCAGTTGAATACAAGATAATAAATTGTTGAGAAGATGAACTCTAACAGAAAAAACATTTAAAACAAACCATTACTGTTAAGAATTAACAAGTAACTATTACAGATATCATAAACATGTAACATGCTAAATAATAAGCCAAAAACCTCACAGATCTGATAAAGGGGAAATGATTATTTGGATTAAGTTGGAATTGTGATAGCAGCAGATTTCGCAGAGAGCATTGTTTACTAGTTACACATATATAAGTGAATTTGATCTTCTTTACCTTAAGGTGAAGAGGTTTTGAACTCTTATTAGGTCTCTATGTTATGCATGTTTGATACCAAAATAATACATCTAAACTGAAAACAAGTCCAAAACATACGTTTGCACTGGACTTGAGTGGGCTAAATGCTGGGGTAAATGTTTTGGTTTGGTAAGGTGGATTCAATTCAATTCAATTTTCAGTTCAGTTTTATTTATACAGCTCCAAATCACAACAACAGTCGCCTCAAGGTGCTTTATATTGTAAGGTAGACCCTACAATAACACATACAGGGAAAAACCCTGTAAAAAAAACTTTGGCGACAGTGGGAAGGAAAAACTCCCTTTTAACAGGAAGAAACCTCTGGCAGAACCAGGCTCAGGGAGGGGCGGGGCCATCTGCTGCAACTGGTTGGGGAGAGAGAAGGAAGACAGGATAAAAGACATGCTGTGGACGAGAGCCAGAGATTGATAACAAGTGTGATTCAGTGTAGAGAGGTCTGTTAACACATAGTGGGTAATAAATGTAACTGAGGAAGGAATACTCATAGGATGCATCATGGGAATCCCCCAGCAACCTACACCTATTGCAGCATAACTAAGGGAGGATTCAGGGTTTCCTGATCCAGCACTAACAACAAGCTTTAGCAAAAAAGGAAAGTTTCAAGCCTAATCTTAAAAGTAGAGATACAGTTTCTTGTTTCTTGTTCTGTATTCAAAGCCTACTTGGGAGCTAGTGTATTGCAGATCCTTGTCATAGTGCTTTTGAGACTAGCATCTTTGGCTAAAAGGGTATCTATCAATGTTGCTCGGGGTATCTCAGAGACAGAACAGTAATGGTTTTGTGAATAACAGTACAAATGAAAGGTAATTCCTCTGCTAGTAGATTGAATGTCCTAAACATCCCAAAGGTGCTCTTGGACTAAGAGCTGGATATTTACTTTTATTTTTATTTATTTTTTTATTTATTTCATTTTTAAGGGCATTTTAAAATCTAGAAAATGTATATAGTTATAAGTTTTGGTACTGTGACTCTGTGAATATGGCCTCATGATGTAACAACAAAGAACGAGAGCTGATTTGAAGGCCTGGAGAAACCACAGTTTTGCTGGTAGGGTATTGATATCTAAATGTATAGTTTATTCATCAAACTGAACATTTTACAGACAATGACACTTGAAGATACCCCCCCCCCCTCCCCTCACACACACACACACATCCAACTTCTAAACAATTAGAAAAATAAATAACATAATTACATTTTGAAATAACCCCTCAAAAATGATGCAAACATCTAAAAGTACCCCTCCCTCAATCTCTTGAAAACTCCTTTTTTACATTTACATTGAAGGTCTTAATTTAGGCTCAAATCTCAACATCTTTTAAAGGTTTAAAAAATGTTATTTGAAGATGAACAAGGTAGCAGATTTTCTTTTCCCTCCCTAGATGAGACATTTAGATGGGACATTAGTGAATTCAAAGTGAAAATTATCTTATTTTATCAAAGATATTTATAATATTTCTGACAGCAGCAAATGTCCATATTTAAATTTTGTGTATTAAACTTGTTTCGTTTGGATAAACCAGGTTGAAAAATCACTGTGCTTTAGAAATGTGGGTTTCTTACCACTAGATGGCAGAGCTGTCCTATTGGGTGCTTGTACTTTTGCACTGTGACCCACACTGTGGTCCAGAGAAGAAGTGAGGGATCTAAAACATTAGCAAAGCTCATAGCTGCCTGAAAACATGTGGGGAAGAAAATCACATCGTACTGTAAACTCGAGTCACAGTGAGCGATGCCAGGTTGATATAAGAATACCAGACATCTTATTTTTGTTTTTCAAATGTGTGAAATGTGATCTGGTGTGATCTTCAGCAGCACTTGGGCATTAGGGTTAGATGTGGGCAATTGGCTGTGGGTGCACAGTCACCGTCACTGTTGTTACAGTCATTTAGTTGTGAGAAGGGAAACCAAATATAAACAGTGGTGCTATAAAGCTAAGTGCCATTGTCACCCAGCTTTTCAAACTCACACTACCATGATCAACAATACACAGCGGCATGTCATCACAAATGCTCCACTGTCTGGGAATACTGTGAGGAAATAGACTCACTGTCAAGCTTGCTTGTATTAATGAGCAATATATGTAGTGTCATAGGAGCATGAGTCGTAAATAAGTCCACAGGAGAAGAGGGGTGATAAAAATGTAGAGAAGAGATTTGGACATTAAAGTGCTACCACATCTCCTCTACACACACAGAGCCACTTAAATTGGAACATCCAAGCCTGGATTGACCAGCGACACAAAGATCCTATTTGCAGCCAGTTAAGATAATGTTTACTGCAGACAGTCGTCTGAGTGGGTTTTCCTCTTCAGCTCCCTGCAATCAATTTGATTTTGGTTGCTCCACACAGGCATGAGACAGGTTGACATTTGAGCCTGCAAAGAGGTTAAATGTTTGCAGAGCACATGCGTAAAGCTGCAGTGTTAGGAGTTAGGAGTGCCTGTGTATATTCCATTGAAGATACGCCCTGGAGAAATCCTGCTTCAGTATTTAAATGTCACAAAGCTCATAGACACTGTGGAATAAACGATAAGGAGTGGAAAGGATGAGTGGAGGAGGACAGGAGTATAAACAAGAGCTCTCCTAGCTGAAGTCACTGTTTGAACTTAGTAAACTGTCACAATAGGTTGAGATACCTGCACTCAGTTGAGGTAGTGCATTACTTTCTCATCATAAGTATATTTATGTCCAGGGGTGCACACAAGTGGACGCAAAAGACAGCATATTCTGCACCACATCTCTGTGCGTTCATCATTTGTTTG
This sequence comes from Perissodus microlepis, assembly GCF_051167445.1. Lineage (NCBI taxonomy): Eukaryota > Metazoa > Chordata > Actinopteri > Cichliformes > Cichlidae > Perissodus > Perissodus microlepis. The sequence continues at coordinate 21,281,614 of NC_140468.1, read as the reverse complement.
AAGCCAGCTCACCTCCTCCAACCACTTTTCCGAGAATACGCGCTTCTTTTGCAGTTTGGGCTCCTTCTGACATTTCTTTGGAGGTGGAGGAACACCAAAGTAATTACTTAAAGGAGCTTGCTTCTTTGACATCTTTAGGAGTTCTAAACAAAGGTCTGTCCTCCTCCAGAAAATCTTATGTACGCAAACGCGCGTTGCAACGTCTTATCTAGTGCACGTCTTTTATATAGACAGCGAATGCGCACCTGCGGACCACTTATGTGCACCCCTGTTTATGTCACTTATATTTTTATCCTGTGGACTGGCTGTCTGTTTTCTTATTAAACAAAATTGAACAATTATTTTGCTGGCATCCCCCATCTATGAAGTTGCTTAAAAAATGTATCAATTACTTATCATTTAAAAATCATTTGAAATGTAATTAATTGACAGGAAAAGTAACACTATTATTTGTTACAGCAAACAAGCAAAAGACGTTTCAGTATGTTTGCATTAAGGGTTTTCAAATAATAAGAAATACAAGTAATATACTTGTGTCATCATCTGATTCAGCCGCAACATACCTGCAAAATATAAACAGTAAAGCTTATAAATCTGGATACTGCCCCTCAGTAAGCTTCCAGAAACTGGACAATCAGAAGAATGTGGGTTTTTGAGAGGGAGGGGTTAAAGAGCATGAGCAGCTTGTTTCAGATAGTGGATGAACTAAGGAACTGCATAAAGGGTTGGTGTAAGATAAGTAGGTCAAGTTTTTGTTTTTTTTAAAGGGAAATCATATAAAGTTACTCTGTTAGTTACTGTAGTTACTCTGAAGTTACTCTACTCCCAGAATGGACATATGGAGCTGTGTGCATGGGGTCTTTCCGGGTACTCCGGCTTCCTCCCAAAGACATGCAGTTAGTGGGGTTAGGTTAATTGGTAACTGTGTCTATGTGTCAGCCCTGTGACAGACTGGCGACCTGTCCAGGGTGTACCCTGCTTCTTGCCCTGGGATAGGCTCCAAATGAATGAGTGACCAAGAAAGGGAAACAATAAAAACAATAAAAATGATTACACAACAGGTTCTGCTTCCTGATACGTTGTACCAACTATACAGTGAGTGATGGCTACGAGATCAAATAGTGGTATGACCAAGTAGCAGCCTCTGAAACTTAAAAATGAAGTTCCTGAAAGACTGCACGTCCTCTAGTGGCCACTTGAGGCACCAGAAAGCAAGTAACTCCCAACAGACGCTCCTGTTAGAACGCCTAACTTTTGAGCATTAACAAGCATGTTTACAGCCTATGGGTGGTTTCCTGCTTCATAAGAACTTTACAGGGGGTTGAATTTTTAAAATAACTTTTCCACAAAGCTACCTGGACTTAGCACTCCACTTTTTCTTCCATATAAGCTTCTGGCTCCATGAAATCCGCATGCCAGCAACCAAAACACTAACATCAAACCTTCAAAATGTGTAGTCCAAAATGAGTGGGTCAAATGCCCATAGGCTTTCTATCTATAGATATCTATAGTTTGACAATCTATTACAGACTGTAGCAGTGCTAACCATAACCAAAGACACAGATACCCTTGTAACCACAGTGTAGAACTATTGTATTCTCCAAACACGCTTTACAGCACAGGAACAGCTGTAATTTACCAGTAGCTGTGTGCAAGTGACCTCTCAGTCATGCAAGTAACTGCCAAGAGACATTAATTTGCTCATAAGGGTATAAAACCACTTTACCTTAAACAGAAGGGAAGAAGTTCAACAAGTCAGTATACTGCAGTGTGAAAATATGAGTGGATTAAACTAAAAGAAAAGTTGTTAGACAGGAATTAGCCAGCTCAGTGCTTTTCTGCAAAGTAGTCAGCATGTCATTCTCTTTTGTATTCACATATTTTGAAGAAGTAAAAGGCATTTTGCAGCAAAGCTTTTCATATAATTGCTCTTGTTGAGGCATAGATATTTTGAAAAAACACCATCTGTTAAAAGTGTTCTTTGTGGGGCAGGAGGACAGAGCGGTCATGTTAAATCTGTGAAAAAAAAGCTCCATAAATAAAAGTTCTAAACATGCTGTAAATCTGACAGTCTCAAAGCTGCTCGGCCGCTCCACCTCACTGTCTGCTACACTTGTAAAAAATCTCCAGCATCTGTTTCCCGTTACCTTGGAGATGTTGTTTCTTCAGTCTGTCCGGTTTACAGCAGACCGGCCCCATGGCTGAGTGAGCGGCGTGGGCTGGGGCAGGCACTGCCTCCGGCCTAAAGCTAGAGCTCGAAGGAGTGGCTCCTCCGCCACCACCGAGTCCGTTTGGAAGCAGATCAGTACGCAGGTAGCACCGATGGCCAGAACCTGCCAGCGAGGCATGCTCGATGCTAGCGGAAACTAAACCCCGTCAAATGACCCCAGCCTCTTACTCCTCACTCGCTTATTCTGCCCTTCCATTCACTCCTCTCTTCCTGTCTCTCACATTCAGCAGTGTGGGCAGCAGGTCCGTTCCCTCAGCCCCCCTGGGGAGAAGCAAATCCCTGAGGAGGAGTGTAACAAGTCTCTCTCTCTCTCTCTTTCTGAGTGTGCAGTATCTGGGAGATGGGCTGTCCTCCAGTCTTTGTCAAACAAACCCGTACACACACACACACACACACACACATATACAAAGAGAAACGGGGCAGTTTCTATCAGGCTCTGTGAGACAGATTCTTCCTTAAATGAGACAGAACAAAAAATATGTTACTGATACATATCCCTTTTACAAACTATTCTAGAAGTTTCTGAAGCTGGTTGCAATTTCAGAAAACTTTAGGAAGATGTGTTGTTCTGTCTTGTAAAATGTCTCTTGAGCAAATTAACCAGCCAATATGTGACCATGTATTCTGTTGACAGAAAAGAAGCAAAAAAGAAAACACAAGCATATTTTTCATACCCGCTGCTATAAAATACTGTTAATGTGATGCATCTTGCATGCATCTGACTCATTTAAAGTCAGAGAGAATCAACATGGGACCCAACATGTAGCTGTGTTAATGTTACAAAGGTCAAAGTGTAAAGAGAACTGGTTCTTTACTTGCAGTCAGACATTTAGGGTTGCCATATGAGGCAAAATGGCTTTTCAAACGCACAAAAATCCTATGTGTGTGTGTCTGTGTGTATTATTCATCCATGGGTGATGTACTGTGTGAGCAACTAGTCCACAGTAATGAATTGGCAGAAGCTATCACATTTGCACAGCCGCAATTGCTTGTGCTCTTGTCCAGGTGGCTTATCATTGCGCCGCACTGCCAGAATAGAGGGTTAATATCCCCGAGCCAGCCGTTAAGTTAAAAAAGAATAATTTAAGATATCTACTTATTTGCTTATTTCCCTCATGCATGTAGGCTTTAAGACAAGCTCAATTCAGACTCAGGCACATGACTGTTGAATCGGCTTTGTTTGGGTGCGCTGCTAGCTTTGTCTCGAGTACACACTGATTTAAAAAAAAACATAATAGAAGCCCAGTTTTTAATTGCAGGCATGCAAAACTACTCATGTTATTTCAGACAAATGCCAAAAGGAATTTGGTGTTTTTTCTGCTTCCACTCAAGTGACATTTAAGAGAGGGCTGTCTGCAGAGATGTAGGATAAATGCAGGCTGGTTATGACTTTGATGTTTCACATTTGTCAAACACTGAAAACCATTCAGCAGCACTTGCTTGCTTGCATGGGGGTTATTGTGTTGCTAGTATCTGCCTTGTGTCTACCTTTTCCAATACGGTTGGCTACTTAGCACCACAAAAAAGAATGACCAGTAGATTTACTCTGCGGCCAGACACACACACGCAAACGTAGTCTTGCCAGAGCAGAGTCTATCAGTCAATGACATGACCCAGATGAAAAGCCAAGGTCTCTGGGCTCCCTTGAAAGACAAGGCTACTATTACAGCAGACAAAAGAGTGCTGAAAGTGAAGGAAAACCAGGCGCTGATTTATCAGCACTGATAGAAAAGTCCCCACCTTCATTTCTGGTCTGACCTCATATCGAGGGGTTACCAGTGCAGAAGTCCCAAACAGCTGCAGTGCGTGTGGGTTGCACCGCTGCTCATGACTGCCTGTTGCAAACAGATGTAGTTCAAAACGGTTCACTTTTAAACCTTTACATACAAATGATTCATTTTCCAGCCAGAAATAAAAGGTGAACCTAATGTGAGGGAACATAGAGATCCATGCACTATTTAACCATTTTAAACAGGAGAGTGAATTTGGGCTGCAATCTGTTTGTCTTTTTACCAAATCTGTTTGTGTACAAATCATAAAAACTGAAAATACTGACAATAATTTGACCATAAAATATGTTTGATTCAGTTGATCTTTATTACATATTGGGCAATAATGCAGCCCCTCAGGTCATCTTCTACCTGAAACAAGCTTGTTAACCCTTCCCATTTAACCCTCTGAACTGTAAATCATCATAGGTGTTGATGCTAGCCCTACCCATACTCTAACCTCATATTCTGAGGTGATTGTTTTCTTTGTTCCCTGATTTCCAGCTCAACAAAAAATCTGCTTGCCTGGAATTAGAGGTAGGGCTAGCGTTAGGGTTTTCTTTGATGATTATACTTTCTATATTTGCAAGTCCATTAGAGGGTCTGAGTTATGTAAATTTTGTCATCGGGCGATGAGGGTCCGTGCAGACCACATGCTTCCTTGGTTTTTGTGACCACATAGACTTGTCTGCGGAGAATTTCCTTTACAATGGACAAACTACACATGCTCCCCGGGTGGTGGACTTCAAAGAAATATAACAGAAATGACTACTCTGCAATCAGGTCTCCAGCTGTCTGCAGTGGAGGAAAATCAAGGCTTTAGACTTCTGAAGGTTAAAGGTCCTGATCCTATGCTTTACAGGCCCAACTATCAACGTGGGAACATAAATCCCCCATGAGGCCACCCCACCCCTTTGAATCCAGGTTTCTTCTGATTGGCTGTCCCTCACAAAAAGAACATTTGAACTCCAGGTGGGTGAGGCTGTTGCGCTCACAACCAGATCTGTGTGGCTGATGTGAGCATCTTACATATATATATACACATATATATGTGTGTGTGTGTGTGTAATTGCTTAGAATCAGAATACTTTAATAATCCCTAAGGAAATTATGGCAAAATTATGGAAAGCATTTTCAGTGCTCAGAGTGAGTAGGAAAGTGCTATACTAGCCCATTTATATAGAATATGACTGAAAATTAGGAAACGCACAATAAAAATACCCTTAAAAAAATTACCTGCCACCTAATTAACTAACAGATTAACATTTTTAGGTCTCTGCTCTATGTAAACGTATGCAAATGTAAATTTTACAAAAGACATAAATCCTGTTTATTGTATAACAGAGACTACAACATAGCAACACGGCACTCCACTGTATATGTTATAGTGGCGAATCACTGTTCGGTGAGCTCATTATTGTATGTTTCAAGAAGGACCGCTCTGTGAAATTGGCTGCACACATGGCCAGACACATTAATGATTGCTTTAGAAATGAGAGGAAGCATCATTTTAACACAAGGTACAGACTCGAATCTCCAAGCCTATTCATTTCATACAAACGGGAGCGTGTAAACCTTCATCACACTAAGCCAATTACAGGCTGGAGGAAGAAAGGGCATGCTAACACGTGCTTCTGCGCTGAGCAGACAACAAATCTAACGTGATGTAAACAGCAGATGGAGTTGTCATAAATTATGGACAGGAGGGAAAACATAACTTATACAGACTGATCCCGATAAGCTTTTATTACAGTTAGAATCCGGCAGGATGTGGACTGTGGATCTTGAGTGACTAACTTCCACACTCAGCATGTACACACCTAACATGAACTGAATTTCTTTGGAGTCTTGTGGTTCCTGCATCCTAAATTATATTTGTCTCCTTTGACTGACCTCCTCCTCTCCTCTTTCTTTACACTCTTCTCCTGCCTTCTCTAGCTGTGCTTCTTACAGTCCTCTCACATGTCGGGGTTCTTAAGACTTTTCTGGGGTTCACACCCATCTGCGATATTGACTGGCCTTAAACAAACCACATAGACACTCACAAGCCTGTCGGCCAGTCTAAACAGAAGAAAGGATCTCCAAGCAAACACCACAGAATGAGTAATAAACAGTCAAACTATTACAGAGGTCATTTGCAGTATGGATTAGAGCAGCGGTCCCCAACCCCCGGGCCTTGGACCGGTACCGGTCCGTGAGTCGTTTGGTACCGGGCCGCGAGAGTTGAGGCTCAGGTGTGAAATGTATGGTTTTCAGGGTTTTTATCGGTTTTCAGCGTTATTTTGTTATCGTTTTTATCGTTAACTCGGTTTTCCTGGGTCTTTGGGTCGTGTGTTATGAATAAATCTTCTTTTTTTCGGTACCGGTACTAGTTTTATTTTGTTGTATTTATCCGCGACACCTTAAAGGCCGGTCTGTGAAAATATTGTCGGGCATAAACCGGTCCGTGGCGCAAAAAAGGTTGGGGACCGCTGGATTAGAGAACCCGATTTAGAGATTATACCTGTAGCTCTGTGGCTGTTTAGTTGTGGCCCATTTTTATACGCATATCTTCTTAGATATGTCTTAATATACACTTTAAACTGCTGCTCAGAGATGGTATTATTTTAATCTGCTACACAAAAGGTTAAGTATTATGACAAACTTCACCTTCATGACAATAAAATGTGTTGTATTGATTGAGTGAAACCTTGGAAAGCCATGTGAGGTCAATCTAGCAAGACCAGTTGGCCGCAGGCAGTGCTTCTGTGTTTGAAGCATGACGGCTCACTAACAGTCCTGAAATCTACGGTCTCAGAGCAACAGCATGATGGAGGGCGAGGCTGTTCTCTGTCTTATTTTATGTTACTCTCACACAGTAATTGACTTTCATGCTCACACGCCACAAGCTAGAAATACAATACTGGAACTGCCAGCACTGAGGTCAAGAGACGCAAGACAAGGAGGCAGACCACTGTGGACAACAGCGCTCTCTAGTGTTAGCAAACAGAGTAGGAACTAAAGAATAAATAGAGTCCAGGCACAATGCATACGAGTAGGTATGTGAGGCGATATGAGACGGTGAATAGCAAATTTAATGCTAACTATAACAGCTAGGAGAGAGTAAAATTATTTTACAGGTTCTTTTTTAATACAAAAGGAAGCTCAGTGAAATTAATGTCATGCAAACTAGCAACTGATGGGAATTCCTTGCTGCTTCCTGTATCTAATCTGTGGTCACGTGACTTCAGATATTTGCATCGCTCACCGTAAAACAGGATATTACATTTTTGGCTCTGACGGTCAGCACAGAGATAAACGCACAATGGGAAACCTGCAGGTTTTTGTGATAAGGGTGCAGAGAATAAGGGATCTCACCTGGTACGATCTCAAACAGGTGCCTTCCTGGTTCGTCTGGATTAGCTGTGAGTTCATTGACCAGGCATCCCTGTAGTGGTATACAGCCCTGAAACGTACAGGAAGAAGCTTTCAAATAGTTTCCCACCACAGAAGCATCGATTTCCTTTGTCTTTTCTCTACTTTCACTAGTTTCTCGACTTTTTACTTATATTTTACTGTAACTTTCCAGAAAACTGGCTAAAGAAAGAAAGAAAGAAAGACAAATATGAGGAGCTGGGCACACTGAGATAAACACTTGTGGTTTGGAGTGACCGTGACCTACAACATGACCTGTGATGGATGTAAATTTCCTGGCTTCTGTGACGAAACACTCGGTCAGTTGGTAGTTTATGAAAATCTTATTTTAACAGGTAACCTTATCTATGGCAAATGTTTAGGATGCAAATGAGTCCAAGCCTGTGATAAAATCTGTTTTTGTGCGGTGGCGACACCCTCTCTCGAGCTCTGCATTGATTATTGGTGTTCTCTGTTTTCAGTCACCTCTGCCAACGTGTTATCACAGCTTCCAAATAGTTTGCTTGTGGTCTCTATTCCTAACTAAACTCTCAGTTATTCTGGCAGGATATGGTGGAAACTCCAGGCTAATTTTAAGATCATTTGACAGACAGCTACAGTTAGTACCTGCTTAACCCTCTGAGGTCTAAACCCAAACCTGTGTCATGTTTTCAAGGGTTATGGTTTAACTCTGTTAGGTCTAAGTCATCATTGACGATCTTTTTAAGTTGAAATTTGGCACACCATTTGGAATGATATTAAGACTTAGGGTACTCCCATTAGGCAATCCAAAGTGTGGCCAAGCATGCTGGACCAACAGTGCCCGATTCTTTTGGGATTGCTGCAAATTGTGTTTGGGCAAGTGTGCCATGCCCTGACCTGCTCAAAGAGGCGTCCCTGGCTGATTGATCTGGAGTGATTGACCATGTCTAAGAAAGGATCTCCAGTCCTTTGTCAATAACCGACTCTGCAAACCTGAGGACTGGGTGTGACTGATTCCAAAAGCAGCCCCAAATGAGCCACAAAATAGCGCACAGATTTACTCGGATTCTGCAAGATTGCCTGTTTTTGCCATTACATCGTAATGAAATGTGTGCGTGAGAGGCTTGAGTCTGACTTAGTTACCTACTCTCACCCTCCCACCTCCTGTTTCCTCACTCCTTATTACTCACCTCTTAGCCCCTCTAAAATTTTAAGCAGCTACTCCTGTGATTGAACAGGGACCCACACAGATTATCAGAATACATTATCCAGATCAATACCCATTTAGCCCCGAGAACTTAGGGCCAAGTGAGCTGTGAAGAGATGCCAGCGTCTGAAGGTCGGCACCGTTAATCTCCACACTGGCATCCTCCATCAAACAGGCAGAAGAGTCTGCCAAACAGCCTCAGCCTGAGGGCCGGGCTGTCGCCAGCATTAGTCGCCATGGCAACAAATGGAAAGGGGTGGAAGCTGTGGATGGATAGAGCACAGGGGCAGGGCAGGATGGGTGTCCCAAGGGTGCTATGTGCTCAGAATAACACAAGTAGCTGGCTGGGGATGAATGACTAAGAAAAGGCAACACGTAACCCGAGAACACAAATCACGCAGAAAAGTAGGCTAGATAGCACTGTTTGTCCTTCCCTGCGTTTTAACCAATGATACGGGAACTGTGCACACATGTAAGAGCTTCAAAGCAGCTGCAAACAGATGCGGCCACGCCTACTTTAACCTCGTTTGTACACGAATGCCAGTCAGTTATTATTCTAGCCTGGCCTCTCGAGGTTTGTTCACACTTTTATCTCATGTTGGCAACAGTGCAACATGAACAGCTAGCGCATTGTTACTCATGGACATTACGCAGTGCTGTTGATCGGTACCGTGTGCCTAGATCTGGACCTGAAGCACCCCAGACTCGTCCTGTTTGGCACGTGCCATGCCCAGGTCTATAAATGCACGCCTCTTAAAAGTAATCGGTGCCAGAAGTGGGCGTAAAGCAAGAAACGAAGGAGCAGTAAAGAATTACTGGAACAGAAATCCATGTACAATGCTGATGCTGCCAAGGTTTCAGAGCACCATAATGTCAGGCTGAAAAAAATCTAAAATCATATGAAAGAAGTAAGTGATGGGGTTGGGCATAAATCAAATCAAAACAAAACCAAATATAAACTTTAAGTTTAAGCTGTTTTTAAGCTTTTTTTGTTTATTTTGTCAAAGGTTTTGTGTATTACAACCAGAGTCATGGTTGTGTGATGGTGGTGCCCTTTGTGTACCGCCAGATAACTGGACTCTGTTTGTTCAGCAGTGTATTCCACCCCCCCAGACCAACACACATGATGAAAAGGAAAAGAAAACCCCCATAGATCCTCATCCAGCGCTGCCTTTCCTGCTACCAATTATCACATCCTTTCATCTTGGTAGTGGGGCAGTCATGTTCTGTTCGCAGCAGCGCTCGGACTACACCCTCCCCACCCACGTCTCCACCCCCGACCACACTCCCGGCCTCGGGTTTCCTATCGATTAAGAGATGAGAGGGTTAAAAAAAAGGCCAGAATCACAGTTTCTCACACAACTCAGAGGGTGTGCATGCATGAGCGGGTTTGTGATGGTGTGTGTGTGTGTGTGTGCGCGTGTGCAGTCAGCCACACACTACATGTGACTTGAATCCCTTGGAAGTTGCGAATCAATATGAGCTGGATGAGTATTGGCAAGCTCTGATTAAAGACTGTCATTTTTTCTCCTCAAAATTGGAGACAGAAAAGTGGGGAACATGTCATTGTGTGTGTGTGTGTGTGTGTGTGTGTGTGTGTGTGTGTGTGTGTGTGTGTGTGTGTGTGTGTGTGTGTGTGTGTGTGTGCATCAGTCAATCATGAACCTTCTGTCTTTTATTGTTGGATTACATCGCTTCTACAACTAAACCTATTAGCTTCACTGAATCTCCATCTAAAAGTCTTCGATATAAGTGTGTGTGTGTGTTTGTGTTTTGTAGGAATGCAGAGTGGGAAAATGTGAGTCAGCTGTTTGCCACAGAAGATGGCGTTCAACAAAGAAGCAATGGGATTGATTGGAGGTTTACTCTGTAGACAATTTTACAATGATGTACTAATGCAGTAGGAAGACAGGCGTCACACACTGCCCTGCTGTTTGTACTAATGCACTGAAATGTCTGCTGAGTGTGGTGAGTTATCATTACAGTTGAGTGTTTTCATCTGACAGCAATAAAGCACATGCAGTATTACTGTTGGCAGCGGTCACTCATTGTACATAATTAGCTCCAAGCCTTGATGTTTTTAACTATGAGAACCATGAGGAGGCAGAATTGGAATTTGTTACTTACTTGCATGTAAATGTAAAAAAATGAGGTGTTTAGCAAATATAAATAATAATATTGGATAAATATAAGCTTTAAGAATGTGCCTTATTGCACTCTGCACTTTTATTAGTCATTGTTCAAGTTTTTAGGGAAAAATAGGGATAAATGTTTTTTCTGCGTATCTTCAGTGTGTCTTTGATTTATTGCTGTTAGTTTATTGCTTTATATTCATTGCTTTATTCAAATGTAATCATTTGTAGTGGCAGTATCTGCCTAGTGCAGCTGCATAAGGTGCTCAAGAAGAAGTGATATTGATATATGTTGTTATATGTTGCATTTTTCCCACCCCTAAAGAAATGTTAAAAATCTGAAAATGAAATACTGAGCCACATATAATGTTACCCACATATGTGGGTAACAGACATCTCCAAAAACGTTGGAGCACTTATATATGTGATGTCTTCATAAATCGAGCAGTTATTTGAAATTTACACAGCTACATTCTTGCCTGAAAATATCTTAAAAGTTTATTTTGTGACCCAGAAAGAGTAACATTAAAACTAAGTAGCTGCCGCCATTGTTGGAAACTGGAATTGGCTGGGCCGCGCTATGAATTATGGGATAGGTTGGGCCATGAAGAATACACTCAACCCATCCTTCAAATTCGGAGAAATGAAGGACGCATGTGTTGGCTGCATTTGGAGCAGCCTTCGAATTGGGACAGCCTTCGTCACCTGGCTGTGACGTAATCGGCCTTCAAGTGCGGCCTCTAAAGGATGCAGTCTATGAACTGGAACATACCTAAAGTATCTGAATTTCACGAGTGGGACCACACCTCCAAACATGCTCCTTCCAGATCTTATCTATATATGTTCCCCCACTTCTACAAGCTGTTAATTCTCGTTTACGTGCCCCATCCTCCCTCCCCTTTTCAATTCTTTAACTTCTTCACTTCTATTTAGTACATGGGGATCTGCTAGGCCCAGGTTTGAGGCCTTCCACAAACCGCAGCTCAGTTCACATCCAAGCCATTCACCTTTATCTACTAAAATGCTGTCAAACTTAAAATGAGGATGTGGGCCCAGCTAGTGAATTGTATCTTATCTCATTTTATGAGAGAATTTTCTTACAAAATATCTGAATATCATAACTATGAGTTCTGGCCAAGGCCTGTTTACTTCATAAACCTCTCTATTGCCCCCAAGTAGCCAATAAATGGAATGAATGCATGTTTAAGGTGGGTTTAAGTCCAGTGCTCAACTGTAGAGTGACTTAAAACAAGCAGATTTCTCACAGATGGAAATTAGGATAATTTTTTCTTGAAGTAATGGCTCAACGTGCTGTTTGGCAAAACTGCAATCAGTTCCAATGATACAGAAAAATGTTTGGGAACAAAGTCGTTTACAGAGATGACGTCAGAGGAAAACAGGGCTTGCTCGAGAGTACTTAGGGATCAACAAGAGTTTCTTTAATTAATGGGCAATCTGCTCTGCCACGTGAGCTGCTCGTGCTTTGATTTGAAAGACCTAAATTAGTTTTTTCCCTTCCCTCACTCAGACACTCAGACTGAACATCAGATTTGAAAAGCTTCAGATCAAATCATTTACATGAAGGTTTCTCATGTATTCAGCTGCACATTAAACTCCATATGTTTGAGCTGCATGACTCAGCTGTCCCGTCCTCCAAAAGGAAGCTGCACCTCATTATGTAAATATAATCACGCCGGCCAAAGAGCAGTGCTCCAGCTTTTAATTTCGCCACCCTCTGACTGTTTTCTGTTGTGTGTGAACGTGGCTGAAATATTACCTGCGGTTTGGTTTCTTCCTCGTCTTTGTAGAAGTAGAGCTGGTCCGAGCGCAGCACGAACCAGCGCAGCTGCCAGTTCTTCATGATGCTGCGCTGCTTCTTCAGCCACCCCGCCTTCAGAGCCCCCTCGTGGAGGCTCGGGGAGGCTGGGCGGCACGATCCTCGTGACACCTCGCTCATCACCATGCTCTTTGACCTGGCTGATGACACATACACAACACACAGCATATTTTTTAGGCTTATACACAAGCAGCTGAAAGCAAAGGATATTGTTTGTTTTGATTTATTTACCATCTTATTGTTTGCGTTCTAGTAGGTGTATGCTGTCCCTCTTTTTTTTTTATCCTGAATGCACATAGTGCTCTACCAGGGGCTTTAGTCATGACAGCCTTTTAACCCAGGCTGCTCCACATAAAAGGGAATGGGACTGCAGAGAGGCAGCAGACACAAAAACTAAGGGGAAAAACACACACACACCCACACAGACACACACCATGCATAGCCTCGGGTGACAGGGGTACCCCCCCTTCAATTTCAGAGGTCCTTGGAATAGACTTATTGTGCAGAGGTACAACCCAGCAGAATAGCTGAGGCTTTTGAGCTCAGATAATAGGACCACATGGGACTGACTGGCTGACTGAATGATCCTCAATAAACGTGTGTAACCTGAGCTCAAGTCAAAGATGGGTTTTAAAAGGGAGTGTGTGGCAGCTTTATAGCTACCGAGGTACTCAGATTTTCCTGGTATGACATCAGCGGTTAAATAATGTCATTTTTGTAGTTATTGCACTGACATTTAAATAAAACCTCTGTAGACATAAGTTTTATGTCTACACTGAGATGTGTGTTTTCATCAGACGTTAAAGGATACATTATTTTTACACACAAAAAGGTTTGGCACAGATAAATAAACCTGGGGCAAACTAGTGAAAGGCTATTTGATGATCATGTATTATTTAGAGCAATCAATTCTGCTGACATCCTCCCTGCTGGTGTGTGTTCTTTGCCCACACATACCTCAGACACACACACACACGTATACATGGAATCGATGGCACTGAGGCATGGAAGGGGAAAAAAAATCAATTTTTATTCTTTTTTATTGTCCCACATCTTTACCTTCAGCCTATACATTGAGCTTAACGAACATGGCTCATATCATTTTTATTGCACATCACAGCCTGTTTTGACACCCTGAAAAGCCTGTTGATGCTGACAGACGTGGTGTGGCCCACTATTTTTTTATGCAAACTGGGTCCAGGCTTGCTGTGGAAACCTCTTTAATATATATCAGTAATATATATTCAGTAATATCTTACCTTAAAGTGGTATCTTTTTTCCACTCTGTGTCTAATGCTGTCCTGTCTGCATTCTTTAATAAGAAGGTTTTAGAGAGCACACAAATGCTGCCTAAACTGCAAGAATAATTTGCTAGTGCAGCTGTGACTTTAACTTGGTTGGATTCAGTTTCAAATTTGCTGAATATGGTTTGAAATTTGCTTCAGTGTGTGGCTTTCATTATAATTGTGCCATTTAGCCTTTTTGCCAGTGACCAAGCATTATTCATGTTCCCTGGTTTCAACAAAGAGTGGTGTCATATTACCCCTTTTGTTTAATCCAGCTTTTCATTGTTAGCTTGCTCCTTTATTCTGAATGTTTGTGCAGATAGTTGGAAAACACTGGCGGCAGATACAGAGTACTGCATCGTGGTGCTAGTGTTTGGGCTGCTGCTCGGGGCATGTTTAAAGGTATAATATGTAAGATAATAATATACAGTCTATTAACAGCAACCCACAAGGGAGAGCAGCTCATTACTAGAATGCTTTGGTAGTGGTATACTCCACTATTGTAGAGTAAAGTAAGGTAAGCCTTCTGGTCAGGTGACTGTAATCCCCTATGACTTCAGTTTTTTCCAAAACACTAAAGATTGGCATGAATTCACGTGTTGCTCTAGATGGTTTTCTTTCAAAAGACTCTTGAAGTCATGGAGAGTGCCTCTAATTGGGATTTATTTATATGGTCACATTGACACATGACTCATGAGGAAAGATAACCAGTTTAGGGATGGGGAGTGAATCTGAGGGCTCAGTAGAACCAGAGCCACTAACTAAGTAACATTTTCCCATTTTCCATTTTAATATGAAGTGACGTTTTCCTTTGTTTCATGATTTTATACATGGAACACTCTTTTTCCACATCTCTGTTTAGACAGTTGCTCTTGCAAAAGAAGGAATCAGATGCATTCAGTCTGTCAGTACCGACCCACAACTTACTGTGCAGGATAGAGGCAGCGTTGCTAGTTAAACATAAAAATGAATACCTTTTTTACAAAGAGCCGTCTCCTTTGGCTGCCATTAATAACACGAGCTCATCATATGCAGTGTGGGCAGTGCTACCCATGGACTCATTATCACCTCTTAAGCTACGAAGACAGATTACAAGGGTCTGGTTGGGACTAGCTGCTTGTTATGGGTCAATATTTCTGCAACGTTATGCAAGACAACTTTGACATTTGGTCAGACTCTTTATTTCTCCACATTCTGCTGTTGAGTTCATTTTGAATCATTTTAAAGTAATTAAACATATTTTAAAAAGCTTTAATATCAGCAGACTCCCCTCTCTTTATGTTTTACCTCTCTCCTCTAGATTGGCTTTATTTCTTTTTCACTGCTAACAGTTCCCGTCTCCCCTGGCTCTTTATTTTCACTCCTCTGCCCGACACCCTCCATTTCTCGTACTTTGACTCGCTCTAATTCTTCTCGTCTTTTGAATCAAAGCTCTGTTGCTCTGAGAGCACCCAGCGCACATGCATTTAAAGGACAGTTTTGTTATCAAACTGGCACGGTAACTCATTTTTGAATTACAGCTAAACTTTAATTGGCTGCATATAATCTTTTACATGTAAAATTATTTTCATTTTTCATGAGAAGTCAATTTGAAGCACTGCAAAGCATAGGGTTATCTGTTATTGTTTTGAACAAAAGACTTTTCTGCAGCTGGCTTTTTCTCTAACCAGTTAATATTTAGCAGAAGAAGCATAACTTGAATCTCTCTTATATCATTTTACTTTGTAGATCTCTAGTTTTCTTAGATTTGTTTTTTGAATCCTAAGCTATGCTTTCCTTAGCTGTCTCTATTCTTTGATGTTTTGGTTGTCCAGTGTTGCCTTGACTACACAAATGTGATAGCACAACCCCTGCACAGATCATCTGGATATTTCGACATGGTGAAGTGTCTCATGTGTGCAGCATCAGCGGTGTAAACAGATCAGTCTTACCCTGACTGGGATCATCGCTACAACTAACAAATTGCAGTTGTATTGCAGTTGTATTGCAGTTGTGTCACTCACCTTCCCTGTTCTTTTTAACACCTCTCCTTTTTCGCACCACATCCCGTCCCTCTTGCCTTTCCATCGCTCCTCAACCTGCCACTGCTCCCATAAAAGAGGACCACTGTTCAACACATAAGCTTCCTGGATCATGGACTCGATGGAACATACGCAGGGCGATGATTCACGCCTGACTCACAACTGATTTTTGATTTGTGTGTGTGTGCATGTGTGTGTGTGTGTGCGTATCAAGCACAACTACCCACTGTGCCAATTTGGACCTTCTATTCAGAGTGATTCAGACGTTCCTTGGTTTGGGTGGAGCTGGTCTGTGGTCACTTCTACAACTATCAACTACAATGAAGGAAAAAAGGCCATTTTGCTGTAAAAGTGCACTTTATACACAATCACTGCAATTCAGTGTGGTTATGGAAGCGCTGAGTCAAATTGCAAGGGCTCATCATCATGGATGACTTTGTGCAGTACAATATACCCATTATTGTCCATCATGACTTCTCTGATGATAACTTATGTAACTGAGAGAATGCATCATGTTATTTCACTGTCACGGAATAATTGTATGTATATCAAGGAATACCTGATGGATTGGCTACATATCCAGTTACGATATCATGAAAATTGAAGCTGGTTAAAAGGAAATTGTTAAAAAAAAAAAAAAAGGCCATATACTGTAGATCACTTTAAAAAACATATTTTTTGTGCTATTTACCAATAATTATATTTATCTGTCCAGTACACTACACCCCTGAGTTACAATCAAGAGTCTAAAATGTAGAAAGCTGTTGTATCTTATTAGCTATATGCTTTGTGCTTTTCAAGACTAATTAGTTGTACAAATGTGCCTTTTGACCAAACTTACCATTCAAAGCCCCAGAAACAAGCTGACTAAATGATAGCTAAGTCAGCTAGCTTAAAAATTAAAGCACAGAAAGCTGTGACTGACTACTTCTAGCATGTTCTTAGATTACAGTTGTGTTAGCTTTTAGCTCAGCAGCTACATTAGTTTACCTACTAGCCCAGTGAGTAGCTTCTACGTCAACAAGCCTCTAGCACTAGCAACTAACATTAGCGACTTCAAGTCAAACAAGTACAGGGATGTAAATACATTAGAAGTTTTTTTTTAAGCCAGGATTGTCCACTAGCAGCCATCAGCTACAAACTGATGTGGAACCTTTCCTTTGGTTCATGTCAAATAAAACGAGGTTACTATGATTACTATTAGATATTAGTAATGCTACTACTGAAACTCCTTCCTCTTTCAAAGTGCTTTGGCCCAGTAATGTCATGAGGACTGATACTTACGATACCAACATTCAAAAAAGGAAACAGTACTTGTTTTATTTAGCACCGCAGGCATCCCCAAGGCTGCAGTTAGGGTTGCCAATTGTCCTGTTTTAGCCAGGACATGCAGTATAATGAGCAAAACTGGTGCATCCCTTATATTAACTAAAATGTCCCGTTTATTGATTGTTACCTGCAACGTCACTTTCTGACCAAAAGTTGGCACTCTTACAAATACCAAATCTGATTTGACCGCAATTATATCAGATGAGTGCTTGTGTCCAGTGACAACTGATGTGAGGAGTAATATGTGAGTCATAAAAATACGGTGCCATTTGGTCTGCTTAATAAACTAAGTAAACCTGTATTTACAGTATTTTGTTTGATCATTTTTCTTTTTTGCCCATGTGATTTCTGTCATTTATTGTTTTAGATGAGGTATTGATTATGAACATACAGTGCATATTTACACTATGCCCAGCTAGCTGTGCACTGTGTTTCTGGCACACCAGAGTGTCTCTTATGTGATAGTTAGGAAGTTTGCAACCCTAGCTGCAACTCTTCTGTGAATTTTAGTCTATCCTTACATGCTAAGGAATCATGTAAGGAAGTACTTTGCATTGTTGTCCTGAAATACACGTTACTACTTATTATTATTTATGTATTGAGACATTTAGCACTGCCGTTGTAAATCAGTTATTTTCTACATGCTAAAATGTTTACAAAGGACTGATATTTGTACTGACTATTAAATTTCTGGTATCATGACATTCCTACTTTGGCCAGTAATTTACATAATGTTCACTGCTTCACAGTGGCATGTTAACAGTGGATTTTTATAACTTCACCAGTATTGATGAAATTTTTAGGACTACTGCTCATTGTTAAAATGTTTTATTCACCATTGTATTATGTGGAAGATAAAGCCGCAGTATAAACATGGCAGATAAGTGCATATGTTTGCTAATTTGTGTGAACTGAGCCTTAAAGAAGGCTTTACAGGACAGAGGACTCCACAAAGCAAAACCATGTGAGGATGTAGCTTCATTCAGTTTGCTCGTGTATAAACATGAGAACGGTGATGCTGATTGTTC
The DNA here is from genome assembly GCF_051167445.1 of Perissodus microlepis. Classification (NCBI taxonomy): domain Eukaryota; kingdom Metazoa; phylum Chordata; class Actinopteri; order Cichliformes; family Cichlidae; genus Perissodus; species Perissodus microlepis. The sequence continues at coordinate 21,263,400 of NC_140468.1, read as the reverse complement.
AGCCACAGAAATAGACAAACTCACAGAGACTGAAATTCATGCAGCCCTCAAAATAGCAGCGATGGAGTGCCCTGTCCTGGACTCAGCAGTGGCACATATGGAACTAATGCCACCATGTGAACAAATGGTTGTCAACAAACGTAAAACAAAGCACAAGTGGTCTGACACATGAAGACACATGATGCCTCGCACACATGCCTGAACGCGCACACTGCCTGTGATGTCACTTTATACAGTTTGGAGCTGTATATTTATCACCAGTGGGAAATTGATATAAGGCTGTTATGCACATCAGAGAGGAGTGGATCCATTAGCATGGCCAGGCGAGTGCTCCAGAGTAGCTTGGTAGCACTACACTGATGGCTAAATCACATGCACGCAAGAACAAACATTGGCATGTTGGAAGAATCCAATTTCATTAATCTGGTTTTTGTCCAGTGATTTATGGCTTGCGAAAAAAACAGCACAGGGAGTTACAGGTGCATCAATACGTTAGCCTATCACTGCTGATTAATGCGTTAGCTGTTATGTGTGTGTGTGTGTGTGGTAGCATTTCTTGGGTGGGGGCTGCAAATAATATACAGCCTGTTATGTTAAAACTGCAGTGGGGTGGACGTGATCTGCACTGGTGGGTGCGCGTTATCGTCTCTACATGTACGTTATGTGTGTGAATTTTTCCTCCACAGTCTTGCTCACAGCATGTAGTTGTGGGGGTGTTCGTTCATGTTTCTTTGACAGGCGTTATGTCAGGGTGTTGCTACATTGGAGCACTTTGATCACAAAACCAAGGTAACACAGATCAAAAAGACGCAGCTGATATGTGGGCAATTAAATCTGCTACTATTTCTGTTGCCAACCATTGTAACCACAACCCTGTTACAGTTTTAATGTGTTAGTGGCTGACACAGTTATTGCTAAAAGCCAACAGTTAGATAGAAGCTAAAAGGTAAATAATATCAAGTCTGTAGTTTAGACATGATGGAAATTTACCTTTATTTGCTTCCTTGATAGAAAGATAAATCTGATACGGTTTGTCTGTTTGCTAAATAAGAAGCAGAAGCATCTGAAGAGCAGTGTGTAACAGCCAGACTGAACATTGTGTTACGTCTTCAATATCTGCAAAAACACAAGGCCCTCTAGGATCTGGGTGACATGCTGTCATTTACCCTCCAATTTGTTACAAGGGCAACTACCTCCATTAGCTCTAAAACCAAAATGGACACTGTACCAGGGACATTGTCAAGACTTCTTGTACACAGCATATGGTTGTTCACGTCAAGTAGAAACCTCTCTAAGGTTAGAAAATGAAGCCAATGTGGAAATGGCAATTTCCTCAAATGGGTAGTTGAGGTTGGCTCCAAAAGTGGAGTCAGTCCCAATAGACTCCCATGTAAATATGTCCAGCAACAGAACTAGACATGTTCTGTAGACTGACACACCAAAACATACGGAGAGATTTTGCAGGTCTTTCCTCCCCACTGCTGTCAGACTCCACAATAAAGACTTGAACTGATCAAACACACACATCCACACATGTGCAATAACACTAAGTGCAATAATCTTTTCTGTCATCGTTGTATTTTTACTCAGTTGTATATAGCATTTGTATTCTATTTTTATCTTATTGTATATTTATTTTATTTTATTCTACTGTATATAGTATTGTATTTTATTCTATTCTGTACAGTTGTGTACTGTATTTATTCTTATTGTATCCTAATTTTTGCCTCATAACTTTTGCACTGTCCACTTCCTGCTGTGACAAAACAAATTTCCCACGTGTGGGACTAATAAAGGTTATCTTATCTTATCTTATCTTATCTTATCTTATCTTATCTTATCTTATCTTATATTTGGTCTTTATAGAGTGGACTGGAGAGATTCCAGCTGGATTTAAGCTTGTGCCACCAACTCTTGTTTTTTTGGGGTCATTAAAGATGTAAATTGTAAAATCGTTCCATCGTGGAGAAAGGTCACTGGAGGCCTTCCGATCACAACTTTATCCTGTGAAATTAATATTTATACTTTGATACTAAATATTTCTTTTCACATGTATAACTCATATTCTTATAACTGTTTTATTTTTGATTCAGTCTAGCTGCAGACTTTTGGTCAGACGGAAATGACATTTCAATTGTGTATGCCACATTCCACATATTTTAGAACTGACAATAAAGTTGACTTTGACTTTTCCTTTCTTTGTGTCCATTGTGCAAGAGAAAAGGTTATTTTTTTAATATAATGCAATTAGTTTATGTTATATTAAGACTTAAAGTTGACACGATAAGGACAGTTTGTTTGCAATTCATCTTATTCAGTTAAAATAAGTAAGAAGTTAAAACAGTGCTGTAATGAAACGAGCGTACGGTAATCCCCATCTCTAACCTGCCGTCCAAAAAACAAAACAGTGCCAACTGAAATGTTCAGAAAAACAGAAATCACAAAGCAACGGGTGACTTCACAGCCATCTTTTACATACAGGCTACACTGTAAAAAAAAATTGCAATATAAAAGTATTTTACTGTGTATTTTACAGTTTTGTACTGTTTTTCTAGAATATCATTAAATTCACATAAATAGACTGTGATTTTACATTTCAAATGTAAATTAACGTAAAATCACTGTAAATGTAATAAAACATAATTTTCTTGTTTTTTAAATGTATTTGTCTGTACATATGCATATTTAGATATTAATAATATTATCATTGTTATTTAGGGCGATTGTGGCTCAAGAGTTGGCAGTTTGCCTTGTAATCAGAAGGTTGCCGGTTAGAGCCCTGGCTCGGACTCTCTCGGTCGTTGTGTCCTTGGGCACTTCACCTACCACCTACTGGTGATGGCCAGAGGGGCCGATGGTGCGCTATGGCAGCCTCGCCTCTGTCAGTCTGTCCCAGGGCAGCTCTGGCTACGACTGTAGCTGCCTCCACCACTGTGTTAATGTGAGAGTGAATGAATAGTGGAATTGTAAAGTGCTTTGAGGGTCTCGAAAAGCGCTATATAAATGCAATCCATTATTATTTAAACCAACTGTTAACTGTATATTTCTGTACTTTTAAGTATTAGTATTCATATTGCCGCATTCATTGACCTTGTTTATAGGTAATTTCATTGTTTAATCACGTTAAAATGTTTCTAATTTAATGTTTAAAAGCACTTGAAAAAGGCAAAATCCCATGGAAAATTAGGGCAACAAACTGTATTGTCATTACTGAAAATAACCATATTTTTATGAGAAAGTTATTTTCTGTTATTTTATGGTATTATTTTGGCGCCCCAGCTGCTGGAATATTACTGTTTTTTTAGGATTTTTTTTTTTTACGCTGTATGGTTTTCATAGCTTGACCTTCTGCCGTCATGAATTCAGGAGCCAGGAATGATCAATACATGCTTGACACATCGTTAATTTATATTATGAGTGTCTTCTTTGACTTACCAGTACAAGCAGCCTAATCATCCACAGCGTCGCCACCACGCTGGTTGGTGCCCCGTCCCTTCTCGACCTACTGTGACCTTAGCTCAACTTGTGATATGCGTCTGTGCGATACTCCATGCAACAAATGTGATGCTGTCAGCAGTGAAGCAGTAATTTACAGACGGTATGCAGAGAATGTTTCCCACGCGGGGCTCACACAGTCGCTATAATCTCTTTCATTTTCACTGTCTCAGATGTGCAGCGAGGATGTGAGGTAGTGTCAGCTCCTTAGATTATACGAAATATTCTTCCCTAGACTACCTTCCTTGATTCATAAAAATGCATTTTTGACCTTTATGCTAGGAAACGAGGGATTTTGTCTATAAAACCCCTTGTTTAGGTCAGACTACAGATTTAACTGACTTTGCAACCAGTTCTGTGCCACTCCAGAGGATTTAAACATCGCTCTGCCATTCCTGGGAACTATTCATGTCATCTTATCAGATCCAGTTAGATAATTGTAGTTTTCTATTGGTGCCAAAAAAGAAATGGGAGACAGACGCACACTCTCACACACATATTAATGTATCCATCCACAAAGACACACACATGCCACATGGCTGCAGCTTCAGCGGCAGCTGACGGCAGCCTGATAGTGCCTAGCGCTGCAGTGATGAAACTAGAGATGCTACTCACGCCTCCTAATAGAATTCACACCGACGGCATCAACCAGCTGTAGTAAAATGCTAATGTACGCGAGAGGTTCCCTGTGTGGGCAGATCGCCTGTTTCATTCAGAAATGTGAGCCAAACAGATGGAGGGGAGAAAAAGTGCTTCTCCATGGGTATTAGAAAACCATAAGTATAGGAGCAATTGTTTGTTATAGTAAAAGTGCGATGCAGTGTCATAAGGAGTTAGTGCATCTACTAATCCATCATCTAAAACTCTCACCACAGTCCCTGTGAGATGTGACGTGATGTATCTCCGTCCATGTGAAGGCAGAGAGAGTGAACCTACCTCTCCTGGTCTGTCTGATCTTTGGGCTCAGCATGGCTGTCATCGCTCGTCCGCACGCTCTCCTGTCGGCATGTTCCTGTACATCCACGCACCCCACCCCTGCGTTTCCCTCTGCCTCTCTCCTCTCCTTCTCCCACTGACCTTCTGCAGTGCAGCCGGCAGCTAGGGGGTTGGGTGAACACGGGGAGGGGAGGAGAATGGAAAGAGAAGAGGGGTGGTGAAGGGAAGGAGGGGGAGGAACTACCCCTGTTTTTTTGCCATGCCTGCGCTCACGCCCAGTGTCCTCCACCCCTTCCTTTTACATTATTCATAGTGGTACATCCGCCTGTGGTACATGAGGAGGATCTCCTCCAAAAAATGGGTCTGACTGGCTATTAGATGGCTGATTTTAAGTGCTCTTATTTTCCACTGTGATTACTTTTTTTACGTCAAGATCTGTCTGTTTGTAAAAGGGAGGAAGAGGAGGAGTGCTCATCTGGCAGGTGTCTCCTCCTTCTGCCACTAATTAAGCAGCAGAGCTCTGCAGCTCGTCTCCACCTCCCACCCTTAATTACTCATTTCCCCTCACCCATCTCCTGCTTTCTCTCTCACTCATCTCTCCTCCTTGCTGTACCAATATTTGATCTGCTCACTTCCTTCCCTTCCTCTCTCACCCCAGTTCCTGTTTTTAAATTCCTCTATAGCCTATGATCTGGCAATCCATTTTTATCTTTGCCAGCATTGGCTTTCTAAGAATGATACAGCCTCCGGTTCAAAATCGGGTGTAAGAAATTCCCAGTTCATGCACTAGGCTGTAATTGCACCTTCCAGGCATACCAGTGACACTACTCAGAAAGACCAGGGGAAATAAAAAAATACAGATCCCCTTCTAAAAGACAACGTCCTGTCTCCTTGAGCTGCGACAGCCTGTAATTGACTCAGGAAAGTGAGTAGGAGTGTGGCCCTTGGGAAGGAAAATTCAAAGCTGTTTTTGTTCATTTTAGTACTTCTGGCTTTCATCAGTAAAATTTTTGTCTATTTTGTAAACTTGTATAGGCTTTTATGGAATCTGAGGCTATTTCAACCATTTTAGTACTTGTTACAGGTGTTCTTTTTTCAGGTTAGCAGAAAGGATACTTCATTAACTCAGCAAGCTGCTGTAGTTCACATCTTCAACATCCATGTTTTTGTCATGGAGGTTTCGCTTAAGGGAAGAAGCTAAAACATAATTGCCAGGTTAGATTGAATCAATTACATTAGTAAAAATTCACATTATAGGAAGATTCTGATAGTATCCATGCCTGAATCACCTATAGGGAAGCACTTATAGTGAAATTTTGGGCTTTTAAAATAATGCAAATACTATGTATCAGTGAGTCAGCACTAATTATGAAATGAAGGATATGCAAACAAGCAAACAAACACTGCAGGTAAATTAGTGTTTACTGTTGAACTTTAATCATAATAAAAAAAAGGAATCATTAAAGCAGCAGTGTGTCTTTAATTCACTATTTTCCACTCCAATCTTTGGGGATTTGGGGTTCGTACCTGAGACATCTTACTCAGGACTACACATTGTAGAGTATAACCACAGTTAAAAGGAAAAGAAATTGAGGTTTTAGGCAAGAGTTAGTTTGTAGTTTTCTTTTTTATCTTTTTTTGGTAGTGTGTAGCATGCATATTTTTTAAACTGGGGAATAAAAATAATGGTAAATGGCCTGTATTTGTATAGCGCTTTACTAGTCCCTAAGGATCCCAAAGCGCTTTACACATCCAGTCATCCACCCATTCACACACACATTCACACACTGGTGATGGCAAGCTACATTGTAGCCACAGCCACCCTGGGGCGCACTGACAGAGCCTACTGACCACCACCAGTAGGCAACGGGTGAAGTGTCTTGACCAAGGACACAACGACCGAGACTGCCAAGCCGGGGCTCGAACCGGCAACCCAAAAAACGAATCACTTACAACAATGAAATAAATGTACTTCCATTTGTTTTGGTTGATACATTTGTTATAGCATTTTTGTATAAAAGCTGAATTTAATTGCAATGGACAAAATAAACAAAACAAATAGTCCTAAAACATTAAGCTAGTAAGCTAAAAGCTAGTTAGCTAAAAGCTAATTAGCCTAGCGAAACGCTAATTAGCCTAATGTATGTGTCCTTTATACTGTTTATGAACTGAACATGCCTCTTTAGTTTTTTCAGTAAAATTCAATGCCACTGTAATGTTTACTATCTGTTAAAGGAAAGCTTATTTGTTGTTTTTTTCCTTCAGATTTAATTTTGGTTAAAATATGACTTTACTGATGGACACTGGTTATTGAACAAGACTTTTTTTAAGTCTCTACATTTGTCCAGTATTTACATATATCATTTCGTGTTTATTGCTGATAATAAATTCATAATATCTAAACATATTTCACTGACAAATTTAGGACAAAATGTATCAAAATTGACTAAATGGACCAAATACCTTGACTGCATTTGGTTTAACAGGCATATTCTGTGTTAGAGGGCTGTTTGTCCCTGTCTGATGTCTGAAATATCCCGCTCTCAGTCATCTCTGGAAGGCGGCATCAAACCTGTCGTTGCTGTAGCAGCTGTGCTGCTCTCCTCCTCCAGCATACAGAGGATAATAGCCTTAAGTCCTGCACTGCAATTGAATCAGAGCTGGCCTCACGACAACCACAGCTGCTCTTATTACAGAGCAAAGTGGGAGACACAGAGGGGGTCAGGGGTGTGCGTCTCCACACATACAGGCACACATACCCACAAGATAACAAGCAGCTAAAATGAAGCAGCAAATGCAGAGACAGATCTAGCGCACACACGCAGAGAGCAAACCAGAATGGAGACAAAATGAGGCTGAAACAAACAGAGATAGGGGTCACATAAGCTACAATGAAACAGTGGAAGGAGGAGGGACACACACACACACACACACACACACACACACACACACACATACACACCAAGAAGCCAAAATGAGCCAGCAGTGGGAAAAAAAAAAGCCTTCGGTGCCAGCGTTCCCTTTAAGACTGAGGCTGGGTTAAAGCGATGTGGCCACACGGTGCAGGGTGTGGTTCTCAGCGTTGTTCCCTCTATATTTATCACCCAAATCATCCACATGTTGTTGTGTTATCACAGTGTGGAATGTTGGATAAAAGAGGAAGAAGCAAGATAGACTCGAGACTGGACATATGAAGCCACAGAGTGAGACCAGTGGCAAACCAACAGAGCAACCCACAAACAACCCTTTCTGTTGTTGTTTAGCCATAACCACAGGCCAGTGCTCTGTGTACACCACACATTCACCAGAACTCTGATATATACTGTTGGGCCTAAGAGCTCGCTTAAATGTCAGGTTGTCCAATCTGAGGGAGACAGGATGTACTAAAGAAGGGTGACACTTTTTCTCCTGTACCTCTGCCTACGCCTTCTTGATTTTTTCCTTTCTGTACATTTTCCAGTGTCTCACACACAAGCTTTTGGCTGTGTATACAAGTGAAACCCTGAAACGCACAAGGCAGTGGCCATCAAAATAAACACACACCACTCAGCCATCAGCTGTCTGGCACAGGGACAGGAAAAGCTGAATCTGACTGTTTGGAAAGCTTTAATTTGGATTATGCCTCTGACGAGAACATCATTCACCTGGCTTTTAAAGAGGTTGTGGATTTAATGTAGTATAGAGTGGAGTCCTTAGCAAAGACTAAATTCACTTAGACTGACCAGCTTAGATCAGACTCAGAGAAGCCTTTCAGGCCCTTGAACGGGCTTAATTTTTTTTACCAATATATTTGAACATAACTGAAAACTGAATAAAGCTGCTCATATGGTCTAATTCAAAAAGTTACTGTTGAGTTTCCTCCGGCCAGTTGTCAAGGTCCTTGTATGATTTTTTTTAAGAATTACAAACAACAATAAAACCGTTCATTTAACATGAGTTAAAACAGTAACTTGTATATAGAATGTCTGTCTGAACACAGTGTAGAAAGGTTCTTGCTCAAGGACCATTGAATTTACACAAATAGGCGTCCATCCATCCGTCCCTCCTCTTGGTCCGATTTCAGCAGTGTTGGGAAGGTTACTTTTAAAATGTATTCCACTACAGATTACAGAATACATGCCCCAAAATATATTTTGTAACATATTCTGTTATGTTACTCAATGAGAGTAACGTATTCGAAATACTTTGGATTACTTAATATATTATCAAGCTTTTTACAACTACATGAATGTACTATTGCTGTGTGATTTATTACTATTACTGAAGGTTACTCGTCATACCAATACCAACTAGATATTTAAATCTTAATATAAAATGAGTAACAGTAGGGTGGACATTAGGTAAGGCTGTCCCCTCTGCAAAAACAGAGGGGACAACCTAACATATGAAAAAGGAAAAGACCGCCATGAAATCCCCTTATTTCAGCAAAGTAACTGTATTCTGAATACCACATTTTTAAACAGTAACAGATTTAAATCAGTATTTTGCATTGTTTTTATTGATTGCTCCTGCTAGAAGAGCTTCCACAAATTCAGCAATTGGATGAGCAGGACTGTTACTTCGACAAGCAGTGACGCCCAACACATTCCCTTCAATTTTCCAAGTCTATAATTGTGTTTATTTTTCCTCCGTCACCTTTGAGGTCAAATAATGTCACTGGGGATGATGGTCAGAATGATAATAAGTCCACAGTGTTTGGAAAACCTTTTCAAATATTGATAGTGAGAATGATTAAAATTTCATATTGGCACTGATGGGCTGTGCTAAAACAGACCCACGGGGTGGCTACTGAAGGTGTGATTGTTGACTTAGCATTACTTATTGATCACCACTGACCGACTGTGATGGGCAGCAGTTCACCAGAATTGCCTATAGTGCTGTTAACGCCACCTAAATAATTATATGGAAAACATTTCATATAAACAACACTAGGGTTGCAATAAATGACAACCTAGACCCCCAAGATAACATTTATAAGCTATCATAGAATTTTATATATTCATACAGCTTGCATCTATGCAGTGAAATATCCTATCTTATTGTATCAGCTATTATAGAAAGTGCTCTTAGTCTAAATAGCATTTCATTCAATTATTGTGCATCTATTTTGTTAAATATTTAGCTTTAGTCATGTACTATTCTTACCCTCATTTAGGAAGGTTGAGGTTGTCACTGGTTGGTTTTGGTCAAAAGCATACTTGCTTTAGAAATGGATAGGGTCAAAATGACTTCTCAATCATCGAGCTTTTGCGTAAAAGAGGCCTAAAGGCAAATCTTTTTTTTATTAGCTAAACTACACCACACCCACACAGGTTATCAGAAAGTCTCTAAAGGGGAAATGGCCTTCATTCCCATTGCCTGCAGCAAATTTATTCGTTTCTTCATTTATTGGTTGAAGCTCTATTTCAAAGCTTTAAAAAATAATTGTTGAAGCAATTAGATCAAAATTCAGAAAAGCAGTTGGGATCTGTCCCCACAATCCTAGTGCAGGTGTCTATGCAGTTTTAATTGCACTTTGGCTTGTATGCAGAGTATGATGTGGATCGCACTGGTACAAATGTTCTTAAATTTGCCCAAATAATAAATCGAATGCCTTTAATTGGGAGAAAGGAAAGTAAATTTGCACACAACACACAGGTGTTTTCCTTTGAGGTTTATCCGTCTGTCTTCCACTGTCTTTATCTCTCTCTAACCCCACTCTGCCCCCATTACCCTCCCTTACTCCTCTGTCACTGACAATTAGCACAGAACCATGACTTCATCCACTAATGGCTGTGAGAGGAGAAGACAGGAGAGCAGACTGTGGTGTATGCAATATGGATGACATTTGTCTGACTTCCCCTCTCTTTATCTGAATTTTCTTACTCTGTCCTTTTCCTACGTTAGAGTTGATGCATATGTGCATTTAGGACTCCACTAACTAAACAGGAAGCTAAATCATCCAGTGTAAATCAGCAGGCTTGTGCTCACTACCTGTAATCTACATACCTCCATGCCCCCATTTCTCTATATAAAGAAACATGTTTACCTAAACGTGACGTGGAGAGAGCCAGAGCTTTATTTAAAACAAGCTTAATTTATATTACAGCTGCAGACGTACTGCTTCCACACATCTGCTGAGATAATGCTATAAGATATGCAAAACTAGTGTATTTTTGACTGCATAAATAAAAATGATAACACTTCAAATACTGGTGATAAATAAATAAATATATATGACACATAAGCAATATAAGCAGATCACTTGCTGGCGGTACAAATCTTAAAGGTCAGAGACAGTAAGCACGTGTGCCAGATGAACTGAATCAGCTGTTAATCTCTCCATGACAGCCAATAAACCTTTTTCATGGCAGACATTATGACTTGTCACTGTAGAACAGGAGTATTAATAATGGCTCCATTCCCCTCAGGGGGGTTGTCCTGCTTTTGTTCATGCTGTTTCACTGTCGTGGCTTTCTGGGACACTTAATGGAAGTGAGCCATTATGAATTCTGCCGTTACTTTCCATGCTGTGACATGGTGTCACGGTGTCTTCTGAAAGAAAGTCTGTTTCCCTGAGGAAGTCTAGGTGCAAGAGTTAGAGAGTGGAAAGGGTGTCCCGATGTAGATGCATAGAGGAGTAACATCATCATCATCATAATCATTCTGTCACAAGCAGAAGAGTCCACACTGAGCTGGGCAGCAGCCTGAAGAATTCAACAAGCTGCACAAACCGAGTCGAGAATAATGCTAGAGCGTGGTAGATTAGTGGTTTTAAAAAATTATTTTAATTTGATACATATTTGTGACGATATGATGAAGAATGGTTTGTGATGGTAACGAATTTTAGACCCAGATCCAAATCCAGAACAACTCTAAATAACAAATTACTTCTAAGTTAGGCCAAGATCTGCCTCAGTTAAAAATGTTGTGTAAATCCACCCATGTTCTTCTGAGTAATAAACAAACTCACCATGATTGAAAGCTACCCCATAATGATTGTTTAACTAGATTGTTTATTTCATTCAAGTTGAAGCAAATCTGCTTAAAAAGACAGATATAGAAGACAGTCCAACATTAGCTTTCCTGCCAAAATCCTATTTATCTTGTACACACTTTAACTAGTGAGTGCTAAAGCTAGTGCAGAGACTAGCTAGTCATTAGCTTGAGATCTGCAGAACACCAGTCTTACTCTACAACACAGTGCCTGCCCATGTAGCTACAACACCTGACATCTAACTGACATTTTAATGTAAGTTGGTTTTAACTAATGAGCTAAACAACAAATAGTTTTCATTTTCTCTTGAAAGCATTGGAAAAAGGAGTGTCCATGCTGCTAACAATCCCAACGACACATTTCATTCATTCGTAATCAACAGCAAAGTATTTATGACCTGTCATGTTATTATGCAGTACTGTGATTGAAGTTTTGAAGGTATATTGAAGTAATGAGCAAGTGAACCAAAGAAGCTTTGTTCAAACCTCCATTGTGCTGCGTGCTCTAACCCTGGTCATAGTTAGCAGCCAGATGGTGAGCATAGTCATTCAGCAAATGGTCTTGGATGGTTTCCTACTGGTGTCCAAAGACATGCAGTCACCAAGTTAATTGGTGATTCTAAATTGTCTATAGGTGTGAATGTGAGTGCCAATGGTTGTCTGTCTCTTTGCATTAGCGCTGCAATCTGTCCAGGGTGTACCCCGCCAGTCGCTCTATGGTAGCTGACCCTGATTTGGATAAGCGGAAGACAACGGGTGGATGTGTTTTGTGGATGTGTATATACGCAGCCACATACTATTGTATCTTCCAGTACTATTGAATCTAACTAGAGAAACGGGACAGTCCAGCTTTGTTTGCCAGCTTGTATAAAATAAAGGAGAAGCACTGTGCAATCCAAATTAATTAGATTCTATTTGTGGCCACATTGCTTTGCCTGCTCAGCAATTGTGTTTCTTTCATTAAGCTGCCTTTGTGTTTGGTTGATTGACGGAGAATGGGGGTTGGGAGACAGCTGAAATAGATGAGGGGAAAAAGCAGGCAAAAACTGAACGACCGGACATCTGTAGATGGATGTGAATGGATTTTCAATAGCACTGACAGTGTCCGTGTGTCCAGGAAGATCGCCTGAAGAGCACAGGACATTTCAACTTTGACCAGTCTCCAGGTGGCTGGTGGAGGCAGTTAAATAAAGGTCATTCCACTGTATACTAGTATGCTGAGTCAATACCAGAGAGAAGGCATCTTAATGAGCCTGTGTGTACAGAGATCTTAATCCAGTCTACTCAGCAGTCTTTGGCTTGTGGTAGAAAAGGAATGACATGAGCGTTAGAGGATATTCCCTGTTTTCAGATGGTATCGACTGGACATAGTGAGGCAAATAAGAACAGAGTGAAAACAGAATGAATTGCTTTTAAGGTTGTGGGATAGAGGGAAGTAATCTGAGGACTGAAGCTAAAGACGTCATCCTCTTGGCAAAGCAGTTTATTGGTTTTCCAACAAATTATTTTGTTGCAGCAGTTGAAGTAACAACATACTAAGAGTAGTCATAACAGTAACTAAAATAGAGTAATAACAATAATGATAAAAATAACTCATAAAATAATATGTAACATAAATTATTATTATTATCAGACTGTGCCAGATAACAGTGACATATGGTATCACACATGGTAGTGTGAGGTTTGAAAGAATTCCTGTATTATCCTGTGGCAACGGCGCTGGCGCCGGTCACCTCCTTCTCGTTTACAGCCTCCGTGTTGGTCTCCCAGTTCAGCTTCCACCACATCCTGTCACAGACACGGACCATGTAGCCATCCTCTTCCTTCTGAAGTTGGTTGCCATCTATCTTATTCACATTCAGAAGCAGATGATTCCTCCTGACCACTTCAGAAAATCATCCACAGGTGTTACGAACTCCTCCACCTGCCCATCACTAACACATTCAGCCACTGCAGAATTGTTTAATTATTTCTGTAGGTGTTGTAATGAAAGTCTGAGGTGTACAAAATGAGCAGGAATGGAAACAGTATAGTCCTCTGAGGAGTTCCCAGATAGAGTAATAGTAAAACTACCGGATTTCGGACTTCCTTTTACCGCCTGCTGCTGGATCAGAGTCTTTCTCTTGGACCATGTACAGAGAGTTAGAGTGGGTCCCCATCTTTCCTGAGTCCTCAGCCTTAACACTGGCTCTCCAAAAGGCTGTGTACATAGTCCCCTACTGTACACTCTATACACTCATAACTGTGTCAGTACCTCAGTCAGGACCTCAATACCACTAAGAGAAAAGTGCTGGTAGTTGACTTCAGAAGGAGGAAGTCTGTGCTGCAGCCCATCAGCATCGATGGGGAGTGCGTGGAAAGAAAAGTGGTATTTGAGAACGAGGTTGTCAGTATTAGTGTGGTCTCTGCTGCCCTCTAGGCCCTAGAAACTGTACAAACACAAAGAAAATGAATGAGAGTCTAGATTTAGGAACACAGTGTGGTATTTATCAGCTTCTTCCTCTCAGCTTTGCACAGAAACTTTCTCTCTCTGTCTTAAATGTTTCTTCTCGCTGGGTATCTTCTTAGAAAATGTATTAATTGTATTTTAATTGTATTTTGCATATACATTTTTTCATTTTTTCATCACAATTTTACACCCACTTGAGAAACTACCCTTCCCACGAGGCACCTCAGTATTGTGGCTGTACAGTAACTACGATTGATTCACTGGCTTTTTAACTCTTTAACTGCAGGTAAACATTAAGAGTTATCTGTCATGCTCAGTGAGAGGAGGAACGACCCATTGAAGAGCTAGCTGATCTTTTAAACTCAACATGTTCTGCTATCCTGGTATCTGTTGCTCCACTCAGGACTAAACATATTAAGTCTTCATATCAACCTTATCTGAATGAAACCACCTGCGCTCTCAGACGCGAATGTCAATGTGCAGAGACAAAGTGGAAGAAGTTCAAACTCCAGGTGTCTTTAGGAATCCTACATGACTGTTTATCAAAATATCAGATGACTGTTAAAGCTGTAGAATCTGCTTTTCTTTTTCTAGCAACAATGACAAGCCCCGAGTTCTTAATATTTTTTATTCAGTGATTAACCCCTGTGCCACTGTTCCTAAGGAGGCTTCCTCTGCACTTTGTGCAAACTTTTTGAAATACTTTAGTGAAAAAATCTCCGCTTTAAGGTCTTCACATTCACAGGCAGTGCTAGACCTAGATTCGTCTTCTAAATACTGTTTTTCAGCACTTTAAACCTGTTACTTTCTTAGTAAAGAAAGGCAGTAATCGATCATTTAAGACCCTCTAATTCCCCTCAGGATGTCCTCCCTTCTCACCTTTTTGAGGAAGCTTTTCACATTATTGGGCCAAGTATTTTACTTTTATTAAATGCTTCCTTGTGATCAGGTTATGTACCAGCTCTTTTCAAACACGCTGTTGTGCAACCAATTATTAAAAAGCAACTTCAGACTTTTTTAGACACTCGTGGCATTTCTGAAGAGTTCCAGTCTGGCTTTAATCTCATCACAGTACTAAGACGGCTCTTTTAAGAGTTTTAAATAATCTTATTTTAACTGTCGACTCAGGTTGTTCTGCTATTTTAGTCCTTTTAGATTTGACTGCCGCTTTTGACACGATTGATCATAACATCCTTTTATCGAGATTTGAACACGTTTTTGGTTTTAAAGGCACCGTTGTATCGTTTTTTTAAAATCATACCTGTCAGAGAGGTCTTTTTCTGTTGCTGGGGAAAACTCCTCTTCTGCCCCTATTTGTTGTAACACATGGGTCTGTTTTGGGTTCCACTCTGTTCTCTTGATACATGTTAAGGTAAGTTACCTGATACCTTTGGTCCTTTTACTTGTCATCATTCCCACACTGTATGTACTCAGAAATCGTTTTAAGATCAAAATCTCCTCTGACAGCAATCATAGGTGTCGTCATAGACCGTGGCATTGGTTGCTATTGACAACAAGATAAAAGCAGGGGGGTATGTTGTATGAGCTGAACTGGGTCCTTATGCGATACACTCAGTTTTAGAATTCATATTTAAAGTTAATTGTAGCTAGACTTGCTCAAAGCATCAGTACTAGCTTATTTTAATAGAAAACACTGTCATATGCAAAACTAGATGGAACTAGTGGTGGCGAGAGGTTATAAGATGCACCCCATGTCAGTACGTGGGGTCAAAACGGCCCCATCTGATTTCATTATTTAGATACAATGCAGATAATTACTTGGAGCTACTGAAAACTAAATGATACCAGATTCAAAAGATGGCAAAGAAGCTTTGAATTAATAATGTGGATTGTACTTGGGGTAAATGCTGCAGCTTGAAATCTATAAAAGTATATATTACCATCTGTGCTTGTTTTACTTATCTTGTGGTTTCTATGTGTTCTAGTCATTCCTCGGATCCTTTACTCACCCACTCTGCAATACTCACGTCATCGGACGCTGGTCTTCTCTGTTTAATCTCTGCCGCGACTCATACTCTTCCAGGCTCCGCCTGCCTGCCCTTCTGTCTTCACTATTCAGAATCTCTGGATCGCTCCACCTGGACTCTCTGCTACCGCTCCCACCAGCTGGATACTCACCAGTAGAATTACCTGTCGAAATTCCCCATGATCTCACCAGTGCACCTCTGATATCTCTTCCTCTGCTGCAGTGACTCTGACTATCGTCCCTCGGACCATGACCCCATCTTCGAATCACCCGTAGCTCACGCTTTATGTTTGGAGCTTCAAGTGCAATCCTCGTGTTTTGTAAATAAAGCTTTGTTATTTCGATCAAGTAAAGTGCCGCCGTATGAATCTGCTTTTGGGTCCACTCTCGTTCTCTGCCATAAAAATACGGCCAGAGACTGCATCTACCAGTATTTGTATAAATGCGCTCCGTATTTATGTACATGTCTGTAACTTTACCTAGCAACGTCTCAGTGCTGTGCTGTGGTTGACATCCTGATGGAAGAAGCATGAAAATATTTGTTACGTCAGGCTGGGAAAACCTAATGGAGGACGACTGCTGACTATTAGCAGAGAGTCTGATGGCTACACTCACTGCACGCCTCAGAGGACAGATGCTCATTAGCTGCTGACACATGAAGGTTTTTTTATATTAAGACATATTTTTGGTATGTTAGAAAATTTCTTTCATAACTAAAAATGTAATTCACTGACCGGTGCATGGATAGTTATCTAAAAAAGATTATCAAGAATTGTATCAGGCACATCCACCTTAAAAATATGAAGACTGAGAGATGACTAAGTCGAGTCTGTGCCTTCAGTTATGTGTGAGTGTCATTAAATGTATCATCCTAGGACAATCAACCATGTCACACCCCCGGCTCAACAGGAAGGGCATATTATGGACATGACACATGACTATGTGTACTATAAAAAGTACATTTATTAAAAAGTGTCTTGTGTCATCAGTTGATTGTTAATGTGTGCAGTCTGTGTATGGGTGTTTCTGTGCTGTGCAAAGCTAACAAAATTCAAACAAAACCAAAGTAACAAACGTTGTTCCAAATGAGCCACTCTCCTAATCCAAAAATCCTGGAAGTGGATATAGAGGCCTGAGGGCCATCACACACATTTATTTAGAATCAAACAGTTGAAATCACAAGTAAAAATACACAGTAGAAATCAGTGCAGACAGCTGTGCTTAAAAAGGTCAAAGAAAAATGACGTCGATTTGACTTGACCTGGATTTTCTCTTTCTGTATGTAAAGAAATCTAATTAAAATAAAAAAAACAAGAAAATAATAATAAGGAGAAAACACCCCTGTTTTGTAAAATCTTATAATTTATGTAAATTGAGGCATTAAGTGTCTTAAAGATGAACATCATTAACAGAGTTTTGGATTTATCTGCCATCAGGAGGACAGAACCCCCTGATCTAATCTGCCATAATGCTTTGTGTTATGTTGTCACGGTAACATTAAGTTAAAAAAAAATCAAGAACAGAAACTGAACTAAGCAAATTTAAAGGACAACAACAAGACTGACAGCTGGAAGACAAGAGCTTTTGAAGAGGAAAAACCTTTCTGGATTACTCTTAACTTTGGAAGTTTTACCAATACAAGTCAAGGTGGAAACAGGGAGGCAGGAGTCAGGATTACATCTGAAGACAGGACACATTAACGTACAGGATAAGGAGAGAGAAAAACAGCAAAAAAAGGGTGACCAGAGAAAATCATGAAGTCTAAGAGACGGACGGCAAAACTGTGAGTAACATAACACACTAAGAGCACTGAAACTTAATAGATAGTTCAAATTCAAAGTATCTTAATCCTGGTTAGCTGCAGTTACAATAAGAGTAGAGAAATATTTTGGACTGATTTAAATAAATATTACATTTGATAAGGTCAGGGTATAAAGCTTCAGATTTATGTGTTCAAGTGGTCTGAAAAGACACAAAAAAAGGAAAATGAAAAGCTTGTTGTAGAAAACTTATTGTGGGATATGAAAAGTATGCAATGTGGGAAACAAGAAAAACCTAAAAAATTTTGAAAACCTGACTTTGATTATTGATCAAAAAGTGCAACCTTGGAAGGAAAAAAAACATGGGATGATCAGTACAATATTGTGGGAAAGTGTTTGGTTTCTTGAGAAGAGAAACCAAACACTTTTGGAGAGTGTTGATGTTTTTGTGAATACGTTTCTTGTATGACTAGATGGGATTTAACATGAGAAACTGACAGTAGTTAACACAATGTACCACTGAAACACAGCAGGTATTATTGCTGAAAATGGGCCTCTGTATACCTATGTAGATATTTCACTGAACCTCATTCATCATTTGTGATCAATGTCACTTTTAAACATTCATATTTCTTGACATTTCTGATTAGTTTAACAAAAATATGAACATGAATTTCAGTGTTTTTAGAAAATCAGATGTTTCTGATGCACTTCAAACTTTTGAGCTGCAGTGTAGATGCAATGATAGCGTATGGCTCTTTATTATAGCAGATGATATAGGAGTATGAGGACAGGGAGAGACTGTTAAAACGTTATGAGCTGTCTTGCTGCAGAGAAAGTGGAGTCTGTCATCCTTGAAATGCTACCAAGATAGGCAGCTGGCAGGATTGAATGATGCTCTGCCTCTGTGGTCCAGTACAGACATAGGCTTTAAGCAACCATGAGCCACTGATAAGCGTGACAGATTAGGAAGCATGCAGAAAGTGGACTAGTACCTATGAGCCACTTATAGGAGACAATAAATGAGCACGCAATAAAGTGGACTTGTTAGGGAGAGTTTCCCATCAGCCTTGAAACACTTGAAGTCACTTTTTAAAGAAGGACACAGTTTAAAAATGTAACCTTGGATTGGAAGTTAGGAGAAAATCCTGATCAGATACAGACAGATACATGCATACAATACACACTACTGCTCAACAGTTTGAAAAGTCCTTGTTTAAAAGACAAATTTCCATTGGTTTTCATGTAATATTACATGAGGTTTAACAGTAATGTTTGCACAGATGTTGTTTTTTACATAAATCAGTTATGTTGTTTTAGAAAATCTCTACACAGTAATACAGGGGCCCACTTTTCAGTAACAATGACTCCTGTATTTACAGGTCACATGGTGGTACTTAATGCAAATGTATCAGGTCACATGGTTAATATATGATTCGAATCATCTTACTGACAAGCAGAGCTGAAAACTACTCTGCAGCTTAAAAAACACTAAATTTGGTTAGTTGGGGTCTGGAAATTCAACTTTATGGGTTCAATCAGTCTGAAAGTGAACGAAAGAAAAAAATGTTTTTAAGATTTGGTTTGATGAAATATGATTATAGGAAATAAAAATTATTCTATACATAAAAGTGAAAAAAACAATTGAAGGTGTTGAACCTCTGGGTGTGCCACTGTTGTTATAGAAAAGCTCAAACTTGGTTTAATCAGGTTACAAAGTGAAAATGGGATGATCTGACATGAATGTTGCAAATTTGCTGTGTTTTGAATCTGCACAATGATTTTGGTCTATGCTTATGTCTTGACTGACAAGTTCAGGATTTCACATGAGAAACTGACAGTAGTTAACACAATGTACCACTGAAACACAGCAAGTATTATTGCTGAAACTGGGCCTCTGTATACCTATGTAGATATTTCACTGAACCTCAGTCATCATTTGTGATCAATGTCACTTTTAAACATTCATATTTCTTGACATTTTTGATTAATTTAACAAAAATATGAACATGAATTTCAGTGTTTTTAGAAAATCAGATGTTTCTGATGCACTTCAAACTTTTGAGCTGCAGTGTAGATGCAATGATAGTGTATGGCTCTTGATTATAGCAGATGATATAGGAGTATGAGGACAGGGAGAGACTGTTAAAACGTTATGAGCTGTCTTGCTGCAGAGAAAGTGGAGTCTGTCATCCTTGAAATGCTACCAAGATAGGCAGCTGGCAGGATTGAATGATGCTCTGCCTCTGTGGTCCAGTACAGACATAGGCTTTAAGCAACCATGAGCCACTGATAAGCGTGACAGATTAGGAAGCATGCAGAAAGTGAACTAGTACCTATGAGCCACTTATAGGAGAGAATAAATGAGCACGCAATAAAGTGGACTTGTTAGGGAGAGTTTCCCATCAGCCTTGAAACACTTGAAGTCACTTTTTAAAGAAGGACACAGTTTAAAAATGTAACCTTGGATTGGAAGTGAAGAGAAAATCCTGATCAGATACAGACACATACATGCATACAATACACACTACTGCTCAACAGTTTGAAAAGTCCTTGTTTAAAAGACAAATTTCTGTTGGTTTTCATGTAATATTACATGAGGTTTAACAGTAATGTTTGCACAGATGTTTTTTTTTCACACAAATCAGTTATGTTGTTTTAGAAAATCTCTACACAGTAATAGAGGGGCCCACTTTTCAGTAACAATGACTCCTGTATTTACAGGTCACATGGTGGTACTTAATGCAAATGTATCAGGTCAGATGGTTAATATATGATTCGAATCATCTTACTGACAAGCAGAGCTGAAAACTACTCTGCAGCTTAAAAAACACTAAATTTGGTTAGTTGGGGTCTGGAAATTCAACTTTATGGGTTCAATCAGTCTGAAAGTGAACGAAAGAAAAAACTTTTTTTTTCCAAGAACTGGTTTGATGAAATATGATTATAGGAAATGAAAAGTGAAAAAAGAACAATTTAAGAACAACTGAAGGTGTTGAACATCTGGGTGTGCCACTGTTGTTATAGAAAAGCTCAAACTTGGTTTAATCAGGTTACAAAGTGAAAATGGGATGATCTGACATGAATGTTGCAGATTCTGCTGTGTTTTGAATCTGCACAATGATTTTGGTCTATGCTTATGTCTTGACTGACAAGTTCAGGATTTCACATGAGAAACTGACAGTAGTTAACACAATGTACCACTGAAACACAGCAGGTATTATTGCTGAAACTGGGCCTCTGTATACCTATGTAGATACTCCACTGAACCTCAGTCATCAACTGTGATCAATGTCACTTTTAAACATTCATATTTCTTGACATTTCTGATTAATTTAACAAAAATATGAACATGAATTTCAGTGTTTTTAGAAAATCAGACGTTTCTAATGCACTTCAAACTTTTGAGCTGCAGTGTAGATGCAATGATAGTGTATGGCTCTTGATTATAGCAGATGATATAGGAGTATGAGGACAGGGAGAGACTGTTAAAACGTTATGAGCTGTCTTGCTGCAGAGAAAGTGGAGTCTGTCATCCTTGAAATGCTACCAAGATAGGCAGCTGGCAGGATTGAATGATGCTCTGCCTCTGTGGTCCATTACAGACATAGGCTTTAAGCAACCATGAGCCACTGATAAGCGTGACAGATTAGGAAGCATGCAGAAAGTGAACTAGTACCTATGAGCCACTTATAGGAGAGAATAAATGAGCACGCAATAAAGTGGACTTGTTAGGGAGAGTTTCCCATCAGCCTTGAAGTCACTTTTTAAAGAAGGACACAGTTTAAAAATGTAACCTTGGATTGGAAGTTAGGAGAAAATCCTGATCAGATACAGACAGATACATGCATACAATACACACTACTGCTCAACAGTTTGAAAAGTCCTTGTTTAAAAGACAAATTTCCATTGGTTTTCATGTAATATTACATGAGGTTTAACAGTAATGTTTGCACAGATGTTGTTTTTTACATAAATCAGTTATGTTGTTTTAGAAAATCTCTACACAGTAATACAGGGGCCCACTTTTCAGTAACAATGACTCCTGTATTTACAGGTCACATGGTGGTACTTAATGCAAATGTATCAGGTCAGATGGTTAATATATGATTCGAATCATCTTACTGACAAGCAGAGCTGAAAACTACTCTGCAGCTTAAAAAACACTAAATTTGGTTAGTTGGGGTCTGGAAATTCAACTTTATGAGTTCAATCAGTCTGAAAGTGAACGAAAGAAAAAACTTTTTTTTTCCAAGAACTGGTTTGATGAAATATGATTATAGGAAATGAAAAGTGAAAAAAGAACAATTTAAGAACAACTGAAGGTGTTGAACCTCTGGGTGTGCCACTGTTGTTATAGAAAAGCTCAAACTTGGTTTAATCAGGTTACAAAGTGAAAATGGGATGATCTGACATGAATGTTGCAGATTCTGCTGTGTTTTGAATCTGCACAATGATTTTGGTCTATGCTTATGTCTTGACTGACAAGTTCAGGATTTCACATAAGAAACTGACAGTAGTTAACACAATGTACCACTGAAACACAGCAGGTATTATTGCTGAAACTGGGCCTCTGTATACCTATGTAGATACTCCACTGAACCTCAGTCATCAACTGTGATCAATGTCACTTTTAAACATTCATATTTCTTGACATTTCTGATTAATTTAACAAAAATATGAACATGAATTTCAGTGTTTTTAGAAAATCAGACGTTTCTGATGCACTTCAAACTTTTGAGCTGTAGTGTAGATGCAATGATAGTGTATGGCTCTTGATTATAGCAGATGATATAGGAGTATGAGGACAGGGAGAGACTGTTAAAACGTTATGAGCTGTCTTGCTGCAGAGAAAGTGGAGTCTGTCATCCTTGAAATGCTACCAAGATAGGCAGCTGGCAGGATTGAATGATGCTCTGCCTCTGTGGTCCAGTACAGACATAGGCTTTAAGCAACCATGAGCCACTGATAAGCGTGACAGATTAGGAAGCATGCAGAAAGTGAACTAGTACCTATGAGCCACTTATAGGAGACAATAAATGAGCACGCAATAAAGTGGACTTGTTAGGGAGAGTTTCCCATCAGCCTTGAAACACTTGAAGTCACTTTTTAAAGAAGGACACAGTTTAAAAATGTAACCTTGGATTGGAAGTGAAGAGAAAATCCTGATCAGATACAGACAGATACATGCATACAATACACACTACTGCTCAACAGTTTGAAAAGTCCTTGTTTAAAAGACAAATTTCTGTTGGTTTTCATGTAATATTACATGAGGTTTAACAGTAATGTTTGCACAGATGTTTTTTTTTCACACAAATCAGTTATGTTGTTTTAGAAAATCTCTACACAGTAATACAGGGGCCCACTTTTCAGTAACAATGACTCCTGTATTTACAGGTCACATGGTGGTACTTAATGCAAATGTATCAGGTCAGATGGTTAATATATGATTCGAATCATCTTACTGACAAGCAGAGCTGAAAACTACTCTGCAGCTTAAAAAACACTAAATTTGGTTAGTTGGGGTCTGGAAATTCAACTTTATGAGTTCAATCAGTCTGAAAGTGAACGAAAGAAAAAACTTTTTTTTTCCAAGAACTGGTTTGATGAAATATGATTATAGGAAATGAAAAGTGAAAAAAGAACAATTTAAGAACAACTGAAGGTGTTGAACCTCTGGGTGTGCCACTGTTGTTATAGAAAAGCTCAAACTTGGTTTAATCAGGTTACAAAGTGAAAATGGGATGATCTGACATGAATGTTGCAGATTCTGCTGTGTTTTGAATCTGCACAATGATTTTGGTCTATGCTTATGTCTTGACTGACAAGTTCAGGATTTCACATAAGAAACTGACAGTAGTTAACACAATGTACCACTGAAACACAGCAGGTATTATTGCTGAAACTGGGCCTCTGTATACCTATGTAGATATTCCACTGAACCTCAGTCATCAACTGTGATCAATGTCACTTTTAAACATTCATATTTCTTGACATTTCTGATTTATTTAACAAAAATATGAACATGAATTTCAGTGTTTTTAGAAAATCAGACGTTTCTGATGCACTTCAAACTTTTGAGCTGCAGTGTAGATGCAATGATAGTGTATGGCTCTTGATTATAGCAGATGATATAGGAGTATGAGGACAGGGAGAGACTGTTAAAACGTTATGAGCTGTCTTGCTGCAGAGAAAGTGGAGTCTGTCATCCTTGAAATGCTACCAAGATAGGCAGCTGGCAGGATTGAATGATGCTCTGCCTCTGTGGTCCAGTACAGACATAGGCTTTAAGCAACCATGAGCCACTGATAAGCGTGACAGATTAGGAAGCATGCAGAAAGTGGACTAGTACCTATGAGCCACTTATAGGAGACAATAAATGAGCACGCAATAAAGTGGACTTGTTAGGGAGAGTTTCCCATCAGCCTTGAAACACTTGAAGTCACTTTTTAAAGAAGGACACAGTTTAAAAATGTAACCTTGGATTGGAAGTGAAGAGAAAATCCTGATCAGATACAGACAGATACATGCATACAATACACACTACTGCTCAACAGTTTGAAAAGTCCTTGTTTAAAAGACAAATTTCTGTTGGTTTTCATGTAATATTACATGAGGTTTAACAGTAATGTTTGCACAGATGTTTTTTTTTCACACAAATCAGTTATGTTGTTTTAGAAAATCTCTACACAGTAATACAGGGGCCCACTTTTCAGTAACAATGACTCCTGTATTTACAGGTCACATGGTGGTACTTAATGCAAATGTATCAGGTCAGATGGTTAATATATGATTCGAATCATCTTACTGACAAGCAGAGCTGAAAACTACTCTGCAGCTTAAAAAACACTAAATTTGGTTAGTTGGGGTCTGGAAATTCAACTTTATGAGTTCAATCAGTCTGAAAGTGAACGAAAGAAAAAACTTTTTTTTTCCAAGAACTGGTTTGATGAAATATGATTATAGGAAATGAAAAGTGAAAAAAGAACAATTTAAGAACAACTGAAGGTGTTGAACATCTGGGTGTGCCACTGTTGTTATAGAAAAGCTCAAACTTGGTTTAATCAGGTTACAAAGTGAAAATGGGATGATCTGACATGAATGTTGCAGATTCTGCTGTGTTTTGAATCTGCACAATGATTTTGGTCTATGCTTATGTCTTGACTGACAAGTTCAGGATTTCACATGAGAAACTGACAGTAGTTAACACAATGTACCACTGAAACACAGCAGGTATTATTGCTGAAACTGGGCCTCTGTATACCTATGTAGATATTCCACTGAACCTCAGTCATCAACTGTGATCAATGTCACTTTTAAACATTCATATTTCTTAACATTTCTGATTAATTTAACAAGAATATGAACATGAATTTCAGTGTTTTTAGAAAATCAGACGTTTCTAATGCACTTCAAACTTTTGAGCTGCAGTGTAGATGCAATGATAGTGTATGGCTCTTGATTATAGCAGATGATATAGGAGTATGAGGACAGGGAGAGACTGTTAAAACGTTATGAGCTGTCTTGCTGCAGAGAAAGTGGAGTCTGTCATCCTTGAAATGCTACCAAGATAGGCAGCTGGCAGGATTGAATGATGCTCTGCCTCTGTGGTCCAGTACAGACATAGGTTTTAAGCAAAATGCAAAAGGTCAAGACCCTGAACTATCAACTGAGAATCCAAAAGGAAACGAGAAATTCGAACCGTGAACTATGAATTTAGCTATCTTGGGTCTATGATTTAAATGAGAACCTACAACTAGGACTTACCACAAAAACACTTCTAACAAGAGAAACGTTAATTCTCTAGGGGATTTTGGCTTGAGGCAGGGAAGGCGGGCACGGGCACCAGGAAATGCAATCGGGAGTCTCGGCGCACTGCAAGTAAAGGAGAAGTGTTTCAATGATAAAATCCCAGTGATCCAGAAAGGGACAAACAAGACAATCTTTGCCGGCGGAGGACTGACAAGAGGGGGAGGTTTGGAAATCCGGCTGTACATGGTTGAAATTACATTAAAAGCCACTTGATTTGACTTGATACTGCCTAACGGAAGCATTTATAATGTAAACAGAATTGGTCTTAGCACTGAACCCTGTGGAACTCCATAATTAACCTTAGTGTGTGAAGACTCTCCATTTACATGAACAAACTGAGTCTGTTGGATAGATGTGATACAAACCACTGCAGCGCAGTACCTGTAATACCTACAGCATGCTCTCATCGCTCTAATAGAATATTATGGTCAGCAGTATCGAACGCTGCACTGAGGTCTAGCAGGACAAGCACAGAGATGAGTCCACTGTCAGAGGCCATAAGAAGATCATTTGTAACCTTCACTAAAGCTGTTTCTGTGCTGTGATGAGCTCTGAAACCTGACTGAAACTCTTCAAATAAGCCATTCCTCTACAAATGATCTGTTAGCTGTTTGACAAGAATTTTTGCACCTTGGAAGTAGGTGAAGTTGTATTTTTGATATGAAAGAAAGGTTAGAGATTGGCCTTTAAATAGCTAAGATAGCTAGGTCTAGAGATGGCTTTTTAAGTAACAGTTTAAATAGTGCGAGCTTGAAGGCCTTTGGTACATAGCCGATTATTAGAGATAGGTTGATCATTTTTAAGAATGAAGCATTAATTAATGGTAGGAGTTCTTTGAGCAGTTTTGTAGGAATGGGGTCTAAAAGACACGTTGATGGTTTGGAGGAAGAAATTATTGAAGTTAACTCAGAAAGATCAGTTTGAGAAAAAGAATATCAACGGTGAATATCAATGGTACTGAAAGAAGTTGTAGACAATGTTACATCTGTGAGATGATTATGAGTATTTTTTTTTTTCTCTAATGATGAGAATTTTATTTGTGAAGAAGTTCATGAAGTCATTACTAGACAACGTTAAAGGAATGTTTGGCTCAACAGAGCTCTGACTTTTTGTCAGCCTGGCTACAGTGCTGAAGAGAAACCTGGGGTTGTTCTCATTTTATTCTATCAGTGATGAATAGTAAGATGTTCTAGCTTTATGGAGGGCTTTCTTAAAAAGCAACAAACTATTTCTCCAGGCTAAATGATCTTCTAAATTTATGACACGTCATTTCCTTTCCAGCTTACAAGTTATCTGGTTTAGGCTACGTGTTTGATAACAGTGAGTGGATTACATTCTTAAACATAGTTACAGCGCTTTCAGAAAGACATGTACTGTGATGAAGTCAACTCCCCACTGCTGTGTAATCAATTATTTTAAATTTAAATGTTATCAAGAAATGATCAGACAGGAGAGGGTTTTCAGGAAACACTGTTAAATGTTCAGTTTCTATGCCATATGTTAAAACAAGATCTAGAGTGTGATTAAAGTGGTGGGTGGGTTCTTTTACAGTTTGAGAGAAGCCAATTGAGTCTAATAACAGATTAAATGTCGTGTCATGAGGCTGTCATTTTTAGCATCTACATGGATGTTAAAATCACCCACAAAAATTATTTTATCTGAGATGAGCACTACATCCGATAAAAAGTCTGAGAAATCAGAGAGAAACTCTGTGTAAGGCCCAGGTGGACGATAGATGATAACAAGTAAGACTGGTTTCTGAGTTTTACAGCTGGGGTGGACAAGGCTAAGCATCAGGCTTTCAAATGGATTAAAAGTCTGTCTGGGTCTTTGGTTGATTAATAGGCTGGTGTGGAAAATTGCTGCCCCCGCCCCCCCGGCCTGTGCTTCAAGGTTTCTGATAGTTAGAATGACTTGGGTGTGCTGATTCATTTAAACTAACATAATCGCCCTGCTGTAACCGGGTTTCTGTAAGGCAGAGTAAATTAATTTGTTGATCAATTATTAAGTCATGTACTAACAGTGACTTGAAAGAGAGAGACCTAATATTTAATAATCCACATTTCACTGTTTTACTCTTTGGTGCTGTTGGGGATACTGTATTGTTCGTCCTTTGTGATTTTTAAAAAAAGTTTTTAAAGTGTTTAAGTCATTTTTTTTGCTGGTTTTTAGTTTGTTTTTTGTCTGTTTGGGAGCTGAAACAGTCTCTAAGGGGATGGGGTTTTGGGGGGATAACAGGAGGAGAGAAGCTGCAGCGAGGTGTGTAAGACTGCAACTCTGCCTCCTGGTCCCAAATTTGGATAGTCATATTTTGGGGAGTTTAATAAATTTAGCCAGATTTCTAGAAATAAGAGCTGCTCCATCCAAAGTGGGATGGATGCCGTCTCTCCTAACAAGACCAGGTTTCCTCTAGAAAGTTTCTCAATTATCTATAAAGCCCATATGGTTTTTTGGACACCATTCAGACAGACAGCAATTTAAGGAGAACATGCGGCTAAACATGTCACTCCTGGTCTGATTGGGGAGGGGACCAGAGTCCGACATTGTTTTGGCAAAGTTACACACCAATTCAATATTGATTCATTGATTTTGATTTTGACCTTCCTCGAATTTGATGGATGGGTCGGGTGTGTCCTTCATGGCCCACCATATCCCAGAATTCATAGCGTGGCCCAGCCAATTTCAGTTTCCAACAATGGTGGCCGCTACTAAGTTTTAAAATTACTCTTATTAATCTTTCTGGTTCACAAAATAAACTTTTAACATATTTTCAGGCGAGAAGGTAGCTGTGTAAACTTCAAATATCTGCTTGGTTTATCAAGACATCACATATTTGCAAAAGTGCGCCGACGTTTTCGGAGACGTCTGTTACCCGCCCGCTTGATAGCTAGCCAGGGGGTTCAATGGTCACTCGAGCCGGCGAGAGCAGCGGACTCCCGGCTTCATCGTTTTCAGACCCCCGCTGTCTTTCGCTACTCAGGTTAAACCCGGCCCACGTAGACCGCGAAGGCCGGGTCCTCCGAAGGATGCAGCCGACGTTTTGGGACACAGCTTATATTTCTTAAGGGAGTGAGTTCCAAAGCCGAGTAGCGGAGCGACTGAAAGCTCTGTGCCCTAAAGTGGTAAGGCGAGCAGAAGGAACAACAAGATGAGTGGCAGATAAAGATCTGAGAGAGCGGAATTTACATAAATCTTCGATCGCTAACAGCGTGACTCTGAAGTGCGGTACTGTATGTTTGTAAGTTTTCTCCCCAACAAATACAACAATGTCGACAAAATGTTTTGCACCGTTAAAGGCAACCACGGGTGCCTTTGGTTTCATTCTGTAATACTGGACTTATTTTTCTACCAAGGTTTGAACTTTGAGAGTGTTTAAACAAGAGAGAAAAGTGTTAAAATGTTCATGCCTGTCTGAGAAAAATGTGTGTAGTGAGGGGTTTTGCAGCCTTAAAATCTCTATAATAATTATAAAAACTAAAGTTGGCTACTTTGCAGATTTCACCTATCGCAGGTTATTTTTGGAACGTAACTCCCGCAATAAATGAAGGACCACTGTACTTAGTTTTTCATACATTGCTTCTCCATTTTGGCTCAGTTTTGTTAAATAAATAATGACAGTGTAATCTGATGATTATTGTTTATTTGAGGTTGTAGTTACTTAATTTGAAGATCTGCTATGATACCTGATACAAACCTTAGCACTAAAAGAGGGTGTCCATTCTTTTTGCTATGACTCTAAAACACAACAAGATCAACACAAAAAGGCAGCTTTATTGTGCTGTAAAACATTCTATAAAATAAACTTGAGAAAACCAAAACCAAAACTTGAACATTGAAACTGGAAACTAAGAACTAAACACTGGGAAGCTAGAAAACTAGATAACTGGAAACTGGAGACTAAGGACGAAGAAAACCAGGAGCACAGAAGAAGCACACAGCACGTGGGGTAACAATGCAACAACGGACAGGAGAAAACACAAGCTTTAAATACACAAGGGAGTAAAGAGTGAATGGGAAACAGGAGGGAAACACAGCTGGGACTAATCCTACAAAACAAGACAGGGAGGAAGCAAAAATTAAAGCACTGAGCACGAGACGCGAGACTTTCAAAGTAAAACAGGAAACAAGAGACATCAAAACAGGAGGCCACAACAGTCCACAATAGGGAAAAAAAACAGTTGTGGTGGTCACCCGCCTGGCTTCAGTGCCAAAACAGTTCAGGAGACCGACTGCGTGGGAGGCGGCGGTGAAGCAGGTGGCGTGGTTGAGCAAGCAGTGGCACGGCAGCCGCAGGCGGTTGAGTAGGTGGCACCATGGCAACTACAAGCGGTTGAGCAAGCGGTTCCACAGAAGGTGGTGCGGTTAAGCAGGTGGCAGCACGGCAGGAGCAGGCGGTTCCAAAGGCGGTGGTGTGGTTGAGCAGGTGGCGGTGTGACAGGAGCAGGGGGCTGAGCAGGTGGCGGCACGGCAACTGTGAACGGTTGAGCAGGAAGTGATGTGGCAGCCGCTGGCAATCAAGCAGGTGGCGGTGCTGCAGCCGCAGGCCGCCTGCAGGCAGTCGCAAAGATGGTTCCACAGGCAGTTCCTGCTGGAGGCGGCACGGTTGGGCAAGCAGTGGTGCGGCACCTTCAGGCAGTTGAGCAGGTGGCGGCGCAGCAGGGGCAGGTGGCTGAGCAGGTGGCGGCATGTCAACTGCGAGTGGTTGAGCAGGAGATTTTCACGGCAGCCGCAGGTGGTTGAGCAGGTGGCGGTGCAGCAGCCACAGGCAGCTCAGCAGGCGGTTGCACAGACGGTTCCACGGGCAGTTCCTGCCGGCGGCAGCACGGTTGGGCAAGCAGTGGTGCGGCAGCCGCAGGCTGTTGAGCAGGTGGTGGCGCGGCATCTGCAGGTGGTTGAGCAGGCCGTTCAGATGCAGTTCCAGCAGGCAGCGGCGCGGTTGGGCAAGCAGTGGCGCAGCAGCCACAGATGGTAGAGCAGGTGGCGCCGCGGCAGCTGCAAGTGGTTGAGCAGGCGGTTGAGCAGGCGGTTGAGCAGGCGGTTGAGCAGGCGGTTCCACAGACGGTGGTGTGGTTGAGCAGGTGGCAGCATGGCAGGAGCAGGCGGTTCCACTGGTGGTTCCCGCAGCTCATTCCTGCAGGTGGTTGCGCGGTGCAGAGGAGGTCCCCATCTCAGGCTGTTTGCTAGGTTCGTGTGATGGCTGCGTCGTTCTATCGTGTGGCTGCAGCAGCTACAGGATGAAGGACCAAATGCAGGACTCACAGACACGGAGGAATAAACACAAAAAGGCAGCTTTACTGAGCTATAAAAACATTTTATAAGGTAACAACGCAACAACGGACAGAGGAAAACACAGGGCTTAAATACACAAGAGAGTAAAAAGGGAATGGGAAACAGGAAGGAAACACAGTTGGGACTAATCTGATAAAACAAGACAGGGAGGAAACAAAACTGAAAACACTGAGCATGGGACACAAGACTGTCAAAGTAAAACAGGAAACAAGAGACATACACAAAGACGCAGACTTGACACAGTGACATGACTGACTAGGGAACCTGAAACATGGAGACATGAGTAACTAACCATGGAACACAGGGAAAGCACAGTGACAGAGAAATTAAAGACTAGGAATTATAAATATAACACAAGCAGAAAACAATAAAGAAAACAAAAACCATGAAAAACAACAAATCAAAGAATATAACTTCATCTAAAAAACACAAAACACTGCACCATGGCACAAATGTTTAGAACACACAGAAGAATTGCTTATCACAGCATTGCTCATTAAGACAACAATGCAGTGTTTTTTAAACTCTCAAAATATGATTGTGAATATTTTGATGTGGAAAGTGGGATTATCCCCATTAGCAGCATCTCCTCCTCTCTGGCCCACTGAGGATGAGGTTGATCACACAGTCTGATGTGCATATGCGCTGCATTTGTCACACTGTATTCACAAATGAGTCGCTCCATTGGACCTTAGGGTTACCAAATCTCACTTTAACCCCTGAACACAAGGATAACCTAATGAGGTCTTTGCCATCATTGATCGATAACCCCACCCATAGCCAACACCTTAACCCTGTGCTTTGGAGAAATGAAAGAAATATTTATTGTTGGAAATTTTTAATTTTTGATGTGAGTCACACAGAATAATTATTTTTATTGTCCCCTGATTACAAAAGACTTGACTTAGACCTCACAGAGTTAGCCTAAGCGGCTGATCCTGCAAGTGGCAGTAATACTCCCGAGCTTGCCATTAGACAGTCCATACAGCAAGGGGCGCACTACGTTTCTCTTCATGTACAAATTGACCCCTGACCTCCTGACGTCATCCGACCCTGAGTCTCACGTTTTTCTACTGTGACCTCAGACAGTCGGCACACTTCCGAGCTTTACCTTTAGCTGCAGGTAAAACCTCAGAAACACATTATTCTGGCCGCAGTGACTCTCGTTGTTCTGATTTAGTCGCGGATTTAACAGGAAGGAAAAAATGGCCGGAGTCGAGGAACTGTCCCCCGCTACGAGTTCGGTGTCCGTACGGCCCCCAGAGGACGAGATTGACGACGACGAAGATGAAGATGTAATTACCTTATTATTCATGGGCTCTTGAAAAAAGATTGAATGAAAATGGGACTTTAGCAGTGTGTTGCACTGTTTTGTTTGCTGTGTTAGTTCCCCTGCCTAAATAGGGCAACACCAAAGCTAACTAGCTAGCTACCTACCTGAGGTATATGGTCTGTCTAACAATGCTGCAAGCTAAAAACCAGTTTCACTGTACACGAATGTATTTCATGTTCCCACTTAGATGTTAGCTAATTTTCCTGTATGTTCTTACTCATTAGAGATGCTTCTTTATTTTCTAATGCACGGCTCAAATGTTTGCTTTTTGTGGTCGTCCATAAGCTGGATGAGACGCTGATGGAGAGATTGTGGGGCCTGACTGAGATGTTTCCTGAAACGATGCGCACAGCTGCAGAGGTGTCTGCACACTGCTCAGTCTCATTGATTAAAAAGTTCTACAGGTATGTCTCTCCCCGTCTGTTGCTTTTCATCAGTAATTGCACGAATGTGTTTGTCAAGAGGCCACAGTAAAGGATATAACAGGTACAAATTCTTTGCTCGTGCCAATTAAGTCAACTCTTAACTTAAATCTGTTGGTTCAAGTATGCATTGGGTAAATGCTACAACATTATAAAGAACGGAAAAACACCAAACCACAGATTTACATATAGCAAAATGCAATATCCGTCCATGAATTTTCTACCGCTTACAGGGTCTGGGGGTGAACTAATATTATTCCAGTCTTTGCATATTAGAGTCTAACTAAAAGGAGTATTAGAGTAACTAAAGGGTACCGTATAACACATTTTAAACTGCAGGTACTAATCAGGTTGGTGTGTTGTTTCAGTTTTTCCCGCTCTGCGCTCTGGGTCGGCACTACCTCCTTCATGATCCTGGTGCTGCCTGTTGTGTTTGAGACAGAAAGACTACAGCTGGAGCAGCAGCAGCTACAACAGCAGAGACAGGTGAGTGTTATGGGGCACTTGAGCGCTAGCTGATATAGCACATGCATGGGGTAACTATGATGTACTTAATTAGTAGTTGTTCAGGGGAAAAGCATTTACTGGGAAATTTCAGTGTCCAGCCTGAATAATCGATTCTTCCCCCTTTAGATCCTGTTGGGTCCTAACACTGGAATGTCCGGTGGGATGCCGGGCATGATGCCTCCTGCACCCGGCAAGATGTGAGGAGGCAGGAAGGGCCGACAGGAGCCTGAGATCTGCTGTTGGAGAGGCAGCAGAGTCACTCGGAAGGAGAGACAGAGAGACAAGAGAGAAGAGCGAAGACCTGAAGTTTAAAGAAAAAAGGCAGAGGCTGTATGTCAGCAGCGTTCAGCTCACTCCAGCAATATTGTGGAGGAGGATGTGATGTGTGTCCAACACTTCCCTCTCGCTGTCTCTCCTTACTCCCAGGATCATGCAGAGACTGATTTCCAGAAGCACAGCTTCTGTTATTTTTCTTTTTTGGGTTCTTTTTTTTCCCTTTTTTTTTTTTAAATACTTATATCAGCATAAATAATTTCTTCATAGGGGATATCAGTTGACGTTGGATACAGTGAAAAGAGAAGTGTGGAGGTTAGCAGTGGTATAGCTCGGTGTTTGTAGTCAGAAGAATGGTACTCTCATTGGTAGTTCAGGTCATCTTCATATGCTTATTGGTTCCACTTGCATGTGAAGAATGAAGTTAGAATATCTGATCATATGTGACAAGTTTTATTAAATTATAAGATGGGTGTCTACATTGACCATGTGCTGTGGTTCCGTCTTTGTCTCAGATCACCAGTGTACTATATGTGTATAGTATGTCAGAGTGTAATGCCTCTCGCTTTGAACTTTCCACAGTTATTGGTTTTATCATGTCCTCCTGGTTAAATTACGCTGATGTGTCCCGTCTTAATTGAATGTAATTTTGTTTTCCTCTGTTGTCATTCATATGACAGTATTTTATAATCTCCACTGAGCAACCCCATGATTTTGTTTTGTGTTCAACATGACTGCCACAATTAAAACACCAAATCAAATAGAAAGCCTTGTGTCTACTTTCACCATGTTTTTGTGTGTAAGATCAAATATTTTGAGGTGTGTTTGTCAAATGTATTAAATAATCAACAAGAGGTATTATTGAAATTATCGTCATTTTCGTAATCATAGAGTCTGTATTTATTTCACCACATTTTGATCATAAAGTCTTGATATTGGTTATTATTTACATGAGATACTTTAGCTTGTAAGAACCATCTAACAATACTGATTCTGACAATCAGTAACTTGTCTTCAGATAAAAAGTTCCATTGTCATAGAAAAATGTTTTTATTGTATACAAAGGAGTTGGGAGTTCGCCTTGTAATCGGAAGGCTGCCGGTTCGAGCCCCGGCTCGGACAGTCTCGGTCGTTGTGTCCTTGGGCAAGACACTTCACCTACCGCCTACTGGTGTTGGCCAGAAGGGCCGATGGCGCGATATGGCAGCCTCGCTTCTGTCAGTCTGCCCCAGGGCAGCTGTGGCTACAACTGTAGCTTCCCTCCACCAGTGTGTGAATGTGAGAGTGAATGGGTGGATGACTGGGTGTGTAAAGCGCTTTGGGGTCCCTAGAGGGGACTAGTAAAAGCGCTATACAAATACAGGCCATTTACCATTTACAATGCTGCATTCACGTGTCGTTTCCAAAGGATTAAGATAGGAATGTGTTTTAAAGATTTCGAGAGACAAAACTCCTTCAAATATTTTATGGGGATATTCGTTTAAAGCCTTAACTTCCGATGATGTAATTGGGAACACGTAAATGCAACATTAATACTAACTATTGTTTGGTCACGTTCATTTAACTGGTCAAAATAGAAATTTCCGCTTGCACCTGAAGAGTCAGAAATTCCCGCCGGTGACAAAAGGCCAGTTTTGTCATGAACACAAAGCTATCTTTTAAACTTTAGACACTATATTTGTTTTTCGTCCATGAGCATACTGTAGTTGGCGTCCGATAGCTAATAATCATACGATAATCTGACAGTCTTGTTTTGTAGTTTAACCTGTTTTTGTTTGTTGGTTTGTTTGTTTGTTTGCCTTGAAAGAGCAGTGTATGGTTAGCAAAGAGTTAGCTTGATTTTAGACTGGCTAAATATCTTAGCTGAGTAATCAAAATACCTTTCATCTTTAATTCTGACCTCATTCTGCATTAAACATGAAAGTTGCAGAGGATCAAGTTGTTGAAGATGATTCTAGTTTCCAGGATGATGAGGTAAGATTTGAGTATTATTTTATTCAGTGCGTGTTAATACTATAGTGTCCCTCTTTAAAGAGAAAAAAAATATGTTAAATAAAGATTTGCCTTAAGATAAAAAAAAAAAAATGTTTAAATAACTTAAAGTTTAAGCTATATTATATTTTGGTTACAAATATTGTATAAAGATAATACAGAAGAGTAGATTAAAACATTATGAAAAGCTATAATCTGCAGGCTTTTTAATGTTATATTTACTCTTGATCAGTTAGCTCATATAGATTTTTCCTCTGAACCTCACAGGAGTCTTTCTTCCAAGACATTGATCTCCTGCAGAAACACGGGATAGTGAGTAAACAGCTGAGCTCAAAAACACTCATCTAACAAAAAGCAATTTGAGTGTGTGAGCATCAATCTGACCCTCCTGCCGTGTGATCACAGAACATGGCAGACATCAAAAAGCTGAAGTCAGTGGGCATCTGCACTGTTAAGGGGATCCAGATGACTACCCGCAAAGCTCTGTGTAACATCAAGGGCCTGTCAGAAGCAAAAGTGGAAAAAATTAAGGAAGCTGCTGGAAAATTGCTGGTAAGATACTGCGTTTTGAATCCTTAAATATCTGCTCTGTCCTGTTTATATCTGTAGTGGGATCAAAACGTGACTGAAAAGACGATTTGTGTTATAGTTGATTCTCTTTATGTTGTAGAATGTCGGTTTCCTGACGGCTTTTGAATACAGCGCAAGGAGGAAGCAGGTGTTCCACGTCACAACTGGGAGCCAAGAGTTTGAGTTAAGTTTTCCTCATATTGGGCCTCATTCACAAACAGTGGACAAAACCTTGTGTACCCTGTTTTCATTTTACACGCAAGTCCAGCATTCATCAGTATTTTCTCACCTGAATTCGTCCATACCTTAATTAAGAACTCCCTCAAACTATCTTTATGCATAAATTCTCGCCACTTGGATGAAGGCTAGAAGGTCACATAAAATGTAAACAAACGTCTTTGTTTTTGGTATTAGTCCAAAAAGTCAGAGACAGAAAATTTGCTCATATTTATCATCCCTGTCTCAAGTCAGGAACCTTGAAATTATTTTGGAGAATGATCTTAGATTTGATAATCATATTCAGAAAATATTAAAACTTAAGATTGGTGAGAAATTGATCCATGCTTTTAGGTTAGCAAGCAAGCAGGTTGAATTATTGTAACGCTCAATTTGCAGGAGTCTCCAGGTCATCAGTAGGACGAATCAGTTCTTATAGATGTGAAAATGTGACCCCACTATTGAAGTCACTTCATTGGCTTTCAGTGCTAGTTCATAAGCCTCTCAGTTGCTTGACCCCTCCAATGTGTCTTTGACTTACTAATTGTTTATAACCCAGTCAAACCTCTCACTGTGCTGAGGTTGCTTTGGTTACTGTGGTCCTGTTCTTTGGAACAAGCTGCCTGCTGACCAGAGGTCACATGCATCTGTGCCGACATTAAAAAAAACCCTCGAAATCTTTTTGTTACATTAATTAGTGCATGTGTGTTCTTTGTAAAGTTTCATTGAGCTTTTGTTGTAATTGAGCTTTTATTTTGTTTTCACTGCCTTAAAACCTACATGGGTTTTTATGTTTTTGTCTCCCGTGTTAATCAGACTGAGTTTAAGTATAATCAGGTGTGCTATTTAAACAAAAAAGTCATTGACATTGTTGAGCTGACAGATCAGATACTCATCAGATCCTCACTCTTCTTCCTTTTGTGTGGTCTGTGTTCAGAGCACACATTCAGACTGCACATTTTCTTCCGTTGGGTTGTTCTGTTTGTTTTGTATAATTTTTTTATGTCAAAACGTTTCCTTTTCTTACCCTAGAAGACTTCTTGTCTCAGGGGAGATAAAGTTCATCACTTTGTTTATTTGTTTAACCCGAAACCTCCCTTTTCTTATTAACCATTGTCCCTTCTGAGCTCACTCTTTTTAAAAGCTGTGCACTTTCTGGCTTCCTCCTCAGGCACTGTTTCAGTTCCTTCAGTCATAAATTATCCAGTTTTGTTCGTTTGTTTTTTTCAACTTCCCCGCAGTTCACGCAGATAACAGGTAGCGAGCGGTCGTCTGCTGACTCAGAATGCTTGTAGTTCAATAAAATACACACAGTTGTGAATCTCAGGGTTATTTTTCACCGAACTTTGTGCACGCAGTAATCACACTAGACTTTCTTCTTTGCTTCATAGCTTTAGCATATTAATAGATAAATTGGCAGTAACATGGAGGATATAGGAGGTTTTTGAGATTTATCAACAGCAGCGTTAGTATTGATTAAACCGATGGGATTTTGTATGATTTTACATGTATGTGAACTGTGTCTCTGCAGTAAATTGCTGGGTGGAGGTGTAGAGAGTATGGCGATCACAGAGGCCTTTGGAGGTGAGCAGACACCCCCCTGTAATGTGTTTCTCTCTGATGTTTTCCCATCTAAATTCATGAATACATTTCAAATTCATGAATTTACTCTCAGTATGTCTTCTTCCAGAGTTTCGCACAGGAAAAACCCAGCTGTCTCACACGCTCTGTGGTGAGTAAAGAACCTTTTTTGTTTGTTTTTAGCTTCCTGATACAGAGTAGTTTAAAACGCGTTCTTTGTCGTTCAGTCACTGCTCAGTTGCCAGGCGAGGACGGATACTCGGGCGGAAAAGTAATCTTCATTGACACGGAGAACACCTTGTATCCTTGGAATGAGCACGGCACTAAATATATATATCGTCAGCTGAAACACTGCCATGTAACGCTGATGTTAGATGTTTTCCTTGACTTGTACTTGTCTGATTTGAGTCGCCCGGACAGACTGAGAGACATCGCTGACAGGTTTAACGTGGACCATGATGCCGTGCTGGACAACGTGCTTTACGCCCGAGCCTACACTAGTACGAACATCCGTTACAGTTGATTTAGACTGACTTTTTTAGAGCATTTTATAAAGAACTGAAAACTCTACAGGTGAACACCAGATGGAGCTGTTGGACTTTGTAGCAGCCAAATTTCATGAAGAAGGAGGCGTGTTCAAGCTGTTGGTAAGCAAGAGAACTTTTCTTCTGATATTGGTTTTAATCATCAACTCTGTAAATCTAATCAAGGTGGAGAACAACACCTAGAAACCGGGTTTCCCTGTTTCTCTGGCCTTTCACTCTGCTTGTGTGCTCGTCATTGGTAGATTATCGACTCCATCATGGCTCTGTTCAGAGTGGACTTCTCTGGCAGAGGGGAGCTCGCTGAGCGGCAGCAGAAACTGGCCCAGATGCTTTCAAGGCTGCAGAAAATCTCTGAAGGTCTGAATCAGGATTCTCGGTTTTTGTGTATAAATATTTATGCCATTAACACCTTATCTTTTACACGAACTGTTGGAAACAGAAGTTGCTGGTGGTTGACTGGAAATAGCACCCTGATCATTTTCCTCATATAGTAACTTTTATGTATAAGGAATGTAGGATAAACAATCATCAACATGGAGACAGAATGTTTTTAAAGCTTCGAGATGAGTGTTTCCACTGACTGTGAACTGACTGTGAAACAGTGTGCTAATTGGGCCAATGACTTGTGATTTGTAACTCCTTAGCCACAAAAAATCTTCCATTTTGACACACGATACATTTTGGAGTCGTATCACCCACAATGAGTGACGGAGCCCATAAACTCAGCAGGACAGTGTTTACATAGGAGAAGTCAGTAAATTGTTTTCTCAGAGGACCAGAAGTTTTTTTGCACCTACAACTCTCACCATCTGGTGACCTTATATAGACTGTAGGTTTAAAGCACTTCCACTTCCACGTTTTTCCAACCTGGAAGCTAGGTCCTAGAGGTGGGAATCACCAGGCACCCCATGATGCACACTTATCGCAAATAACATTGTAACAACTCATGAGATGCTTAAGAGAATATTACACTGATCTTTCACT
This sequence comes from Perissodus microlepis, assembly GCF_051167445.1. NCBI lineage: Eukaryota > Metazoa > Chordata > Actinopteri > Cichliformes > Cichlidae > Perissodus > Perissodus microlepis. Next base: position 21,224,271 of record NC_140468.1, on the reverse strand, counting down.
TTTGAGCTCAGCAGCTTTCTTGGTCTATAAGAATATAACTAGAATACAACCAGCTGAGTCTGTGTTCATTGACAATGCCTCAATCAGACTGATTGCAGTCTGTTTGCATTCATAAATGAGACAGCAACTATTTACAAGCCTTCAACTATCTCTGTGGGTGATTGCGATTCTTAAACTGATGCTTGCGTTCAAACTTCACTGACTCTGATCTATGTTTTTGTCAGAGTACAACGTAGCTGTGTTTATTACCAACCAAATGACAGCTGATCCTGGAGCCGGAATGACGTAAGATAGCGCAGATTCCCTCATGCTTACAAATAGGAGGTTTTCTGATACAAACGCAGTGTGAAACACTGCTGAGATGTTCTTAGGTTTCTCACCCATTTCAGGTTTCAAGCTGATCCCAAGAAGCCAATTGGTGGGCACATCCTGGCCCACGCTTCCACCACACGCATCAGCTTGAGGAAGGGGCGTGGGGAGATGAGAATCGCCAAGATATTTGACAGGTATTTAGCAGTTCAAGGGCAATTTTCATAGTGATCAGTTTAATTATTTGGATAAAGTATAAGACATGATATGACACTGTAGTGACAAAGATGTGAACGTGAGCAAAGCGTGAAAAGTCTTAGATAAATGTTCTACACTCATCTGTCTCTTCGTGTTTGCTTCCAGTCCTGATATGCCTGAGAATGAGGCAACCTTTGCCATCTCTGCTGGAGGAGTTACTGATGCCAAAGATTGAAGTATAATTGAAGTATAATAAAAGGAAAAGATGAGACTTGCATGTTAACACTGTTCCTTGCTCACCCGTCAACTTGTTAGTTATATTATTTATTTATTTATTAATAGCTTCATTAACCTTATGTAATTTGTTAAAGATTAAAGTCTGACATATAGTATTGTACTATTTGGTGGTGGGGGTGTTTCTGTTTGAGAGATTGTTATGAAATTAATAAAGAATAAAAATCCCTTTTCTGATGTTTCATACTTGGGTTTCATTGCGGGGGGGGGGTTGCAAGACTAATTGTACCCTGACTGTATACTTAGCGGGTTTGCAGGTGTCCGGTGCTGCCCTCTGGCGGTGTGCGAGGGACGTGCAGCTGCCGTGCACCACTTCTCGTCAGCTACGGGATCCATATGCTTGTCAAGGCAAGGCTTAACAAAGCAATGGGAACTTCACCGAGCGTGCTGCTAAGAGTCTAAAACACACCAGCAACTAAACCCGTATAAACGGAACCACAAAAATCATTCGCCTTGCCCGGTGGTGGGAAGCCTGTCAACTCTGGAAAAAGCAGCGATGGACACGAGAGACACAGCCCCGGATTCGTGGGAGCTGGAAGAGGATGCCGAGGCCCCTGCTGCCGCGGCGGGACTCCCAACCGCCTTCGCCGCCCTTAACGTCAACGCCAAGCCGTTTGTCCCCAACGTTAACGCCCCGGTGTTTGTACCAAGCTTCCTTCAAGCCAGCGCTGTGGAAATGCCGGCTTCAGATGGTAGGTTAAATTTCAGACAGCTGGCTGGAAGTTAGCTTAACTTGCTAGCTTGCTTGCTAGTCCAGCTAAGTTAGCCTTCCTGTGTGTAACTCGCTGTGCTGAACAGCACAGCATACCCTCTAACTCATCAACAAGTCGGCACAAGTGCGGCTGTGGTGCAATAGCTGATTCATGACGTAGTAGTAACAAATATGTGAGCCGCGGGCAATCTTTTCTAATGAGTAGTTACGAAAGTATTTTTTGTTTTCTTATCTTTAAGGTACCCCTGATCCAGCTGCCAGTATGGAGGTGTCAGAAACAGTCGGTACGCATCCACAGTGTACTCCAGTGCACTGCATGTTCACTTGGTTAAGTTACAGCTCTAGCTCAGGCTTCAGGGGGTAGATACAGGCTCAGGTGTGCAAGATTTAACATCCACGTTATAAGTGTCACACCAGACCTCATGCAGTTTTTAAAGCTTGGATGCTCACTACTTGTAATCACAGTTACTGAGCCATTTTTGGTTTTCTGTCATTGGTAGAAACCCACGTGCATGGGCCTAGGTAGAATGTGATGCAACCTCACTCGCTCCTGCCCAAAATAGATCTCCTACTGGCACATGCCATGATTCCTATGTGTCAAGAGCTGCCTGTCCAAGGCCCCGGCCTGCTCTGTGTCAGTGCACTGTGTTTGGTTACACCAGAAACATATTAACTTTGTTCTGGCGAGGCTTCATTTCCCTTATATTTGGCCTTTTGCCCGGATGTCATACACCTCTGCTTGAGTTATGGGGAACTCATTTTTGCTTTTCAAAGAGTGGCTGAGGCAGGGACACAAAACCAGATGACCGTGTAGTGTACATAAGGACAGATAAGTGAGCGAGCTCTGCAGTCACCTCCCTTAGGCCCATTGCCTGCAGACACATTCATGGAGATGGTTGCGGCAACATTCGTTCCTTCAGATGTCCCCGAACATGTCTCAAAATATAAGTACAGCTTGACGAGACAGCCTACAAAGTCAGCTGATTATAAATGAAGGGCGTGGAGAAGAAAATAGACATTGTACTCAACTGCTGGGCCGCATAATTTCATAGTGACGGAAATTGGAGGCTTATTTGTGTGTTGCCAAGGGAAGATGCTTCTTCTTCTGCAAGGCACAGCACATTTTCAGCGTCCTCTTGCTCCTGATTTATTTATTTTTGACGCGCTTGCGTTGCAGAACATCACATTGATTTTGTCTTTATAAAGTGGGCAGACCACGGATATGTAGCAATAGGGTGCTTTTTAGGTTATTTACAAAGTCTTGCAGCACATATTACACAGCATGCTGGATTAAAGCAATAGACTATGCAGGAGATGTAGATAAATGGGGGTGAGGCCTGTCTTTGAAGTTGTTTGATTAAAATCTTTGTGCAAATGTGCTTGAAAAGATTTAAGTTTGCTAAAAGATCTGGCAAGATTTACATCAGCTTGACTGAAGTCCAGGATCTGCAATAAGTCAGTTGTCACTTTTGATTTTATTCCTATCATACAGCGTCTTTAAAGTTCCTCCCAGCAAATGAAAAGCAGCCCCCAAGTTGTCGGTGCGATGCCGGTTATTACAGCGGAGTTAGATAACTAGAAATGTACAAAATGTGTGCTTCCAGCTCCAGTGGAGAATGGAAGCACAGAGGCAGACATGCCCACAGAGGAAGAAACGTGGGAGCAGAAAGAGGAGCCCGGGGGAGACGAAGGTGGTGGCGGACACGAGGATCTGGGGTCTGGGGGGACCTGCGCGGAGGAGGGAGGCGCAGCAGGGAAAGAGGACGAGGAGATGATGGAGGAGGAAGAGGAGGAGATGCCCCTGCCCAAAGTGGCTCCGGCGCCACCAGACGCTCCTAAGAAAGAACACGTTAACGTGGTCTTCATTGGTCATGTTGGTGCGTTGCATTCGGTCGTGTTTCATCTAAGGCTGTTTATGCAAAGTTATGTTCACTAAAAAATTGTTTGTACTTGCCAGATGCCGGGAAATCGACGATCGGAGGACAGATCATGTGAGTGATCCATTTATTTTTAAATGTTTTGTGTTGTTTTTGATTCATTTCTTTATGGAGTTGTTTTTAGCTCAACTAGCGATACAGGAGAATAAAAACACAGAGTTGAATCATCTGTTACAACAGCCGAAGCCTCTGGCTGTCTCGGACGTGCACTGGGCTGCACGTTTTGTTAATGTTTCCTCCCTTTGTGCCCTCATTGAAAGGTACTTAACTGGAATGGTGGACAAACGAACCCTGGAGAAATATGAAAGAGAAGCGAAAGAAAAAAACAGGGAGACATGGTGAGGGGCGTCGTGTTTTGACGGCATTTACCTTCTTTGTGCCGTACGCACCTTTTTGTAAAACATAAATGAATGCACGAGCGCGGTTGTTGCAGGTACCTGTCGTGGGCTCTGGACACAAATCAGGAGGAGAGAGACAAAGGGAAGACGGTCGAGGTTGGAAGAGCTTACTTCGAGACGGAGAAAAAACACTTCACCATCCTCGATGCCCCCGGACACAAGAGCTTTGTCCCCAACATGATCGGTGGGGCGTCACAAGCTGACCTGGCAGTCCTGGTGAGACAGATCTGTATCCCTGAACCTCAGAAACATATCACCCGGTTCTTTCACGGGTTGATTTAATATAAAAGGCGCTCTCTAAATATTTCTCTCTTGCCTTATTGGTTTTTGCCAGGTGATTTCGGCAAGAAAGGGCGAGTTTGAGACGGGATTCGAAAAGGGTGGGCAGACGCGGGAGCATGCCATGCTGGCTAAAACGGCAGGAGTTAAACATCTCATTGTCCTCATCAACAAGATGGATGACCCCACTGTCAACTGGAGCCTAGAAAGGTGATTTAAAATGGATAATTTGGGAATTTTAATGTTTATGTCGGACTTTATTTAAAAAAGAAAAACATGCAGTATCTCCAGGAAAGTGTTAGTAGTGATTTTGGGCTTTAAAGCATCACCAGTCGTGGTTAAATGACTGATTTTATTTGTTTTATTTGTTCATTAATGATTCCAGCGTGATATTTATGTCAAACACAATGTTAAACAAATATTTTAATAATTTTTTTGTTTTCTTCTCGCAGGTATGAGGAGTGTAAGGAGAAGCTGGTGCCATTTCTAAAGAAGGTGGGCTTCAACCCTAAGAAGGACATCCACTTTATGCCTTGCTCTGGACTCACAGGTGCCAACCTCAAGGACCCTGTACCCGAATGCCCCTGGTACACGTAAGTCAGCTCTCTGAACGGCCCCTGAAGTCATCAGGCGTTGAACGCGTGAGCTCTTTCTGAGCATGTCACGCTTATTTATATTTCAGCGAATTCAGATATAGTTCTTGCAGTCTGTATTTCCTGCTCTATGACGAGTACAAAATGATGAGTGCCCGGCTCGGCCTATTATTTGCGTGCGAGAGTTTATTTAAAATGCACGCTAAGTGCTTTGCAGGAAGACAAATCAAAGCGAAAGACAACAAAGGGATAGATTACACAGATATGCAGATTAGTAGCTGACACAAAGCCTGTGAATAAATGTTATGTTTGGAGTGAGAAAAGGGGAAGAAAGAAAGAATGAATATTTAAACACGTGGCTTTTTAAGAAAAAATAAAGTTAAAGGTACTAATTTAAATATGCGAGTGAATTAAAAAAATGAATAAATGAGCTGTCGAGTGAGGAGGATTCTTTGATTCTTTGTAATTATGGTGCTGACCATATGAATGATTATGATGAGCAACAACTAAAGGGGCACTAGGTGTTCTGTCAATACTTCAGGTTATATTATTATATTACTGTGTAGAGTAGAGAGTTTTCATTATACCCCTCTGGATGTAAAGGCACATGGTGACGTCCTGCACTGTCAACAAGCAGACAGGCTGTCCTTGAAAGCCTTCACAGCACGAGAACAAAAGACAAACAGAACACAGTTAGGTCATTGTGCTCTGAACGGCATCACCAGGCTTCAACCTTTATAAGATAAAGTGAGACCTGACCAGAGAGAAGGGTCAGTACCAAAAAAACCACAACACTGTGTCGACCTTACTGACCTTTAAGCACATAAATATACTAATTAGTCCCCGTCATCCAACTGGTCACTGCTTTAATCATCTCTTACAGTATAATAATCTATAAATAACAATAATAACAGTGATTCTGAAGTACACAGTGATCGTAATGGCCATGTTAAAGCTTAGCTGGGGTGATAGGATAGTTGCTTTGCTGCATAAGTTGATAATTATGTGTGAAGAAAGAATCAATATGTAGTGTTCAGCTCACACTCCTTCACCCTCTGGTGACTTTGGGAGAATCAGAGGATCAAAATTCTGAGGCCAAAGAGACAATTTGTTTAAATTAAAGAAGGTGATCTATTATGCTGAGTTTAAACTCCATATTTCTCTGTTGTAATCTGTCAAAGTGGTTTAAAATCAGACTTATGTATTTTACCCTAGGCCTTGAGGCAGCCACTTAGTTAATGAACTCTTTGAAGCACGCTGCGTTAGCGCTTCATAACCTCTCCATTTAAACGTTTTCTCCATTTGGCCCTCTACAGAGGTTGGGCACTGCAGCATAAACAACATTATTACAAAAGTGTGCAGTGAATCTGGGATGTTGTTGCCTTTGAAATGGTTGCTTCAAAGACAGGGACCAGGTTTGCAACCACTTGTGTTCAGCTGCCATCTTTAAAGAGACTGGCGCTTCAAGACGGCGATAAAACGTCTGCTATCAGTTTGCCATTGAATGGGCGGTCAAGTTGGCAATTGGATGCAATGTGTTTTTGATAACGTGGCAGTTAACTGCGATAAATTGGGGAACATTTCAAATGTGTTGCTTTCTACATGCACACTTCATAATATGCAAATCGGAAAAAAGTGGAAAAAAAGGTCTGAAGCCGGAGCATTAGAGTCACATTTAATATGAGCATCTGCAATTGTAACAGTATGCATAAATGGTGGGTAATAATGAAAAATACAACGGGTCCCCTTTAAAAAGATGGAGGTAAGGCTTGTTTACACATGCTGATTTAAATATTTCCAGTATTTATAATGAAGGAAGCCGGTGTGTGCGGTGTTTCTTTGTCTCTTTGCTTTACAGAACTCATAAGTCATAGAGAACTAAGACTGCACAGATTTGTTCTGTTTTCTGTAGTGTTGTTTGGTTTTTTTGTGCATTGATTTGTGTGAAGCAATCTTTCGACCAAATGCTGACTACAATAAAAACCTTTACTGTTTTGCTTATTTCTTTTTCTAACAGGGGTTTGCCATTTATTGCCCACCTGGACAGTTTGCCAAACTTCACCAGATCAAGTGACGGGCCTGTCAGACTACCTATCGTAGACAAATACAAGGTGAGCAACTGGAAGCTTTTGATCCTCATTTCCTGTAAGAAGAAAACCAAAACCATTGGCAGCTTGTGTTCTGCACAGCTCCGCTCTCAGAGGATGAGTGGGTGTAAAATTTCTTTTGGTTCGTGCTCACTTTGCCAAAATCCTTTTTCACTCTCTTGTCAGTTTGTCATTTTGCTTCCTCTTGAGTTTTTTTTCCCAGAACACACAGACAGTCACACAATGAGCCACACACACACACACTGTGGCCTCCGCACAGCCATTCCTCTTTGAGATAATTGAGCTCCTTGGCGCTCGGCTTGGTTTAGATGTTGGAAGCAGTTCATCACACACTGTAAGCGTTGTTGGAATTGAATTATTTTGAAACAAAAATTGACCATCGGCTCTTCCTCCTTTCTTCATATGTCATCATCTGTCTTTATCCTGTTGTCTTTCTCTCCCAGCGATTGCATAAGAGCCTTATGTAGCAGTTATATGACTAAGTAGCCTCAATTGGTGTTCTCCTGATGTAATGGGATTATGGTTCAGTCAACTGGATGCTGCATACTAATGGTCACCGAGACTGCCAGGACTTTGATACAGCAACCCTTCAGCTGTGGAGAAAACACTGTGCATTATTTTGGTGGTGTCTGAAAGCTCACAGTCATGATCATTATTTCATTTTTTTACTGCCAAAAGAAAAGTATCATATCTTATACAGCAAGCTGCTTCTTCCAAGAGTCCATGTTTTTCTAAGGCTTGCATTAGAACTATGTGCTTATTGAAAGTATGAGGAAATGCAGTATTTGAGACTAAAGTAAATGGGATATGGACTGGCACTTACACACATTTATATAGCACTTTTGTCTGTACCTAAGGGTTTGTTTAACATTCCTGCACACTCACATATGTGTCGGGGGTAACTGGAGGCCCAGTATCTTTCCCCCAACCATAGTCTGACATGCAGACTTGAGTGGCTGGAGAAACAGTCCTCTGACCTTCCACTCTACCTCCTGAGCCACACCCACCACAGTCAGAATGTATTCACTGACTGTTTAAAGTGAACTTATATATTTGAACTGTATATTTTTTATTTTTGGACTCTACTAGAGTAGCTTTGCATGATTCACAGTTCAAGATAATCCTTATGAGCTATGGTGCACTCCTTCAGTTCACCCACCTTCCCTTTAAGCCAACTTTCCTGTGATTGGCTGCTCCTCGTAAACAGGAGATTTGGACAGAAGGGGGGCGGAGCTCCTGTACTCACAGGGATTATTTGCGAACAGCAAAGAAACTTTGACCATATTTGATATGACATTCCACCAGTGTAAAATTATCTATATGGCAGATGTTATTTGGACACATGGGTGTATTAGCGGTTAGCAAAGTATAGTGCATTTACTTGAATATTGCCTCTAACTGTGGGTTTTCTTGTTTGTAGGATATGGGTACTGTTATCCTTGGAAAGCTGGAATCTGGATCCATTAGTAAAGCCCAGCAGCTGGTCATGATGCCAAACAGGGTGAGTCCTCTTCTTGATTGAAAGAGGATCCTGTAACCACAAATACTCAGTTTCATTTTCATTGCCAGTCATATATACTTCTGCATCAATGCAGAAATAGTCTTTCCTCACTTTACGTGCAGCTGTATGCATGTGTGTGTTGCAGCACACGGTGGAGGTTTTGAGCCTGCTGAGTGACGATGTGGAGACGGACGACGCAAGTCCTGGGGAGAACCTGAAGTTGCGGCTGAAGGGCATAGAGGAGGAAGAGATCCTTCCTGGTTTTATCCTCTGCAGCCCCGACAACCTCTGCCACTCTGGGCGCACCTTTGATGCGCAGGTAAAGACTGGAGAATTACTGCATGCTGGCTTCTAACTCCTGACTTTGACAGTCGTTAACTGTGGGGAGAAGTTGGGGGGATGAAGGGGGGTGAGGTAACCACAGGTGATGCCATTTATTTAATTTAATGCCAGCAAATAAACTCCTCACCACAGGCTCCTGTAATGAATCCGCTCCCGTGTCTCTGCTGTGTCTCATATTAAAAACAAAACTAAATGCATCCTTTTGCAGGTTGGCTATGTTAGAAAGCAGTCGCCACTCTGGTTGATGATCATGTGTTCACAGCAGGTCTACACAGACCAGCAGAAGTAATTATCAAAGATGAGGCATTTCTCCATAAGAGCTTTGGAGACACATTTTTCAAGCCCGTGTTAATTGCAGAGTTGTCTGATGGAGCTTGCTTTGGACAAGTTGAGCAGACACAGGCTTATAAAGTAAGACTTTTGCCAGACAAATAGTTACTTATGTGTTGATAATCTGTACTTTTCTTTGTGAAATGCTTACCTTCAGGTCTGAAAATAAGCTTAGGCAAGACATCCATTTAAACATCGTAGTATACACACCGCTTTGTATTAAGGGGTCACGAGGTTCAGAGGATCTTTTCTGGTATTATAAGAGAATATGTGACGCAGCATGCAAAAACCCACCTGTAGTCCAAAACGTTCATTTTTTACCAAATGTTTCCTAAAATTTCAAAGCTTCAAGAGATTCTTAACATGCAAAAAATGATTTACCCATCTAGTAGTCTCTAGTGAGACTCGGGTCTCACTTTTAGTTGTTGATTATCTGCATTTTTGATCTGGAAAAGATCAAAGATGCATTTTATCCGGGCTTGGGACCCCCCCGTGGCTCGGTTGAAGTTAAGACAACAAACACTGGGAATACTGCGAAGCCCGCTTGTTGTTGATTGTGTCATTCCTTGGCTGTTTTCATGCACAGCTGGGATTCTCGGGCTGAATCTTTTGTCAGCTTTTCCTGTACTGTATGTATTGAAACATATCCAAACACACATGGAAAATACAGCATATAAGGCAAAAAAAAAGAGTCAGAAGAAGGCAAATTTTCTTATAATTTCTTAAAGTAATCTTCAGGAATAGTTCTCTAGGCTTCTTGAAGGACATCAACGCTGCTCTTTGGATGTTGGCTGCCTTTTTTTTCAGTTTTTTCTACTATGTACATACTCTTTATTTTTCTTATATTCAAGAAATTAAAACAAATGATGTGCTTTTGTAACAGGCTACTAATAGCAAAGTATCTAAAGACACAATCTGGTTTTCAAGTCCTCTGAAATGTTCTTTTTCTTTTTTTAGATCGTCATCATCGAGCACAAATCCATCATTTGTCCTGGTTACAATGCAGTCCTTCACATCCACACCTGCATCGAAGAAGTGCAAATTACAGTAAGTTACTGTTGGGCTTACATATTAGTTATTTGGTTATTTCATTCTTTAATTATTTGATTACTCGTGCTAAACTTGTGCAATTCTCACCACAGGCCTTAATCTGTCTGGTGGACAAGAAGACAGGAGAGAAAAGCAAAACACGACCACGCTTTGTGAAGCAGGACCAGGTTTGTATCGCCAGGCTCCGGGCAGCAGGAGTCATCTGCTTAGAGACCTTCAAAGACTTCCCTCAGATGGGGCGATTCACACTGAGAGACGAAGGTAAGGACACCGTGCAGGCTTGAAGTTAGCTGGATTTGTTTTCAGGCATCTTTGAATCGCCCTTTTGTCCCTCAATTCTCTTGATACTATTAGGCAAAACAATCGCCATTGGCAAAGTGCTGAAGCTGGTGCCAGAAAAGGACTAAATGCAACAATGGCAGCATGCATGGAGTTCTTCCACTCGTTCCCAGAGGAGAAATGCTGCTAGAGCCGACCCAAACAGCTACTCTCTCTTTACACACAACTATGCTGAAGAGACGAACAACGACAAAAAAGGAGGGAAGAATAAAATCATGTCAAATGAAGAAAACATGACTGAATCAGTTTTTATGATGAACCATATGAAATGAGAGACCAAGTCCAGTGTGTCAGCTTTCTCATATTGAGAGCTCAGCTATGCCACTAATGTAGCTACATGCCCCGCCCCTTTCTGTACTCCCAGGCCTGACCGTATGGTCTGCTGGCCGCGCCATTTGTTTTTTGAATGGAGATGGATGCAGTGTTGTTGAGTTTGGGGAAGGGAAAAAAACAACAAAAACAAATAAAGTCCAGAAGGATTTCATATCCTGCAAAAAGAGCAGAGTTAGTCTATAATTATCATTTGCTAAGTGCTTCTCCCATCTCAAGAGCAGGATTTAGAGTCCAGAGAGGACATTTTTATTTGATTTTAAGGATTGCTGTGCCAGAGTCTTTAGTTTGGTCTCTCTCCACATGAGATGGTTTAATTGGACTGAGCTCACATACTACTCTGATGAACCAAGGATAAACACACTCACACGGACAGACCCACACAGCTGTTACATAATCGAAATGGAAAATAAAAGATCAAGCTGTAACTGAAAAGTGTATTTGTCTGATTTGTACCACAGGTTTACAGCAGGGATGTATTGTGCATATAGATGTCAGGTTAAACAACTGCACTCGCACGCCACATTTCTTTTAGATATGTTCCTTATTTAATCAAATAACAAATGTCTAACAGTAAAAGACCCATGACCTTACAAATCTGTTTGATGCACTTTTAATTTAGGTTTTTAATATGTAAATGTTCTATGCAAAGTGTTTGAGGGTAGATTAAGGAAGTCTGAAGTGGCAGAGATGCAGGACAGGTGTGAGGGCAGGGAGGTGGATGGGTTCAAGGTGAGAAAAAGATTATATCAAGGTGGAGAAGAGTGAAGTAATGGTAGCAGCAACAGAAAGGGAAAGTTTATCAGGTGGTAGTGAGATCTGAGGTATATTACGAAGCCAGATTAATGTCTTAACGAGCTATGTTGAGCTTAACGTCAGAGTTTTGCAAGTGAGGAAAGTGACTTTAAAAAAAAAAACCTGGCTAAATCACCTGATTAACGATTTGCTCTGCACTAATCTCTTATTTGCCACAGTGCTGCATTTTACTGTTATATTTTATTCTTTTATTTATATTATAATTTTCCTTACCGTTTTGAATCACCATTTTATCGTTAGCGTCATCATCTGTTATGTCTCTGATTGGAGTGGGTGGCACCTCGTTTCAGCCGGAAGAAGAGTCATGTGACGAGTCACAGATCCGGAAGCAGAAAGACCGATGTGCAAAAAAGGGATTTCCGGTATTTGCTGGCCTGAGCTGTGAAATATTTGTTGAACATATTTCCCGTGAATGATATCAGTTCCATTTTAAGCCAGAGAGAAAAAGTTTTTTTTGGCAAAGCTACTTTTATATATCCTTTATTTTTGGATGTAAAATTCACACTGACATTAAAACGTTATTTTTCAAGATAGATAAGGCCAATAGGGCAGCAGATATTTTAGAAGCGTTTCACAGACTAGGATTTTCATTAGGATAGACAGGATTAGTCCATCCTGAGCTGTCTCCATAGGTGAGATGTTTGTTTTTTGTTTTGTTTTTTACGGGAACTTTATTGAACAAACAATGAGTATAAAACATATAAACAGATGAAATATACAAAAGAATAGAACATGAATACAAATAACCAGGGGTAAAAATAATAATAATTATATAAATACACCCCAAAATTCACATATATGTATTGTTTTGAGAGCCTTTTTGTTGGTGGAATCTGATATTGATTTTATGTACACATATACTTTACGTCATAGCATGACGCTCAACGCATGCGCCCTGGTGTTTTTTGGGGGATCCACGTGTGAAGAATGGCAGAGAAAGCTTTACTGGACCGATCGCAGGTAAAAGTTTGATTGATTTGTGATTTCAGATTTGTTTGAATTAGTCGTTTTTAGAATGTTTGGGTTACGCTGCTTGTTAATCAAGTTTGTTACCACGTGTCTCTAATGAGCCAGCTGGTTCCAACTAGCTTCTTCAACATGCTAACACGTTTGGCGTTAGCAAATGCTAATTTATAGCTCAGGTATTAAGCTGCCTCATTTGTATTGTGGTGTCTTAACTTAATGTGTCTGACAGGTAAAGAAGGCCGTCCAGGCCCTGCAGGCCTTCCTAAAAAACAAAGCTAGTGGTGAAGCCCCGTTTCTGGATGAGACTCAGCATATCAGCCTGCTCTTCACCCTGTGGAAGATACCCAAAGAACCGCAGACCATACGCATGTGAGCAGCCCAGGCGACTGAATTTTAGTTCCTCCGTCGCAGCAAATGTTTTCCAAATTTAAAGTAATTCGTTGATAATGGCATTCCCCCAGAGTCATTGTGTTTCTTTTGTTTTCTTTTTGTTATCCGCAGTCCCTTGCCCCGTGGCCAGCGGTCAGACACAGAAGAGATTTGCCTCTTCACCAGAGATGAGCCCAACATGACCTCAGAGCAGACCCAGAGGTTTTATAAGAAGCTTCTGCAGGAGAGAGGTGTCAAAGGCATATCAGAGGTACACTGTTCTAAACTGATGTTGGTCCAGGTTCAGCATTGCAAGCAACCAATCATATTGGTGTGAGGTCATAGTAGCATATGGAAAAGCCATCACACCACTCACCTAACCCAATAACCATAACTATAGTCCCGCAACCCTAATCCTAACCATGATCATGTTCCCACCCTCATTGAAATCTGGTAAAGAGGGAAACGGCTGCACAAAAATCACCACCATAGTGCCAGAGTCTGACAAAAAGCCACAGACTGAGCAGCAGGTATAGCATTGTCTCCTTTGTTGTGGGATTCGTGTTGCAAAATAATGATGTCACAGGACGCTCTGCCACGTTGCTATAACGACCCTATGCGCATAGGTGGTACTCGATTGTAATGGGAGTCAAGTCCACTTAAGCTGCTCAGAGTAGGTATAAAGGAAGAAGGGCTTAACTGCCACCTTTTTGGGAATTTTTCCTAAGTAGACATGGGCAAGGTTTTTTTTTTTTTTGCTATCCTGAGTGTACATTTTTCTGCTTTAAACCGTCTTGTCAGTGGTAAGAAACATTCAAGGATGTGTTTGTGGCAGATCATACCGTATAAGGTCCTGAAGACGGAGTACAAACCATACGAAGCCAAGCGCCGCCTGCTGGGAAACTTTGACCTGTTCATTTCTGATGACCGCATCCGCCGACTGCTGCCATCGCACCTCGGGAAACATTTCTACAAAAGTAAAAAGTGAGAGCGCTTTTCAGTTTGTCCTGTTTAGTGTGTGTGTGTGTGTGTGTGTGTGTGTGTGTGTGTGTGTGTGTGTGTTAGAAAAATAAGAACTATGGTTTGACTGTAAACTATACTATATATAAGTTTTTTGCTTCATGGGTTTATGCCAGGTCATGACATCACCCCCAAACGCAGCAGCAGACTGGCAAGCCGCGGCCTCACCCCCAAACACTGTGGCAGATTGCAGTATAACCCCCAAACGCCACGGCAGACCTTGGCAATTTGCGGCATCACTGTCAAACGCAGTGGCAAGTTACGGCATCACTCCCAAACGCCACGGCAGACCTTGGCAATTTGCGGCATCACTCCCAAACACTGTGGCAGATTGCAGCATCCCTCTCAAATGCAGTGGCGAGTCCCAGTCTCACCCCTGATCGCGACATCACTCCCAAACGCCGCGGCAGGTCGTAGCCAGTCGCACCATTGCACCCAAACACCGCAGCAAGTCGTGGTAAGCTGCAGCATCACTCCCAAACGCCGCGGCAGGTTGTAGCAAGTCGCGGCATCGCACCCAAACATTCTGGCAGACTGTGGCCAGTCGTGGCATCGTACCCAAACGCCACAGCTGGCCGTGGCAAGTCGTGGGCTCACCTCCTCCACTCTTTGCTGTGCTGTCCTGGCATGCAGTCGAGTCTTGGAGCAACAAACACCTATTGGGGAGGAAAAAAACAGTGGAAGGTGGGAGATAAACTTGCGTCTGTGCGAACACTGTAACATTAAACTCTAATTCCAAATCAGCCAACAGACAGAAACACCCTCCATATGTCTTTTCTCATTTCGAGATGATAGACCAGTGTAAAAGTGCCCCAATACAAACAGATTGACCAATCATGTTACTTGCCTCTCTTTTCGCGTCGGCTTCCTCAGAAACTCACTGCAGGTGATTCTCGGAGCCCTTGGCAATGCAGCTGCTCGTGCTTCTGTATGAGGATGAATGCAAGAAATTGGATTTGAAAATATAGCATTGAGCCACAGAAGCCACTAAGAAGCGCAGAGGGAGAACATGCCAAAGCAATACAAACTATCACATTAAAAAAAATTCAGCAGCAGAGGAGAAAAGAGCAAATCCGGTATCCAAAGAAGATGAGAGCTTAATGTCATTTGAAACATTATTGAAAGTAAAGCCCCTTATTCCCACAATTTTTCACCCCCACTTGTGTTCTCTGAACGTTTCTCTGTTTTGGATACTTTGCTGCAAATGACTTTAAGGTGTCGTGTAGCTGCGACGGATATATTCTTACCCTTTTGCTTTCTTTTCCAGAGAGCCGCTGTGCGTGAACCTGCAGAGCAAGCATCTGGCCAGAGACATCGAGAGAGTCATCCAGGGGACCAGCCTGAAGGTTACCAACAAGGGCTGCTGCTGGTGAGATTTATTCACGTGTCCCTGGTTTCAGCTTTTTGTGCAGAAGTTCCCTTTTTTAAAAAAAAAAAAAAAAAAAACTCTTCAGTAGCAGATAATCTTAACTGCACCTCAGTACAACCCTGTCGATTCTCTGTAATCGATACGGGTCAGACTGGTGCTATAGAAACTCAAAGTAAATCCAGATGGACCTCCTCTTTCTGTGGAGCCTGTCTCTACAACTTTGATACACAATGTTTAGCATCTTACTCGGTTAAAAAATAAGAAACAGTCACATTGGTGCTTCATATACTACTGCTGTGATCTTTGTGTTTGGTAACACTGTGTTTTCGTGCACTCTGCCTGTGTTGCAGTATGGCACGTGTTGCCCACTCGGGCATGACTGCGGACGAGGTGACGGAAAACATCGAGGCTGCCGTGCAAACAGTGGTCACCAAACTGCGCATGGTGAGAATTTTTTGTTTTACATTTGGTTGTTAGATTTTAGACTTATCACACCCCGACTGAGCTGATCTATGCCAGCTCTCAATAATATTCCTTATATTGAGATGGTAATTGTTATTCTCTCACTGATACGAAAAGTAGCTGTGTAGAAATGTGCAAATCACAGTAGTTTGAAGCCGCAGTAGTTTCAGAAGGCTTTGCATCATAGTGATGGCAACATAAATCCCCAGTAAGG
This sequence comes from Perissodus microlepis, assembly GCF_051167445.1. Classification (NCBI taxonomy): domain Eukaryota; kingdom Metazoa; phylum Chordata; class Actinopteri; order Cichliformes; family Cichlidae; genus Perissodus; species Perissodus microlepis. The sequence goes on along the minus strand of NC_140468.1, from coordinate 21,208,335 downwards.
CTCTGCCTCTTTAGCGTGGGAGGGAAGTCCCCACAACTGGTTCCAGCACCAGTCTACTGGTGACAAAAACAAAAATCCAGCGTCTCGGTGCAGAAATGAAGACGTTTGAGTCGTACGTGTCATAATAGCATGTAGATAACGGCTGATTTGTTTCATTGGCTTCAGCAGTTTTTATTTTTCCTGTGATTAAACGTGATGGATGATGCGTTCAGTGGGATCGGGCCTTTCGTGCAGTCAGTGGTTAATTGATTGTTTCGTGTATGGAAGAAAACGCTCCTCTCGGTATCAAACAGCACAGTTTCTGTGCACTAAAATGGGCACTGATCAGTGTTAGGGTTGGGCAATGTGAGGAAAATCTAATATTGCGATTATTTTGTGGCTATATTGCAATATGCGATAAAATATCACAATATGTCCTGAGCCCCAGTGTCCCCAGCACCAGGGAGAAAGGGAGTGAGCTGCAGTTTAAGCCTAAGTGAAGTCAGCGTGTGTGGATCCACAGAAACATCCGAATTTCAGCTAAAAGCTCACATAAACCATTTCAACAACCATCGAACAGCAAAAACGGCAAACTATTAAAAACGCAGTTACGCAATTTCGTGAAATGTGCCTAAACACAAACAAGGAAGCTACAAACTCACTTGACTTTACGTAACCAAGCAAACGGCACGTGTAGAGATCTCACAGATTCAGACCAAAATAACTTTGTTTGATAAAAAATAACATGGAATTAAACTTACCGTGCTGTTTTTCTTTCTCTCGCCGATCGCAGTTGTAGCTCGTGTCACAGCTGGTTTATTTAAAGTTTTCTTTGGTGTGTGGGGAGACGTTCACACGCGGAGTTTAAAACATTTTTCATTCTGCAGTGGATCACTTTTCAGCTGGTGGAATAACTTTGTGGTTCTTCTACCTTTTCCGGCAATAGTTTAACGGCATGATTTGCAAATTACCGCATTTTGTTCAACATCCTCCTTGTGAAATCCAAGTCTGAATGGCCTGCCGTCGCCATATTTCTCCTATCTGATGGTGTATAAACGCGCATGCTCAGTGCAGTGTGCCGGGTAGAAAACTTTTCGGTTGGGAGGGGGGATTAATGATGCATTCGCAGCTTGTGGGAGGAAAAAAAACTCAGTGAATTATGTGCAGACAGCTTAATATTTCCATGGCAACCTATACTCGATGGTTACGATAAAGCTATTTTAACCATCGTACGTGGACAAACTTACGATACATCGAGTATATTCGATATATCGTCCAACACTATTTAGAGTTTGCAATTTCAGTTTGGAATTCAAAAAGTTGCACAGCGTTCTTTTATGTATCGATGCAAGTTTTTCTTGCCGTGTCTGATTTGATCGCTGTTTTACAGAAAGGACCAGTGATTAAACTCATCCACATTAAGAGTCAAACGTCGGTGGCTCTGCCTATCTACACCTCAGACTTGGGCCATCTCTCTGTCCTGGAGTCCAAACAAGCTCAGACGCCTAAAGACAAGGTGAGTACAAGTTAGCACTCAAAATGTATTATTTTTTTTTTGTATAAGCTGCATTTGTTGAAACATTCGGAAAAGTAACAAGTTTGTGTGCATTTCAGGAATCTGCATCCACAAAGCAGACAAAGAAAAATAAGACGGAGGACAAAGAGCAAGCAGATGCTACTGCAGAGGGCAAGAGGAAGGTGAAGAAGGTGAAGAAAAATAAAGCAGCAGCTGAAGAGGAGGAAGAAATCCCACAGCTGGTTCCCATAGAAACCCCTGTCAAAAAGCCTAAACTGGAGGTCAGTATTTTTCACAGCTGTTCGAGTTGAAGGGAACCTCTGCAGATGATTCAGGTTTTGTTTTTCTTTAGCATCGTTAACGTTTCCTCCGTTTTTTGTAGAAGCCGTCCAAGAAGAAGAAGCTGGAGAAAGCCCCCAAACCCGCAGCGCTGAAGAAAGGAACAAAAGCTCAGAGCAAACTGATCAAGAAGACCGACTCCAAAGTAAAAAGAAAAGTACCTAAAGTGAAATGATCGTTAACGTGGACATTAAATAAAAAGATTTTTCTCTGTACTTGTTCTGTTCTTCTTTTTCCCTCTAGTTTTGTTGTATTCTGTGAATGTAATGTTACTGTTTGATGACAGTAGAGACAAAACTACTCATAATGTGTTTGATTCAAGCCCATCTTGTGGTGAGTCATTATACAGTGTCAGTGCCTTGGACGCGACCTAATCAAGCAGCTAACGTGTGAAAGATTCTCTCACAATTTCCAGTTTTCATATACAGTGTTGGGGTTATGTGCTGTTGTAATAAAGCCTGAACGCTGAAATATTTTGTCATTAAATGTGTTTGAAACTGGAGGAGTTGCAGCGGAGGCTGGAGCCTATCCCAGCTACAATAGGGCGGAGGCGGGGTACATCCTGGACCAGCCACCTGCCTGATGCAGGGCTAAAGTGTGGTGCATTAGTTTTCATGTGTACTGTTGTCAATACACCTGATTGTTTTTAAGCAATTTATTGCAAAAAAATGTGCAATTCTTTTACGTTTTGTGGGTGAAAAAATTACACAAACTCATGCATCAAATACAATACACACGGTATTACAGGGTTAAGGGCTGTAGTTGGGTTAATATGTTTACTTGTTGCCACTGACAAATGGAAATGCATTCAAATTATATTTATATGATTAATATGGGATCATAAAATTCAGCTTTAATTGGAGATGTTAAAACTTTGGTGTTGAAGATTTACAGCCATTTTCTACTAAGATTCAAGTGTTCAATTACAGACACTTCACTAGTAACAGTGAGTAGTTTGTCAGTTAGGCTGGTGGGAGACATTGATGAGTGTATAATTTTGACAACGATCCAAAATGTGCTGAAAAAGGCACTCGGTGAGTTTTTGAAAATTGTGGGGGGAATTTTGTGCAGCAGGTGAGCCAATCATCTATTGGTGCATTTTATTTGTTGAACGTGACTCTAATGGCAGTAACATCACAAACGAGAAACCCCGCTGCTCGGTGATGTCAGCAGATTCAATGCCCTCAAAGGATTCATGACAAGCTAAAAATGAAGATTTTATGTACGGTGATGCTAATTTGCCCAATTACAATGACTTCCTGAAAGTAGAGGAGTGTGCACACAAAAATGGATTTAATTCCTCCACTATGAAAACAATATTGTTGCTCAACCTATCAAACCCGAGTCTCCATTTAAAAGCTATAATAATAAGGCAATGTGAATAAAAAAATTTAACTGTTTGCCAACCTCATATTCAGAATGTTTTTGCTATCATGTGCAGGCACAGCCTTGCTTATTGTAAATGAATCACGGTTCTTTAATATGACATTCATTAGTTCTGAAAGGTGGATTTTTTTTTTCAATTTCTCTAATATTTGGAAACTTGCAAAGATGCATAAAGTAATCGAGCAGTGGATGAAGCCTGATGTGTAATCCTGTGAACATTTTAGAGTAAATAACGAGATACTGTTTTTTAGGCCTGCAAAGATGAGTATTTACAGCTACTCCTGTTATTTATAGCTGCACTTGTTGGTCAAATGGCAGCAAAATAATTGTGAATAGGCAACTACACTGCTAAACTGCACTCTGTTTGGGAACCTCTGGGACATGATTTATCAGTGCATCTATGCCACAAATTACACAGACTGTCCAAGGAGCTCACTCAGGTCTCAGAGGAGACCGGAACACCATCCACCTTACATCAAGGAGGATTAGCTCGTACATCAGTAAGGTATAGTCATGTGGCTTACATGGTTGAGGATTTATACAGAATATCTATCTATCTATCTATGAACAGTTGTTTGCTCTAACATGTATTAGCCTTGTTTGCTTGTGCTGGATATGGCTCTGTGCTTGGAAAGCCATCCAGCTGTATCAGATGACATCCCCATTGTTAATGGGAATAATACCTATAATACCTAGCCTGTGCAGCTGCTGTCAGCAAATAATAGTGCGTTGTGTGTGTGTGTGTGTGAGAGAGAGAGAGTGGAGAGGGTGGAGTATATCCAATATATGAAACTCTGCATTTCTTTGCAACATAATAATGTCAGAAACTGCAAGCATGCATAACATTCTACACACCATCTGATTCTTGTGACAATAAGCAGTTTTGGGTTGTTTTTTTCCTGCTTTCGAATAGACAGCCTTTGTTTTGGAAGTGTACTGTAAAAAGATCGTCCTGACAGCAAGCTAATGAGAGGTGATGACATTGTTGTCATCAGGTGGGCTGCGACTGTCTGTCCTCACTCAGCTGTGTGGGTGTGGTGGCCCATCTGGAATTACAGCGTGTTCACGGGTTACTGAGCAGCAGATTAAGAGATGCATCAGGCAGTCACACACTTGGTCATCGTGCAGATGATATAACTCTTTCATGTGACTTTTGGGAGGTGCTGCATTCTTGACAGAAGTCTGCATGGACTGGGAGAATGAACAGAATGGCTCGGGACTGATTTAAAGAAGACAATTGGTGTCCTGTTGAGGTCCACTTGCTATCATCTCCCTTCTCTGTACATCAAAGGTACAAGGCTTTGTTTCAACTATGGAAACTTCTTTTTCGGGTGACTTTGGGAGCCAGCGGTTGTACCCAGACACACAGCCAGCAGCTGCCGAAGGCCCGGGCCGTGCTTACCTCCACAAACCTATCATTGTGATTGTGATGGGATCTCTGATGTCTGTAGCAGGCGCAGTACTTTTACTGCTCCAGTACTCAGGGGTGACTGAAGCGTCCCGCTCTGTAGCCTCGGCCTGCCTGTCTTTAGGGCTGATGTTTGTGGCGATGGGGCTGGTGTGGGTCCCCATTCTGAAAGAGAAGGAAAGGCGGAAACGGATCAGCCAGGGGGCTTGAGCAGAAGATGGAAAAGACTTGATGATGTCAAAGATAAAATGCTATTAAATGCTCTATATAGTGCTCTGACACATCCAGTACAGTCAAGCTGGTGTGGCTCTTGCTGATAATGGCCTGAGTACACTGTACTTTGACCGTGTCACAGCAGGTTGTTTTATGTTTCTCTCAGCGAGGATCAGACTTGATTGTCTTTGCTTTTACACCGGCTGCTAAAGTTTGTTGCTTTGGATTTTCTTCCACGTCTGGATAAAGTCTTTGGATAAGTTATCATGTCAACACCTGTACAGGTGGAGCCCATCATGGAGAAGAGGTACGGAGGAGTTGGCCGCTGCAAGTGTTCATTTTGGTTCGCAGTGGCCCACGACATACTCGGTGTCTTGATTATAATGATTGGGGTGTTTGGAGGACTGGTTATCCACGATCTGTTTGTCTACGGCGGGGCCATTATCCTCTTCCTCAGCCTGATCTGGTGGGTGTTCTGGTACACGGGGAACATCGACGTGTCGCCGGAGGAGCTGGAGGACGACGTGGGCATGACGAAGCAGAAGAACCGTGGACTGAGCCGGGCGGTGAGGCGCTTGTCTGATCGCCTCGCCAGCGGGATCAGGAACTCCTTCAGAAAGAGCGGCAGGCTGGTTAGACAGGGCCCCCCGGGCGACAACGGAGTTGTAAACGCCGGTGCAGATGTGTCGCTCTCTACAATCTATGACGGCACCCTGGCTTCTACTTCAAACGAATTTGTGAGAGAGACACTGTCAGTGTGAGCTGCTCCACGGCAGAACACAGAGACACTGGACTGCGATCATTATATTTGCCTTTTGTTGAAAAGGATTTTGTGTTTGCTCTACCAACATGCACAACTAATGATTAGGTAACAATGAAGTGCTGCCCTGACATGATTGTACCTTGCTGATAAGATGCAAACTTTGCACACTATAACAGTGTTTTTACATGACACTGATTAAGAGACAACAGCCTCCTCACTTATCACTATTTCTGATATTATTCGCGTCACAGATTTTGACTGTAAATAGAAAATGAAAAGGTATATTGATAAATGTGTTACGGACAGCCTTTTATTGTAAAAGAACGGCAGTAGAAGTGTGCTAAACACGATCAGAGGAATGATATATGGTTTTTATGGTTTTTGTAACAAGTTAAACTTATAACATTTACTCAAATTAATATTTTATGTTGAAAAAGCTTCAATATCGTTACGCAAAATAAACACATTGTAGTTTTGATAACACAGGAAAGTTCCATGCTTGTTTATGCGTCATGAAAGTGATAAGTCAAGCTAAGTTTAGATCATTCAGCTATTTGCTACCAGCTGTCTGGTTTCAGGTCCCCCTGTGTGCTTATATGTGTTGCAACAATCAATGGCCCTATATGGTAAAGAAAATCTATCACAGATTGGCTTCAAACTAAGAACTTTGACCTTTTATAGAGGCACAGACAATAAATCAATAAACCATGTGACGGGATGACCCCAAGAAAGCGATTCAGCCCAGAGTGTGATTCAACTGAAGCCTTGCAGTTATGAAGGTACACAAATTCTTTAACATTGTGCAGGTCTGACCTTCTGTCAAAGAAGGTTTTGTTACAAATATAAGACGACTTATTATGACTTTCCACATTTTTTTTCGTACGTTACAGTTACAGTAGTACAGACGTGGACAAAATTGTTGGTACCCTTCGGTCAATGAAAGAAAAACTCACAATGGTCACAGAAATAACTTTAATCTGACAAAAGTAATAATAAATAAAAATTCTATAAATCTTAACCAGTGAAAGTCAGACATTGCTTTTCAACCATGCTTCAACTGAATTATTTAAAAAAATAAATGCATGAAACAGGCCTGGACAAAAATGATGTTACCCACAACTTTTATATATTTTGTTGCACAACCTTTTGAGGCAATCACTGCAACCAAACGAATCCTGTAACTGTCAGTGAGACTTCTGCACCTCTCAGCAGGTATTTTGGCCCACTCCTCATGAGCAAACTGCTCCAGTTGTTTAGGTTTGAAGGGCACCTTTTCCAGACTGCATGTTTCAGCTCCTTCCAAAGATGCTCAATAGGATTGAGGTCAGGGATCATAGAAGGCCACTTTAAAATAGTCCAATGTTTTCCTCTTAGCCATTCTTGGGTGTTTTTAGCTGCGTGTTTTGGGTCATTGTCCTGTTGTAAGACCCATGACCTGCGACTGAGACCAAGCTTTCTGACACTGGCCAGCAAATTTCTCTCTAGAATCCCTTGATAATCTTGAGATTTCATTGTACCCCGCACAGATTCAAGACACCCTGTGCCAGATGCTGCAAAGCAGCCCCAGAACATAACCGAGCCTCCCCCATGTTTCACATTTGGGACAGTGTTCTTTTCTTGATATGCTTCATTTTTCCGTCGGTGAATATAGAGCTGATGTGCCTTTGCAAAAAGTTAAATTTTTGTCTCATCTATCCACAGGACATTCTCCCAGAAGCTCTGTGGCTTGTCAACTGTAGTTTGGCATATTCCAGTCTGGCTTTTTTATGATTTGTTTTCAACAATGGTGTCCTCCTCGGTCGTCTCCCATGTAGCCTACTTTGGCACAAACAACAACAGATAGTGCGAACTAACACTTATGTTCCTTGAGCATGAAGTTCAGCTTTGATCGCTTTAGAAGTCTTTCTGGGCTCTTTCGTTACCATTCGGATTATCCGTCTCTTTGATCTGTCATCAATTCTCCTCCTGCGGCCACATCCAGGGTGGTTGGCTACAGTCCCATGGATCTTAAATTTCTGAATGACATGTGCAACTGTAGTCACAGGAGCATCTAGCTGCTTGGAGATAGCCTTATAGCCTTTACCTTTAACATGCTTGTCTATGATTTTCTTTCTAATCACCTGAGACAACTCTTTCCTTTACTTCCTCTGGTCCATGTTGAGTATGGTACACACCATGTCACCAAACAACACAGTGACTATCTGGAGTCCTATATATAGGCCCACTGACTGATTACAAGATTGTAGACACCTGTGATGCTGATTGCTGGACACACCTTGGATTAACATGTCCCTTTGGTCACATTATTTTCATTCTTTTCTAGGGGTACCATCATTTTTGTCCAGGCCTGTTTCATGCATTTATTTTTTAAATAATTCCGTTGAAGCATGGTTGAAAAGCAATGTCTGACTTTCACTGGTTAAGATTTATAGAATTTTTATTTATTATTACTTTTGTCAGATTAAAGTTATTTCTGTGACCATTGTGAGTTTTTCTTTCTTTGACTGAAGGGTACCAACAATTTTGTAAACGTCTGTAGATGCTTACATTAAACATACCCAAAGTTTGAAAAAGGTTGCTGAGCATACGGACAACTTATCACTATGAGCAAAAGAAAAGGTGCTCTGAATGCTCCATATCAGGCGTTTTTCTTTCTACTACTGGCTAATAACATCTTTAATATGGTCATTTGAGTAATGGCTGTGAGGACAAACCTGCTGTTTAGAACTTTTTTTTATTTGGACGAGCCAATCAGAAGAAAGAAGACTTAAAGGGAGGGAGCTAAAACAGCTTCTTTCAGAGGATGGTGTGAAGAGCTGCACTAAGGCTCAGTATAAGACAAAGAAGATGTTTTTTTCTTTTAACTGTGAAAAAAAAATACTGAGTTGGACATGAACATAGGTTTCCAGTAACTTTTTACATTGCCAATATCTTATTTTGTAAGCGATTCTACTTGAGTTTTGTTAGCTCGAAGATCTACTGCAGACATGACTGAAGATTTACCTCTTCTTGGATAAAAAACAAAACCCAGAGTAAATGAGTGGGCTGGAGAGCGATTAAATGCCACCAACACCTCCTCCTTTATCCAAAAAACCTACAGCGATCACCTCCCAGTGTTTTGACTCCCAGTTATCTTTTGGTCCAGGACCAGCTGTGAGCTCATAAACTCTGTTCAAAGTATGAATTTCAGGGTGTTAAACTCTGAACCACCAGTGTTAAATCAAATAATAATAATAATACTGATATCATGTTAATCATACACAAGTAGTAATACCATAAATTAGTATGTTGGTGCTCGTTTTGCCATGTTATTGTCCCAGACTCTCTGTCCACCTGCCTGAACACATACCCTGATTTGCTATAAAACATATAATAGGCACAGTCAAAGATAAATGCAGTTATGGAGTCTTCTGAGTCATAGAACCATGAAAGTCTATCATTGTGAACCTTTGTTGTTGTGCAGGCTGAATGTCAAACATGCAAGAGTAGTTTTTTTTTTATGACAGCTGAAGTTGATCATTACATCAGGTCCTTCAGACTTTTTAGCCGTGCATACATAAAATCTGTAAATTCTTTCACATGACTCGTGTTCACAAGACTGCATACAGCATTCGCTCCACCTGACACTGCATGGCCTGCAATAAGTGGCTATGTGGAATTTTCATCTCTCCCCAGTGCTGTCCTCGGGTAAGTCTCATATTCATCAGTTTTGCTTGATACTTTTTAAATGCCAGTTTACATAGTTTAAATGTTTATTCATTCTACAAACACCTGGGTATTTACAGTATGTGCTTAATTGATGTCAGCTGATACAAATGCAGCAGTTTAAACTAGAAACCAGTTTACTGTTAACCTTGCAATGTAGAGCACCACAGGATGTGGTGATCGAATGTACTTTATTAAAGTGCATTATTAATGTACTCTTACTTTATTCAAGTATTTCTATGTTTTCGTGTTTTCTCCTACTGCTGTTAGTACTTTTGCTTATACCCCACTGCATTATGGGTATAGATATTGTTCTTTGGACTCCATACCACTTATTTTAAAGCTTTAGTTGGTTATTCTTGTCGTAACAGATCTATTTTACAGTCATGTGAAAAAGAAAGTTTTATGTGCGCCCAATGATTCGATAACTTGTAGAACCAGTTTTATCAGCGATAACATGAAGTAACTGTTTTCTGTATTGCTTTATCAGGCTGTCACACTGGAGGAGTTTTCATTAATGCACAGCACTCTTAAGGTGGCACCACAGCATTTCAGGGGTGCTGAGGTCTGGACTGGAATAACTGGGTCATTGGAGCACATTCATTATTTAGTTTTTCAGCCCTTCTGTTGTAGATTTGCTGCTGTGTTTGAGATCATTGCTTTCTTGCATGAACTGATTTTGGCTGAGCTTTAACTTGAAAACTACCCTCTGAAAACTTTTCTTTTTTCATGTGACCTTATGATCCTGCGGTGGACTAGTTTCTGCAGGCACCTTGTTGGCCAACAGCACCTGAAGCAGCCATTGTTAACACGGACCCCACCCAAACCTGAACTTGCTTCTGCTGCATGTTAACATCCTGTTAAAAGGGAGTTTTTCCTTCCCACTGTCGCCAGGTGCTTGCTCATAGGGGATACATATGACTGTTGGGATTTTCTCTGTATTATTATGGGGTCTTTACCCTACAATATAAAGCCCCATTGTTGTGATTTGGGGCTATATAATTAAAACTGAATTGAATTAGGGACATCTCTAGGGGAAAACCAGCTTGTGCACCCTTGTGGCAGGGCTGGTGTAAAACGTTTTCTACACTTTTGATTTCAGATAAAATATTTAATGCTTTTTACTTCTGTTTCAAACGCTAGAGTTATATTACAAAAGACTACAACTCCCACTTCCGCTTAGCCGTCATATGACGACTGTGTGTTTTGTCATGTGACCCTGGCGCTGCTATGTCAGTCCTCCGTTTCCCTTTTTCGCAGTGTCGCAGGCAGCAAACCGAAAACAGTCAGTTTCTGTCCGAAACGGCCCAACACACCTTAGACCCATCCTGTAGCTGGTTAGAAAACACACTCCGGTTCGTGCTTGTCGCACTTTACCCGTGTATTTGGCTGTGTGCAACTCCTACATGTCAGAGTGGTAGACTCACAGCTCTGCAGCTTACCGGCAGGCCTCGCTGTTCACCGACTAAGCATCAGTCCTCACGCCGCCCTTGGGTGGGTCCGGCTCGGCCAAAGAGACAGCATGGTCCCGGTGCATCGCTAGCCTCTTGTGATCAAAGGCGACAGCAAGGGATGAATGGTATCAGTGGGGAAGTGTTTAGCTTGGATGCTACTGGAGTCTGTTTATAAGGATGAACGGTAAGATTTGCTGTTTCACTGCTTTCTGTTTCTTACCCATAAAATCACAACATGTCAAATCACGCCTGCAGGAGATTGCTCAGAAACTTAGTGAGACTTTCTAAGTTTCATTTGGGGGCCTTTTAGCTGGTTTCCATAATGTCTGATAATGTTCGACACATGGCTTTCCTCCCCTTTTTGCTAGCTTTGTTGAAACGATAGATCGAGGTCAAGAATGCTCCAGGAAAACGAAGCAGTTCCGCACAATTTAAGTGGGATTTCTCAGGAATGAAAGTGTTAAAACTGTCTTATTTTTGCAAATGTTTCCAGTGTGTAAACAACTGGAAATCCCATAATGCTTAGGCCAACTGTAACTGAAAGCTGGAAAACACCTAATAGTTTTTATATGAGGGAAGTATGCTTGAAGTCTCTGGAAAGCCTTGAAGCTTACGGTAAGAGGTGTGTGTTTAACAAGCTCCTGGCCTAAATTCACAGGTAAACAAGCTGGTGGATGAAAGTAACTTAAGTCCCTTTGCAAACTCACAGGTGCTCCAGAGGAAACACATGACCGGGGAGCTGCTCCAGTGGGTTGGCAGCTCTTCGATGACTTAAAACCTTTGAGACAAGGAGCATCATCATTGCCATTGTGAATATGCTGTCTGGGCTGCAGGGTTAATGATTACTAATGTTGATTCGTCTGCTATTTTTTTTCTGGATAATTCACTCAGCCCATAAAATGTTAATATAAAACATTGTTCCACAGTGCTTCTAGAGGTTAAAGAATCCTCACAGTACCTTGTAATATTAATAGGCGCTTCCTGTCGCAGTTGGAGCTCAGCAGTCCTTAAACGCAGAACTTCGCAGTCAGTTTTGATTATTTATGTTGATTCCGAGCAGCCATTACTTGCCACACAACTTCATTTCCTTCTTCATTGTCATGAATAATGAACGGAGTAACGATAAATGATGGGAAATTTAATCTGTGGCAACGTCATTTTCCTCATTCCTCTTGTTTTTGTTTGTGTTACCCTCCGCAGGCACCCAGCAGACTGATACAAAGAGGCAGAACCTCCTGGAGAGGCTGCTGGATGCTGTGAAGCAGGTGAGCTACCGGTTATCTGGACGTTGTTTATGCTGGAGACGACAAATTATCATCAGTGCTGCAGTCCACATAGACTGAGCGAGGTTTAATAATTTTAAGCCTCTGCTTTTATGGTCAGGAAATCAGCTCACATTAAATGTGTGACTAGTTGTGAGTGATCTTTTCTTTGGAACAGGCTTTTTTTAAATTCCCGGTCAACATTTTTGTGGTGACTGAATTTGTTACAGTTCCTTCTATCTCCCTTTCTATAAACACAATGGAGGAAGTAAAACCGAGTTCTGTTGACGGCCTCTGTAACCCAATATTCTGTAGAACAAAGTTAAAAACAAGGGTAGAGTCCTACCTAAAAGAACACAATGACCATGAATACAAACCCCATTCCAAAAAAGCTGCGGTTGTTTGTAAAATATGAATAAAGACAGAGTGAAACCTAGGATGTTTAATTGAAAGTAGTTGAAAAATATGAAAAATATATACCGTAATTCCCGGACTACAGAGCGCACCTGATTAAAAGCTGCATGCTCTAATTTTAGAAAGAAAATCAATTTTGTACTTGTAAAGGCCGCACCGGATTTTAAGCCGTATGTGTTTCACTCGTAATATGAGATATTTACACAGAAATATTACACGTGAGGCTTTTTAACGTTTAATTTAATCCGTAAGGTAACATAAACGTTATAGTAACATACAAAAATACATACTGCAAATGCTTTTTTTCCTCGAACAGCGCCTGTAACACGGCTACCTTTAAGTATACGTACGTATCAGTGACACACAAATTACGTTGCTTATGGTTTTTTTACGGAACAGTGCACAAACAACCAGTAAAAATATATACCGTATATTAGGGGTGCAACGATACTCGTATCGATATTGAACCGTTTGATACAGTGCTTTCGGTTCGGTACGCATATGTATCGGACAATACAAATTTTTTATTTATTTTATCAACTTTTCTTCTGACAATGCTGTCTGTGTTGAGCGCTCAGTGGATCTGTGTTCGACTACTCCGCCTAGGCTGCACTGTCGAGTGCAGATCCACTGAGCGCAGCGCAAGCTAGCAAGACAGAAGCTAAGCTCGTTGCAACATGGCAAATTGAACCTCCCCCACCCTAATTCAGATCTGGCCTTTGGAAGTATTTTGGTTTTCATGTGACGTATGACCCTGAAGGTAAGCGCGTCATGGACAAAAGTAAAACAGTATGTCAGATGTGCCACGCAATGCTCAATTTGTGGAAACTACTGCGTTAGCGCAGTTTGCTTGTTAACGTGTTGACGCCGTCCAGCCCCACGCACGGGGCGATCCGCGGTAACTTGTTAACGGAGATTTGCCGCGTTATGGCGTAAACGTCATTTTAACGAGATTAACACTGACAGCACTAGTTGGAACACAACGGATATGACTGCACATTTACGCTGACAGCATCCTAGTGCAAAGACAAGTGGAAGCAGACAAAAACAACAAGCACGCATGCTACAAACTTTACCCGAGTCATTTAGACAGCCGTTAGCACATGATTCTCATTATGGGGACCTGATATGTTTAATATGCTGCTGAGAGTATACCCCAGAAGAAGCGTATAGTATAGCTTTTATTTTGGAAAGAGCCATTTCTCTGTAATAAACTCTCTTTTCCAAAGATGAGTGATTTCTCCATCAGAGAAAAATTATCGAACCGTGACACCAAAGTATCGAACCGAACCGAACCGTTAATTTTGTGTATCGTTGCACCGCTACCGTATATATACTACTTATCACTTTTATTGGTCTACTGTTACCAGGCAAAATGTTTTTGGCCGCATGAAAAAAAAAAAAAAAAGCATTAGCCGCACGTCAGTATAAGCCGCAGTGTTCACAGTGTGGGGAAAAAAGTAGCGGCTTATGACCCAAAAACTACGGTACACGTTAGGGCTGTGCGATATGACCAAAGTCTCATATCCCGATATAAGAATCCTATCGTCCCGATAACGATATAAATCACAAAAATGTAACATTTTCTGTAAATTCTGTGAATCTCGTGCAGCTCGTCTTGCGGGAAGTATTTTCAGCTGCGCGTCATGTAGCTGGAGTCGAGTGTTTTAACCAATGCATGAAACTATACATTTTTAGACATAAATTGTAACGGCTGCCATTTTCTTTGTGAGTATTTATTACACGGCGTGCTGCGGGGAAAAGCCTGTTCTAACGTTTGAGTCTAAGGTTTATTTTTTAGCACCTGGCGGCTCTTTTTTTACTTCTCACCCGTAAATAATCTGCTCTTTCACGTGATTCAGTTTATTTTGAAAAGTCTCAACAGGATCTTGATCTTTATTGTGAAAGGTTTATGTGGAACATAAACAAGAGGACACGCGATGCTGTTACCGTCGTTGTTGCTAACGACAACGCATAAAAACAGGCACTTGTCCGTCTGTAGTGTGGTTATAGTAAATATAAGAGAAAGAGAGAACTTTAAGAAATTAATATAGCCACTACAGTGACCATCAAAACGATGAAAAAATATTGCCGTAAACAGTTTATTTTGCGACACCAGGAAACAAACGATAGCGTAAAATGAAACGATAGACGTTTTTATATCGTCATCCGATATATATCGTTATATCGAACAGCCCTAGTACACGTTTTGTATTAAATGCCAGGAATCAGTTTCAAAAAGCTGGCACAGGACCAATAAAAGACTGAAAAACTCTCACAAATGTGCATTAACTCATTAACGTTCGACTGCAAGTGGCTCTGTTTTTGTTCTGTTTTTACTCTAGTGTGACTAAAATGATCGGTGTCTTTCATAAGTGAAGATGTAGGAGGCTTCTCCACCCTGTTCATAGTTACTCCTTATTTTGTTTGGTGCCACATATGGTGCCGTCCGGGCGAGGTCTTTGCCAGAGAAGGCCGTACCTGTTTGACTGACAGTGCCAGATCACGTCCTCCCTGTCTCATAACAGCAGGGCTGCACAGTGTGGTTGCATTTAAAACGTGTCCTGAACCGTTTAGCAGCTGAAGTCCCACATTAAGCAAATATATGGAAATGAAATATACTGTTTCACTGTCTACACAGCAGCTGCTGGTCTCAATTTCGAAATGGGTGCGGAGTGTTTTTCGATTTTTATCTATACCTTACAGAGTGTTTCAACTCATTTTGACACGGGATACTTTTTAACGTCAGAGGAGAAAAAAACCTTAACTCTTATCCTACTGGATCGGGTTTGGCGTGATGCTTTGAGGGAAGATGAAACTGCATGTACGGTATCGGAGCTGGGCTGGACTCTGACACTGTGTCAAATGTAAATATCAAAACTGAGACCAGTGCTGCCAGTCAGACAAGCTTCCTTCTCAGGTTTGCAGCACCAGCCAAGCCCCTACGGTTAATTCTTGAAGGTCAGATCAGAAACACGGTTTGACCTTTAAATCATTTTCTGTAATTCCTTTATTTTGTCTGGAATCTTGTAACCACAGGCCAGGAGATGTAGCACAGATACCCTCCGTAGTGTCCGTAGAGGACTAAAGGAGGACGCGATCTGCAATTTAAGGCTTTGAAAGGTGCTGTTAGACTTTTTTAACTTAGCAGACATACATGAAGAAAAAAAAAAAGCAATTTCCTCATATCTTCCCAGTGCCAAATCCGCTTTGGAGGAAGAAAGGAGATCGCCACAGACTCAGACAGCAGGTAAGAGGAGCTGCCTGTTACCCAGAAATTCTTTTGCTTTATCACTGTGGTTATTTATCATTCTAAAAGGTGCTTTGTTTTACGTGTGGAGCTCCAGGTCATAGATGATGTAGTGCTTTAGGCTCCAGAATGTGCTCGCGCTACCTCCAGCTTTTTCAGTACAGCGATCTGGCTGTACGCCCAGCTTTGAGGGTTACTTTCTAAACAGCAAAATCATTTTTTTAGATGGAAAATAATTGTTGTTTTTTGTTGTTGTTGTTTTCGGTCTGAGAGCTTTAGCAGACTTTCCATCATATCCGAGCAGTGAGAATGTTCTCCTTTGTGATGTTAATGGTGGCTTTGTAAGAAAAATGATGTACCAACATTTGTTTCATTAGAGCTTCACGCTGAGAGAGAATACTATTGATTCATGTTCTGTGCTGCTCAGATCTCATTTTCAGCTCTGAGTACTGGTTTTTAAGATTCAATATTATGTCCGCCTTGTAGATGAAGAGCATTTATAAAAGACTGGTTAGTGGCACTAATGCACCTGTTTCATCACGAAAGCTGCTTTTAAAACTGCGTGCAAGTAGTAGGATGAATGACCTGTCTCCTCGTTAGGTCAGAGGATGCTGTAGCCACGACTTCCAAAAGGAATTCGTTTTTACTGTATGGTCCACAGTATAGTTTTCCACCTCTCCTCAGTTCATCTTAAAGTTGGCGACCAGTACCGTGATGCATGGTATACCCAGCAGAAAAGGACCCCCCCTCCCCGCCATCACATCATAATAGGAGAGCTGGAAAAAGTGTGTGGCGGTGACCAGCTGGTTGCAGCACAGACGGCCCTTTAAGTGTAAAACTGTGATGTTACTGTGCCCCTGCTCGAATGTGCCTTCTAACTGTAAAAAGTGAGACCCTGCCGCTGCCAGCCAGGCAGATGGCCTCCACAATCCAGCGAGAGGGCCTCTGCTTACAGAGAACTTTGCCTCTGGCAGAACTAACAAAACAGAAAAACACACAGTCGGAGTGCATTCAGTATAGGTGCGTAGCGCAAACATGGGACACAAGGGAATGTCGCTTTCTCTCATTCTCGGACACTAAAGCTCAGAAAGCTCAGGAGCTAAAAGGGCAGAGAGTTGAAGCTGCAGGGATAACCTCAGGTAAAGCTGCCACATTAAGGTTTTGGAGAGCTCAGTAGAAAAGGGATACACAAACAGAGCCTGGAGGTCATCCAGAGAAGGCGTGTGAGAGCTACTGCAGTCTTGTATGAGAGAAATCTTATATCTATAGTAGATTTATGAGATTCAAATGTGAGGCCAAGTCCCATAAAGTGAAGCTGGGTTTAACCTCAGGCCTTTCAGACTATCTGCATTAGGAGAATCATTCGATATGTGATGCACTCAGTTAATTGAACATTAACATTAACATGGATTAGTTGTAGTTTCATCTGAATGTACAGCCAAAGCAACATTTCCAGTGCAGCATAAAAAGCACAGCAGGGTGAACTGGGCTGTTCTGACTATTAGGCGACACCCCCACCCGCTTATCTTCATGTTATCCTAACCTGTCTTTGTCTCTGCAGGGTGATCTGTCTGTGCGCACAGTTTGAAGCGGTGCTGCAGCACGGTCTGAGGAAGAGCAGAGGTCTGGCCCTCACAGCTGCCGCTCTCAAACAGGCCGCAGGCTTCAGCAGCAAGACTGAAACAGGTACGCCAGGTTCCCGTACGGCTGTGAAATTGTGGGTTTAGAGTTGAAAAGTGGAGCAGAAACTTCACTTTAGCCCTCTGTGACCTCGGATAAGCAGACTAGCGGAAGGTATCCTTAAAAACTACAACCACACAGCTTATTCTGTGGAATATTAAGACAGTGTTGCTATTGAGGACAAATGCGTGACTTCTGTCATGTATATCTATTACCATATGCAATGCTTTTCTGTATTTCACAGGCAGTTAGAAGACAGGATTGTGCCTGAACCTGAGGATTTAGAGCTTACTAATGAAGCTAGGGCCTCTGACAATGCTAGAAATACAATAATAGCCAGAGTTTCAATTTTCTCTGAGGTCACATGGTGATTGTATGCAAACCAGCAGCATAACGCTCATCCCTATTAATTACCACACCTCAGAAGACACAACATTAAAACAGACCTAGTTTGAGTTCTGAGGAGAGAACAAAGGATGGAGACGGTCGGGATGGAGCTGTGTGAGTGGTGCGTGAAGGGTCCCCTCTTCTGTTAATGAGAGGGGGGATGTGCTGAGAGAGTCTTTTGCAGCTTCTTTTCTGCCCTTTTGAACTCTTACTTAACTCCAGAGCAGTTGTTTTTCACAATGGAGGTGGAGCTTATTCTTCCTCTTTCCTTTTGTCCCGCTCGCTAGAGTTGACTTTCTGGTTCTACGTGAAGGAGCACCTGAACCGCCACGAGCTCCAGCGGTTTTACTCCCTGCGCCAGATCTCCTCAGAGCTCGGCCGAGGTCGTGCCTGGCTGCGCTGCGCCCTCAATGAGCACTCGCTGGAGCGCTACCTGCACACGTTGCTGGCTGACCGCCCCCGTCTCGGGTTAGTGACAAGCCCCCTCGTCAGTTATGCTCCGCACACATTTTCTCAGCTAGGTGGAATTTTTTTCTTTCTTTTTCGCTTGTTTATAGATCTTTTGTGTTTTCTAGATCGTACTATGAAGACTGGGCTTTTGCGCTTGATGAAGAGAGAGCTAGTATGCTTCCCACCATGGCTGCAGGTGAGCTTGTGTTTTGGCATTAAATTATTGGTGGTAAACACACTAAACAGCTTGCTAACACAGCAGGAGAGTATAGGGTTCAAACTTTAATACAGACTTACAGCACTGTGCAAAAGTCTCGAGTCACCCAGGAAGTTCTTGTAATCGGATTTTTGATCAGCCATGCGTCATCATTTCACAAGCATCTGATTGGTAACAGCTTCATTTTTCAGCATGAACATGATCTCAAACACACCTCCAGTACATATAAAGCATACCCAGATAGAAAAACGCATAACAGGACACTATCAGCCATGGATTGGCCTCCCCAGAGCCCGGGCCTAAACATCTCTTGACAGAGAACAGAACAATCAGAATCAGAATACTTTATTGATCCCTGGGGGAAATTATTAAAGGCAGCCAACATCCAAAGAAGAGCTTTGAATGTCCTTTAAGAAGCCTGGAGAACTATTCCAGAAGACCAATAAGCTGTACTATTCTGCTCAGTATTAGTTTGCTCCATTTAACAATAAAGGTGATCATACCAAGTTTTCATTTTCATGCTCATGATAATTGTAAAAATTATTTTTTCAAGCAAAATATAAAGAAATGAGGAGCGGTGCAAGACTTTTGCACAGTGCTGTATGAGTTGGTTATAAGTTAAGCTTAAGTAACATAAGTGGAAGCAACTCAAACTGTTAAAGCTGGATGTAGCCACTCTGACATCAGACAGTGGCCTCTTTACTGCCACCTGAATATTAGCATTTTGGCTAAAGCTATTTAGTTGCAGACAGAAGGCTCTAGGTAGCTTGAATGCATCCACAGACTGTATGCCTGCATAGCCCAAACACATCTGCATACATTTCACCACAGCTTAAAACAAAGCACCAACTTGTTGGATGGCCTGTTGGTGTAATTAGCCACACAGCAGGGCATATTATGTCTGATAAACAAGGTTAAAAAGGTCAGCTCAGCGACTCAGATAATGCCTAACAGGCAGCCAGGGAGCTACGGATGTCCATGTCAGCTCCCACCCAGCATTCAAATTGTTGGAGACTCATAAAATAAAACTCCACTCTAGGACGTGCAGTTTGCTGCATTTCCACACTGGCTTCGTTTTTCAGCTTCTTCTGTGGCCCCTCTCATACAACTGAGCCCGAGGTTTAAAATTCCCTTTTAAAATATGGTCCTTTTGCTGGGCTATATTTCTTGCCCCATTATTAGAATTTACATACTGGAAGATTTAAATTCAGCCAACTTATGGCTGCATTTTTAGTCTTTAAATGTTGTGTTCTCGTGTATTACTAACCACACTCAGTCTCTCTGAAATGACTTCACACAAACGGAGCTGCTGTAAAACACAGGAAACTGACTGACTTTGCACTTTACTTGTTAAGCATGACTGGGTTTTTGCTGACAGTTTAAGCTCAGACCCCATTTATGTTAATGGGCGCACTGGTGCTGTTGAACTATTGATGAGCACAACTCGATGAAAACAAACCATAAAATTATTTAGAATGTAAACCACTGATCTTGTGCCAGAGCATTTCTCCTCTCTTCTTCTTCTTCTTTTTTACATCTCGGGCAGATTTGTTGTGTGCACCCAGAAATACTTAGCAAGCACAAAGAAAGTTCAAAAGCTTCATGTGTTCTAGTGGAACTAAAGTACATTTCACTTCCTTCTCTCTCCATCTGCTGTGCTCAGGTTTGAACTCCATTCTGTTTGCCATCAACATTGACAACAGCGACCTGAACGGCGCCGTAACACGCGGAGGGTCCTCAGTGTCGCACCTCCTCAAGGAGTCCACGCAGGGCATCGGCAGCCTGTGGAAAGAGTCCACTCAGGGGGTTAGCAGCCTGCTGCGAGAGATCGGCACAGCCACAGCTGTGGTGCCTGGCTTCACCCCTAAAGTGGATGGGGCCTCCGACCCACTCCCCGTGGTGCCACGCAGCACCTCTGCTGGTAGGGCAACAGCAGTGTTTGACTTGCTGTTATATGCAAGAAACTGGTGATTTTTTTTAGTTTTGCACTTGATTGATCCAAATGCTTTCTGTTTATTTGCTTTGTTTTAGTATTGCAGTATATGTGTTTTTATAAGTGTCACAAAACCAGCAAAAAGCAACATATGGCTCAGTTTGTGCTTCCATAATGGATGCTTAAACAAGGATGCAGCTCGAGGCATCTGCAGCAGAGAAGAATCCCACCGTGAAGTCTGACCTCATTTAGAAGTCTGCCCCAGTCTGTCCCGTCGGGGGGAAACTCACACCATTTTCTCTCCATATGTTCTCCTCAACGGGACTAAAGCGCCTTTAGACTTTTAACTGTGCGCTGCTGAAACTTTCTGCTGAAATGAATGTAAATGAAATTCTAAGCTGCTGCGCCGGCTCCTCCGAGTGGGAAAGCCTATTCAGATTATTCACCGCTAGAAGACTTGCTAATGCACAGCCAGCCTCTTTGGCTCTGAGAGGAAGGAGACAGACTTTCTTTTATCGTCATTCATCTGTTCCTCACAAAAGCTTTCGAAATGACGATAATTGCTTAACAGTCATCATGAGTCTATGATATCAGCTACTTTCCAAACGAAGAGGAAAAACCAAAGCCAGTGTTGGTCTCAAGTATGAAGACACGGCGCCAGGAAATTCATCACTTTTGTCAGCAGAGGCAGAATCGGCAGATAATACACATAATTGTTTTTTTTTTCCTCATTATGCACAGATAGAAGTGCACATGTTCTGTAATTTGCGAACAGGACTGCTCCCAATTCTGCTGCCAGTCCTCTCCCTCCCTCCTATCAGTCCAATATTTGAGTTTTGCATTGCTCAAATACCAGTTAAAAGCACTAAATAGTTCTTTCACCTTACACTTAAATCATGAATGCAAAATCTGCATTCAGCCAAAGCAGCTGGTAATCGCAGTGTGCTATGTCGATAACATAGACTGTATATAAAAGATAGATGTATTTTGGGTCTCTTTTTAATGACTAGCAGGGTGCGAGCGCTCTGGTTGCAAAGAGATGTCCAGTTATATAGAGGTCTATGAGAAAACAAGCAGACTTCTCGTTCAGTTTATGACGTCGGTAAACATTTTTCGTCTCGGTCAAGTGTTTCAACCATTATTGAATAGGTGATGATCTTAAATTTTTCATGCAGTCTTTGACCTCTGGCCAAAATACTCAGTTTGAGGCATCAAATGGGACTTCACTGATCAATGAGCGACATCACAGTAGCTACAGCTTGTAATCCATAGATATTTTAGTGCAGATTTTTTAGCTTTTACTGCTTTCTCTATAGAAGATGAATAAAATGACAGTTATGTGTCCTGTGTCTCAGTTATTACACATGATAAAAATGTCAGTATGCAGGTTATCTAAGTCTAAGTTAGCGTTTTAATCTTTTAAGCATTACAGCTGTTTGTAAGATGAAAGTATAAACCTTAAAAATATGTTTTTGTTCACTCCTTTGTAAAAAAAAATCTTTTTCCACCCAGACTCAGGGCTGAGGAAGGAGCGGCGGAAGAAAAAGAAGATCACCAACATCATTTCCTTTGATGATGATCTGGATGGAGGAGCTGAGGATGAGGAGGACGGGGAAGACGACTCCCAGAAGACTGGCGGGATGAGGAAAAGTCACACCGCTCCTGCTCAGAGCAGTGTGGAGGAAGGGATTGACCCTTTGGAGCCGGTCTTCTCTGAGTCGCTTGCCCAGAATGGCATGTCTGAGCCGGGCATAGTCAACTGGGTGGGGTCCCCGCATCCTTGCCGCACACCTCCCATAACGGCGCCTCCGCTGCCTGACACCAAGAGTGTAGACAACGAGGAGGAAGAGGAGGAGATATATAAGCCTAGAGCACAAACCCAAGAGGAAGAGAGGATACCGAGTGATCAGTAAGTGAAAAGAACCAAAGTAGACTAGTAGTAGTTGTACTTTAGACTCTGGTGCTCACAGCAGAAAAAATATATTTGAGAAATTCAGCAAAAAGCAGCATGTGAGCAGTTTGAATGCAGGAGCTTTCTTCTTTCTGCGTGCAGCTCGCTAACATTACATTTGAGCTGAAGGACTGTTGACTGTCACACTGTCATGAGCATAAGCCTTTCGTCACAGCTAGATGCATCGCTGCTCCTGCACGGTGATCTGGCTGGGGGTTGTTTAGTTTTGGTAGAAAATAAAAATAGTTCGGGTCATGATCATGACTTCTGGAAAGAGAGATTGGTGCCCTTTTTCTGTAATTGTTTTCTACAAAACTTGCCATCTTACACACGAACAGTCTAGTCTACAGACCAGAAGAAAATTACTTCACTTAGATTGCATTTTTATAGCACTCAATTTTAAATGTATGTATAAAATGTATGCATGTATAATACCACAAAAAGATATAGAATTTATTTATACCAAAGGTTTTCAAACTGTGAGCCGCGCCTTCCCAGGGTGGCGGAGACATACATGCAGCAGAAAGTTCTAATTTGTAGTTTTCAAATAGATACACATTCCCCAGACACTTTATTAGGTACACCTTGCTAGTCCTGAGCTGGATCCCCTTTTTCAACTTGAACTGTCTTAAATCTTCATGGCAGAGATTCAGCAAGGTGCTGGAAACATTCCTCAGAGATTTTGGTCCATATTGACTTGACAACATCACAGTGTCGGCTGCACATGTGGAGTACACTGAGCTCACTGTCATGTTCAGTTAATGGGTTTGAGATGATTTGAGGTGGTGCATTATCCTGCTAGAGTTAGGCATCAGAAGATGGTACACTGTGGTCGAACAGAGATGGACATAGTCAGAAACAATACTCGGGTAGAGAGCGTCATCTAAACAATGCTCAGTTTTACTTGTGTAACAAGAAAATATCCCTGATAAATTATACCACCACCATCATCACTCTGAACCCTTGATACCACATGGGTTTTATGTCAAATTCTGACTCTGACATGCAAACATTGAGCAGTTAATCGAGACTCAACAGACCAGGCAACCTTTCCAGTCTCATATTGTCCAGTTTTGGCAAGCCTGTGTTAATTGTAGCCTCAGTTTCCTGTTTTTAACTGACAGTAGTGGCAGCTGGTGCAGTTATTGCTGCTTTTGTAGTCCATCTGTAGGCTGGACAGAGTAGTTACTGTTGTAGAGAAATGCCACTGGATGATTATTTCCTCTTTTTTTGGACCGTTCTCTTTAGATTCCAGAGGTGGTTGTGTGGGAAAGTCCCAGCAGATCAGCAGTCTCTGAGTTAGTCAAACCATCATTTGGCACCAACAACCCTGCCACATTCAAAGTCACTTAAATTATCTTTCTGCCCCAGAAAAAGCTTGGTTTAATTTCAACCTCTCATTTTGGCCATGTCTGTATGTTTACATGCACTTGGTTTATGCTGTGTGATTGGCTGATTATCATTATTATGCTGTGTTAACAGGTGTGTCTGTTACAGGTGTGTCAGACTTTGAACACACCACAATAAACTGACCTGTGGGTCAATTTATTCACTGATTCCTCAAGCAGCAAACTGACCAAGAGCGAAATTGTGCTGTTTTAGGGTGGTGGTGGGCAGCCTGTCCAGCGTGTCCACGTGGAGCCCTCTACAAGTCATGGCTGGACACAGCAGCGCAGACATCCTCATTCCTGTGAACCCTGCCGACCCTCAGTCAGGTACTGCAGCAGTGGTTAGTGGCTCACGTCACAGTGGAAATGCACAATTCACACTGATTGACAAAGATTGATTGTAGTTCTGTGGGAACTCATGAAATTTCTTGTCCCAAAATGATATCACGAGGATCAATCAGGAGTACACAATTTTATGCAATCTAGGAAAACATAACATTCACACATCAGTGCCTCTGGCAGTCTTTGATGGGGGACCTGAAAGGCCATAAAGGGACATGGTCCCTATTTCTCTTGCGGTAGGCGTGCAGTGTTTTTACTGCTGATCAGAGCGGCTTATGGTTTCCGTGAAGGATTTATTTCATCAAATGAAACGCAGGGACTTTCTTTTTTGGCTTCCAGCTTTACTTTCACTTTGTTTCAGTGAGCTCCGTGGAAGACACGGCCGCATTTCCAGTTCAGTGTGAGTCGGCAGGATCAGTGGGAAACTGCGAGAGCAGCAGCAGATCTCAGCTCACGTTCAAGTAAGCTGTCGTTTCAGGCAGAAGTGCTGTGAAACATTCTTCACTTCCAGGCCTCCTCAATGTGATGTTGTGCTGCAGCTTAATGCGCAAAATAAAATAAGAAGCAATTCCAAGATCTGATTCCTCTTTCGAATTCTTTCAGTATGGAGTCCAGTCCAACAACGCAGCCTGCTCCGCTCTCCAGCGCGCTGTCAACATCTGCTTTGCCCGAGTCCATGACAGTGGGTGAGTGTGCCTTCTTTATCCGTCTGTCTGTCTCTTACTATTTCTCGCCTCCTCTCTCTTCTTAATGTTCCCAAACCTGTTCTGTGATATGAATCATTACGGTGTTTGACGCATGTTATTCACGACAGCTGAGTAGCATATTTTATTCAGTCACTCTAACAAGAAAGGTTCAAACATGCCCACGAACAAGATGGATTTGATCTCTTTTGGTGCGGAGCTGTGGGTTGGTTGCCAAACAAAAACATGTTGTTACTCGCGCATTTATTCGTGGCCCTCAATTAGTTTCTTGGGAGGACGAGTAAAAAGCACCTGAAGAGGAACAGAAGGGTTAATTACAAATTGCTAAGAGTCACCTGCTGGATACACAACAAAATACTCATTTAGCTAGCAAAACTTGAGGTAAAAAAAATGTTTTCAATTAATATTTTTATTTTCTTGCATGCATGATTGTAGAATTTGTAAAATTGTGCACTGATGCATGCAAGAAAAACAACACAAAACAAAAATTAAACTTAAAAAAAAAAACTAAAAAAACCCAACATTTGTACATATTTAATATTTCATTGAAACTGTGTGTGAGCACGTTGCATGGTGACGTGGCATTATGTAGATGCATGAGACTCTCTTCAGCCCAAAAGGTGATATGTGCATTACACACACACACACACACTTTGTCTAACCTCAAAACATACATTTAAACTTGCTTTTATCAGCAAAATGTGTGTGTGAGAAATTTGAGTTTGCGCAGCTGAATATCGAGTGGCCCAAAACGCCACAAACCTCTCCTAAATTGAATGAAACATACAAACGCCTTACATTAGATTTGACTGCAGGAAACTCACTTGTCAAATTATCTGTTCCTCAAGAGGCTTTACCCAGAAGATGATCAGATTTCAAGCTGTAGGCCCAGAAGTTTGTGACCGTAATGAATCCTTCGGAAGTCCTGACATGTCTTTCTTGGGAAATTTCTCCACAGCTGTGGAACCCGGAGCAAATGAAATTGAACTTCCTGATTAGTGTTTTCAAACCTTGTTGTCATTTTTCTTGGCGGATAAACTGATCTAATTGCAGTGAGTTAAGCCCTTCGTCCAGAGACTGTTCATTGTGTTTTCATTATGTCAAATCATCCACCAGGTGGCACTGTTGTTCCAGTGTTCTGACATGTTACTGTATGTACTGTATGGACTCGCTCGTTTGCTTGGGAGCATGGCAAAAATCAGATTGTGAGAATGCCTGTAGTTCACATCAAATTTCTGATCTGTAAGAAAACAAAAAACAAAAACACAGAAAACTAAAATGAAATCACATGATGGACATTTTGGTGTGTGCGACCAGCTCACTGAACACACAGACTTTTTTTCCTCTTGCCTGGAGTGTGCTTGGTGTTCTGCTCAGTGCCCCGGAGCTAATCAGAGCTTAGACCCTTAGACGCCCAGACGGATGCTGTTTGAGATTTTGGGATTTAGTGTGTGTGTGAGAGAGAGAAAAAGACGGAGAAAGCCAGAGGAGGGAAGGTGAGGGGGAACTGCTCTTAAGCACCGGGACTGAGTGGTCGTCTAGTCTATTAGTCCTCAGTAAGAGGAGGCCAGAGGGTCAAAGAGAGAGAAGGAGAGAGAGCTGGTGATCTAAAATTTCTCTCATAGAGGCAAAGAGCAGAGAGGATGGTTTTCATGGTTACACAAGGCCTTTAAAAGATGTAGAATAGCAGATTTCAATAGCGGAGGATGTTTTTTTTTTTTTCCTTCAAAGACAAATCCTGCCTGAAACTCTAACGTCACATTTAGGTATCAGACTTTAAAGAGCAAAAGAGCTTCTCTCCAGACTGAGTCCCATCACACAAGGAGGAAACCAGTGGACAGAGGCAGAGATACCGTTTTTGACTTGGTTCAGTTTTTATATTTTCAGTAAAAGATCAGAGCTTTTTCTCAGCTGAAAAACTCCTATTCACTTTGCTCTCCCTGGCTCTGTTGCTTTTGCGCCTAAGCCAAAACAACAGTTCCCCCTGAGATTTGTGCAGAATCGTCCGAAAGGAGAAGGAAAAATACGCAGAACATGTCTGATTAAACCTTGATTTTATAGCGTTTCACTCTGGGTTTTGCCTTTAGGTAAAATCTACTTTGTATTGATCTAAACTGCAGGTTAAACTTTCCATAGAGACGTGCCACCATTTCATACGTGGAATTGAGTGGACTTGTCAACAAGAGTAACGGTGAGCCTGTGAAAACACCAGAGTGATGCATGCAAAATACTAAATTACTCGAGCTGATTAGGTTTAGATTGTGTTATAAATTTGTACTATGTTATTAGAGCACACTGAAGGGCAGTAAAAACAGCCCATGATGTTGTTTGCCTGTTTAGTGAGTAAACTTTTGCTAAATTCAGAAGGTGCTGGATTTATTTAAAGGCGTGCTGGAGAACCTGAAGGAAAAACTGTGTTAGGAGAAAAAAGAAGGATGAGGGGTGCAGTGTGAGCTCTGCCTCAGTGATTTCCTTCTGGGTCTGACAGCTCATGAGGCCAAGCGGTCCACTGATTGGAGAGTATGGAGTTTGTAATTCACAAGACTCCCTTATTACAAGGCGTAGCTCTCGCCTAATGCATCTGTTATTGAAACGATTGAGCCGGGGCGTGCACGTGCTGGCGGAAGTGCACGCAGTCTTGTTTTCCTGGAAAGATGGCTCTTCCACGCAGAGCGTGAGCACAGAGGTGCGTGCATCTGTCTTTCTGCACACAGACTTGTGCTGTAATTTGTTCACGTCCTCTTGTGAGGACAGAGGGGCGTCTGGCTCTACTGAAGTCCCTAATGGCTCGTCCGTGGCACCCGCTGTGAACGCGTGGTTGGACTAAAGGTCACATTTATTTCTGGCCTGCTGATGTGGAGAATGGAGCTGTGGAGATAATCGAGTTTTTCCCTTTCTCCTCACTGTTGTGCTTGTCATCGCTTTTCTTCTTCGCCTTTCCTTTTTCCTCGTCCTCCTCCAAACAGGCACTTATCCCGGGGTTAGAGGAGAGACCTACTCATGTCTGTGGCTATATCAACAATCTACATTAGCCATGAAAACAAAGCTAAGGTCTTTGCATGTGTAATTCAGGACATGCAAAATGCAGGATGGATTAGCTCTGTGTCTCACAGTTAATATTTATGGAAGTCCTGGTAACAGCCTAGTTAGGCACTTTGAAACCTCAACGCTCACCTCCGAGCGTAACTATGGAGATGAGTCACCGTGCAACTGCGCAGCCTGGCCCAAATCTGTCCTCAACATCAGGATGGAGATTAGCATCACCCGGCAGCAGACTGCTGGCAGACTTTGGCTGCGACTGATACGGTTCCACTGACTGACGCTTTAAGCTGGAAGAAAAAGACCCGGAGACCTTTAAACTGAAGTTGCTGCCACACATATGACACAAATGTCACCGTTATATTTATTAGGGATTAATCTGTCGGTTATTTTTTCTGTGAATTGATTTTCCGGTCTATGAAATGTCAGAAATTGGAAGAAAAAAAACTGTTTTCCTCAGAGCTATTTGATTTGCCTTTTTTGATGTAACTCCATAGACATATATAATTCATAAGGTCAAGAATTTTTTACTGCTTCAGCTTGCTCTCTTTTTTGTTTTAGCCAAACTTTAGAGCGACAGTATCCAAAATTTCGAGTGGTCCTGCCCAGTTTCAGATATTTTGCTGTGCACTCAAACTCTGATTTTCAGTGATTCATTTCAGTCTTTTCTTGAGTTGTTCCCGAGTTTTAGTCGCACAGTTTTGCTCCTGGCACTTGACAGCTACCATTCTGTTATTATTGCCTTCCTGCCACTATGAAGATATAAACAATCTAAATTTGATCCCATGGATTTGTGTTAATACACTGCTCAAAAACAAATACATAAATAATGGAACACTTAAATCACACATCTTGATGAACTAAATATTGAAGCTTAAAATCTTTACTGATTTTAACAGTC
The DNA here is from genome assembly GCF_051167445.1 of Perissodus microlepis. Taxonomy (NCBI): domain Eukaryota; kingdom Metazoa; phylum Chordata; class Actinopteri; order Cichliformes; family Cichlidae; genus Perissodus; species Perissodus microlepis. The sequence goes on along the minus strand of NC_140468.1, from coordinate 21,179,654 downwards.
AGTCAAAGCGAAACCACCAACAGTGTGAGGGCTGGATGAAGTCATCAGGTGATCCTGTGGCTAAGTAGACCGTATGCCTGTACGCACTCATCATAACATCTGGGCACACTCCTGTGGATGTTGTCCCGGGGGATCCCCTCCCAGACATGGATCCGAGCATCAGTGAGCTCCTGGACAGACTGTGGTGCTATGTTGTGGCTTTGGATGCATGACACATAATATCCCAGAGCTTCCTAGTTGGATGCATTGTGGGGTATGTTAGGTCCAGTCAGTGGCATCGATGGCCGAGCATTTTCCTACACCAGGGAACCCGAGGCCTGCTGGATTTTCAGGTCTGAGGATTTCTCGGTAACAGCAGTCAGGCTACTGTTGGCTAATAAAGGTCTGTATTACTGATCAACACAGTCGGAGAGAAGTTCAGAAGGTAGAAAACCTAGTATAACCTTGGTACTGTAATCCCTTATTCTGATTGAACTTCAGCATCTGGTCAGGCTTTTAATTTGAAATAAACTGGGCTGTGAGCTGTGGGGATGTTTATGTTTATTAACACATGTATGAACACAGCCATGATATTATGATGGCTCATCAACCTCTTTGGTTGTTTAAGCTTATGACAGTTCTTATTGACAACCCCGTGAACATGGCTGGTGTTACTTTTGAGCCAAAGATGATGGTTTTGTCGTCCTGCTGACAGTTGGAATAGAGCTAATTGAAGCCTCGGGAGTGGCGCACACAGTATCAGCACAGTTTGCGTTGCTCTATTGTGAGAATCGAGTGCAAAAGAGGGAATGCCTGCTCAGTAAAATAAAAGCAAATTATGTTCAGATGATTGTAATTATTAGATATTTGTGAGGTAATTGTGTTTTTGTTTACTAGCACAGCAGAGCAGAGTTTACATGAACCCAAATCTAAACATGGATTCACTCTTAGATTTTCTTGGCTTTGTTTCTTTCTTCAAAGCTTTTAGTAGCTACCACAAAAGTATGTTTTATTGTGGCAATAAAAGTGCTGCTCTCTGTGAGTCCGATAGATCTCATTCTGTATAACTCCTGTCAGCTGAATAAAAAAAAAAGTTAAACCTGATTTTATCAAAGCAGTTCATCTTTGTGACAGAACAAAAATCTCACATTAATACAGCAAGTGCGGCGTGTGGGATGCTGTTATTTCTACATTTGAAAGCTGTATGATATGAGTTTATGTATATTACTGTGTGTAGTCTTTGTGTGTCTGTGATCCATTGGAAGCAGTTTCTATGCAGAAATCTCACCGCAGTGTCTCTTCTGCAGTGGAGCTGCGTCAGGCCATTGTAGCCATGATGAACAGGAAGGACGAACTGGAAGAACAAAACACGTACGTTGGGATTCGCTCCTCTTACCTGCTGCTTGCAAACTTTCAAATGCTCCATCACACACACGTACTTAGGCTGGAAGAACTTCTCTTATGGACCTCCAGAGTGTGACTTGCAGCGATTTAACAGCTGCTAAAAAAAAGTTAAGCATGCTGAAAGTTAAAGGTCAATAGTCCTATTGATAAGATCAAAAATACAATACATATTTATTTCTCTTATAGATTTGCAAGCAAAAAGGTTGACTGAAGTACTTTACAAGTTAGTTAAAGAAAACAAGATGAAACAACTGATCAGTAAATTAAAAACGATACAGTGAAATAAAACATAAAAACCAAAAATACAATAAAATAGACTAAACTGCTTTAATGGAAACCATGGCTGTACTATGAGAATTTGGAGTTGTATAAGTTGCACTGCCTGGTTAAATAGTTGGTTGCCATTTAAAAATAAAAAATAAGTAAAAGGATCTCACATTTTCTAATATAAAAAATGGACAGGGAGCCTTTATAGACCTGATGAAACTGGAGTGATGCAAAATCTGTTAAACGAGCAGAATTTTGACTGCCTGCGAGCAACAAACAGATACAAGCTATTGCAGTAGTCCAATCTAGAGCTGATGAAAGCATAAATATGGATTTTTAAGGCCTTTTGGAGGAAGATGGGATTTTGCTTTGGGAATCTGACGCCGGTGATAAAAGCTGTGTTAACCCGTCTCTAACATCTCGTAGACAGGAAAATAAATCTGGATGGTGTCAGCGTAACAATGGAAGTGAATTTTGCACTTCCTGAAAATCGATCCCAAAGGCAGCATATATAATGAAAACTGAGTAGGACCCAACATGGACCCCTGAGGTACGCCACAACAAATCTAAAATAACTAAAAGAGCAGAAAAACCCGAGTCAGCAGTTAAGAAAAGATCATTAAAATACAAATACCACAAGTGTCTAAAAAGGTCTGATGATTAAAGTCGATTTTAAGAAGTTTTCTTTTTGAAAAAAAGCTGCACAACAGCGCATATGAAAGCAGGTGATACACAACCCGATGACAAAGAAGGATTTACTAGCCTGAATATTATGAAGGGTTTCCTTAAGAAGATGAGAGGCGAGGATCTCTCTCTATAATTAAAGTGAATCTCCTGCCAAGCAGAGGTTAGAATTTCATACTAAATGATTTAAATTTAGGGTATTATTAACGACACAGGCACAGATTAAGTGCTGATTAAATATTTTATATCAGAGCTAAATGTAAATCAGTCTGTCAGTTAGTGCTGCAATTAAAGCAAGTATCGTCAGTTTATCTAATCTGTCTATGAAAATAACATCCCCAGTATTTTAACATTTAGAGGATTAAGCCTGTGTATGGGATGCTACCTGAATATGATAGTAATAGAAGCCTGTGTTATTTATGCATAAACGTGCATGGCAGCTGCTTTTTAAAGTGTTTTTTTTCTTTAGGTCTCTTCGCAGTCTGCTGGATGGGGAGATGGAGCACTCAGCAGGCCTGAGGCAGGAAACCGATCTGCTGAAGAAGAAGCTGGCAGAACTGGAAGAGAGGCACTCAGCGAAGGTCCAGGCGCTGGCCAGGTAACGCGTGATGACTGCGGACCATACGTTAATACGTAACGTCTGCCTGCACAATGGATGATTGAAACTGCACGTAGCAGGGGACTTATTCTATTAACGTTTAACAAGTTAATGCACTCTTAACAAATTAATGACAGCAAAGAGTGCAGATTTAAAAATACTGCTTTTGATTTCAGGTGACAGTAAATTTAGATTATTGTGTGTGGCAAAGCATTTGCACGCTGACATAAACAGACTATTTATTTGTTTTGGTCTACTGGTCAGAAAACTCATTTTTTACTCTTATTGACACTTTGGACCACAGGTTATTCAATTTGTTGACTTTCAGTCAGAAAATTGTTAATGGCACTGCTGATATAACAAATGAAGTCACATTCAAAGCTTCCACACTATAACCCTTTGGGCACACAAAATAGTGGCAGAATATGATGTCAAATGATCTTCTGGTTTCACCTCTAGCAAGAAACTGTAACATTTATGATTTTCTGGCACAGATCTATATTTACCCATACAGTAGTTTTAAATTTATATATTCTTGAGTCAATATATTTTGCGGGGAAAATGAGAAATAGGTGCAGTCATGGATTGAAAAGTGTGCACACATGTATGGAAGAGGGGAAAAACAGTTTGCACAATTCTAATGAGTTTGAAAGTCAATACTTGTTAGGACCACCTTTTGTGCTTTAACACAGTCTGAACTCTGTTAGGCAGCTTTCTTGTCATTTCTTTAGGTAGTCTTGTGGAATAGTTCTCCAGGTTTCTTGAAGGACATTCAAAGCTCTTTGATGTTGGCTTTTGTTCTGTTCTCTTTCAAGACGATCCCACACTGCTTCAGTAATGTTGACTGATAATGTTCCAGTGTTTGTTTTTCTATCCAGGTATGCTTTCACTCCATTGGCAGTGTGTTTGGAATCAGTGTCACGCTGAAAAATAAAACAATTTCTAATGGCACGCTTCACAGATGACAGATGGCATTGCATGGTGGATCAAAATCTGACTGCATTTTTCTGCATTCATAATTCTGTCACTTTTAACAAAATCCCCAACACCACTGGCTGAAACGCGTCCCCAAACCATGACAGAGCCTCCACTATGCTTTACAGATGGCTGTAGACACTGTTGTACCTCTCCTTCATACATTTTGAGTCCATAAAAGGATATTTTGAGTCCAGTTCCTGTGTAATTTTTCATACCTCAGCCTTTTTCTCCTGGTTTCCTCTCCTTAAGAATGGCTTCTTGACAGCCACCCTTCCACTGAGATCATTTCTGATGAGGCTTCAGTACCACATGTATCCCTCAGGTCCTGTGTCATGTTCAAATGGCCTCCACAGTCACCAGATCTCAATCCAGTCGTCTGGACTGAAACGAGAGATTCACATCATGGATGTGCAGCTGACAAATGTGCAGCAACTGTGTGATGCTATTATGTTATCAGCACCTTGCTAAATCTGTGTCATGAAGAATTACGTCTGTTCTAAAAGCAAAAGGGCATCCAGCCCAGCGCCAGCAAAGTGCCCCCAAACAAACATAAAAACCCAAATGGCTGCTGATTGTAGTTTAAGGACAAATGGTGTATGGATGATGTTGTGGTGGGAGGATTTGTCACACCAGTGTTTGAAAACACTTTTAGAATTCCAGAAATGAAGCTGGATGACATTTAAATATTTTATATTCTGGCACATTGAGCATTAACCGCTTAATGCGTTAAAAAAATGCATTTTGGCTTTTTGTTTGCACTGATGGAGACACTGTCAGTAGAATGCAGATGGAACTGCATGATCATCCAAGTCATGTAAACAGAGTGTCTCCAGATGGGGCAGTGCAGCAAAAACACTGATTGCAACTGAATATAGTCCTTAGCAGTTACACCTGTGTTTTACACTTCAGTAGGACTGGAGTCAAAGATACAGGCGTGTTATTGACTGCTCCATTCATTAACTGTATGGATCCACATATTTAAACCAAAAAGTTTTCAGTCAGCAGAGCAGAAGTAAACACTGTGTTAAAGCTGTAATAGCCTCAAGGACTTTCATGTCTGTGATTAAAGCTGCCTTGTTGCTGAGGATTGTGCAAGGCCTTTCCTTAGACCTGCTGTACCTGCGTCACTGTTTTACACATAATAACAGGAATTACCACTAATGGCAAGAGCTTTACGCAGACAGGAAAAGGAAACTATATTTGTGCACTGTTAAGTTTCCCCATCGAATTCAGTCTACTCATGATTAAAAGAACTAGAGGATACATGTCAGAGCAGAGTAGGAAACTTTACCCCATTCATACTCGGTGTGTGAGATTTCCTTTACCTAAATCGCAGATACAGTCAGTGTTACCCCAATAATTGACCACCTACGGTTCACTGAAAGTGGCCTCTATCACCTTGGCATGTGCCCAGAGTCCTCAGTCAAGCCCTGAGCCCTTTAAATAGATGACTAGTCATCCTGCAGCAGTCGAAACAGAAAGCCCCAGCAAGCAAGATTGTAGCCTCCCACAGTAAATCAATCCACTAGCTGGGATTGATTGGGTGACTCAAGTTAAGTGTGTGGGGACTGAATCTGATGGGTTTGTTGTTGGGAGCGGACAGGGCAGCAGCTGACTGAGCCGTTTAATATGTGATGATGTTCCTATGGAGCACTTTAATGGGGTGGAAATGACACGAGGTAGAGAGGCAGTGAGAACAAGAGATGACTGTGACATACAGTATGCATGTCCACACAATCAATCGCACACGCACTCAGACACATAAATCCGTTTCTGTAGTCTGCTGCTAAATCTCAAGTGCTGCTTTTCCTTCTCAGCCAAATCTGTCTCGATCAATAGCGGCTATAAATACCGTTGAAGGAGCAGCTAGCCGCTGAATGAGGGCTTGGAGCTGTCGGCATCATTCTGTGAAAGCGGCTACTGGCAACTGTTGCTATGTGCCCCACAATTCTTCATCATTACTGCGTTAATGGTGAATTGAGTTACTGAAATGGTAACATCTTAACACTCATAAGAACGACTGGTTTTCTTGTTGACCCGATGGAAGTGCCTTACTCCCGTTTAATTAATTGAGACATTGTTTAATCTGAGATTACTTTGAGAGGAATCACTTTGCTGCCTCTGGCACTGTGCAGGTTAACTTTTTATCTTTACCACCAGATGGTCCTGCTGTTTGAGGAAGTCATCTTATTTTAGAAATCTTCTGAACGATCCTTCTTACATAGTAGAGTGATACCCATACTAAAGGAAGTGTCTTATATACACATAGCGTGTATGGATGCCTGCGTGTGTGTGAGCCTGGTCGTACATGGGGGTGGCAGAGGATGAGCAAGCCTCCATACATAGATTCCGGATGACGTAGACTCAGGCAGAGGGGAGTGGGCTAAAACGAGCAGCTGCCCACTTTACCGACTTACTCACAGATCCATCCACATATAACACGAGTGTAAGACCCATACTCGCACATTGTGACATTGCAACACACAACCCAAGCACATATGTAATAGTCCTCTCTTGTGGTGCTGTACGCACACCAAGAATTTGCATTCTTTGTATTTCCATCACCTGTTGGATTTCCTATGAAGGAATATTGCACATGTAGCAAGTAAAATCTTAAATGTTTTGCTTCATATAAATTGGAGCTAATAGATAAAAGTCATAGTTTTTGGTGTGACCATCCAGTGAGTTTAGACTGATTCTTATAATTGGGTCCTTCCATCTGAAATCAACATGGGCCTTATGCTCAACCTTCTCTTATTTGCGACAATTTTATGGTCCAAAAGTTGAATTTATATAACGAGTGCTGTGAAATTTCAGCTTCATATATCAAATATTTTTCAGGACACATTCTTTTTAGAAATATGGTCCATCGACCTACTTTCAGCACATTAAAATCTGAGGCAATATTTGAACATCAGTGTCTCAAAAACCATTAAAGGTAAAAACCTGAAATTTTCACTGCTCTTTCTTATGATCAAAACGAATCAGGACCTGTAATTTGGGACCGATACATTAAAAAATCTCTGTGCATTGACTAGTTATATTTGAGTACACCTTAATAAAAAAGAAACTTCACATAGCAAAAAACAACTAGTGACGAGTGCTAAATATCATATAGTTATATTTCAAAAGAGTGCAAAATTTTTTTGCTAATTTGTACTCAAGTGTGGGATTTTGCAATAGTGCTCGAGTTTTTACTTGATATTTTAACTAGCCAATACTCAAGCATTTTTTAAATGTATCTGTCCCAAATTACAGGTCCTGAATTATCTTCATGATAAGAACGAAAGTAAAAGCTTCAGACTTTTATCTGCAGTAGCTACTGTGGCAAAAACAAACAAACAAAAAAGTCAGTTTGAAACTGGTTGCCCTTTCCTCTTACCATCTGGATGCCTTCTTGTTTTTGTTGTCACTTAAGATGATCCTCGTCATTATTACACCGTAATATGAATTTGTTATCAATATGATGACTCCCTAATGGCAATGCATATTGGAATATTATTAATTAATACTGTGATTAATATTCATTTCTTCATTTCTAATGACACAAGGCATTAAGTCACCAGAAAGCTGTTGCTAAATAGCAATGTCCCACACCAGTTGACCTTGCTCTAAATGTCTAACCCCCAAGCTCATTCCTCAGAGAATAGTGAGACAGACGCGCACACACAGAAAATCTTTCCCCTCAACTATTTCTTGCCCCCCTCTTTATGCGACAGTTGGCAGAGCGGAAAGCAGGCCTCTCGCAGCAGGAAGACGGGAAGGTGGCCAGTCGAGTGGGCTCGGGCCAGCTAGCAGTTCCTCGTCACAGGGAGAGGGGGTGGTTGGACAGGCGGACACATACGTGCGCGCACACACTCGCATGCAAAAGAAACGAGAGCAGATGCCTTTTTCTTAGCTGGCAGAGCCGCCTTTCTCCAAGCAGTCTGGTACGGCTTTTCTAAAAAAATAAATAAATAAAATAAAGTGGCAGAGCAAGTGGCTGTGATGTTTGCCCGGTTTATTTGTTGGGGGTGTTTAGTCAGTTATGTCATTCTGCCCAAACGGAAGTTTTAACAACCCAGCCCTCCACCCCACAGCCATGCTGTGCCTCTGCGTGGATTTATCTATATGTATAATGCATATATGTGCCTCTAGAAGTGTGTCAGGAGAGAGAATGTATGCTTTAAGGGCTTTTTATTTATGTTTTTTTAAAGATGGCAGTGCAGTAAATTGCACTCAGGAGCATTACCTAGCGACTGAGCTGCTGATCTCTGAAGGCGTCTTTAAACCTCTAATTCACTACTTCCAAACAGAGCCAGACTGTACCTGAAGAAGAGCCAATTTATGCTGTGTTTATTGCACATTAAGATGGCTTTAGACCAATAAACGGAGGGATGGGGAAATGTAATACAAAAAAATCACTCCAGGGCATCTATTCAGTTTAAGTAATTACTGTATGTAGTTTGAGTTTAAGCTTTCCTTTTCAGATAGTTTTTTTTTTTTTTTGCTTGTACTCTAAGAGAAGATAAGAGCCCCCCCTCCTTTTTTTTTTTTTACTGGCTCTCTAACAGTGTCTTACAGTGTTTGCATTATATAAAACCCATTCTCAGACTTCACATTCTTTGCTTTCTTTTAAACAAAATATTCATAATTTCTTTATCTCTTAAGCACACACTGTTTTTTGCTCTTTCCCCGCTCCCATTCACTTGCACATAAAATACTTTTCTAAATGTTTCTAAGCCACGTAGCTTTTCTTTCCCCCCGCTGTTTCCTTCACGCGCAAAACAATCCTGCTTTTTTCTAAATCTTTTGCACGCACACGGTTTATCCTTCTTACTTATCTCGCATTGAGGAAGATGAGATGACTTCAACAGTTTTACTGCCCAGTGTACTTAATAGGCTTATCCTCTAAGCAGACGTTTACACTAAATGTTTCTAGAGCAGACGTTTGCCCCTAATGAGAAAGCAGTGTGTGGCTGGTCCCATATCTGCTGGATGAAGGATGCAGTTTATTTAACAGAGATGCCGAGTCCTTAACTTTCAACACGCTAATTTAAAACTTTAGCATCCCTCAAGGCAGACAACCCACTTTGAGTTTTAGATGAGTTTGAATGTGTCACGTTTACACGTCCTGCTCACCAGTAGAAGCACCAGATAATTTAATGGATCGCTCTCAATTTTGGAATTGAGAAATTGTGTGGCGTTCCTCCCTTCTGGCTTTGTTGTTTAATTTTGTTCCGTATCCATTATTTAATTCTCGTCCTGTGGTTCTGAACATATCTGGCGCGCTGAACTGAGTTTGTTTTGATAGACTCACTGAAGGCATTGAGGAAGTTCCTGCAAACCAAAAGTCAACGAGTTCAGTCTTAGTGGGTATTTAAAATACAGTGTGTGGTTGCTGCCCTGCATGGAAGGATCAAGCTGAGGGGGCGCAACACTTAGAAACAACATGAAATAAACCAGTAAAAATGTAAAAGTATTTGCAAAAACAGAGGAGCTGTGTGTTAAGCAGGTGGATTATTTTTTTATTGCATGTGGGAGGCTGAGCTGTGGTACGACCTGAGGGAAGCTGCTCCACTGCAGACACAATACTGGACACCTAGGGTGTTTATCACACCTCCGGGCTGTGTTTTATCCCTCTGCCCTGAAATTGGATTTGAAAATACTCAGTTGAAAATAGTTCAGTTATTGGGGCTTTGGTCAGAACCATGCTCACGCTGACAGCTGCTGTGTTATCAAGTGCTTGGGTACGTTCCCCTAAATTCCCCACCAGGCCACTTATATTATCTTATATGTTACCGAGCTAATGACATGCTCAGCTCTTAATGGAGGGAGTTGTACACATCTTTCAGTGTACTTTGCACAGTTCGCTCAAGTTTAATTAATCAGCAATTCGAATCAGTCCCCAAAACCTGAGCCAAATAATTCCAAGCTGGCTTGATGCACTTGATTACCAACAATTCCTTGTCAGCGGAGAGCACAGCTGAGGTTGACAGATGCAGTGTATTTACCAAGGTGACATTTTATCCCGTTGAAAGATTGTTTGCTTTTCCCGGCCCAGGCATTGTTTTCCAAAAGCAAGCACATTACACCGGCACAAAGTGTTTTACTTGTATCAGAGTGATCAATAATTCAGCAAAATGTGTTCATTATCGTGCTGTTGTAACCTGAGAAAGGAATTCAATTTCAAGCGCGCTAAGTATTGTTTGTTCAAAGAATCGTTTATTCAGAGCAGACAAATCTTGCCGAATGATTTTTCGGAACGGCTGTTCGAGAACAAACAAAACTGTGTGTGTGTTTCTTTTTATTTATTTTATTCTTGAATAGCTGACAGGCATCTGGTTATTATTTTCTATTGACAGCTTGCAATAACAACTGTTGAAATGATTGTGAGTGCATAATAATTTAAATGGTATAAAAAAAGCAGAATGACGGTGGAGATTTGAAAAGGCTCACAGTAGATGACAGGCAGCGACGGCACCTGCTGAAGATAGTCGAGGCTTGAAATCAATACTTCGTCAGTTTGGATTTTTTTCTTTGGGAAAATAATTTCCCAGTATTGTGTTTTATATAACACCAATAATAATAATGCAACGAGTAATAAATGGTAAATGGCCTGTATTTGTATAGCGCTTTACTAGTCCCTGAGGACCCCAAAGCACTTTACACATCCAGTCATTCACCCATTCACACACACATTCACACACTGGTGATGGCAAGCTACATTGTAGCCACAGCCACCCTGGGGCGCACTGACAGCGGCGAGGCTGCCGGACACTGGCGCCACCGGGCCCTCTGACCACCACCAGTAGGCAACGGGTGAAGTGTATTGCCCAAGGACACAACGACCGAGACTGTCCAAGCCAGGGCTCGAACCGGCAACCTTCCGATTACAAGGCGAACTCCCAACTCTTGAGCCACGATCGCCCATAAAAGCATTGTTTAATGTAGTCATAAGAAAGCAAGAGAGCAAGCAGCCTGATTAACCTTTGTTACTACACCTGTATTACATACCTGGCAGAAAAGCACAGGTGTATTTAATAACAGTAACGAGGCTCCTGCTAAACACTCACACTTTGTGCTCTGTTGTCGCCATCGACTCCTCCGGGTAAGATCTCAATTTGTACCTGCTAAATTCTTCACTGCTGAGTACGATGGGCTTTGTCTGTCTGCTGTCTGGTGCCTGTCTGATTACATTTTACATGACCGAGAAGCTAAAACCTTTTTTTTCTTGTGGTATTTTTGGCTACAACAACAACAACAACAACAACAACAAAAAAAAGAAAAGAAAAACCTGGATAAATTCTTTCTTTGTCAGAAAACATGCAAACTGGCATCTAATTATAAAACACCTATTGGAAAAAATATTAATATTTTATACAGTTATTTAGTAAGCTTTCTGTAGTCTGTTAGATGGGTGTTATTACGGTGGCCCTGAGAGGTCAAACGCAACTTTAAAACAAAAACAAAAAGTTTTAAAAGTGCAAAACAAAATGGAAATGGTACAAAAAATGTTGCAAAAACTCACAAAAAGTGTGTTTTTTTTAAAATAAGAAGTGTTTTGGGGAAACAACAACATGACGGAACAGCTGTGGAACACTTGCTAATAGCAAACTTGTATCTGTAGTATAATATGAATCATGCAGTTAAAATAAACATTACCTGCCCAGCACCGACGAATCGTCTGCTTCTTTAAAGTGTCCCAGAGTCCTTCACATGTTTTGGTTTCTGTCACTTCTCATTATCTGTTCTGGTGATTTCTTTAACTTGCAGTGCATTTGACCTCTCAGAGCCACCGTATATTATTTATAGTTTTTCAAATGTAATTGAATAAAATTACAGTGACAATAGTAGTAAATGGGCCCCAGTTATGTAGGGCTCTTCCTCGTTTTTCTTCACTTATTCACCACTTCTCTGTCGATAAACTTAACTTAGGGTTTCCTGAGTAAACATTTAAAAAAGAACAAAGAAAAGAACCATTTTCTTGTCGCTTCCAGATAGTGACACTGGTTAAACTCTATTATGAATTTCTAGTTGTTTGGCAAGCTCTGTGATTAGGGGTTTTATAAAGTGGCCATGTCTTTTTGTAAGTCAATACTGCAATCTCATCTGCAGTCCATTAGCTTGTATACTTAACTGCTTCTGAAGGCCACAGCTAATTTTTAAGGGCCATGATTTCCTGCTCCATTCGTGGGTTATTATTTATAAAAAAACAAACAAAAAAGTTTGAGCAAATTTAATTTCTCTTTTCCTCTAAACTCAGACTGTTCACCTACATGCAATCAAAGCCTGCAGCATGATTGATCAATAGATGACAAGCCAGAAAGCTTCCCCCCCTGGCCTGCAGATGTGCAGATATCTTATTATAGAGATAACATTATCTCTTACGTGGAGCCGGGTTTCTTAATAAAACAGAACACTAAACTACTTTTACGATGATTAGGTGACTTTAAAGGCACCCACTGAAGGTCTTGATGGCAGTGTAATCTGGCAACGTTGGCTTCTGGGAATGCAGTGCACTGTTGTGAATGTTAACAGAATCTGAGGACAAAGATGCTTCGTAGAGATGAAGATAATAGAGCTGCTAAGGCTTTTAGAGCCCCACCTCCTTACACATTTTGTGTGGTCTTAAAATGAGACTATTGATTAGGAGGATGAAACCACCAAGTGAGCAGAGGCTGTGTGCGCGTAGAAGGGTGAAAAAACAATTTCTAACACGTCATCGTGACAGACGGCAAGTAAAAGAGCCAAATTCATTGAGTTCGTAATAGAAGAACACTTTAACCTGAGCTTCACGTGTCTCACATTATGTCAAATCCTGCAGACACAAGGCCTTTTATCAGTAAAATGATTCCTCTGTTCTATCTGCGTATCTGTCCAACCCGCTACACACACACTCTGTAAAGCAGGCGGTGTGTATTAGCTATAATTAAATCAGGCTGAAAAAGCATCTGGGCTGCGGGTTGTTCTGATAACCGTGTGGACGGCTCCACTGAGAGCTCGTCATGTGGATTTCAGGAAGTTTCCCCAGAGGTCCCTCTTTTGTTGGTTGTGAATGAGGGCTGATAAGCAGGGCACCAAACATCACCCGTGGAGAATGAGGGTTTGGGTGGCGGTGTGGGGGCGCGACGGCGGTGCAAGACAAAGACTGTTGGATGTAACTGCCAAGGGCATAAAGCCGCACTTCCAGTTCTGATTGATTTCTTCCCCAAAGTCGACGATGCTCAGCCGGTTACGGCTTGTAAGGAGACTGCGTCTGTCTCTCAGTCCCTTTCTTTGTCACCGCGTCTTTGTGCATGTGTCCTCAGTCACAGTACAACATGTGCGTTTACATTTTCAAGGGCTCTTAAGATGCATCTCCGAGCTATCAGAGGCCCTGATATACCTATAACTAGTGTTCCGGTTTATCCCACTGGTGCTGGATCTGTGTGGGATAGTCAAGCAGTACGATTACATGTGCCTGTAATTTGGAAACAGCTGAAGTTGTTTCTTTTCTCCAGGTAACAGTGGATTCTCGCCAAATTTACAAGTAACTGCGTTTCTAAAAGATGGCACAAAGCTTGCAGTGCAGCTGTTTGATGGAATTGTAAGCTATAACAATTGTGAAGGGTGGGAAAAGTAGGTCTCTTTATTTGTTGGGGTCTCACTGTTTTGGGGAGGTTTGAAAAGGCCATGCCTAGTTTTACTAGCTTTACTGCAGTGCACTGATCTGACCCTGTATTTGACCTCGTGTTTTCTTCTCAGGTATCTTCTATTTCAGTCTGTAGAGAGGCCTCAAGGCCAGCCTGGCTTCTTTCTCATTTGGGAGATAGTAAAGCACCAAACTGTATTGCTTTGTCTGGATAGAGAGTAAATATTAGAAGAGGAAATAAAAAATTCAGAACTGACATTCATGAGCTCGAGACACACGATCTCTTTTCTCTTTTACATCAAGTACCTTTGCAGTAATTAGTCTGATAATTTTTTAATTTGCTCCAGAATGATCATTTCTGCATGAGTGAAAAGATTTCCATATGATTGCATTCAAATCACGCCATGCAGAGTCAGACTGGAGCTAAAGCCAAGACGATCCATCAGATATTTGAATGAGAACATTAGAAGTTTATTAAATTCATGTACATTTGCATTGTGAGGAAGAGCTCATATTGAAACGCTAAGGGACATTTCCCACCAAATTATTGTCACACTATTGGAAGCGCACATTATCTAAAATATCACTATACGCTGTATCATTAATGTTTCCCTTAATGGGAACTAAAGGGCCCAGCTCAAACCAGAGGAAAAAACAATTTCTAGAAACTTTGTCAGAGAACCTTCCGGTCATACGCTGTATATTTTTGCACTAATATTGCCATCCTAGCTCTCCATTAATCAGTACGTTATCTTTAAGTGTCCTTACTTAATGACACTAAGGATATTTGGCATTGAAAACGACCTGCATACAATGCGTTGTAGCTATAACCTTCTTGTTTTAGCCCTCTGTTTTCTTCTGTTTAAGCTTTGTGTGTCTGTTTGTGCAGGGAGAATGAGGTCCTGAAGGTCCAGCTGAAGAAATATGTGGGGGCGGTACAGATGCTGAAGAGAGAAGGAAGCCAAGGCAATGACGGTAAAATACACGCACGCACGCACGCACGCACACACACTCACACACACGTGTGCGCGCTCTCTCCGTGCATCATTATGAGCTGAAATTAGATTTCGTATCAGCGTCCCAGTCCATCTATTTTGCTCTCAAACAGCAGCGCTCATGGATGCAAACAGCGAAAAATAAGGTCATCGGTTTTCTTTCATATGCCAGATCAGTTCTGGTGCTTTTCTCAGGGGCTCTGATGCCTACCCTCTATTTTTACAGTACGAGACCCTGTCAGACAGAGAGAGCCGGTTTCCCTCTCAGTCCTGCTCACTTTCATTTATCCAGAGTTTTAGTTTTTGAAAATATTCGATATCTCTGACTTTGTTTTTGTGTTGCAGAGGGATGTTAGCGAGGCTTTGTGTGAAAACTAGCAAGATAAGCCTCTGTTGTGTCAAATGCAAATAAAATGAACACTGCAGATAACAGAGGGCCATATATTAGGTCAATTGCAATCTATGGGATAAAATGGGGAGTGGTTATCTTTAAAACCCAGAGGGTTCATTGGGTTTTTTGTGCTTTTGTTTGGTGCATCTTTTCCCTATTAAATTCATGTTTTATGATGTTTTTCTTAACTTCTAATAATGCACTACAGCGTCTACTCTACACTATCACCAACACGAAACCTGAGCCTAGATGAATATATTATCTTTATTTTGAGGAAAATTCAATTTGTATTAAAATGTGGGTCTTTTTAATTATTTATATCAGTGATAAAACATGTCAGCATCCGCACTATAAAGTCCAATGACCAGATGGACAGTTAGGCCCAACGATACACGGAAAGGTCAAAGTTTGTCTGTGAGCAATGATGTAATCATGGGTGATAAATCAGCCATAGTGTGCCTCAGCCTCAGCACCTTGACTAAAACATAAAAAGGCTTAACTTTGCATTATATTTAATTAACATTGAGGCTATCATATGACTTGGCCAGAGGGGCCGATGGCGCGATATGGCAGCCTCGCTTCTGTCAGTCTGCCCCAGGGCAGCTGTGGCTACAACCGTAGCTTGCCTCCACCAGTGTGTGAATGCGAGAGTGAATGAATAGTGGCATTGTAAAGCGCTTTGGGTGCCTTGAAAAGCGCTATATAAATCCAATCCATTATTATTATTTTAAAACTGGAGGGTTATTAACTAGTTAAAGGTCGTCTGTCCTTAGCAATAATAAACTGTTTGATTCATGAATATGTTGAATCTGCCTTTTATTCTGTGAACTGTAGACACTTGAAACTGGAAAAAAAGGGTGGCCTTCAGACTAAAACGTGTGGCCTTCCACCGAAAGCAACACATTTCAAAGGGGCAGCTTTTACTTTGAAGGCGAACTTTGCCCTTTTGTTTGTGTCAGAGTTTCATTACAGGTTTGGAAACTCCTCCATGCAAACTATGGGTGACCATGGAAACCTGCTAGCAGCCAAAGAAATTGCAAAGAGGTTTTTGGGGCAGCACCGTATACCTCTTTGAAACCAATTTGACTTCGCATTAGCAAGGAACCACCAGCACCCGCTCGCCATCCAGTCACAAAATAAACACTTCCACCTCGGGATCGTGGTCACAGACTGAGGCAATCATTGTATATTGCATATTTAAACTTTGGACTATACAATTTTTGTGCAAATTGGAGCAGTAAATATTCTAAAAATAATTGACTCAGGTCTCTAAAATAAAATATATGAACATATTTAACAACATTATTTTCTAAGTTATATTCTCTCCGATCCGCTCACAGTCCAAAGACATGCACTTATTGGGAGTAGGTGTGAATGCAGGAGTGAATGTGAGTACGAATGGTTGTCTGAGTCTATGTGTTAGCCCTGTGATGGACTGGTGACTTGCTCAGGGTGTGCCCCGCCTCTCGCCATATGACAGCTGGGATAGGCTCCAGCCCCCCGCGACCCTGATAAAGGAAGTGGAAGCGAATGGGATACACTGATATTTTTTGTGTGTTTCAACTTGTCATATTTGTTCAATCCAGCATGAAATTTAAATAAAAATGGGATTTTTTCATTTTTGTGACTAATCCCACGATAGTGTTCTACATGCTTTTGTTTACAGTAGTGTATAATTCTGCTATTTATCATGTAGAAATTGTCACTAGTTGCCTGTTTTATCTGTTCCAAATTACAGAGCCTGTTTCATTTTTAAGGTATGAAACAGCAGCGAAAATTTTCAGGCTTTTATCTCTGATAATCTTTGAGATATTCATGTTCAAACATTGCCTCAGATTTCAGTGTGTGAATAAAATGCCTGAAAGTCGGTCGATAAATCACTTAAAAAAAAATGGATCTTGAAAACTATTTGAAATATGAAGCTAAAATTTCACAGCACTCATGTTCAGGCTTTGCACCATAAGTTTTTGATCTAATGTTCTAAATATTGGCTGATTTT
Source organism: Perissodus microlepis (assembly GCF_051167445.1). Taxonomy (NCBI): domain Eukaryota; kingdom Metazoa; phylum Chordata; class Actinopteri; order Cichliformes; family Cichlidae; genus Perissodus; species Perissodus microlepis. The sequence goes on along the minus strand of NC_140468.1, from coordinate 21,162,746 downwards.
GGATGGAATGACCCCTGCATGAAACTGGATTTTGTTTTTCTTATCATGCAGTTTTAATCTCAATTGCAATAAAAAAAATCTGATGGTTTTTAAAAACTCGTTTTATATTAATTACGAAAAAGATGCTTCTATTCAGAAGAATTCAACTGATGATCATTGAGAGTCTGCGGTTGTTAAGCAGGCCCAGACCTGTGCGAGTTCAGCCTACAACAGAGTCATGTTTAAAACATCACAACAGTTCACATTTCATCTTTCTGGTTCCTGCAATTACTGTGTTCAGCCTGTCAAACACGGCCGCCTGAGCGGCTGACACTGGAGACCATGGCGGGGAGGAACCGTACGATGAGAGATGATTGGAAAGAGCAATGGTGATTTCCTCACGCGTGTGCATTATCAGGAAATAGCCCTCACCCGCTGCAGTTTCTCAATCTGCGTTTCCTCCTCACTTTGTGGCTTCCTCTTGTTTCTTTTGCACTCTTCTTGTTTTGCCGCCACTCATTACCTTACCTGCTCGTGTTGACTTTTCAGTTTCTTGTCGTTTGTACTATTTCTCTCTCCTTTCCACCCATCCACACTCCCGCTCGCTCCATTCACACCTCCGTCGTCCCGACAGGCATAGTAATTCCCCCTCCGCAGCGGCGTCTAAATGATTTCATCCTCCCTTGCCTCTGTCTTCTCCTGCTAATGATGCGCCTCGTTCCATCGTGCTTTGATGTCGACTACCAGAGCCTGCCGTTGTGTGTTGGGAATGAAGGAGGCAAAATAACGTGCGAGGAGTTTAAGGGGAGCAGAAAATCACGGCTGCTGGGGGGTTTCAATTGATACACAAGCACCCCCTTTTTTTATGAGCTGTCAGCATGTTTCCCCCTGATCAGTGTGCTGCGTTTTTGAAACCCCTCCTGTCTAATGATAGCGAAGCAGACTTGATCTCTCAAATGCTCCTCAGGCGCTGTCAGACCCACTGACATCCCACAAAAGATGGTTTTCCTTTCCTTTTGTTTCAGAGAAGCGATAATTGTTGTTTCCATGTGTGATGCTATCTGTCCCTGTTTGTTTGGGGGGATATCCCCACACCACTTATACTTGGATATGAAGGAGCAGTGCGATTTTATTACAGAGTGTTGATTGCAAATCATTTCACATGCATGAATGCTGTTTGAATATATGCACATGTTGCATAAGTGGTAGATATACTAGACATACTTGTGCACAAGAGAAAAAGCTCCTGTTTTAATTCATCACTGACTTATGTTATGTTGGGTTTACTTCCTGCTTTCATTTCATTCCCACTTTTTTGTAAGGATAGTCTGACCTTTCTCCTTGTTTTTCCCTTTGCTTCAATGTTTTGTGGTGGAAATTTTCCTTTGGTTAGTTTTTGTCATTCTGTGGACGTTACTTGCAGGATTTGGGGCTTGATGAGGTTCACTTCTGGTTTATCCCTGGATTTTTTTAGTGTCAAGAACATGGTTTACTACTAACATTATCGGGTTCATCACCATTTGTAGTGATGCTGAACCTCTCTAATATGTGTCAGAGAGGTTGTGTTTCCGTAACAGCTCTATAAATGTATAAAAATACAGTCTAATGACCAATCACTACCATTCATTCCTGGAAGTTCTCCCAGTGAATGAACATTTGAGGTCTAAATCTATTTCTCGCGGGCGTTACGCAGGTGAGGGAAAAGAGGGGAAAAAAAAACTTTCCCTGACGAGCATCAATGAGAGATTTAGATTCTCAGCGGAGGGAGATTTACTTCTTTATTTATTTTTACTGCCAGCCTCAAACTATTTCAAACCTTTTCATTGATCTCTGGGCTAATGTACGGCAGCATAATCCTAAAATGGAGAGCACTAAAGTCTCCTACTTTTTGACCTTGAATTAAAATTCCAAGTTAAACCTTTTTACTGATTTTAGTAAAAGGTTTTTATTTGTTCAGAACATTTTTGAAGATTACCAGCTGAAAGAATAAGTCAGAAAGTGTGACAAAAGCTATAAGAATACTTCGACCTGCAGTAAACATTCATTTAATGGCCCAAACAGCTTCTAGCGCCCTGGTCTCCGGGTCTTGAATATCTCTTGTGCAGAGATTGCAGGTTGATGTCTTGCAGTGATTTTCAAATAATATATTTACAGTAGTGAGATTGAAAGCCAGTTTTTGCTTTGGCTTTAAGACATTTGTAAGATATGCAAAAACCCCAAATTCATTCTTTCACTGTAGTTTTAGCGTCACCTTCTTGAGTCACTGTAACGTATCTGAATCTGACCTGCGTGAATATAGAGATCCAAAATGAAAGGGAAAGGGATTAGTCAGATTGGATGTGAATAGAGTCAGGGATAAAAGGACCTGCTTGAAAGTGAAGCCAACCAAACGGAGAGATGCTGCTGGCGACGGTTATGATGCCATACACACTTTAAGCTAAGGGCAAGTATATTCGGATCCTCTTAGGGTAATCTAATACCCAGACCAATACAGTGGGACGCTACTCAACCCCATTAAACTGACCCAATTACAATCTATTTGTTTGTGGCCTTACTTGGGGAATGTGATGCATCTAGGTTACTCAGAACTGATTTGACTCGAGCATATCTAGTTTGGTTTTGAGTACATTTGTTCTGAATTTCTCTGCTACAGGCAGCAGGCAGTGCAGTGACCTGCATCGTGGAACATATCAGGATCAGAATCATTTTATTGTCATTGTGGCAAACGCACAACAAAATGCCAAAAATACTGTAATGCACACTGACATATCTCATAAACTATTGTCAAGCTAGTCTTTATTAAAGCATGTGGCTCTTCTCTCCAACTATACAGGTGACTTCAAAAAGAAAGCTCTGGTGGTGGCAGTCTGTTTTCTTAACTGTAGTGAGTGGGTGAAAAATAGTGAGTTAATGCTGGCACTGTGATGGATTGCTGTGGTTTGAAGTCACATGATGAAATCAGGGGCTTGACTGAATTACAAAAACTTTACATTTCCTGGAAAATGGATGCTTTCTCACTTGACGTGCGATATTGTTTCATTGTCCCAGGTGGAGGTTTTATGCCTGGTCGACTCGCTGATGTTTGACTGACTCCTTTACCTGAGGGAACGGCTTCTCCGAGGGGGGGCAGTAAATGAATCTGGGCAGATGTGGGGATTCTGGGAGTTTCAGCACCACTAAGATAACTGATGGTCCCCTGTGGGCCAGTGAAACTGGCTGATTTCATTTATTAAGGAAAAAAAGCTATTCAAGCCTACCTGCCTCTATGTGGGGAAAATAATTGCCAGTTAAACCTAATAACTGGCTGTACCACCTTTGGCAGCAAGAACTGGAATTTTGACCCACTCTTCTTTGAAGATTTTTTTAAAATTCAGCCACACTGCAGGGTTTTTGAGCCATTCTAAGGTCGCGCTGAAGCATCATACTTGTCTGCTTATCTCATTGTCTTTCTGCATAACTCAAGTGTGCTTAAGCTTTAGGACATGAACCGATATCCAGATATTCTTCTTCAGGATTTCCTGGTTGAAATCATGGAACTGCTATGTTAGGTTTATGCCGGACGTATTGGGACTTAAAAACGTGAAGGAGTTACCTTCTTTAGCTCTCTTTAAGCCAGCTCTTTTCTGATTGGCTGGCTAGTCTTAACAGTTGGTAGGTGAAGCTTGGTGCAAGAGGTGTGTCTTCAAGATTATTGAACCCGGTGTTCTGACAAACCATCCTACTTTGGCAAAACGTCCTACCGTAAGTAATTTATGCACATTTCTGCTGTCACAAAGTAATTCCAGCACAAATTTAAGTAGGTAGGGTATGACGGTTTGCCACTTAACTTTGCCCATCAGAGTATGTTTCTAGCTCATATTCTCAAAGGTTGTTGTGCGCATGCATAGAAACAACGGGTAGGATGGTTTGTCAGGTAGGATGGATTCCCAGAACACCGACTTGCCGATCTATTTGCAGGTATAGCAGACAATAAATGAAAATTTAAAAAGTAGAGACCAGATGGGAGAACACGCTTTTTATTCATGACAAAGTTTGACATAAGAATATATAGAATACAATAAAATGCATATAATAGTATACACATGGCAGAAACAAAAGTAAAGCACAATGATTCCCTTCATGATTCAAAAATATTTGCAGCGTGACTCCTACAATCCTCCAGCCCACCTCTGCAACTGCAATATAATGATTCCTACTTTTCTACAGCCCCTTCTGTCCAATCCCCTACACCTCCTCATTTTTGACTTCTTTTTTTTTTTTTTTCATTTTTGCATGTCAGCTGTGTTTTCCCTCCATGAATTTTACACGGATGGCATCCCGGCGCTTTGATTCATTCTACGTTTTGCCTGTCTCTGCGTACGTGTTTAATTCGCCCATAAATAAACCCACCGTGGACAGCAGCTTATTCATCTCCAATAAGGAAATGGATTACATGGCCATTTAAAACCCAATAAGCTTCCCTTGCTGTGCCTTGCTCCCTTCTCCTTCCTCTGACAGCCAGCAGCCTAATGACTGAATGAGAGGCATTTGTCACTGCTGCCTGGCCTTATTCATTACACACATAGATCTGCATTCGCTGGCCCTGTGTGTGCTACACTTTGCCCTTGTAGGGCCCCGGGGAGGTCGGTCATCTTGCTGAGAGCTGTCAGCTGTGTGTGTGTGTGTGTGTGTGTGCCCTGTGCTTTTGTTTGTCTGCATAAACCTGCCTTCTGTATGCATAAAAGTGTGAAGCCGTGCTAGTACAAACTTTTTGATTTGTGTGTGTGTGTTAATATGAAGGTGGACTTTGATTACTTGTTAACAAATAAGCTGCTGAGTGTGTTTGGGGGGGTTAATGTGTGGAAAGCAGGTCACAGTGACAAGAGGGGAGTCATAATTTGAAAATTTGTGTTTAGCTATGTGTTTTTTGTGCATATGTGTGCACATTTACATAATATACTCTCGTATTTGTGCTAATTGTCTTTTTGAGTATCATATCCCCCCGTGTGAGTGTAGGTGAGACGTGGTGTATACGGACGTTAGTGTGAGGAGACTAAATTAAACTGTGCATTAGCGGCTGTAGGTGGATATGAAACTGTTGTAACTGGTGTGGTTTATGTTATAAAGTTATTTGCGTCCCAGTAGGCCCACCGTAAAAAGCGCAAATGATGAGTCATTCTCTATGTGAATTGAACTTAATTGTGCCCACACGTACAGCCGGAGCTTCAGATCATCAGAAGAGAAGCCAGGCGGCAGCTCGCATTGTTTAGCCTTTTAGGTCTTCATCCAACAGCTTGGGCATGTTTACTGTCTCAGAGGTGTGAGGGACTTTCATTTATTCAGCAGAGGGTGGTCTGTTTGTATGTGTGTGTATATGACAATGGATTTAACACACTGCTTATTTACCTGGCACGAGAGAGGTGACATTGCGTATTGTTTGTCACAGGTGGGGCCAGGTGGTCAACGTCGGAGTGAGTGTGGCACCTTTGTGCGCGCGCGTATAGATTTATGCGTCGGCAGCGTCATATCTCGCAGGCGATTCCATGTGGGCGCAGCAGGGGTGTGTGACAGATTTCATCACCTGGACGGATCGGTGTTAATGAACATTTTAATCATCTCGCTGAGTGCCAGAGCCTGCTGGGTGTCATCATCCGCCTTTCCCAAAGATAAATATGGAAGGGCACTGCTGAAGTGGGAAAGCACTCCAGCGGGGTGTGGATTCCCATCAGAGACGTTTTTTGGCTCTCAGGCAACCAAATCGAAGCGTTTGTTGGAGCTTTTGCCATTTTGTTGCAAGATTTGATAACCCAAACATTTCTGTGTTTGGTTGTGTTCACTGCAAGCTGTTAAAATGTCACAAAACAAATAGATAAACATGATTTTCACGCACCAGTTAAATGTTATTCGGCTGTTCTGAGCAGTTCCCAAATTCTTTTTAAAAAATACATGAAACCACAGCCTTCTAGCTTTTAGTGGAAAAAAATGTTTTTACAGTTAACTCAGACTCGGGTGAGGAATGAAAATATGTACTCAGATACTTTCATTTCTAGCTCTAATAGTCCTTTTTTGATTGTTGTACTGTTGTGTTACATTACTAAATTGTTGGGTTCTCATATAGTGCTTTTCAACTCATTCTAAGCACTCAAAGTGACTTATACAGCTTGCCTCATTCACACCGATTCATACAAGAATCATGCTTTTAAGTGCTTTCGAACATTTAAACACACTTATACTCTGATGGATACATTGGAGAGCGACTTGGGGTTATATTTGACTGCAGCAGCCAGAGATTAAACCACCAACCTTCCGATTAGTAGCTGACCTACAACAGCTAAGTGCTGCTCAGTGTTCAGTACAGTTTCTACCAGTGTTGGGTAAGTTACTTTAAATTAGTAACTTAGTTACATTACTAGTTACTTCTATCAAAAGTAACTCAGTTACTTCAAGTTACTCGTTACTTTCAAAGTAACTAGTTACTAGGGAAAGTAACTTTGGTTTTACTCAGAATTCTCTTGTTAATGTGTTGCTTCCATAACTTTGCCAGTCTTCTAGCTTGCTTACTTGCCACAAGTGCACTGTGCCACCTACCAATAGAAAGGAAAAGATAATGTGCACATTTCCACGAGAGAAATCCCACGCCTGGACCGTCATTGACTGCTGCCATGATTCTAGCCTACGTCACAGCGTCATGTGCGCCTTTTACATCCAACACAAAAACTGCAGTCGTGGTGCTTTCGATTGTACTCAGAACTCTGAAAGTCTGCCTTCTGAATAGGAAGATGTAGGTAACACCAGACTGTAGATGAGCTGCATACAGGGCTGGACTGGGACAAAAAATCATCCCGGGCATTTTGACTAGAGACCGGCCCGCCATTATAGGAAAAATCATAAAGCCTTTGAATGAAAACAAACGCTGTTGTGACAGTGATGTACACTGTCTTGATGGTGTATATGCATCAATCTATCAATCGTTTGTTGTAAGATTCAGATAATTATTTTTTGAAAGCGAGACACTTTAAATGAGAATAAGAAAGAAAAGTATTTCCTTGTGCCCACCTTTCCCTGTTAATGCCCTACCTGCCCCCCTGGCAAAACTTTGCTAGATCCGCACCTGCACAGTTACCAGCTGTCGGCTACTTAGAAAAGGATCCTGGTGTTATTTGTCTCTCAGAAACAGTTCATAACTTCCCTTCAACTCATTCATGTCACCTAAAAGGTAAACCTGTTTTTCCATCACCTGTTCAGCCCTGATGATTCAGTAAGGACATCTCCTGGTTTCATCTTCATGTTTCCCTCTCACCACATATCCAAACCGACATCATGACCAGCAGCTTTTTTGCAGCTGTGGCTCCAGCAAACATCAGCTGATAGTAGAAATTAATATTAAATAAATTCTAACAACAGCTGATCAAGCTTAAACGTGCTGCTGTTGTTTAACGTGAACTCCGCTGGTTTCCTCTTTCTGGCGCAAAGTGGGCGATAAACAAACAAGAGAGCCGATCAGCTGATCATTGATCAGTTTTCATGATTGAAGTAGAAACGGGAGAGGGAGGGGGAGAGAATGAGAGGAGAAGAGGCAGCTGTGCAGCAAAGACACAGAATAACTCCAGCTTTGTGCCTTTTTCATTGTAGCTGAATTACGGGACAAACTGTTCCTTTTCACCTCAATAAGAAACGTGTAATATTTTCTCTGAATACCAGACGGGACGGTTGGCAATTCTAATAACTTATGAACAAAATAAAGTTCAACATCATTAACTTCATAGCACCCACCCAGCTGTATAGAAACTCTGTCATGCTAGCTAGTACGCAGTACGGAAAAAGTCAGAATAACGAAAATAAACTCCACCTAAACTTGGTTTATATCTGACCCAGATAGACTGCAGGTCATAACTTCTTACCTGAAGTTCAGTTCACACTTGGACCGGCGGCCGTCTCGGGTCTCTTTTCCTTCTGCATCCCCCTTTCCCTCCTCCACCTGCTGGCTTCCACCACTTGCTAATGTTACTGAATCTGTGGAAGCTCCGCGATAGCCACCACACGAAGTAACGAGCCTATTTAAATCCCAGTAACGACTAACGCGTTCCTGATTTTGGCATAATAACTAGTTACCGTGCTCGTTACCACAATAATAACGTAGTTACTGTAACGCGTTACTTAATAACGCGTTAGTCCCAACACTGGTTTCTACACACATGTATTCACACCAAGATGCTGCACATGGACAGCAAGAGCACTCGGCATGTTTGAGGAGTCACAGAACTAAATATGAATACAGGAACATTACGAATAAGTGGGTAAACAGAATGGTCAGTGATGACCACCAAGGTTCAACAACCCAAGAAAAGAGCAGCGCCTTAAAGAAGATGACCTGCTCACTGCTTGTCAGTGTTTTTGATTGACAGCTGCTCGGTTATGGCAAAAATCATACGACCGAGGAGATGACAGTTATTTTATTCGACTGATCGTCCATTTTTCCCGCTAAAATGTTCTCTTTCTAGCAGTGTATTTCCTTGAATCTGTTAGCGCTTTCGTTTCTTCTCATAAATTTTGTTGATTTTGTTGACCACCATCATCTCTGGTGGAGAAAAACTGAGCAGCTAAGGAGAGGCTGCAGACACTGCTGCAGAGCCAAGCGATCCCCAGACCTTAAAGCACAAAATGACTGAAGAACAAGAATAATTTTGTCTTTATTATCTTATATTGTTTTAACAGTCACTGAAAGCCATATTTTTAATTGAATTAAAAAAGAAAATTCCCAGCCCAGAGGAACAGTAAGAACATTTCTCAGCGGTACCTGGGTTTGAAAATTTAAAAAGAAAAACATACATTTCAACTTTCAGTGAACAGTGTTTTCCTGCATCACATAAAGCACCCCACATACATGTAAAATAAAGAACTTTAAGTTCTTATGAGCTTTATTTAAAATCCCAATAACACCGCGCACTGAGATTGTTTCATAAATACTGCACATTTGCTGCTCTCAGAGAGTCTTTAAATGTTCCCCAAAATAGCTCTATTCTGTAAATCTACATGGAAGCTGAGATTTTGTACTTGTTTCAACTATCAAATCACCTTCAGAAAGGATCAGGAATGAGCTTACTGAGGGATTTTCAGTCTTTCAGGCAACTGAGGCATTGTGTGGAAAATTTGAGAGCAACTCAATTTAAGGAGGACAGTTCTGATATTTGGTTCAATCCTCTCGAAGCTTTGTAATGGAGTGAGGCGCCGTCTCTGAGACTGGATTAAGTTGAGAGAGAGAGAGTGGGTATGGGGTGTGAATAGAGACGAGTCAGAGGGAGTTGGAAGGCTTTAAGCAATACATCTGGAGATTCATCTCCTCTCTTGCCTCATGGTCTCTCATCATGTATCTTGCTATCTTTGAACCACATCGGCTTACTTGTATGTGAAGCTGCAAGGATTCTCCTTTCCTGCAACGATGCACTGGCAAACTCATCTGCTCATAACAGATTATATCTGTTACGAGCTCGTCCGCCTGCGTGCCTTTCAGCCCGCGCATGACCTGGTGCTCTATTAGCCACTCATTTACCGTGTGACTGCCCGTGCTGACAGTAACCCAGTGCCGACTTTAACATGCTGCCTTGTGTCAGGAGCTACACAGTCTGGGCAGCTGCGAGCAGATGTTGGGTACAGACATGTATCCCATTTGTTATGCCGGCTGCTGTTTTACTCGCATGTTTTTGCCAGTGTCTGACGGTGCTGTGATGTAGCGTGACAATCAGGTTTGTGCATCACAAAGCACAGGAGGAAAGTTTTGAAGTTAAGCGCGTGTTTGTGTTTTGAATGACAGACGGAGAGTTTGAGGTTGAGTGACTGTGGACTTGTTTAAAGGGGGTGGTTTTTAATTACTACAGCTGTATGTCGGATACCAGTGGCGGTTCCACCGATTTCACACCTCCCACAGTTGCTGCAGTGCACTCTGGGTAGGAGGTGGAGGCTTACAAGCATACTTTAGTAGCAATAACAACATTGGCTCAGTTCATCAGTGCCCTGCGACAGCCAGCCTACGTGGTTTCCCACACACGGAGCTGATAATGAAATTGTTGGAGCATCTGTCACTTGTGTCCTTTCTCTCTTTATTTTTGTCCATCATGTCAGTGAGCATTTTGAACATTTCAGTTTTTACATTTCCTGTTATTAAAACTGCTCCGTCTGTGGCAAATAATTGAATTAAACACTCTGCAGGTTAAGTTTAAAAGGCACCTGCTGCTAGTAGCATAGTAATAGTATGCAGATCCTCACTTTATCCACTGTCTGAAACAGCTGTTTGTCTGCTTAAGGCCAGCTGATATGTTATGTTTGATATATCATGCTCAGCTGTTCCTTGATAAGTTAAAAAAAAATCATACATAGTCTCTAGACAGCATATATTTATATGCAGCATCAGAAAAATGTAGAACTGTTGTGAACCATAAATGAACTGTACCAGACATTGTAGTGTTTAGATAAATTCGTTTGAAGTTGGGTAACCTTGATAGAGAACGTGCACTCCCTGTGCTCCTTATTAAGTTATTTTTTCTTCTTCTGTCTTTTTGTTGTATTTCCACAGTTAATGGCACTGGGTGGAGAATTTCAAGAGCAGCTAAACAACCTCAGATACACATTTGCCTCTGCTTTAACTACAGGTTCTCGTGCTCTGATTAATAACTGGAGTTTATTAATCAGATTAAAAAGCAGTCAGTTTGATTGATTACAGTACATCTTATCTTATGATCGGTTTAATTACAGAGCTGTCAGAACAATTGCCTTACATATTAAATATATGGCTTTTGCTCTGTGACGTTGTACATCAGCTTCTTTCCTTCAAGGCCAATTTTTAAGTAAGGATTGTTTTTTTGTTTTTGTTTTTTAAGGTCACAGACGTGGTCTTTATTACAGATGAGTCTGCCCAGAACACAGTAAGATCATTCATAGTTATGAGAATAAAATGTTTATTCACAATAATAAATAAGAAACGCAGGTCATGTTGTTTCTTCATATTTAATCAACAAGACATATTCATCAGTTTTCTGATGATTTGTTTATGAAAATGGTGCTCACGTTTAGATAAAACAGATGTGCTTTGGTTTTAAATTAGAGTTGCAGTCTTCACAGACTATTAAATTTATATGACAACCAAGTAAATTGTTAGCATGATTGATAAGTTTGCATTTTGTCCACAAGATCATTCATAACGAAAAAGTTAGTGTGTGGCTTTTCTTGGCAGTGCGCACACAAGGACAGTTTCAGCAATTAATCAATGTCTAAATCGTACAATATTTAATATTGTGTTTAATAAATGCTTCCAGCCTCACATGGATGGAGTAAAACAGCAAAAATTCTATATTTAGGTTTATAATTTAGAGTCGATCGCATTTGTGTTTGAACTACTGCCAGACGTATTTAATCAGACACAAATCATGATAGTCGAGTGTAAAGTTAAGCAGGTTTTAAGTTGTTTTGTTTTTTTTAATTAACTCGCAGTGGTCCAAATGTTTGGATCATTTAAACTCTTTTAATTTACAACCTATTTTTAGTTTATATCCTCTCTAAATCTACATGATAATTAAAATGAAAAGCATAGACTCAGATCAGTGGTTTACTTGCAAATGACTTAAAACAGACTGACCCTAAAAATCAGAGACCATGTTATCTCTACAGAAAGCACAGTTATAAACACTGATTCATCAAATGAGTTATGAATCCAACCCGTTATGTGAACTAAATACTATTAATGAGGAACATTTAATTAAAAGCAAAAATCATATTTTTAAAACTCATTCATGTGTGCATGAAATCAACCAGTCCAGTTAGTGGGAATTACGGCATGTACGGTGTATATGGGTATGATTCAGCAGACTAATGTCCTTGCTCGCTAGGCGGAGAATTTATGGAAGCCTGTGGAACATCCATGGAAGATGCTTGGAATACTTTTACAAGAGTTTTCCTTTTTCTCTATCAAAGCTTACAGTCAGATAAATGGGTCAGAATCCTGTAATCTCTTATTGAGTTCTCTGTAATTCTTCTGTGCTACAAACAGAAGATTTCAGTACTTTTGTTTATATGACAGCTCCAGTTTTCCGTGGTAGATTTTATTGGAGAACAGCGTTCACTGCAGAGTCGCAGTGGGATAATTGCACAGTGACATAGAACATAATTAGAATTAATTGGTGGGCACAAGGAAAAGAATGTCAAGATTGAAAACTAATGTCTTTATAATCCTCCTGGCTTTATCCACTGCCTTACATCTTCCCAGTGAGTACAGAGGGATGAGCTGTTATTCTTTGATAAGTGATACTACAAGATGCTGCAAAGGTCAGCGCTACAGTGCCACCACAAATTTCAGACAACGGAGCAGGTGTAGTCGGTAAGTGTGGAGTCGTGGAGTAAATGCTGCGAAAGTGCACCAAAATAACAGCTACAAAGGAAAACAAGTTGCAGTGCTGCTCACCAGCATCTCTGTGAAAATAATAGTAATAATAATTTAGCTTGGAGTGCCTTTCAAGGAACCCAAGTATGCTGCACAGAACAAAAGAATCATTCTTCTTGTCTAGTTTCAAATCGAGTCTCCAAACATGTGGGAGTAATCTGTTTTGAGTGATATGTCTCGGCTTGATTATGAGTTTTATTTTTCTTTTTTGGAGCACTGCTGGGATTTGGATATGAATATTTAGAGTCTTACACAGATAACTATCCACGCTTGTTTGGAGCCTTTTCATTCGAAACCCCATGGAGCCTTTGAGAAGCCGCAGCAACTCTCTGCTGAATAACTGCCACCAGCAAACCAGCAAATCTCTATCTCTTTATCGCCGCCTCAGAGCACTTCAGCCCCTCCCTTCGCAGCGAATCACCAGTCGTGTGGCTGTTCCTCTGAACTCCCCTCTGTACGTGTGCCTCTGTGTGTGAGAGTGCATGTTTGTCTGGTGTCTGTGTGTTCGGCTTGTTAATGTGTAACATGATAACAGCCCGGCTCTATAAACAACTTAATCCTGCTTCTTATGTGTCGGAGAGCAATGCTCTCCGCTCTTTCAAAGACCCGCAGGCTTAAGAGGAGAGGTGAAGGTGAGCGGGGGTGGGTCTGCATATGCATGGATATGAGTTTGGTTGCATGGAAGAGGAGGTGAGAGTGAGCAGTATCAGGAAATTGTCAGAGGAGCATAGACTGGAATGAGCACATCAGTAAAGAAGATTCAGTATTGCTGAGGAGCAAACTTGTCATTTCAAAAGTGTACATTTCACTGATTTTCTTCTATTTCTTCTCCAGAAAACACCAAATAATAATAAATTTAATGGCCATAAAGTTTGGAGACGCTTTCCAACTCATGTTTGCGTCATGCCGTGCTTCTCTTGTTAATGGTAACTTATTAGCTACTCTGTATTTAATTTAGTCTGCATGTGTGATATTACTTTGTGTGCAATGTTCTGTGGTTAAGAGAGTCTCTTTGCTGAATCCCTCAAAAAGACAAACCTGCCAGTATGCTGCAAACCCAAATGCAGTAAAATTAAGGCAACCGATTGCCTTAATTTTACTGAAAGCTTTTCAGTTTATGAACTTAAGTCCAGATTTCAATTTTTAAACCTTCTATAGACCCTTATGTTATAATTTACACAGAGGTGTTGTAGCACTGTGGTTTCTGTGCTTTGTTGGAGAGCTGGTGGTCGGCAGTGTCTACATCTCCTCTGATAGACCTGCAGTCATCATTTGTTTTTCAGTTTTTGGTGATATTTTGTCTTCATTGTCTTAGTTTGTATAAAAGAAAACTGGGCAGTTGAGCATTATTCCATTCACGTCTTGAAATGAAGTACTTTTGAAAGCCTGTTCTGTTTGTTGGGTATTATAGCAGAGCTTCTATAGCAGCGTTCCAGATTGCTCTTCGTTGGAGGTTTGGCTGGCATCTGTCCAGCTTTGGTTTTAGATCAACTCATATTTGTTGAGAAGTTTTTCTTTTGGTACTTTAAGCAGCCTGTTTTTCACCCGCTCAAGTAATACTATCTTGCCTCGTCCTGTCTGTCTTCTGCCTTTTGGGGGAACTTGTCTGATGAGTCCATGAATCCAGCAACCTACTTCACTTATGCTGTCACATATTTCCTGTTCTGCTAAGAAGTAACAAAAATGTATTGCTGAACAAATACAGTATTGCAGAACACCTATAGTTTTTAGCTAACATTCATCATTTCCTTCTGCAAACCTAGGACTTTCCTGACATTCCCACTCTGGATGCAGATGCAGCCAATTGAAATAAATGCAATTAATTTGTGTTTTGCCAAGCATTGCAGTGATTTCTAGTTGTAAAATCTTGAGTGCTCTACTATGAAAAGTCATTTCAGTCTGCAGTCGATTTAAAACTATTCCAATACATCTTACACCTGAACTTACAAGTTTGTACAAGTGTGCAGCTGAAAAAGAATTTAAGCTTGCAGAGCACAGTTTGTAAACGAATCAAATGTGCTTAGAAATAATATTGAATTCAGTCTTTTGCAGCAGCATCAAAGCAGTATTGACATGACGCGTTTCCTGATGATAGTAGACAGAAGACAGAAGGATGAGCAGAGGCAGAGAGTGGAACAACTGAGGAGATGAGGGATGCTGCAGAGGGTTTTTCATACTAACCACATCCTAACAGCCTTCTCATCTTCACTCCACTAGTCTCTTTTGTGTTGGCCAAATACCTTTGCACAGCATAAGGAGAGGTCTCTAAAGGCCTTAGCTGTGCCTCTCTTTCTTCCTCTGGGAGAAGACACGGGCTTTACCTGTCTTTCAAGCAAGCTGTACCACATCAGAGGCAGAATACTGATGAAGGTGAAATGGTTTGTGGGCTGAGCAGCATATTCTGCAGCAACACGGAGCAGAAAATCAGGGCAACTTAGCTTCTGCATTTTAATTTATCAGCTGACGAATGAATACCCCCCCATTATTAAATCTCTACATCTTAGTCACAGGGATACAGTGGTTAGTGGATACCTCACAGGGGTAAGGTCTGGGGTGCAAATGCACTGGAACTTTGACCTGGTTAAGAGTTTGCATGGGTTAGGCTAGCTGGCCGTTCTTAAAAAAAAAAAAAGCAGTTGTGAATGTGAGCTTTGGATAGCTGTCTCCATGTTAGCCCTGTGTTAGACTATCCCCCCCTTTCCCTATAAAAGCTAGGATAGGCTGACCCCTCTCCTGACCCCACTTTGCATAAGCGAATGGATGTATGGAAAAATCCCAAGTGCAATCTGAAAACAGCACAAACCTAATAAATCAAATGTTAAAATTTTCTTTTTTTTTGAAAAAACAAATCCATTAAGATGCATCACAAAAACTGGGAGTTCATCAAAAGTCACATATTTTTTTTTTATAAAGTGAACAGCCTTGCTTTGATTCTGGGCAGCCAGCACGCAGTATGTGATTCATCAGTTCATGGATCTGAATAGACTACACTGTTGTTTGTCGAGGCTTGTGAATGAGATGGAGATAAATATAATTTCTGTCTTGGCGTGTGCCTGATTGTGATATTAGTTTAGATCAACGGCTTTAGAGATGGGGGGAGTTGAGATTAACTTAATCCTCAGTTTGTTTTTAGCATGACAATGAGGTCCATATATCTTTGGGTTTAAGTATTCAAAATTAAATTGCAATTTTTGCTTTCGCATCATGCTCAGCAGTCACATCTTATATCATCTGTGGCAGCTTTCACATGCATACAAATGCAAACAGGCCCTTTTTTCAATGTCATAATTGCATCTCAGATATGCTCGGAGATTGCAACGATCAAACGATATCCCAGAAGGATATAAATAATGAAATGGAAGCAATGAGCATAGATATTGAAATGGTCTCTGGAGCGCTCAGTCACTCTTTGCTAGGTAAAAAAAAAAGTATATGTTACTTTACTCATAAAAAGAGCCTTTTAATGACTCTAAATTCTCTGCACCCACACTCTGCCTCTTTTGTATTTAAAATGTGTTGAGAAAGACAACAAGACACTGCAGTGTAATAGGCAGGATGCTTCAGCCTCTGCACATAGCTCTTCACTAATCCTGCCCTCAGAATTGCAGTAAACACCCTCCAACTGTTAAAAAAATAGATGACTCCTCAATCCATGTGTGCCTGTTGTCATTGTCTTTGTGTTGATCCGGTTTATGGCTGCGTTTTTGCTCTCATCTTTCTCAGGTATCTTCCTTTTCCATGTTCATCCTGTCTGATCTCTCGGTCTCTTTGAGTTTATTCTTGGTCCCTTTTTACAGTTTACTGCTTTATTTTGCAGGTTCTTCTTGTGACTTTCTGTGCTTTCTCTTGCCTTCTGTGTTACTTTTCTCACACTCGTTATTGTCTTGATTGCGTTTGCCTTTATTATCTCTCTCTCTGTTGTTTGTGCTTGGTCTGTGTTTTCTTCTTCACTTTTCTGACTTTTGGGTTGTTGTTTTTCCTTGTTGGCTCTTGTTGGACCTTTGTTAATGGTTTAGCCTCTTTTAGCATCAAAGTACCGTTCTTGCATTGACAGTCCATCTCTGTCTTGTTCGCCCTTGTATTCGTGTGACTGGCGTTTTCCACACAAAAGATTGGGACGAGCATTGAAGTGGCCCAGCAGGAGAATGGAGTCCCCAGTAGGGCAACTTCAAGAAAGACTGATTCACTGAACTGCCATTTATCATATAAACAGGATCTGCAGGATTCAAGTATACCCATCCCTGCCCGCCTTAGTGGGACAGGCCCAGGCTGCATACCAGTAGCCAGTACTTCTCTACATTAAGCTCTAGCCCAGGGGTAGGCAACGCCAGGCCTCGAGTGCCGGTGTCCTGCAGGTTTTAGATCTCACCCTGGGTCAACACACCTGAATCAAATGATTAGTTCATTACCAGCCCCCTGGAGAACTTCAAGACATGTTGAGGTGGTAATTTAGCCATTTGAATCAGCTGTGTTGGATCAAGGACACATCTAAAACCTGCAGGACACCAGCACTCGAGGCCTGGAGTTGCCTACCCCTGCTCTAGCCCAACCTCCTTTTCCACCAGAGACTTGACGCTCTGCTGTAGCCAGATTCATCAGCTGTGGACTGGACCTCAGGGGATCAGGACCTTCGTCCCTGTCACCTCTGGAAAAAAAATTAACTGGAGTTACTTTCCTCATTTTTTTGTAGAGATCACTTCACCAACATCTTTATGAGTCTGCCCTGAAAGCGAACAAGTTAACCAACTCAAAAAAAAAAAAAAGAAATCTGACTTCCAGACTGTAAATCTTCACAAATGAATTTAAAAATCACATCCCCAAAAACACTGCAAAGTCAAGCTGCCAGATTCAGAGGGGAGACACTGAGAAAAAAGTTTTTGTTTTCCTGCCTTGAGTCAAACTATAAGATCGGCATTATTTATATATTCTCGATATGAAGCTGCAGCCAGCCTCCAGTTAGTTTAGCGTAGTTTAGGATGGAAATTTTTTTTTAATATATTTTTATTTTTGTTAAACAACCCTTAAGTTTCCCCTCACAAAGAAAAAGTCAGAGGTTCCACGCTTTAACCTTTTGTGCTTTAGTATCTGCGGGCTTGCACAGTGTAATGCTAAAGGGGGAAAATGGTTTCAACATCATAATCAAGATAACTCGCTTAGAGAGGATCCACGTAATGTGAAAAGTTTTTTCTCTCTCTCGAACAGAGATTTTTTTGGACTTGCTCCCTTGGTGAATCCCACTGTGCTGCAGCCAACTCAAAGAAATGCTTGTTTTGTAAAAGTCCTTTGGAGTCTGGATCAAAAGCATTTTCATAGCAGCTCAATCTGTGATTGAAATATTGAATACTGGCACGGAGCCTCGTGCATGGCAGCTTTCTTCACTCACTCTTGTTTCCTCTCTTTTACATTTGGTACCTCCTATTTTCTTTCCTTTGTCTTTTCACCGTCTTTTATCTTTACACTCACTTTTATTCTCATCTAGCTGCTCGTCTTGTTGCATTAGTAATTCACACAAATGCAGAGCAGATCTAGAGATAGAAATAAGAGGCTGAATATATATAGTGGTGTGAAAGTGTTTGCCCCTTTCTTGATTTCCTTTTTAGTTTTTTTTTTAACTTTTGTCACACTTAAATGTTTCAAAGCATTAGACAAAGATAACACAAGTAAACACATAAATGAAGGTGTTTATTATTAAGGGGAAAACAATACAAACGTACTTGGGCCTGTGTGAAAAAGTGATTGCCCCCTAAACCCAATAACTGGTTCTGCCATCCTTGGCAGCAACAACTGAAATCAAGTGTTTGCCATAACTGCCAGTGAGACTTTTACAGTGCTGTGGAGAAATTTGTCCCACTCATCTTTTTGCAATTGCTGTGATTCATCCCTATTGGATGGTTTTCGAGCATGAACAGTCTTTTTCAAAGCGCATCTATTGGATTCAGGCCAGCGTGAGGTAGCATAACACAAGCAGCATGGAAAGTGATAGGAAGACAGCATCTGCAGACTGTTCAAGTTTCTTCTAAGTCTTCTTTATTTTCTGGCGTCGCCTTTCAACAATTGTTTCACAAAAACATAAGAACCTGGCAGTCAAAATCTCACCTGCTTTCTATAGAATTCCACTCACACCTGGACCTCATTAACCTCTACCACTGGGAAAACAGGGTAGACTAAATAACACAGTCTAGACAAAGAAACAGGAATAAAATCATTTTTCCACTTAACAAACTCATTCACCCAACTAAACAGTTTGAAAAGTCAATCTCTTCACTTAGTCTGACTCATGAGGTTATTTTAAATGAAATAAACAATTTTACACAAAAGAAACACCCCTTCATTTGGTTACACCCAATTGACATGTTCAATGAC
The DNA here is from genome assembly GCF_051167445.1 of Perissodus microlepis. Lineage (NCBI taxonomy): Eukaryota > Metazoa > Chordata > Actinopteri > Cichliformes > Cichlidae > Perissodus > Perissodus microlepis. The sequence goes on along the minus strand of NC_140468.1, from coordinate 21,143,995 downwards.
ATCATATCCTATAAAATCAGGAAGTACTGGGGCAGCCCTTCCCACATACCTGTTTTACACATAGGACCTGCTCAAAGGAACAGACAGTGGTAAGTATAACCAAACTACACAAACAAATGAAAGATTCAAATCAATTAATGATGAAGTGACATTTAGCTTTAAGAACATTTGCACAGATGAAATGAATATAACCAATGCTACTACAAACAGACCCGGGATAGTATGTAGAGCCAAGGTTACATGTGCTGTGTTTACATTAAAGCATTATGATAGACTATAGGATAACAGAACACAATAACAATATATGCAAGTGACAAATGGTAAATGAATTCAGTCCTCGCCACTGTGTCACAGCCAGGACTTTGACTAGTCCACTCCAAAGTCTTCGTTTTATTTTTCTTAAGGCATTCAGAGGTGGACTTGCTGCTGTGTTTTGGATCATTGTCCTGCTCCAGAACCAACGAGCGCTTTAGTTTGAGGTCATGAACTGATGGCCGGACATTCTCCTTCAGGATGTTTTGGTAGACGGCAGAACTCATGGTTCCATTTATGACACTAAGTCTTCCAAGCGCTGAGGCAGCAAATCATCCCCATACCACACACTACCACCATCATATTTTACTGTTGGTATGATGTTCCTTTTCTTAAATGCTGTTTTACTTTTACACCACATGAAATAAAACTCACACCTTCCAAAAAGTTCCCAAACGTCTTGGGGATCATCAAGATGTTTTCTTGCAAAACTGAGACAAGCCTCTATGTTCCTTTTGCTCAGCAGTGGTTTTCGTCTCGGAAATCTGGGTCTTTTGTGTCGTCACTGCGCTATTGGGGTAATTTTGGTTGACTGACCACTCCTGGGAAGGTTCACCACTGTTCCATGTTTTCACCATTTGTGGAAAATAGCTCTCACTGTGTTTTGCTGGAGTCCCACAGCTTTAGAAATGGCTTTGTAACCTTTTCATTTGTTCCTGAATTTCCTTGGATTGCAGCACGATGTCTGGTTTTTGAGGATCTTTTGGGTCACTCCACTTTGTAAGGCAGGTGCTATTTAAGTGATTTCTTGATCGGGAGCAGGTGTGGCAGTAATCAGGCCTCGGTGTGGCTAGAGACAAAATGAACTCAGCTTTACAAAGATGTGATACACCACAGTTCGGCAATTGCTTTTTCCCCCATTAATAATAAACAGCTTCATGTATCTTTGTCTAATATTTAAATTTGTTTGATGGTCTGACACATTTAAGTCTGACAAACATGCGGAAAATAGGAAATTAGGAAGTGGGCAAACACTTTTTCACACCACTGTATGTTTTTGATCGGCTTCCAAACCTTTGACCACCCATTGAAAGCAGCTATAGAGAGCTAATATCACCTGTGTTTGGAGCTGCTGCCGTGGCTGAGCCGTCATCCCAGAGAGAATAATGGAGAGAGGAAAAAAAAGCAAACACAAAAGTACACTTCAGAGAGTTTTTGCTGCTCTCTGCGTCCCTTTCATCCCCTGCATGTGGAAAAGGCTTCTAAAGGTTTTTTTCCCCCTTTAAGTTTTTCCTCATTGTGTATTATATGAATATGGAAAGGAGTGTCAGGATGTTTTGGAGGAAGCTGTTTACATCACGCAAGTTGAAGACTACTTCCTGGAAGTTCACTTCTTAATGACTGCGTGTGGAGTCGTCTGTGTGTGTTTTGCATACGGCGGGGACAAGACAGGTGATGCGGTTTGCGTTTGTGTTGTCGGAATCTTCAGCGTAACTTGGATGACTCGCGTCGTCGCAGCGGCGGGGGTCACGTCACTGTTTCAGCAGCTCTCAGGCTTTGTTTTTTCCCCTCCTGTTTCCTGCAGGGCTACCACTGCTTATTAGGCTCGACAAACAAAAAGAGCTCAGATGCCTGCAGATAAGTTGGTGATTAAAGGCCATCTAATAAACTTTGACAAGTTTAGGTGTCAGAACTTATTAGTTACAGCACACTGATCTGATCTGTGGTTATAAATGAGTCAGGATCTTGGCACATAGAGACACGCGCGTGCACACACACACGGGGAAGTTGAAGAGTTTACAAAAACAAAATCCACCATGGCACTGTTGTTTTCAAGAGCAATAAGTGAGAAGCAGGTGGCGCTGATTGAAACCTGCTGTCACCTCAAGTGATTAGCTGTGTCTGAACTACAGTGTGTAATGGCACCCTCATCTCCTGTGTAATTGGCTCTCGTATTGATTAAATAAGGTATGCATTTGTTCATGTTTGTTTAGGAACTTGGGAAGTTCTTGAACTTCTTTTAAATGTGTTCAATGCAAACGATGGTAATTTTATATCTGTGGCTTACTCGATCAACTATAAATGCTTCATCTATTTATAGTTGATAGAGTGATTACTGTAAAGGCTATAGCTAAGGTTAAACCTGGGTGGTGTGATTGTTTCCTAATTTTTTTTGGGGGGGGTTACAAGATTGGATTCAAATGTTTGACATGCGATGATTTCCCCCTGCATCTAGGTTTTAAGCAGAGAGCATACACCAGCGTCTGTGTCAAGCTAATCTGACTTTCATGTCAACGGTCCTCACTACTGTAAAGTCTGCAGGTATGACCCAGAGACCAAACTATAGTTTTTTTGAGTCACTTTGTAAGCTTGAAGGAGGATGCATCTGGTCAGGAGTGCGACCAGGAGCGTGCTCGACATTTTTTCCGGCATTCACAGGGATTCACACTGTGACTTCATCCTGCACAGAGAGAGACTCTCTGTAACAAGTTCTAATTTTATGTATCACGTTGGCCAGAAGACACGTTCTACGGCCCAAATGTAATCAAGAGGAAATTAACTTATAAAACTAGGGCACTCGGCAGATCTGCCATTAAAGCCTTTGGCCTATTATGCACTTTTAAAAAAATCAAAAATGATCTGGATCCACACCAGATATATAATGAAATCTTCCTTTGCCTTTTTTTTTTATTCCTCTCCATCAGGTTTTATAAAATTTACTTAAGAGTTTTTTTGTGTAATCCTGCAGAAAAATAATAAAACAGACAATAAGCACCTGTTAAGTACCTCCACCTTTGCTCAGGCCTTGGCAGGAAAATAACTAAAAAGCTAAGTGAAGGAAACCAACACAGCAGCACTAAGGTATCAGTAAAAGGTTTTAGGTTTTATCCGATACCGGTGCCGAACCGGTACTTTTGAAACGGTGCCGGTGCTTAAACGGTGCTCAAACTGGTGCTTAAAGAATGGAGAACACAAAATTGGTCCAAAAACCTCTCATGTTCAGCTGTTTTTTTTGTAAAAAGATAACAATGTTAGCCTTTTCTGCAGCTGTGGGGCATATATGGCATCACTCTTGGCTGGAAGCAGTGCTTAATCAATGGAAAAAACACAAACTTTGTCCAAAAACCTCTCATGTTTAGCTGTTTTCCACTTTTTCTTTGGTCATTTTAGCCTTTTTGGCCAGGGTGAAGGGAGTATCTGCCATCAAACAAGAAGACAGCCGCATGTAGCTATGATGATGTTTGCTAGTTCACCTTACATGCATTAATGTAATAACGTGGTTAGCCTACTCAACGTAAATTACACACGAACAACATTAAGCTACTCACGCAGAGAAGAACGGCTGCTGCTGCCATCATCATCCGTCATCATTTCTGCTACACTGGCAGGGCTAGGGGCCAGGACTCTACTCTTCGGGTTTTTGGGGGATGTTGCTAACTCCGGGTCCGATAACAGGCACCACACCCGCAGTAGATGTGCTCGGTGTGAGGTCTCGCAGCAAGCTATCAAATACGGCACATTCCTCGGCTTTTAAAAAAAAAAACGCTATGCGTCGCCAGGTGTTTCATCGGATTCGAGGAGTTACCTCCTTTGCACAGTATCACCTTAAAGCACTTGTTGCAGGCTGCTGAGTTTGCATCTTTTGCTGTGAAGTACAGCCAGACTTTTGACCGCTTCGCCTTGGGCGTTTTTAATCTGTAGCTCTGCTCTAAAAGAACGTACGTACCTGGGTCCGCCTACTATCCTCGGAAACGTAAAATGATTGGCTAGAATCTAAAGTGTATCACAGCTCAGGAAAAAAAAAGCACCAAAATAAAGCACCGAAATGTGCGCTGTGTTTCGGTCTGGTTACTACCGTTTATGTCAGAACCGGTGCCATCATGGCACCGGATACCGGTACCCATCCCTAGTAAAAGCTGATGGAGGCTTCAATATTTACTGTGGGAAGTTTAACAGCATTAATCTTAAGCAGCACCCTGGTCAGCTCTGGATTCAGCACCATGGACAGTGATCAGAAACTGTCTCACTACAGCCTTACTGGAGTTATTTTGGTAGGCCTAAAAATTCAGCACTACTAAGTAAACTAAATGAAGTTTGGGATCATTTTGGATGTGCTGTGAGTGATTTGGCTCACAGCAAATTTGTTTACTTACAGCAGCAGATATGAGAGTGGTAGTAGTGGCAGTGTTTATCACTTTTGTATTGAAATAATATCCAATTGGGCTAAATCAGAATCAGAATACTTTATTGATCCCTGGGGGAAATTATTTTTTGTTACAGTGCTCCATTATAAACCAACATTAACAAGACAGACAATACGCTAACTAAGAATAGTACAATATATATATATATATATATATATATATATATATATATATATATAAGTCACTCATTAATAAATAGCTGGAAAAGAAACGTGTAGTTGTAGCAGTAACCAGTGTGTTAAGTGGATGCGTTGTACAGGGAGATGGCCACAGGCAGGAAAGATTTCCTGTGTCGTTCAGTGGTGCTTTTCGGTAATCTCAGTCTCTCACTGAACGTGCTCCTGTGACTGACCAGCATGTCATGGAGTGGGTGGGAGGTGTTATCCAACATTGTCTTTATCTTGGACAGCATCCGCCTCTCCGACACCACCTTGAGGGAGTCCAGCTCCATCCCCACAACATTACTGGCCTTACGGATTAGTTTATTGAGTCTGTTGGCATCTGCTACCCTGCTACCCCTAAATTTAATCATATTGTCTTTTAAGCCCCCCCCCCCCTAAAACAAACAAACAAAAAACAAAACAAAAAAAACCCAACACAGTTATGTCTGCCGTGCGTCTGTGTTGACAGACAGCCACAGGTACTGTCGCCAGTAGCGAGACTAAGCTGTGCGTATTGGTGGTTCTTATGAGGGTAAAACACAAGACTCCACTTTATGTGAGTACAGTTTTGTGCTGTTTATGCATTAGGTCTCTGCAGGGCTAAAACTTTTACCCATAGATGGCAGTGTGTCCATGAGTCTGTAGCACGCTCTTAGTGTGGCTGCCTTTCTGTAATAGCATGAGAAGAGGCAGACGACCACTGACAGCACTCTGTAATGTAGTTTTACTGTAATGGCCTGCAAAGAAATGAGATGTACAGTGTTAAATAGTTTGGAAAGACATCTTGCTCCACTCTGCGGCAGCCTGACCTCGCTCCAAGAGCGAGTGTAACACCAGACTACATCACTGATTTGCAGACAGCTTTGACTAATGATACTAGTCAAGAGCTATGGAAGTAAGGACAAAGAAAAACTCTGTGAAACTTGGTCTTTGCCTTTTTTTTTTAATGCTGCTTTTGTCAAAACGCAAAGTGATCAGAACCTGTTGATTTCGCACTAGGAGAGCGGATTTGCATTACTGAGCACTAACGACACATGCTTGCACGCTCCCCTGCCTGTCTGGTGTGAATGTACCACCTCTTTCCTCCGCAACCTCTTTCTTTCCTCTTCATGGCTCTTTTTTCCTGAAGCTCATATGGAGCTGCCGCCTATGTCACACTCCTCATTCATAATGGATGAGCACCAGGAGGAGTAAGATGTGCATTTTCGATGTTTTAACACAGATACGTCAATGTCTTATGTCTGCTAGCAGGCTGTGTCTGCGACTGCTGTGACTACAGCTGATATTCAGAAAAACAAAAAAAAGAGGATTGATTTGTTTTATTTTTTTTCATGAACCACTCAGTGTAAACGCACATTACAAAAAGTTTAAGATTAAGATTTGTGTTTGTTGTTCAAAATAATAGGCGACTGTATCGATCCACTTAACTTGCAGAAGTTGTTAAAGATTTTGCTGAGAAGAAATTATTTGGAAAAGCTTTGCAATTATGGGAAATTGTGCCAATCCCACAGCACCAGAACATGATTACATGTAGGTAACCACAAAGTTTGAGCCAGGTGCTCCAGTTTTTTGGGTTTGTTTTTTTTTTGTTATTTGGTGGTACTGGCCAACATGGTGTCCAGTCTCAGTTATAAAACTGTCTAACCTGCTAAAGACTGCTAGACTAACCCACAGAAGCCATGCGACAATATCACTGTTTGAGTTCTCTCGGTCACCTGAGGTACAGTCATCTTGGACTGAGTGTTGGTGGGTTTTTCTGAGCTCTGTTGAGTAACAGCTGGCATTTGTTTTTCTAACTGCTGTGTAACTGGAGAACGTGTGCTTGAATGCTACTGGTGTTGCTGTTTGTCACCAGTTCTGTCTGGAGCGTAAATGAATATTTGACAGTGTAATCAAATCAGTTGTTGCCTGCTCTAGACTTCAGGACTTGGCTCTTTTGCTCGCACAGGTGAGCCTTTTTTATGCTTTTTGGAATGAGTCTGAGTATTTTGTCCCATTTTATCACATTTTTGGGGACATTTCAGTGTGATGCTGCAGACTTAAATGAATCTGTATGCGTTTAGATAAGATGGCTTAAGTTGTAGGCTAGACTCATTTTGTTGGGGCAGATGAGTTTGTACCTCAGTGTGTGCGTCTGTGTGTGCTAGTTTCAAGCAGTTCTTTCTTTGCACTCGTAACAGCCCACAGATAGCTTCCGAATCAAAGACCTCTCTCGATCAAGATGACCTCTGTGTGTAATATTCTCTTCTCTGCCTCCTTTCCTCATTGTCTTTCATTCACGGCTCTCTTTTCTGTCTTTTTCTCATCTCTGTCTCTCTGTGTGTCATGTATGTCTGAGTAGCCTCGCTCTGTCACCGTCCCCTCGGCTTTCCTTCAGCTCTAAAATAGGAAATGTCTAAATTACACTTGCTAATACGTTAGCAGCCCTTATTTTTCCACTCGTTCTTTCTCTGTCCTTTATCTCCGTCTTTATAATTCAGTTTTAGAGACAGAACACATTTCATTTAATACTAAATGTAAGGATTGTTCCTATCAACTGTTGAAAGAAGGACAAAATTCCTCCCTCTCCTCTGCTTCCAGATGGAAACATCAATTTTTAATGCTCATTCTGCCATATTGGTCCCCCCCCCCTCCCAGCATGCAAAACCAGAGCACAGGGTCTCCTCTCACTGGGCTCATCTGAAACACCTAGAAGAATATCGAGGCTTCTCATTTTTTTAATAAACCCTCCCAAGACACCTGAGCCAAATCCTCATTAAGAGTACTTCATGCAGCGTATGCACATCAACAGATCATTAACATAATATTTTTGACACATTAAAATAACTACTTTCAACAAACGAGGCAATCACTGAGATAACTGGCAGCCTCCTTTGGCTTCTACAGTGGATTCTGTATTACATGCTCATTGCTTTCACTTTTGGGGAACTTGACTTTATTTCGTCACGGAGGAGAATTTTATTTCCATTTTTTTGTCGCTTGAAATAAAAGACATAGTTTTGAAGTGAAATGATTAATAAATAAAGTAGCTTTGGAAGTGATGCTAAAACAGCTTTGAAGAGCACATTTTTTTCTGTATAGAAATACTTAATGCATTGTTGTTGTTGCTGACCTCCACGGATTTAAGGTTTCTCTGTGCTGTGTTGTGCCGTGCACTGTTGTAGGAGTGGGAATCACAGATTGCTCAGATATTATCACAGTATGTTGTTATTATTAAAGCGGCTGCATGTTCAAACAAAAACATTAATATTTAGCCCTGCAGAACAAGCAGTACAATACTTAACTGTGTCTGTATGATGGAAGACTGAGAAAAGAGGACCTCAAACATCCTCATGATATTATTATTTTTTTATTTTATGAGGATTGAAATGACAGTTTGATGGTCAGCGAGTCGAGATTGAAATATCTCAGCAATAACTGGAGGAAGTGCAGCAGAATTTTTTCCCAGGCATCCCAAAGGATAACTTTTAATCTCCTTCATGAACCACAGGCTTTTCCTCTGATGGGTTCAAAAATATTTTTTTGATGGTGACTGTTGGAAAAGTTATACATTTATACATCAAATATACATTAATTTGTTCTTCAGGATGAAGGAAAAGTGTGTATGCTGTTACCCTTTTCATCAAGCACAATCATTAAGTCAACCTTTCGTTGTTTCACATACTTGATTATGTGAAACTTTGATTATGACTAACACCCATAAGCCTCAGCTACACTTTGAATTTAGTGCAAGTTTACAGAGATTAGCATGTTAACAAGACAAACTGAAATGGTAAAAGAGTCCTGTATTCTGTAAATAGTGACACCAACAGCCAACACCTGCTAAACATGGTGATTATGAACATATTAGCATCCTTTTGAGAGCATTACATTGAGTACAGCCGCTAGCAAAACTAGTATATCTATCACAGCTTAGTGTATGGGCAGAGTCTGAAAATCATACTGTGCTAAATCATTCATTATTTCTGGCTTTCTTCAGGTCTCTGAAACCTCAGTGCATGTTTGGGCAGTGATCCATGGCAGACAGGATGGCAACATGGGCTTCTTTGTTTCTCTGGTTTTCTGTCATTTTTTACATTTTATTTTAAGTACATGGGACGCTGGTCCTTTACACACCAGGATGTCAGGGCTAAATGTTTGGCAGTGCTACTTTAGCTATGTTTAGTGCATTTATTTTGCCATTGCGCTTTAAATGGATGTTTTCTTTTCACCATCGACACTGTTTGCTTTCTCTGTAATTAATCTGAGACAAGTAGAGAATCATTCTCACTGTTGTCAAAGCAAACAGATCGCACCGAGCAGACTTCTCTGACTCTTTCTTCCTTTCAGTCCGACAACTATTACAGTCTTTATTTCACCACCGAAGGCTGATTGAGGAGAGAAAACTCTTTATTTATTTATTTTTATTAAGCTTCACAGTGAGGTTTTTGTGTTACTCAGTAATGCTTTATTTATTTATTCATCAGACCAAGGCCACCTTGAATACATGGTAGCCCATTTCCCATGCATCCATTCATGCATCCATCCATGCATCCATCCATGCATCCATGCATCCATGCATCCATCCATGCATCCATCCATCCATCCATCCATCCATGCATGGGCATAGGCTTGTTGTCAGTCTGTGGCAGGGATAACACAGAGAGACAGACAACCATTCACATCCACATCTATGGTCAATTTACGGTGGTGTGGTGGTTAGCACACCACCATGCTGAGCCAGTTCAAAGCAATTAGCCCTAAGTTTTCCAAGTAAGCGTTTATACACCAAGTATCTTGCTAGTATCTCATATGCTTCCAGTAACTACCGTCCAATTGTGGTTTTGAGGTTTAGCTGCTGTGAGGTTACATAATATCATAATTTGACCCCTTTAACAGTTCATTAATCACTGGTGTTAAACGATAGTTGGTCAGTGGGCGGCTCCAAGAGCAAAGGAATGGTCTGTGTGATTAAGTTGAATGTTAGAAAGCTCAGGTGCTCTTTAGCAGCACAGAGACTATTAGCAAGATAACCAAAAAGCAATTAGATTGACTTTCTAAAATGGCAGTCAATTAGCAAAGCTGCTGAGCTGCATGGTGGGAGAGGTGAGAGAGATACTTGGAGACAGAGAAAGTGCTGCTGGCTGCCTCTACTTTAAATGATGAGAAGGAAATGGCCTGCTGTGCGGCTGCTGACGTTTTCAGAAAAGTAGCTGTGATGTCACACAGAGGCAAACCTCTAATTACACCTTTTCATCTCGTGCAGTGGAGACAAAGATCTTATTTTTAAAAAGCAAATCCAATTTCTGCTACTTATGAAGAATCTTATATCGAAAAAGTGCCTTTATTCCAGGTTTTCCTCTGCTTCGCAGAAAATGCAACCTCAGCACTTTGTGCGCTTGATACATTTAGTGTCATGTTTATTTTTTAACAATATAAATTCCTTCGGTCCAACAGTATCCAGTAAATGTCAAGTTTTCATTCACCAGTGAATCCCCCCCCCCCCTTTTTTTTTTTCATGATTGAGTGTAAAGTAGCTTTAATAGCTGTGAGTCAGTCATTCAGTAATTCTGGAGGAAGTGTTGTGTGTTAAGAACATGGCCCTACTGCTCATTTGATTTATGACCTCACTAAAGATTTATGGTCTTAATTGTTACTTTCACCACTTCTCGCGGGTCTTTTTTCTAAATTATTGTCTCGTTCAAAGTAAAACAGTTAATAAAGTAGGGCTACCCTGTGATTTAAAAGCTTTTATTCTCCTCAGGTGATATTTTCACTTAATATTGAGGTAAATAACAGATGCACCTTTCTTACTAAGCTAACGAGGTATCGCTGCTAGGGGTGTGGCTAAAGCTTCTTCTTCATGTGTGAATTCCAAATTTGATACTTTATAACTACAAATCACAGGGTGACATGAGGGTAGCTACATCCGTCTATTATATGCAATCGGTATGTGTGACATCAGTTGGTTGTTATGGGAACTGGCCTTCTGACCCCTTGCTCTCAAGTCTGATCTCATCTTTTAGATTCTTTCACCATTTAGTATAGTTATACTTTGATCCCTCTTTCACTCTTAAGAGCAGTATTAAGTTCTGGTTTTCATTTTTTTTATCCATCTGTGCCCGGTCACACATCATAAGCAGGCTTAGAGTTACGCTGAAGAACAAAGCACGCTGTTTAATCATAAAAGTAAGCTTCACCGGGCTTTCTCCGACAAACTTTCTTTGTTTGTGAGACATCTGGGTTTGCCTTATGTCTCCTGTTGAAACAAAGGGAAGACCAGATTGACAGACATGGACTGTGCTGATTCTAATCCTTGAAATTTCAAATGAGGTATCTGTTAAGTTCGCTGTGTGAAAATATTTAACCTGAAAAAGACTTCTGTCTGTGTGCCGGTCTCTCTCTCTAAAGCCCAGTCTGTTTGTTATTCAGTAAAAGTACACATTTCCATGGAAAATGGCGAAAAGCCAGTCTTCCTGCCAAACAGATTAAAGGTACTTACTCATGAGATGTTTTGGTTGTATGTTGTTAGGATGTAAGAGAGCTCTCTGACTTGAAGAGAGAATGAAGAACCATTATATCAGGACATCTTGAGGGTGATTTTATGCTATTTGTATATGTAAGTATGTCTCACACCGTGCACTCTGCTGCTATAAGAAAGCAGACTTGACTGGAAACAAGAAAGTCATGTTGTCATGGGAATAGACAAGATAGTAGATGGTTTTTGTCTGTGCAGACCTCAAATGTTGATACACATTTTGAAGGTTGGCTGGCTATTTGTAGTAGTCACAGGGGTCACTAGGCATTAATCTACTCGTACAGTAAATGGATATGTTTATATACAGATAAATAGTAGATGCTCTGATATCTTGGTATTAATCATACATTCATATATAGTTAGAAATATCTATGAATCCTGCATCAAAGAACTGCAGCTCCTCTAGTGATCACTTATGGCTGGTTCCAAAAGCCATTCGGTCCCCACAGACACATGTTACAATGACAACAGAATAAACATGCTTAGACAAAATAATTCAGTCTCCGTATTTGATGTTATGTTCAACTAAACTGTGACATGGTTTATTTGGAGCATTTCTGAAATAATCTAATAAATGATATTCCTACTTCTACCAAATGGACATTTGTAAAGTCTGTGCTTCAGCTGTGCTGCACAGACTTTTTTTGTATTTGCATCTTATTTAGCAAGTTTGCGACACTGTTATGAGCCCATACAGTTCATGCATGCAGCTTTCTAACCAAGTTAGCTGATAGCTTAGAACACCGACCTCTAATCCAAATAAACATCATCTTTGCTGTTCTCACATTCTCACCTGTGCAAATCTGCAAATTCAGGCATCACGCAGAGCTTCCACCATGGAGCCGGCAGATTGAATTCTCTTTTAATCTGTCTGTGTTTTTTAAATTCAGGTAACAGAAGAGTTTCAGGGCTGCAGTGCATGTGTTCAAACTGCTTATTCTACAGCAGCTTGTCATTTTTTATTTTGCTCAGTTTCATGGAGGTTGGGAAGCCATCAGTTAAGAAATTGGCTCCTCTGTTTACACAGAAAACAACCCAACTATAGCAGAGCTTTTAGCCAAATGTTCAGGATGCTAAATGGCAATTAAACTGGTGTTAAACATTTCAATAAAAATATTTTGTTTCAGCCCTCCTCTCCGGGTCTTTGGTAGGTCCCTTTGTTTGTCAGTCTGTAAGTAAAAGGGTGATAACTGTGTGTGTCAGTATTATTTTACGCGAGCTGGCTCACATTTTTGCACGGAATTGGTTCTGTAAATGTGCAAATTTTGTCATGCATGAGTGTCTGTAAGCGCTCCGCGAATGCTTAATAACTCTTTTAATAGGCCGCGGCAGATTGAGCTGTGATGCTTTCCAGCTGAGACGTTTTTGGGTCAGAGTTTTTTTTCCCCTTCTTTCTCCTAATAATTGCTTTGATCATAGGAATAATTAGGTTTTCTTCTTGTCTCATCTGAAAACACGCATTAGCAGGCTCAGTCACCTGTTCACGCAGATTTTTCTCCCAGCCTTCAGTGTACAGTAACATACAGTTAACATACACTGACAGGAGATGGAGGGATGGGCTACAAAACAAGTGACGTGCTGTCAGATCAAAGATTCACTCAGATTGTGCTCCGTCGAGATAATGTGAATTTCAAACGCAACCTGCGCTTAACTGTTCCAGGATAAGAAGGGATAGTCACTCTTTTGAAACTGCTGTACTAACAGCTACCCATTTGTAGAATAGACCTTGGCATGCTGTGCTGAAGGTGCAGACTTAAGAAGCCCAAATTCAATTACCTGCCCCCCCACAGCAGTGATTCTGTCCTTCCGAGTCTTTTTATCTCAAGTGATCCTATGAATAACTAAAGTTGAACTTGAATGTGGAGGGAAGTTTGTTAGTTGCTGTGGAGCTTGGTTTGTTTTGGGGCAGTAAATAGTTATTAAGATGATCCCCCTCCTCTGCATGTCTGAGTTTACGGCAAGCGAACCATCAATAGTGAGGAAAATACATTTCTGGGTTGTAAAAGTTTGACCACCGTAAGAAATTGGCTTATTTGTTTGTTCTGTGGACAAGATGTTGACTCAACTCAAGTTTTCCCTGTGGTGATTTTCAGGTACAAAATATGCACCGGGTGAGGACGTCGCTAACACAGGTTTAATTTTGTAAAATGAGATTTTTCATGGAGAAGGGAGCAGTGGGTTCTGTGTGTGTGTTTTGCCTGTAAGCCTCTTCTCTGTGTGTTTGCGTGTGAAACATTTTCTTGTGATGGTTTATGCATTTATAACTTCATCACCGTGACATGTGCACACTGCAATGCCATTTTTGTTTTGATTCAGACTACGAGATTCTATGATTAAGCCATTTATATGCTTTCACACTTCTTATGAATATTTATTCAATCCTTCCGCTGCACATTATCCAAATATTGATCATCCCTCTCCTCTCTCCTACACGAGTGGTGTCCCATCCTATTATTTGTATCTCACACTGCTTGCACAGCGTCGTGCTCGCTAACCTCAGTGGATGCTCACGTAATGCTGAGAGGTGTCGAGCTGAAACAAAGGCGGAGTACCTCAGATTAGAGCAGATGATAAAATGAAACTTTAATAATCTAAGTGGTGAAACTGGGTCATTCAGAAGCAGAGAACCAAAGACAAGAGAAGAGCAAATGGAGACTTGACAGTAATACAAGTAATTACAACCAAAGAACATGCCGCGCTGACGATAAAACACAGAATAAAGGGAACATTTGAGGCAGCAGGTTGTTTACAAATGTGCTGTTTATCAGGACAGTGCTGAAAATACGTGCTCAAAACACACGTTCAGAGATGTAATGCCTCGCTTGGAAAAAGCAATAATCTCGTCAAAAAACGAGAACATGGCGTGGCAACATGTCCGGGTCACTCTGACAGGCTTACTCGGATTATGCGCTTGTCCAAACAATCAGTGCTGATTTGATCAGTGTTGTAGCAGACATGGCACAGTTTGATTGCAGATTGAAACTCTCATTATTACCTGCGCTAACATAATCAGATTTAATCGCCTGAGTCCTTCCAAGAGTGTCAGATGAACTTTATTGATCCTGGCAGCTAAATTGGGTCATTTCAGAAAAGGCAATTTGTAGAGTACATAAAACAAAACACGTTTTCTGATTCCTGAGGAGAAATTCACAGGCTTCTGTATCTTCTGCACTGTGAAGTGTCTCATACTGAAAAACCTTTGTTCTTATTCTCATTCTACACAATCCTACGCAATATTCACTGCATACGATTCTTAATATTTAACATTTCTTGCTATTGTATTTCTTGCTAAAACTGTAGATTATAATGTTTTGGATAATACTACTATTAAAAAAATGTTTGCCTGCATTTGAGTGTTTTTTTTCCTCCCCTCATCTTCTTGAGGGGGGGGGAGACAGGTTTTTCGTGCGATTTCAGGTGCACATACTTGAAGTCTCTTGAAAGTTGTCCGCCATGTTGGGTGCGACACAATCACTGTTCGTTAGTGACAAATGCGTGTTCCCCAACTGGTTTTTGAGTGGTTCCTGGAGAATCCTGGTTGTTGCTGGGTGAAATTGGCTGCAAAGAGGAAGCTGCACCAAAAACCTGCCTGTGATTGCTTTGGTCCCTAGTAGATTCCTGCACTCACCTGCGATTTGCACACAAGACTCTGACTTTCAAACACTCGCTAACTATTAGCCGAGTAGTAAAACTTATAAAAGTGTGATGCAATCCAGAAACTGATCAAGTGAAAGTTGCAGCCGTCTTGTAGGATTTGTATTGCATTTCTCACAGTTTCACTATCGCTGAGAGTTTTTATCTGCCAGTTGTTTGCAAACAAATAGCTGTTGTCCATACAGATTTCATGCAGCTGCAGAAATCTGATAAAGACCAAACCAGTCACAAGGAGGCTTTTCCTAACAAATCAAGGACAACACCCACTGACAGGTCTCCAGGTCCGTGGAACCTCATTCACTTTACTCCAAAATGACGGACAAAATGATTTAATGCTTTTAATGATCACATGACTGCTAAACCTCAATACTCAACATAAATACCAAATCAGATTGATAGTAAAACATACTGGCATTTTTAGCTAGTTGCAGATAAGTAGACTAAATCCTGCTCCGCTATTGGTTAATAGTAGTCAGAACACTGAGTACAAGTGGAAACCAGAAAGACTTCTGAGCAAAAAGTTAGTTCCTTGTCTACCAATTCTGTTGATATCCACGATTTCATATCATCTCCATGTTTATGTTGAAACATGTTCGTTCTCACATTACATTTCCCGCAGCCACAGAGGGACATTACAATTTACTAGCCCCGTCATTATTTTGTGTCGACCAACCCTTTGCCCTAGGCTCTTGCTGCTAAATGTGCCGCCATGACAGAGCACATGTATCATTCTCTGAAAGCTACGCCCACTGGGAAAAAATAGTCAGCTCCATTAGCTGCTGTTCAGGACTAAAAACATTAACAAGCTGATGTTGATTCGCTTAAAAAATGCACATGTCAGAGGACGATTTTAGCACCCGGCATCTAGTTAGCCTTTAAAACCTTATTTTAACAGGTGTTACAAGCTATTTCAGCCAGCTAAGTCACTTTCAAAATAATAATGTTACATATAGCTTTCTGAATTCTCCACACGATAATAAAAGGCGAATGTCACGTCTACTGTTTGCGTCTTACTTTTTACTTTATTTTCACTTTATTTCTTGTTGTTGATGCCTCACACCTTAATGCCTCTGGCCACTTTTGTCCAACAAACGACTCCTTTTCTCTTCTCTTCTCTTTTTTTTAAGGAAAAAAAAAAAAAAAAGAACTGGTGAGCTTTTTACTTAAAACAGCTTCCCACTAAAGCTGTAAATGCAAGTGATCAGGGTGATATTATATTATTAAATATAAGAATATTGAAACCTTTACCTTTTAAAACTTTAATAAATATCCAAATGCAAAGGTGTATCAAACCTGGGTGTTTCAATGTGTGATTGTCCCACAATATCGTGACCAAAAACTCCCCTGCATGCCGTCACCGTTGCAAATGTTCTGCATGAGTCACGACCATACTGTTGTTGCCATTACACCACCAGGCATGTGACATTTCTTCTCCTCGCTGTAAATGTTTTTGTCCGTTTCACCGCATCTGATTTTACACTTTAATGTTCTATCTGACAGCGTCCAGCTGATTGTTTGAAACTAGACCAAGAAAAAAGGCATTGTTTCGAGGTCAGGTCGGCTTCCGGACAACAAGTATCTTTCTCTGTTCCATTTTAGGAAGAAAAATTATTTTAGATTTCTGTCCAAACGGCTGTGAGAGAAGTTGACGTGTTGTTTGCAAATCAAAAGATATCGCAAGGGTAAAAGAAAAGGACTTTGAACTGTTTCTCTCCTTTTGTGTCATGCAAGGCTGGAAAGTGCAGTTTGGTGTGATAGATGGTGGTTTGCTATGATTGGAGCAATTCTGGACTCTTCCTGGAGGGAAAAAAACAAACTCAAATACTACCATTGAAAGCAAAGGAATAAATGCAAGCAGACAGATATTTTCAAAGTTGTGCTGCAGATTTCAGTGTTTTTATGAACAACTTTTTCTGGGTTAAACCAGGAGAATGGCGCACGTTTTTGCTGTTTAACGTTTAAATTAAAATCCTGAACCTTTGTATGTGTTTGATAGCTTACTCGGAGGATAATCTGATTGTCAGTTTAAGCGCACAACATTTAGTCGTTTGTTCACGTTTCTCATTTGTCTTTGTTGAAGTGAAATCCTTTACAAAGCTCATACTAAAGAAAACAAAAAACCCTTTCCTCCCTCGCTTTCTTTCTGCTCATTATAATTGGAGAGGCTCCTTTTATGCCACTTCAGACAACTCAGGAAGGCTAAAGAGAGAGAGAGAAAGCTAGCGTGTGCTCTTGTGGGGCGCATGTGTGATCAGGATGTCGTCGGTTCTCCACTCATGATGAGTGAACCCCTGACTGAGCCAGGCTGGCACAGAGCTCCCCTGATTGGACCCATCAGAGCAGGGCTCTAGACTAACTTTTTGCCATGGGCGCACCGGCACAAAAGTTTTAAAAATTTTATAATAATTTATATAATATAATGTGTTTTTCTGGATACACTGTGCTTTTTCAGCATTCAAAGATTGATGACACCGTGTCAGAGCACTGGCTATGAATTTCAGAAGGATCAGGCCTTAACTTAACAGAAAAGTTAGCAATAGTTCTTTTCCTATTACAGCTACATCCACTTCTGTCGTGCCTAGGCTGCTCACTAGGGCTGGGTATCATCACTGATTTCTATAATCCGTTCGATTCCGGTTTTCAAAGTCCCGATTCGATTCAACTTAGCCTCAGACAGTCAGAAATATTATAATTCTGATCATTTATCAGTACTGACTTCATCAGAATTGTGAACATCACAGCAGATGCCTTTGTGTGAAAGTAACTGAGAATAAAACACAGAAAAACATGAAGGAGATTTTCCTGGTCTGGCTTTTTATAGCAGATAACCTTAAAAATATTCTACAATGTTCTGCATATAAAGTTTAAATTTCTTCAGTATTGAACAACAGAAAAAATAGGCTTTCTTGTCTGAGGTCATTTAAGTGAAAAAAAAAGAAAAAGACAGCGGCCGACAGCGCTGTAAACAACGGTAGACTGGTGGGTAATAAGCGAATGAATAATACGGAAAACAGAGATTGGAGACGGGAAACTGTTCTTGAAGTATAGAGAGAGATAGAGAGAGAGCTAGCTGTGCATGAAGTGTGATTTTAATAGTCGTGGAAGCAAAACAGCAAAATTCAGCTCGGTGAATTTTGGTTGGAGAGAGACAAAACCTGCAGCTCAGAATCAGCGCAAAAAGACGTAATCACAGCACGGACCAGACGCATCAGAATCGCTAAGCTCCGACAGCGTGTCCGTCTACGGGCCGTCGGGTGAGAAAGCCGAGAAAGACAAAGTTGATTCTGATGTGTCGGGTCCGTTCTGTGTTTACGTCTTTGTGTGGAATCCGTGTGCCTGCTCTCATTTGCTGTTTGGTTGTTGTTGAAATGGTTTTGTGAGCTTTAATCTGAGAATCTGGCGTTTCTGGCAAAACACGGTTATATTTAAAAGTCGATTCAGGATTTAATGAATTGATATCGCTTTATTCAAGCTTCTCACCTCCCACTTCCACCTGCACTTTCAACTGGACCACGGCCAATCAGAGAGGTCCCGCCCCTTACTATCTCTGATTGGTTTAGTCCACGATAGGGGCATAATGTGTGTCTGTTGTTGACCACAGGGAAGGTTGCAGATTTTATTTTATTTTTTTTGCTACCCGAACAGTTGGTTGCACAGGTGCAACCAAATATTTTTTTTTTAGTCGCACCACTGAAAAATTTGGTCGCATTTGCGACCAAATTGGTCGCACTCTAGAGCCCTGCATCAGAGCGCGGAGAATAGTGATTTCCACACCTTCTGCCTCTCGTGTGGGTGAATGAAAATCTTGTGCTATTTGTCCCGTGTAACGGGAGCAAGGCGGCTCTGATCTTTCCCCTCTCTTTTCTTTCTTAGTGCTGATACACAAAGGAAGGAGGAGAACGGGAGAAATGAAGTATGAACGATTAGAAAATGAAAGAAGATTGCTTTTGATTAGCACTCATTAATTAACGCAGTCAGCCGCCTGCCTGCTCCCCAGCCAGCCCATCCACAATACATGGCCTGGCTGTGTGATTAACTCAGCTGTGTGTGTTTGTGTGAGTTGGAGAAAGGCATGTTGTCATTAGTAGAGAAAAAAACATGTTTTTCCCCCCTTTTTATCAGCTCATCTTTTAATCTTTCTTTATTATATTTCTGTTGATGTCCAAGTGTGTGTGTGTGCATTTTAAATTATAGTTTTCGTACATATGCATGATTAAAAGTTACCTGCACTCACAATGTGAGTGATTGGTGACAATTAAGAGTGAATAAAAGACGATGCCAGACATTAAGGTGAAGGAAGAATGATTAAGGAATGAGTAAGATTTAAAAGAAGAAGCAGGTGAGAGGAGATGAATGAAGGCAGCACGAAAGAGCAGAAAGTTGGGAAGAAGGACGCGGCAAAGACGAGAAAAAGAGAAACCAAATCAATTCTTAATAGAGGAGAAGACTCGAGCAAAACAAGGACGCGCATATTTTTTTTAAGTGCAAAGAGATGAAAGAAAGTTAAAGGCACAAAAACAGTAAGAACAAAGGATGGGAAACGGGAGCTGGGAGGGATGGAGCGATTTCATACAGAGATAAGAAATGGAAGATTCAGAAGAGCCCCAATTTCACAGTGGTGTGAGTGCCGCAGGTTTGTGCCGTTACGGCATTACAAGGAGCGCTTCACTTGATTGCACATAAGTCCTGTTGTAGTGGGAGCACTAAGCATGTTTTATTCAGCAGCTCATCTGTAGCAGGATGGACATTTGTTTGTTCTTCAGTCTGCTGCGTGCTCAGGGTCGTGGATGCAGAGCCACGTCTCCTTACTGCTAATGGACGGAGCAGCATTAGTCAAGTGTGTCAGGCTCTGCCCCGCTTTCTCGACTGCTGGCACTGATGTTATTATCACCAGTCAAAGCTCCCACTTTAGAAAGGATATTTCAGGATTTCCTTGATTTCACAGAAGGTTTAGGTCATTCTTTATGGGACCTTTCTGTATTTCATACGCAGTACATATGAACCTGCTTTTGAAGTGCTTCAAGGCCAGATGGAGTTTATCTGGCAAGTCTTCTTTTGCATAGTTTGAGCTTGTGGCGACATCAGGCTGAAGGAGAGAAGAAATATTTCTGCTCGTCTGTGTTTCACTGGGAGATAGTATATAGTTTCATTTGCTTCATACAGCCATCAAAAACTTCTATTGATCCAAAGTAACCAAGTTTTTCAAAAGTTTTTTTTTTTTCTAAATCAGGTTTGACACCAATTTTAACAGGATGATGTTTCAGGGACCATTGAATTTAAAAAAAAGTGGAGCATGGTCTTGTTAGGTTCCCAGGATTGCTATTAAGTATGGTTGGGCAATATAGCCTCAAGGTTATGATCTTTCAAGGAAAATTTCCTATAATGATGTTTATTGTGATATAGTGAATATTTTCTCAGTGATTGCAGCTTGCAAGCAGCAGCATTAATTTGAACAAAATGCTGACAGACTACCTACTTTGATGACTCTATAGCCACAAGGATACAACAGCAGTATTATCAGTCAAGTGTAAGCACAAAAGTAGCCAAGGTAGTGTTTTCACTGGAAAATTTAATAAAATAATGGGTTAACATTTTAGTCTAACAATAACTGTCATTGAAGGAACTTGTACATCTTCAGGAGCTACACAATCCACACCAACACCTACTGGTATCTCTTCCTGGTTGTACTTGGCGATGTGTTTTTGGAAACAGGTTTGTCGTTTACACTTTTAGCATGAACAGTTTTCTGGCATATTTCACAAAGTACTGCACACTGGTGGTTGATGTAGCTCCCTTTTTAGGTACTATATTAGGGAGGCGGCTGTGTGGCTCTTGCTCTCAGGCTACGTCCACGCTAGCCCGGATAAATTTGAAAACGGCGTTTTCCTTGAAAACGCTCCTCGTCCACACTATCGTTTTCAGTCGTTTTCACAGAGTTGTATGTCCACACTGAAATGGCCAAAAATGCTTACGTTCCTGTATTGCGCATGCATGAGGCGCAAGACGATTCGACCTGCCTCATTTCTGTCTGCCGTTTATTTACTTTCCGGCTCTTTGAAACGTGGCGGCAAAATGTTGAAGAAAAGCACCGAGTTTTTTAAACGGACTAACAATGAGGTGGAGTTGTTGCTGCGACTAACACAAAAGTACAAAGTTGCAAAAGCGAGTGGGGCTTTTGCATATAATATAATACTTGCTTTATTAGGGCTGTCAAAATTGAGAGTAAACAAAACAACTGCTGTATAATGCCCTCCGCTATCTTAGGTTAATTGGTCGCATGACTGCATCACATGACTTAAATGTGTCATCGTTTTCGAAAAAGCTTGGTTCGTTGGCCACACTGCGACGCGAAAACGGCGTTTTCAAATGTATATGCTTTGGAGAGCATTTTCAAAACACTCTGTTTTCCTTGACCGAAAACGTCGTCTCAGTGTGGAGACATAAGATTTCAAACGAAACGTATTAGTGTGGACGTGGCCTCAGGCGTGTCTGAACTTGTGGCTTTGTGCGTGATAGGGAAAGTTAACAAAGGGGGTTAACTTGTGTTAGCCCTACTTATCAAGGATTGAAAAATTAGCAAAGAGAACTTACAAATACAAAACTGCATATCTAATAGAATACTTGGCATGATGTTATTGAGTCATTCAGCAATGAGTAGTTTTGTTTTGCTTGAATTGGAACCTTAATTGGAAGCTTTATGAAAATACACGCATCCATCTGTGTCCTGTGTACATAAGACACAACTAACCGGGAAGTCTGTCTGTAAGAACATTCATATGTGCAGGGTCAGAGTAAAGTTATATATGTTCCACATTACCTTGTACTGCAAGGTTAGAATTATTTTAGCCTCTCATGCATTTATTACTAAAAAACGTTTTATTTTAGGCAAAATAACTCAATGGACTAAATGACATGGACTTCCCTATAAACATGAACTGGCTTTGTAACTGAAAACACAAAAACACTCCTAACAACCAAACCCAAAACTTTACTCCACCGTCTTTCCCCAATGTGTGTGTCTCAGTGGACCTCGTCACTTAAGTGACTAATTATCTCACACGCTGTGATCATTTCAGAGATGTCTCTGGAGACTCACACTCCTGGGAGTGGGACAGGGCACTCACAAACACCAGTAAACAGTCTTATGACGATGTCTAATGCTCGTTCTGCTGAAGCATCTGCTCACATAGAGCTCAATATTTTGGAGGTTTTCTTCAGGACACACACACACACACACACACACACACACACACACACACACACACACACACACACACACACACACACACACACACACACACACACACAGCTGCTTGGTCGGTTGCTCAGTTAGTTTTGTTATTCCAAACCAGCTGTCTGCTCAATTTCCTAGAGTCAGGAACATCTGTGTGTGCCCTCCCTCCTAATCCCCTCTCACTATCTCTCCTCTGTCGTCTGCCCACACACTCCTTGTATTTTCATTATTAAGAGCGTATCAGTGTGACAGGTAACAGAAATCCAACTTAAGGGGAAAAACCCCTTCAGAGCTGAGTTAAATTGGTATGGCAAGCTCCACCGTCAGCAGTCCTCTATGTATGTGCATTTTTCTGTGTGTGTGTGTGTGTTTGCCTCTTTATGCTTGATTTTGTGTGTGTGTGTGTGCATCTTGGATTCCTCTCTGGGGAAATATGTCTTTCAGTATTTTTTATAGTATTTATACATTTTCATTCTCTCTATCTCCGTGTATATCGGTGTACTGTAGCTTTCTAGGCTATTAGGCTGCTGACTGTTGTATACAGTACAGTGCTGTTGGCGGGCCAGAGATAAGCTGGGGGATTGCTTTGCCGCTGCCGCTTTGTTGGAGCTGTGATGATGTGCTTCTGTCAGCCTCCTGAGGTGTTTCTGTTGTTGCATGCGTACATACATCTTTATATAAGAGAAATATGAAGATTTTGTCAAGTCCGTGGGGCGCGTATACTTTCCTTTGAATCCCTTTAGGCTTTTTAACTGTTACTCAGAAAATAAGTTAATTAAACACTTTGGCCTTTCATAAACTTTACCTTGATAATTTAAAATGTGCAGCTCTGCAGCCATGAATGTTTTACCTAAAACTGGAGCTGTTACGAGACAGCAGCAGGAGGCTAGACATCACCGGTTTGAAGCTCTGAGTGACTCTTTAAGTGGACTCACAAACCTCATTAAAAATGTCACAGTTTGCTTTTTGTTATAAAAGTTGTTCACTGGTTTTATGCGGTGACTCTACAATGAGAATGGACCCAGCTCAGGGGACTTGAAAAATAGAAACAACTTGACTTGTTTGTTAAAGTGTTACATTATTACAAATGGTGATTTTTGTCAGACATTGCTGGGCAAAGTAATCACTGCACTTGCCAGAGAGGTGCAGTGATTTATTTATCTTTTGGCAACATACATAGAAAAATGGTATACAAGTGAACAGTTTTTGATTGATTGATTGATTGATTGATTGATTGATTGATCATACTTTATTCATCCCGAGGGAAATTGGGTTAAGGCTGCCAGCCGTGCCAGCGCCATCTTACCCTTCCGACCATACATACATACATTACACAAACATCACATGGGGAAGACAGGCCAGTTCAGTTTCAGCGAGAAAATAATTCATGCTGATCTATGAAGGATAGCGTTCCATTATGTGTTTTTCTATCCAGGTTTTTATTTGCTTTTATTGCATTGGAAGTGTGTTTGGGATCATTGTCACTCAGCTGATGGTACTTTTTTGTGTTCATAGGCTCTAGTGTTTAAGCTTTTTTAGCTATAAGCTTATTTTGTGAAAGGCATTTCTGTAAAAATGGTCAGGTACAAGGACTGGACTGGAAATCAATGGAAAAAAGCAGCCAATCTTCTTCCTAGCGGTTTATATCCCGCGATGCAGGTCCGCTATCTTGCATGCCTTCCTCCGCTTCTTCCTATCAAGGGCGTCTTCTGGTGTAACATTCACAGCCTTCATATCATCCGTGATTCGGTCCATCCAGCGCTTTTTTTGGTCTTCCTTGTGGCCTGTTTCCATCCAGATCTAATTGCTGGGCTGTCTTTGCGATGGAATTTTTAACGCTACGGACAACATGGCCGTACCATCGGAGCCTCGCCACTCGCATCTTGTCTGTGATTGGTGTCACTCCCCATTGTTTCCTGACATCTTCGTTCCTCGCTCGGTCAAGTCGTGTGAGACCCAGAGGCCACCTCAGCATCTTCATCTCCATGGTGTGAAGAG
Organism: Perissodus microlepis; assembly: GCF_051167445.1. NCBI lineage: Eukaryota > Metazoa > Chordata > Actinopteri > Cichliformes > Cichlidae > Perissodus > Perissodus microlepis. Next base: position 21,119,974 of record NC_140468.1, on the reverse strand, counting down.
CTTGTTCGTGTTTGGTCGTCGCTGGCCAGCACTCTGATTGGCATTCTCTTGTCACATAAGCTTTTGCCAATGTGACAAGCCAATGTCCAAAGAAAAACAAAGAAATACCTTTAAAAAAAACCTGGAGAACCATTGCTCCAGAGAATAAAATGCACATGTTTACAGTATGTGAACAGGTATGTGTGCGTACCAGCAGTCCACTTGGATAACTTTACTCCTCTTATTTGTGAACTTGTACCTGCCTGTGATTCTCAGCAGCTGTTCTCCCTACGGTACCTTTGTTTGGAACCACAGGAAGCTCCTTCATCAATACCTGTCTCACTCTGTCTAGACGTTCAGACACTTGCTGGAGGTTCTCTCTATAATTACAGTCTAGCTGTAGATTTTCTAAAACCTCCCCCTAAAGAGCCATTGCCACGAGTTTATTTGAGCTCTGTTGGGCCTTTGGACATGCTGTGTAATTTATTTTCAACCTCTTTTATTTGTCTTGGCTCATGTCTCTCTCCCTGTCTCTCCCTCCTTCTAGCCTCAGTCTATTAGTCTCTGTGTTTGTTATGTGTGGTGGCAGTGAAATAACACTGTTAATTTGCTTTTGCTGAGGTGAAAAAACAATCCATCTTACACCCATCTTCTGGAAAAAAAAAAAAGAAAAAAGATTCAGTGCTCTGACTTTAGCGTGTTCTGCCGTTCTTTGCTGAGGGAACTGGATTAGTTGACGTTAATAGGCTCAGAAGCGCCGCTTCAGGCTCTGCTGGGATGACTTTAGCGAGTTAGCAAGCTACAGTAGTGCAAAGAAACAATAAACTCTATCTGAAGAGGAAGTCGGAGTAGAACAGGCAATGGTGAGAGAAGGGGAGTTTATCATTTTGACAGAACAGTAAGAAGATTTCTGAGAAAGAAAAATGTGGTTTTAAGTGCACATGAAAGGAAGTATATATGCATACTCTAAGAGAGTGCATACTCTGTGGACGTGTTGTTGTCTTTCAAGCAGACTATATTGTTATACTCATATCGCATTCAAAATTGAGATTCATTGTGTTTGCATGGTTGCGTTGTTCAAAACAAGACATGGAACAGCTGCCAGTGTCAAAGCTCACCACAGAAGATGGCTCTGTAATATGAGTTTTTCACCACAGCGTGTCCTTTGGACATGTCTCAGTATCTTTTCATCTTTGTCAATGCTCCTTCTCTCTTTCTCTGTCTGCTGCAGCCCTGTCCGTGTTGCGGTCAAGCGAAGAGCAGACTCCAATTCCACAGAATAAGTTCATGGGCGACATTGAGGAGCTGGCTGCTAGCTATGAACGCAAACTCATCGAGGTGAGTGTTGTACTCATTCATACTGCTACAGAGAGAAGGATCAGCGTCAACTGTTTTTAAAGCTTGTTTATAATAAAAACCAGGAAGTTTCCAGGTTCCCTCCAGTTTATCACATGAGCGACATACTGTAAATGTTAGTTCCTCATGTTTGAGACATTGCATTGCTCCCAATTTTCACACTTTAAGACAATTATTGTGCTAACAAGAGAGATAAAATAACAAATTGTATTTCTGGGTTTAGTTCCAGAGCGGTTCCCTGTGTTTTCTACCACATTACTAAATACGGATCAATTCTAGCTAAACTGCCATTTCAATTTGTGTTTATCTAATAGTTAGCAAGGGGACTCCTGTGGTTGTGAAAAGTAGTCAGATTTATTGAAGTCTATGAGAAAATAATCACTCGATTTGTGACCTCAGTTAATGTTTTTCTGCTAAGCTTTTGCTCGACCACTAGTTTCACATGTTCAGTTTTTTCCATTGCTTCAGGCCTTTAAGGATCTATAAAACTCTGTGTGAGGAACCTGGGAGTGGTCTGCACAGCACTTTTTGCGTTTGATAAACGGATCCATGCTGTTGTTAAAACGAGCTTCTTTGCTCTGCTTCAGAGGGCATCCATGCCCTCAGTTTGTCTCGACTGTTGCGTCTTTATTCAGTCTGTCACTGCTTGTCCTACTGCAGCTGCTCAGCTGTTAAACTGGCTCATGCGAGCAAGACCAGATATCACTCGTGTTGGCTTCCTTAGATCTGCCTCCCGCTGAGTTTTAGAATTGATTTGAAGATTTTCTTGTTTGTTTTTAAGCCATTACATGGGTTGGCACTTGTTTACGTTTCTGATCTTTTAACTTTGCTCACTCCCACTAGATCAATGAGGTCTGCTGAGCAGATGCTCCTAGCTGTCCCAAGGTCTTGATTAAAACATAAAGGAGATCAGGCCTTTGCAGTGGACCAAACTGCACCTTCACATCAGGACCTTTCCAAAATTAGTCATTTCTGAAACTCGTATGAGCATTATTTGGCTTTTAAAGCAGACTGAATGCTGATTTCTGTTTACTGCTGTTGGATTTATGTTTCACCCCATTTTTGTCAGAAGGTGGGTTCTTTCTTTCTTGTTAAAGCACATAATGAGGGCGTTATACTGTGAGAGAGTCCAAAAATTTACATATAGAGAAGTAAAATAAAAATAAGACTTTTGAGAATTTTGCAAAAGAGTAGTAATAAATAATATGTACACTAAATCTTCAGTTACGTGCTGGCCCTCAGTGACTTAAACGATGGCATCTCTGGCACTGATGCTGCTCCTCCCAGCAGAAAGCAGCAAAGTAGATGGGAGTTACAACCACAGACTAGTAGAAGATCTCCAGCATCTTGCTGCACACATTAAAGGATCTGAGCTTCCTTAGAAAGTAGAGTTTACTCATCCCCTTCTTGTACGGAGCATTGCTGTTGGTCCTCCAGTCCATTCTGCCATTCATGGCAGTGACCAGCTTTCTGTACTTGAACTCCTGCCCACCCTTAGTGCAGCCAACCACTGCAGGGTCATCAAAGAACTTCTACTGGTGGTAACCCAGTATTACTAACCACCACCACCCAGACATACAGACTGAGGTTGATCAGTTTTGTTGTTATCTTATTTCATATTCTTTTGTTTGTCGAACAGTTTGCACTTAAATGTGCTTCTACATAAACTTCACTTCACTTCTGACTTCCCTACAGTATATTATTGAATTTAGTAAATGATGATGGTCCTGTTTAGACTAAAGTAGTTGATAAAGTGGGGAAGGTTTTAGGGTTTTCCCCACACATGCCTTGCGCTACGCTGTTTGTTCAGTCTTGTATTTGTAGGATTAGGTAACCAGTTCCACCCATCTTCAAAAAAATGACCATGACTGGCACGCTGTAGTACAGAAGCTGTAATGTGCTGTGACTGTGGCTATGTCTGTCTTTGAAATGAAGCTTTTAAAATTCCAACCACATAAACCTTGTTGCGCCTCAATTCAAAGAAGTTGATTTTTCACTCTGAGTTTTATTCTGTTTATTTTACTCGGAAGGATAAACACGACGTTCCCGTCTGCATTTCACTCTCAGGATCATCTGCCGGTGCACGAGTTTCAGAAAGCTTCTGTTTGCTTTAAACGAACGGGGGAAGTCACAGCTTCTACCTCACAATACAAAGTGTTCACTTACTGCATATATTATCAAAGTAAATGAGGTCATGATTTGCGTTAATACCTGCATTCAGAGCTTTTAGTTTTGGGGGAAAATGTCCCCAGGCTACTCCATCTAAATAAAGTAGAGAAATTGGACTTTCTGCATTTGCATTGATTTAAAACCCATAACAGTGCCAACAGAGCTTTCCCCCGAGCAGGTTCTTTACAAAAACATCAATTGAGGATCTCAGGAAGCTCTATAATAATAGGACATAAGGCATAACTCTGCCTGCTGTGTGAGTAATGATGACAGCTGTGTCCAGTTTACTGTTAGATTGACCAATATGACAACACTCCCAGTAAGAGTGTATTCTAATGGGTAGTGACACGTGTGAGGGTGTCTGCATGAATAATTCATCTGAGGTTTTATATTTTTTTAATAAGAAATAATTCAGTCTGTGTTTCCCCAAACTGTGTCCTCATTTATTTATGCACATGCATGTATGGTGCATTTTTAATGATGTTTACTTATTTATTTGTTCGTTTACCGTGCTGTCAGTGTCATTTGGGCCTTTACAGCAAGCCCGGAGGACAGTGTGGAGCACAATCACCCTGCAGACTCTGTCCTTCATCCAACTTGGTATAAATTATCCTGTCGTGCAGGATGCAGGTATTTTCCTCGTCCCTGTTTGGTAATAAGTTGCAGAGTAGGGATCTTGTAAAATGTGACTGCTCTGGTGAGGCTAGTGCTTGCTCTTTAGATAACAGCAAACCACAGAGGAAAATGGAACAAGAAAGACTTGCAGCTAACAGGAGATACAGAATGTTCTTATTATTGTTCATCACCAGTGCTGTCAGCTGTCTCCCTTAATAGGACTTACCATAATATTCAGTGCAGTGGGATATTAGTGTGAAATAGAGACGGGCAAAGCAGAAAAATGGCTTTTTATGGAAAATAGTTAAGTTACTCTTATTCAACATATTGCCAACAAGAAAAGTCCAGCAATCACTGGAGTGCTGTGATTGCTGGTTTGGGTTAAGCTAGGTGGAGTAAGATGGCAGAGTCGGTCCAATCTTGCACCAACATTCTGCCTTTTCTGTGCACAATGAAGACAGCAACATGCAGAGTGATTATTGGAATTATCACAGAACACGAGCATCCTGTCTGGGCTTCATGTGGCGACTGAGGATGGGTATCGTTTAGGTTTTATCCGATACCAGTACCAAACCGGTACTTTTGAAACGGTGCCGGTGCTTAAACGGTGCTCGAACCGGTGCTTAAAGAATGGAGAACACACACTTTGTCCAAAAACCTCTCATGTTTAGCTGTTTTTTTTGTAAAAAGGCAACAATGTTAGCCTTTTCTGCAGCTATAGGGCATATATGGTATCACTTTTGGCTGGAAGCAGTGCTTAATCAATTGAAAAAACACAAACTTTGTCTAAAAACCTCTCATGTTTAGCTGTTTCCCTCTTTTTCTTTGGTCATTTTAGCCTTTTTGGCCAGGGTGAAGGGAGCATCTGCCATCAAACAAGAAGACAGCTGCATGTAACTACGACGGTGTTTGCTAGTTCACCTTACATGCATTAATGTAATAACGTGGTTAGCCTACTCAACGTAAATTACACACGAACAACATTAAGCTACTCACGCAGAGAAGAACGGCTGCTGCTGCCATCATCATCCGTCATCATTTCTGCTACACTGGCAGGGCTAGGGGCCAGGACTCTACTCTTCGGGTTTTTGGGGGATGTTGCTAACTCCGGGTCCGATAACAGGCACCACACCCGCAGTAGATGTGCTCGGTGTGAGGTCTCGCAGCAAGCTATCAAATACGGCGCATTTCTCGGCTTTTAACAAAACGCTTATGCGTCGCCAGGTGTTTCATCGGATTCGAGGTGTTACCTCCTTTGCACAGTATCACCTTAAAGCACTTGTTGCAGGCTGCTGAGTTTGCATCTTTTGCTGTGAAGTACAGCCAGACTTTTGACCGCTTCGCCTTGGGCGTTTTTAATCTGTAGCTCTGCTCTAAAAGAACGTACGTAGCTGGGCCAGCCTACTACGCTCGCAAAGGTAAAATGATTGGCTGGAATCCAAAGTGTATGACATCTCAGGAAAAAAAAGCACCGAAATAAAGCACCGAAATGTGCGCTGCTTTTCGGTCTGGTTACTACCGTTTATGTCAGAACCGGTGCCATAATGACACCGGATACTGGTACCCATCCCTAGTGGCGACTAATTGATTGTCAGGCACAGCATCAATCACACAGGAACGACAGTTGAAGCAAACACACATAAAAAATCCAAACTCTGTGTGCATTGCACGTGACACGGTATCAGCTTACTTTTAGTGCTGACCATGCTAGCATGCTATAGCTGATAAGAAATCCTCTAATAAATTCAAGGTGGAGTTTGCAGTCTACAGTGTTTGTTCTGGGAGAACAAATACAGATGAGTAGAGTGACTGGCCGCAGGAAATCTCAAAAGGGGCCTGGGCCTTTGCAACCCTAATCTCACCTTAACTTAGATTTAGTGTATAGCAAGTGTGATGTCACCCGCTGGTTTGTTAAGCTGTGTCTTTGCATTTTGAAGCCGAATGTGATGAGTGAGGTGTGGATCTGATTGTAAAAACACACACTTCAGCAATTCCAAAAGAGGCAATGAGGCTATCCTGGATAATCCACTTTTCTGCCTCCTAGCATGGCCAGAAATTACAAAACGCACTTAGTGTTATATTCAATAAACTTCAAAATGGAGACGGAGCCCATAAACTCATCAGGAAGTTGTTTGCTGTATTCACAGACAAAAGCAACAACTGGGCTCATGGCTGGTGAGCAATAAAAATAATTGAATTTATTTTTATTAAAATAATCTGTTTTAATAAAAACAATAGAGTAAAGGCGCTTCCATATTGACCATACTTTTCAGTCCTGACAGCTCAGTCCATCTTTTGAATGAATGAATGAATGAATGACAGCTTTATTTGTCGCAAGCAGGTTGCCCTGCAGCGAGATGGTAACCCCCCCCGACCTTACACACATAACACAGACATCACATGGGATTACAAGTCGGAGATCGGTAGCGTTACAAGAAAAACACTGAAATGTACACAACAACGGGAAGGTACAAGAGGAAAAAAAGAGACCTCCACTCATGCTGTGCTTCCATGGTAGGACAGCACGAGAACAGGAAACAAAAAAACTCCTCTGCACAAAAAAGCACATAAATGTCCACAGCACAACATTATGGAAGACATGACAAGCCACAGGGATGGGTAGGGGATGAGGAGTAACCCCAGGCAACACAGCAGCCATCCTGCGACGGCGCCGTCATCTCTTCGACAGCACGGGCCCGGACCCGCCTCGTGTTCCCAGGGGGCAACAAGCATCGAAGGCGTTGGAAAGGGAGGGGGGATGAGTGAGTGCTTATCAGTGTAAGTGTATGTGTGTGCGTGTCCATAGTTCAGTCTGTGATAAATGCACCGCTCACACGAGCTGAAACTGCAGCGCAGCTTCTCCTGATATAAGAATTTGACATTTTGTGATTTACACGAGCAGCTGTCAACACTCCTGATTCCACTGTCTCCGTTCGGTGACTGAGACAAAATCGGAGCAGCCAAGTTATTGATTTTTGAAAATGTCACATCAAGCCTTGTTTGATACATAAAGGCCTCACTGAGACAAATAAATACTGGACGGGGCTCAACCTTCATTAACCTGTGAAACACGCCCGTGTTTCTGACCTATTTGAGTTTTAATTTAATGATGCAAATGCCTCGTATTGACTTTAACTTTGCACTCAGAACTCGATGCTCGTTTCCTTTTCATGTTGCCTTTGAAGCTGTGCACAAGGCAAACCTCTACAAATGAAAGTAATTTAGTGGTTGCTCAACAGGGTAGCTTTTTCCTGACATGCAGGTAATGATGGCCTGTGAGTTTGGTTTTGGGCTTGGGGTCTTTTACCAGAACCAAGCATGTGATGTCTTGTAAAGGCATGAAGGGCAATGAAGCCTCATATGGCCATTCCACTGAAGCTACTGATTGCACCATTCAAGGCAGCAAATATGATTGGCTGGTTGCTGATTACTCCAAAGAAGAAGTATTTCTTTCTGCTGATACAAAAATCCATTTGTTATAGTTTCAGTGAACTCACTTTAGTTCAGTTTATCATTACAATAAAACCACTTTTATTAAATGTCTTTAAAGCTGCATTAGCTGGTGTTCTGATAAACTGGCAAATGGCTTCCCCTGAAGATCAGACAGAAGAACATAATCACCTTAGAGCCTTATTATGGCAGTTTCAATGGATCATTAAGTAATTTACACAGATATGGAGCCATACGGCATTCATTTGGACTATTGTTTCTGAATTTTAGTTTCTACCAACTCATCTTGTAAAGCCTAAGCAGGTAGTATACAGTGGGTTTATCAGACTTCCTCAGAAAGCGCCTGCCTTCTGGGGCTACAAATGAACATACTGACAGTTGGTGGACCATTAAATCAAACAATGAGCTACAAGAGTCTAAAAGGCTGTGAAGAGAAATACACCGACAGCAGCCTGTTGTTACTGATTCTATTAGTATGATCAAAAACATCCACGATGATGCCCACAGGAAACAAAAATCTTACCAGATGTAAACTTTGCAGACCTCTCCTTAAGGTAGTTTCCTTGAACACCTCTGAACTTCCTCCCAGCGTGGCTGCTAGTTTGAGATTGATCCCTGCAAGACGCATTCTTAGATTTAGAATATGCACTAGGGCTGCCACGATTAGTCGACTAGTCACGATTACGTCGACTATTAAAATCATCGACGACTAATTTAATAGTCGACGCGTCGTTTGAAGCTTTGTAAGATCCCAAAAGACGCAGGAATAAGTAGTAGGATTTAAGAGTGTAATAACGGACTGAAACAGAAGATGGCAGCACTGCATGTACAAGGATGCCAGCTGCCGTTAAACCCCGAAGAAGAAGAAACTGTGTCCCAGAATTCATAGCGCGGCCCTGCTCAGTTTCCAACAATGGCGGCAGCTAGTTAGTTTTAATATTACTCTTATTATTCTTTCTGGTCACAAAATAAACGTTTAACATATTTTCAGGCGAGAATGTAGCTGTGTAAACCTCAAATATCTGCTCAGTTTATCAAGACACCACATATATTCAAAAGCACTCTGACGTTTTCGGAGACGTCTGTTACCCAGTAGCTCGATAGCTAGCCGGGGGCAAGGCTCACTAGAGCCCGTGAGAACACCGGACTCCCGGAAAATCGTTTTCAAACCCACCGCTGTCTTTCGCTACTCAGGTTAAATATATTTAAGTCACTTAGATAACTTAAAAATTTTATTGTTTGGTTTTTTTCAGTATTTTATTTGTTCCTGAGTAAATCAGTTTGGCTGAGATTAAAGTTACAGTTTTTACACAGCTGAATAAACATCAAGCAGACAGCTGATTATCAGAAGTGTGAGATGCTCGAGAATATACTCCGGTGTCCCGTTATACTTTAGGTAGCAAGGAGCAGACGGCTGAGTTTATTAAACTCCACCGAAACAATCTGCAAATGTCATTTAAATTTAATAAACTATCATCTTGTCTTTATTTTTAGTTAGCACATACCTTAAACACTTCAAGCTGTAACCTAATGATAGTTATATAAGAGCAGATGCATGCTGGTGCAATAAGCTGTGCGTTTTAAGTTCAATGGATGCATGATCTGAATAGTCGACTAATCACAAAAATAATCGGTGACTAGTCGACTATCAAAATAATCGTTTGTGGCAGCCCTAATATGCACCTTGCAATTTTACCACAGCCCTGCCAAAGAGAGCAAACATCAGTTTCTGTATCTCAGTGACCAGCTTTTGCTTTGAGGATCATCACCAGCGATGAGAGCTGAGTTTCCAGCTTTTATAGACCGAACAGGATTTATCTGTGAAATAGGCAAAAGTTTCTGCAGTAATTTGAAGGTGTTGCGTTCAGGCCCAGACCACCGTCAGGAATGTTAATGCACTGTGTTGGACACTCAACGCAGAGTCCTGCTGTAACATCCTGAGGTGCCTGAGGGGCAACATCTGTCAGGAAATGACCTCAACTGTGGTGTGTGCCATTATGTGTCAGCACACACATTGAATAGGGAGTTGTAGTTGTTTTTTTTTTTAACCACCCAAACACAAATATACACGATATACACAGTTTGTGGGACAGCTGGTCTGTTGGTCATTCTTGCTTGTGCTGTTGCTGGTCCATGAGCCAGGTGTTAAACTAGAGACAGTTGTGTAGGGACAGAAGATGATCACGGTTTGTGTTATCAATAATGGGATGCCACTCTATGTTCTTGGTTGCCATGGTTAAATGGTAAGTTTCCATGTCCTAATTTTTCACATTTTATATGGTCTTGCATGATGAATATGAATATAAACAAGAAAAGTGTCTTAAATAATTATGTAATGTAGGTCAAAAATCTGGAAATTCTTTGATATGGTTGCGTTTGCCTGTCTGCTCTTTGACTAACAGCTAGCTGTGCGTCTGCCTTTCCCATCTCTGTTTTAAAATCATCTCTTTAAATCATCTGTTTAAAATGTTTTTGGTTTTACTCATTCAACCTATAACCAAACTGTCTCAGTGAGTAAGAAGCCTTTGTTTTTGGTGCCACAATCTGTTTTCTCTCATTCTTCACTTATTTCCTTTCATTCTTTGCTGCGTCAATCAGAGGGTGATGCTAGCGTGTTCGTGTGTGCTTGCAGCGCATTCGCCAACTGCGTGAATTCCTATCATAAATCTTCATGAATGTCTGATCAAAGCTGGTTTAAAAAAAGCTATCAGTGTGCAAGAACGTCACCATATCCCAGTGGATCTGTTTCTGAGTGAAATAAACAAAAAGGACATGAAAGACAGACAGATGCAGAGAGATGAAAACGAGGAGAGCAAGTGCAACAACTCCAGGGAATAAAGACATAACCATTTTAATTTGCATCTTTATGGCATTGTACTTCTCTTTGTCTGTGAATAATAAAAAAAAACAAAAAAAAAAACAACAAAAATGCTTTGAATAATGCAGTAAAGATTTCCACCGAGGTTTCTGAGAAACACCCAAACTGCATGACACCGATCTGTGAGTGTTGGGCGATAAGGAAAAGGTGGGCAGGCGATGATGTAACACATCGTCTTATCAGCGCATGCAGGCTGTTGGTGGCAGGCTGAAGGTGTACAGTACAGAAACACCTCTATGAACTTATCAGGCTTCCAGTCATGCACACTCACCAGGATGTGACTGTTCGTTTTTAATTATATTTTTTATCAATTGTGAAGCTGATCCGACAGAGCACTTTGCAAAAGTCTTGAGCCAGCTTTCATGTCCTTGTATTTTGCTTCCAAAGAAGCAGACTTTCTTGTAATATCTTTAAATGGCCTTGAGCAAACAGTGCAATCATACCTTTAGATGAATAAGCAAATAATACCAGAGGTAACAGTTTGACAGCATAAAATAGTATTTTTGCAACAATGAGGTGATTCCCAAAGAACCAGTAGCTGCAAATTTAGAATAAAATGTTTTGGGACTCCAACTTCAGCCAGGGGTGTTGGCCAATCTGTCAAAATTGCAAAACTGCAGAGAAAATCGCCATTTTTATAAAAAAAAAAATTGATCCTATGCAATACTATCTCCCAATGCAGTCCAAGCATAACTGGGTAGAAAAACATGCTATCAGTCATGGATTGGCTTCCTCCAGAGCCCAACCTTAACATTACTGGAACAGTGCGGGAATTATCTTGACAGGGAAGAAGCCTGGAAAACTATTCTTGCAGCCTATCCTTACTGAAATGAAAGATGCCTAAGAGTTCAGGCTGTGTTGAAAAATACATGTGGTCATACCAAATACTGACTCAAGTTTGTTTGAATTCCAAAAACCTTGCTGAATCTTTGCCTTTCATACTAGGTTTTAATATTTTTGCACATTTCAATAAATCACTGCAACCATTTTCCATTTTCCTAGCAAACTATAAAGAAATGAAGAGAGACTTGGGGCTTTTGTGCAGTACTTTAGCTCACTTAAAGTTAACTTAACTCAGCCATTCAGGATGTTTTTATTGAACATTTTGCACAAAATGTCCTCCTATTAAAAAAAAAAATAAATGAAGGAAAAGAGTTTTAAAGAAAAACTCTTCCTTAGTTATGATTTTAAAAAGGGAGAGTTTAAAGGCTACTTCTCTTTAGGCAATTCAGATTTATACCTGGAAACCTCTAAGCCAGTAGATGTTCAAATACTCCTTTGAGTAAAATCAGTTCTTTGTGTTTCTGAAAACCAATTTGGATATTTTTAAGAACCTCTTATTGTCGCCTACGAATAGGCGGAAGTCTCATTTTAAAAAAGTGGAAACGGTGGGCAACAACAGACTGCTGCGACTCTTTTTATCATAGGAATATGCTCTTTTTACAACGTTCCCACCTGTCACCTGACAACCCAGCCCAGTGATGATCCTTTTCATGAGAACAGCCACATCTAACTCTGCAATATGTACAAAGTGTCCTGCAGTTTCATTCATAAGGCAAAAGCATTATTACTGCATCCATACGTTTAATGTTTCAAGAACAACTTTTGGTAATTTCTTAAAATCTTGAAATCAGAGAACTGATGAGAATCTTGCGGTCAAAGGTCAAGGTCACTGTGACTTCATAAAACACCTTGTTAGCCATAACCACTGAATTTGTACGCTAATGATAAGAAGTCTTTACCCAGATTAGATTTTAAAAAATGCACACAAGGGCACTTTGCAAATGTCAGTTTAATTAAATCCAACAAGTGCTGCTGAAGCAGATCAGATATGTAGAGATTTCTTTTTTCATTTCATTTAAATATCCCATATTTAGGCATATAATTGCACGTTATAGACAGAGATTTAACTACTTATGTTTTTAGAGGCTTTTAAAAAAAACATAAAATTATTTGTTTTGTTAACAAAATGTATTTGATAAAAATCCAAAACAGGCTTTTTAATTTTGGTAACCATTAATCAAACTGGAAGGTGAGATTAATAATTATGTAGTAATTAGTTTTTGGAAACATTTAATATTTCTTTTGTGTCTGAAAGTCGTTTGAAAATTGCAAATTTTTAATTTAAACAGCCAATTTTTGTCCTCATTTTGAGAGCTTGGTACATCATACAGTAGTGCTGTAATCTAACTAGGCTAATCCTCTGTGCACGATCTGATATCGTCGTGTTGGTGTTGTTCCCAGATCATCATACTAAATGTTGTTCCAGGATCAACATTGCAAGTGACCAATCAGAATGTTGTGACGTCATACTTTTGCGACTTCGGGAAAAACCGCCGTAAAACAAAAAACTGTACTTAAGCTGCGAGAAACCGTCTCTGTCCGCCGATCAACGGACCCTGACCCTAACCCTAACCCTAACCCTTTAATAAACGGTAAGCAGAATTGATATTGTCCTTGCAACATTGGAATTTCATAAATGCACGAATGGCTTGGCGCGCAAAAGAATAACGTCACAAGAATGTGATTGGTCACTTGCAATGTTGAACCTGGAACAACATTTTCATGATGATGTGGGAACAACACCAACACGACGATATCAGATCATCCGATCCTCTGTCATCATTAGCCAGATTGTTCAGTAGTGATCTGTCACGTCTTACACTACAGATATTTTTCATCTTGTTTCAGTACGTAGTGTGTTGAGTATTTTCTATCTGCTGTACTGCATTGATAAGTAGAATGAGATTGCTGTTGCAGGGTAGAAAAGACATATAGGTCGAAACTTCCAGTGGGATCAGGGATTCTCCCTTTGATCCACAAGCTCATTAATTAACCATAAACAACATCAAGAACAAGTGCAACAATTACAAGCTACTGACTCAGAAGAGCGATATTAATAACCAGAAAAATATGAACCAGCATGCTTCTATAATTCTCCTTGTCTTTGCTGTGTAATGCAAGTGAATGTGACCCTTGAGTAGCCCAGATATTGCATAATGCATATTATTCTTTCTCAAATAATGCAGGTGAATCTGCTTTGAAGTGTTCAGACACGCTCTGAGCACAAAAACCTTTCAGAGCATTAAATTCTCTCTTTTATAGGAATTATGGATTTCTTTGTTCAGATTGGACTGGTAAGCTTTCTCATGTCTTCGATTGCATAACCTTAATGCACTAATGATTTCAATTACTATTTGTGGGCATTTTTATTCATCTTCAGATGAATCATTCAAGACCTGTAATGCAGTCGAACACCAGACCAGCATGAAAACACAGCGTACCTGATGCAGGGCTTCAATATGCCAAAGTATATTAATGCTACGCAGCTCGTCTCTGTTACTATCGAACTTGGCTGATGATTCCTGGAGTCCTGAGCGTTGCTACTGTACTGAAGCTCTGCAGCACCAGAGTAAGATTTGAAAAGCTGGTTGAGTCAGACTCTAAAAGGATTAACACAATTTATTTAGCCAGTCTTATTATCTTTTCACCAAGGACAGGTTCCTCCAAGTTTCCATCATTTTGCCTGCTAATCTTCACACGATGCTGTTTATATCAAAGACACTGGCAGATTTATCACTGAACTTCTTTGCAGTTTTTTAAAACAACTGGATCATTTCAGTGGTTCACAACATTTATTTTGTTGCCTGAAAGTTACAACTATCACCTGACACGTGAGAGGTGTGTTCTTAACCCTGGAGAACCCATGGGGTCAGAGCCGACCCCATTGGTTTTCTAGGGAACCCATGGGGTCAAATTTGACCCCATGGGTTCTCCAGGGTTAAACAGTGAAATAGGCTAAAACATCTCTATAATCAGCACATTATGCCATGATTTAATCATACTGATGAGGATGATGATGTAAAAGTCTCAAAAACTCACAAAGCTTGTATCAAATATGAAACGCTTGGCTTTAACCTGGATTATCTTTATATTGAAATTTGACAAATATGCAAAAAAAAAAAAACTATTAAATGGAGAAAATACTTTTTCACCACACTGTACATAATATATGTCTCATTCTGCTGGTTTTACACCACACAGCAAACACAGATCAGCCCTTCAGATTCATGGAAGAACAGAAGTCCACAAATAAGAGAAAACATTTATTATGTGTTGCAATAATCTATAACTACCAGCTGAGTGTTCTTTTAATCCACAATCTTCATCCCGACAAATTCCTGTCAGTGTATATTAAAATGTTAAGTTTTGATGGTGAAAGTGACAACTTTTCCAATGTAAACCTAATCTTAATCCACCCAAATACTTCTGGCATGTGTAGGCCACGAGAACATTTACCAAGACAGGGCTTTCATTTCCTGAATGCTCATCCGCATGTGATGAAAACACCCCTAAAATTAAAGCTGACAGACTGTATTTTAACATTGTCATCACTGTAGCGTCTCAAAGTAATAATACTGCATAATCAAAAAATGTGTGATCCAAGTGCACAGGCAGCTCGCCGTGTGATGCCGCAGTGACAAAAACCCACGTCTGTACCACAGGACAGATTTAGCTTCTTTTTTCCCCCCATAAACTTCTATTTCTAGCTTTTCTATCGGCCCATCTTCCGCTCTCATGAGCTCACACTTCTTAACGCATCTCTCCATCTCTATTTGTATGTTGTTGTTTTTTTCCACCTCAGTTCAGAGTGGACAGCACAGCTTGTGATGTCTATATTTGTCCTCTCTCACACTCTTTCTTGCCCCCCTCCCTCATTTCTCAGCTGTGTCTCTTCCTCTTAAGGAGCAGCTGTGCTGAAGTGACTCAGAGATGCACATAGAGACCCAAGCTGCATTTATTAGATGTACAAAGAAGCCCAGTACCGGCCCTGTTATGGTTAAGGTCTCACCCAGGTTTAACGTTTAAATGAACCTTTGATGCCTTTTATTAGGTTTCCTATCTGCATGAACAGTTTATGTAATCTCACAGTCAAAGTCCTATTTTTAAAATGATTCAGACGCACTGGGAAGGAGACAAATGACTTGAATTTTACTTGAGGAAGTATGAACAAAAACAATGTCTGTTACTGATTCATAATATCTTTAACCACGTATGATTTTTGCATTGTTTGTTTGCTTGTATTGATGCAGTGTAGTTGCTAAATAACAGGGACACTGGTGCCACTTTGACTCATGCTCATCCCCTTTCTTTGTGTCTCCAGCTGCTCACTACCTTCCAATTTCCCGGAAAAGCAAAATAGTATGAACATTATCGTTTATGAAAGTGCTTTCTGTTATTTAAGAGGAAACAGTCGGGCTTGGCTTCGAACTGAGCACATACTAATGTGCGAACTTTAAAAAGTGGATAAGTGTAACATGAAAAAAGGGTGTTGTGTTCATAGACAACAGGTTCAGTTTGTGCTGCTGCACCTGCTTCTCTGTCTTCTGTAATCAGAGTATTCATGTCAAGTTGTCACTCCAATTAACAGGCCTCCACTTCACCAGAAACCCACTTAAAATCAAGTATTAAAAAGAAAGGAGAAGTCTGGGTGTACTCCATCACAGCACACCCTGCTGGCGTCCATAGACAGTCCTCTGATGATGGTTTCTAGGTCAGTATCAGACAGCAACTCCTAAAACAATTTTACTTATTGAATCCATAAATGGTATGCAAATAAAACCTCAACATCACCCACTGGTGAAGGCTAGAGTTTGACTTTTTGCCCATTGACATCCCTGTAATCACTATAATGTTAATCCGGATGACGATTTTGCCGACGTTAAACAAAATGTACTTGCTGTAAACAGCTGGTACCTCATAGCTTAATAGAGGGCTTGATACAGGGAGTGCAGAATTATTAGGCAAGTTGTATTTTTGAGGAATAATTTTATTATTGAACAACAACCATGTTCTCAATGAACCCAAAAAACTCATTAATATCAAAGCTGAATGTTTTTGGAAGTAGTTTTTAGTTTGTTTTTAGTTTTAGCTATTTTAGGGGGATATCTGTGTGTGCAGGTGACTATTACTGTGCATAATTATTAGGCAACTTAACAAAAAACAAATATATACCCATTTCAATTGTTTATTTTTACCAGTGAAACCAATATAACATCTCCACATTCACAAATATACATTTCTGACATTCAAAAACAAAACAAAAACAAATCAGCGACCAATATAGCCACCTTTCTTTGCAAGGACACTCAAAAGCCTGCCATCCATGGATTCTGTCAGTGTTTTGATCTGTTCACCATCAACATTGCGTGCAGCAGCAACCACAGCCTCCCAGACACTGTTCAGAGATGTGTACTGTTTTCCCTCCTTGTAAATCTCACATTTGATGATGGACCACAGGTTCTCAATGGGGTTCAGATCAGGTGAACAAGGAGGCCATGTCATTAGTTTTTCTTCTTTTATACCCTTTCTTGCCAGCCACGCTGTGGAGTACTTGGATGCGTGTGATGGAGCATTGTCCTGCATGAAAATCATGTTTTTCTTGAAGGATGCAAACTTCTTCCTCTACCACTGCTTGAAGAAGGTGTCTTCCAGAAACTGGCAGTAGGACTGGGAGTTGAGCTTGACTCCATCCTCAACCCGAAAAGGCCCCACAAGCTCATCTTTGATGATACCAGCCCAAACCAGTACTCCACCTCCACCTTGCTGGCGTCTGAGTCGGACTGGAGCTCTCTGCCCTTTACCAATCCAGCCACGGGCCCATCCATCTGGCCCATCAAGACTCACTCTCATTTCATCAGTCCATAAAACCTTAGAAAAACCAGTCTTGAGATATTTCTTGGCCCAGTCTTGACGTTTCAGCTTGTGTGTCTTGTTCAGTGGTGGTCGTCTTTCAGCCTTTCTTACCTTGGCCATGTCTCTGAGTATTGCACAACTTGTGCTTTTGGGCACTCCAGTGATGTTGCAGCTCTGAAATATGGCCAAACTGGTGGCAAGTGGCATCTTGGCAGCTGCACGCTTGACTTTTCTCAGTTCATGGGCAGTTATTTTGCGCCTTGGTTTTTCCACACGCTTCTTGCAACCCTGTTGACTATTTTGAATGAAACGCTTGATTGTTCGATGATCACGCTTCACAAGCTTTGCAATTTTGAGACTGCTGCATCCCTCTGCAAGATATCTCACTATTTTTGACTTTTCTGAGCCTGTCAAGTCCTTCTTTTGACCCATTTTGCCAAAGGAAAGGACGTTGCCTAATAATTATGCACACCTGATATAGGGTGTTGATGTCATTAGACCACACCCCTTCTCATTACAGAGATGCACATCACCTAATATGCTTAATTGGTAGTAGGCTTTCGAGCCTATACAGCTTGGAGTAAGACAACATGCATGAAGAGGATGATGTGGACAAAATACTCATTTGCCTAATAATTCTGCACTCCCTGTATGACTCAGAAACTGAGGGACAACGCACACTCATGTGGTAGTGAGTTGTTAGTCAGTATGTAGCCACACATTACCCTACACCCACACACCCACTATGCCTGTTTTACTCAGTGTTACGCATAAATATTGCCACCGTACCACAGCCTGTGACCTCCAAACCCTGATATCAGCTTTCCCTTTTGTTTCCTCTTGTCCTGATGAGCTTTTCCTCCTCTCCATCTAATTTTGCTCCACCCCATTTATAGTATGTGTAATTAAGGTTATGAGGTTTTGGGTCAGCTGTACCACTGCTTTCCCCCCGTCTGTTTTCTTCTTTTGGGGGTTTCAGCTCACCATGGCATTTCTTTGCCTTTTTTATTCAGGCCAGCTCAGCTTGGCGCAGCTCAGATCAGATCATAAATGGGAGGAGAGGAGAGGGAGAGGCGCACAGAGAGATTCTGAGATGGGAGTGGAGAGAAGCAGAGAAGGATAAGGCGTTATCCTCCTCCATGAGATTTTTGTCCTTGTGCGAGTGGGCCTTTGAGCACTCGAGCAGGGAGTTTTTACTGTATGGGGTCGACATCACTTGGGTGGCAGTTTTGCAGACTTCTGCTCTTCTGTAGTCCAGTTTTCAGTCACAGTCAGTCATTACCGTATTTTGGATATATCTGCATCGGATGAGGCATTTGAAGCTAAGATGAGATTGTTTTCGTTTTTTGAAGCTGTTGGCTATTTTTATGACATCCTTACATAAAACATGACTGATTAATTTATTCAAATATTTGATGTGATTAGTTAGGTTGGTGAAGGCTCACGCAGTGCGATTAAAAATAAATGCTGCCTTGTATTTGCTTTTAAGCCGTACACTTCAACTTCGCCGAGTCGCAAAGTTGGAATAAATGAAAGCAATTTGTCTTTCTTCCATACACAATAACCAACAAAGGTATTTGTTTTAATCACAGAGCTTTAGTATATTTGTCATTATTAATGGTAGAGGAAGAGAATCAGTTGAATCAGATTTTTCGTTTGTTTTATTTAAAGGTTCCTGCTGTTAATCCCACTTAAGTGCTGCTAACGGTACAAATTATATCAGTTTCATCGAAAATTAAAATGATAGACTCGTTCAGCCCAGAAAAACCACAGCGTGAGTTGCAGTTTAATTTCCACTTATTTTTACAAATGCGTAAAAGTATGGTACTGTATACTGTTATACTGCAAGATTATAATTAGAGAAGGCATATTGTCCTTCAGAGTTTTTGCTAGATCATTTTTAATCTGATTAGCACAGCTTCCAGGAAATGCAACGAGCCATGAATGTGTTTATTCCTACATTAGTAAATCTAATTGCTTGCAAATGAAATTCTGCAAAATGAGCAATTAAACTTCGGCTTCGTGGCTAATTAAAAGCACCTTGTAAAGTAATGTTTCACGTTCACAGCTTGTCACTAAAATGCTTTGTGTGTGTCCTTGGCTCCCAAGGTATTGCCATAACCAACAGTGCAATAGCTTGAAACTGTCAGCAAGTATATGTCTGATATTGTTATCATGCACAATATTCAGAATTGTGGCCTATTCATCAAACCTAAGTCATCCTAGTTCGGAGCAAGGGAGTGCAGTTATCACATGTCCTACCTCCTCAGGCAGGCCATTGCAGCTCATTCTGGTCACTTTTGGTTCTCAGTTTTGATTATAGGATATCCTCTGGATATCCCTACCTGAGCCATGACTTTAAGTTTTGCAAAGCTCTACAACAGCTGCCTGTCAGGCTTCCATTTTTCAGACTTTTTGAGTTGTCAGGGCTTTTCCTTGTGTTTTATGGTTCCACACTGAAGGTTTTAGAGTTTGAAGCTGCTTGATGGAAATTGTCAGCTAGTCCATCAGCCTTGAGGCTAAGAAGGTACTAGGAGGAAAATAAAGGTGGAGAAAGAGGACATACATGTCATACACACAGATCCCTGCCACCTTCCTAACTCTGGAGGTGCCACCCACAATAGCTTTGACGCAAGAGACCTCTGATGCTGTCCTGGGGTATTTTGGGTTGGATTCTATGGATTCTCACTCACACTGGGAGAGACTGGAAACGTTGGAGGGCTCTTTGTCATGTCATGTTGTTGTACTGTGGTGAGGCGCATTGTCCTGTCCTCTTGTATCTGCAGCAGTGTTTAGTTGGTTGTCTAACATCCACATGAATCCATGTCTGAGGTTTGCCAGAAGGACATTGTTTTAACCTGATTTTTTTAAGCCTGGGTCAGCCAAGGAAGAGTATGGGCGACATATGCAACAGTGGTTTTATTGCTGTTCTTTGTGTATTGTCTAGCAGTACACTGTCTGCAAGGGTTAAATTGCATCATATCCCTAGTTTGCTTATTACTGTTTGGCATGTTACCACACCGTATGTATATACTTTCCTTTTAAACCATTTACGGCATCAAATTGAACTCTAGAGCTAACTTCTGGAATCTCCATAATCTCCTTATGAAGTACAGATTTTTTTGTTTATTTTGTGATGAAATTTCAAAAGCCACTAATCAGCTCCTACCCAGTAGATATTTATTGGCTGATGCAACACTGAAGTGAGGCTTTGGGTGGCCTTGTCTAGAGAAAGGTCAGCTAAAGAATGTGATAATGCCCACTGAGTAATTCCCATTGCATGTGAGGTCCAGATATGAGTGAATGAACGCTGAAACTTAGTTGTGCATTTTAATGAAGCATTAATAACACAGAGGAGATGACCTTGCCTGGTGAAACAAATTGGCAATGCTAGCACGTAGCTACTGCTTAATGCAGACCCGTGTTTGGCGTGTAAAATTGCAATTCACATTTTCACATGCACACTTGGATACTCTATACTACATACACTACTGTACACACGCACACATCTACAGCCAGAGAAAAACCTATTAGCTCACTCTCACTGAGAATTAATTGGGGTTCCTCACGCTTAAAATTAATTCCCTCCTTTATAATGTCCTATTTAAGAGTCATGGCAGCTAAATAAATAGAGGTGATGAATGGCTTGCATGGCAGTCAAAGGTGTTAAGCATACATGTGCGGGGTCCCTTACTCTTCCCTGTCTGACCTGGGCTTACCAAATCAAATTGAAGTTCAAATTGTGCGTTTGTGTTTCTCATTCGTACAAATCATGTCGCATCTTCATCTGGTCTCATCACAAATGTCTGGGCTCGGGAGAGAGATGGAAACTTTAAGGGTTGGGGGATTAATTTTTGAGCCACTGTCAGTTATGTTTTATGTTTAAAGATTAGCATCAGCTGTTTTCATTGCTTTGCAGCACTGTCTGATCCAGTGATTTATACTGCCTCGCTTATTTAGAGACATTTTTATATTGACTGAGAGCACTGGTATACCTGCTTAAACAAAAAGCGTCAAGGCAGAGTATCAACCGAGCACAAACAGAATTCTGAAGAAAAATAAATCTGTGTCATGTGTGGCTGTGTGCAGGCAGGACTGGAATGGTGGAGCCAAAGTGCAGACTCTTGGATACGAAAACGGCTTTAATGGTGAACCAGACCAAAAACTAAACTGGAAAAAATACAAAAAACTAACCAGGCTGGCAAACAGAACACACAGTACAGAATGAGGGTAGATCGCGACACGGACAGAGGAAAACACGGGGCTTAAATACACAGAGGGAGCAATCAGTGAATGAGAGACAGAAGGGAAACACAGCTGGGGCAAATCAGGGCTAACGAGGCAAGGGAAGCAAAACCTGATACATTAACCCGAGATACAGACTTCAAAGTAAAACAGGAAACATAACACAGAGATGCGGACTTGACAAGGGGATACAGCAACTAAGGAACACAGACAGAAGCCAAAAGACTAAAACTCTAACGTAAACCACACAGAGAACCTAAACTCAGAACAACCCTACAAACCATTAGATATAATTAACCCAATCAAAGGACCAAAAACACAAAACCACTGGGTCGACGACCCAGCCCCCCTAACAGTCTGCTGTTTTTCACAGGTAAATAAAAGAGATATATATAATATACTTTTACGACTATGTAGATAACGGTCGTTGTGACTGTAGAGTTGCATACAGTACTTATTTGTTGCATCACACTGGATGAAATCTGCAGTACTGATATCTCTGAAATTATACATACATTTGTAATGCCAGACCAAAATCATTCAATGTGGAATACCTGAAAACAAAAACAAAACCTGGCACAAAGCTTGAGAAAATCAGAGTTTAACCAGTTTATTCCTTTTTTTCTGGCACGAGTGGCCATATTTGGATGAGAAGTGAGAATACAAATTTATGAGCTAACGCTAGCAAGCTACATCTATAGACTGCACTGGCACACACACCACCTAATGCTAATGAGTGCTAAGTAATAGCAAAACACAAACTTTGGCGACGTCAACACGATAACTTATCAAAACAAACCGTGGAGTGGCTTCGTTTTTTTCCTGGACGTGTGCATTTGTTGTTCATGTTTCCCTTTTTACATTTGAAGTCTACAAATGTGCTGAGATTGTGCATATAACACAAAATGAATCGTGTCTACTTTGTTTAGTTGTCTTTCTCAATCTAATAGTAGTCTAACACATGACTTTATTTGTTTACCTGAAAATAACAAAGCTGTGACAGAAGTGAACAGCAGTATCACCTAAAAGAGCATTTTAACATCTCCACCTACGTTGGCAAAATGATCTTTTCCTGCTCACGGTTTCTACCAAATACACGGCAGGCATCATGACTCAGAGTGTGATTTGTGCTCCGCGGCCTTACTGAGATAAATACAGCAATTGACAATTAAGACAAAACCTGTAAAGTCTTTTGCAATCAAGGAAAAACCCATTATCACTATTGAATACTTAAGACTAGCTTATTCTGCTCTTCTTCTTTTTCATTTATTTATTTGTATTTCATTCTTTTGTCCAGTTGAATGCAGTCAGATTTCAAGGAGATTTGTTATTTGTTCTTGTGGCAGAACTCGTCTCTGCTCCACTGCAGCTTTGCTGCCTTTGCTGTTGTCTTGTGGTTGTCATGGCAACTGAAAAGTAAATTTGATACAATTTTGAAACATTCAATAAATGTTGACAAATTACCTATAGAATGCGTCAGTTGTTCCCTGACAGACAGCACTGTTGTCTCTGGCAGTGGTAGTCACTGGTAAAACAAGCTTTTTTTCACTGATTGTAAGCAAACTGTCTCCTAATTGGTTCTCTCTTACAAATGCAAGGTTTAAACAGCAAGTGGGTTGGGCTTGTGAGCTCATGCTCAGTTTCTCAGACCAAATTGGTGATATCCACTCTCATGACCTTATAGAGCACGAAAGATGTGCCGTAACAGTACATCTACTATATTGTATTGAGGAAGAGAAATCATAATACTGCCCCTTTAATTTCAATCATTGTTACAAACCAATAAAGTGACAAACTCAAGTTTAAATGGCAGACGCTTGTAAAAGTGGGCTGCAACCTCAGTAGGGCTGGGTATCGTCACTGATTTCTAGAATCGATTCGATTCCGATTCACAAGGTCCTGAATCGATTCGATTCAATTCGATTTGAATCTGGGAAATTTTGCCTCAGACAGTCAGAAATTTTATAACTCAGATCAGTACATTTACATATTTTTGTATCTATAAAAAGGAAGCTGACACTTTCCAGACTTTATCAAAGGTGTGAGCATCACAGCAGAGGCCTTTGTGTCAAAGTAGCTGAAGATAAAACACAGAAAAACATGAAGGTGATTTTCCTGGCCTGGGATTTTATAAAAATATTCTGCAGTACATCAAAAACGAAAGAAAACCATTAATCAACTTATGAACGTTACCTCTGACGTTACAGCGGTTTTATTAGAGACACGGCTAAGCGTTTTGCATTTTGTTTAATTTTAAAAAGTTTAAATTTGTTCAGAAGTCTATTGAACGGCAGAAATTAGGTTTTCTTTTCGGAAGTAAGTAAAAGGAAAAAAAAACATCAGCCGACAGCGCTGTAAACAATGGTAGACTTGTGCGTAACAAGCAAGCGAATGATGCAGAAAACAGATTTTGGGGATAGACGGGAAACTGTTCTTGAAGTACACTGAGAAAGAGAGAGAGAGCTGTGCATGAAGTGTGATTTTATTGTGGTGGAAGCAAAACAGCAAAAGTCAGAAGGAGTCCATGACAATGTTTATGTGAAGCGTAGTTTGGATCTTCTTTTGCTGCTGGTTCAGTCAATATTGTTTGGTGAGACATCAAACTAACAGCTTTAGAATCAGCGCAAAAAGGGCGTAAACACAAAGCGCGGACCCGCCGAAACATCAGAATCAGCGAGCTGTCGGCTTTCAGCCCCGACCGTGTCTGTGCCGTCGGGTGAGAAAGGCGACATCTCACTGATTCTGATCCGCGGGTCCACGCTGTGTGTTTACGTCTTTGTGCAGAAGCTCTCATTTACTGTTTTAAATGTTTGGTGGTTGTCAAAATTTTGTGACGTTTCACCTGAGATTCTGAAATTTTGGGCAAAATAAATTTATATAAAAAAATCTATTCAGGATTTTAATGAATCGATATCATGTTATCCAAGCCAGAATCTATTTTACCCCTAAACCTCAGTCGATTTCACCTAGTTGAAGAAAAACCTAAATGAGAAACAGAGTTGTTGTCCTCACAGCCAGCAAAGACTGCAGCCAACCAGCATCAGAACTACTGTGTAAATGTTTTTCAGTGCCACACATACTCTATAAATAAAGCTGCAATATTTCATTTTTCTTGGTTAAAAACATTTTCTGGCTACTTTCACTGTCACCTTTGTTTGAAATGAGCCTTTCCTGTTGCTCTTTTCACTGTTTTCCTTTGGTAATATTGCAGTTTTCATATACCTTGCCTGGTACGAGAACACAAATCGACTTTGACATAAAACTATTTTGTAAAATATTCAGGGAACCACAGATTTAATATCGTCGGCAACACTCTTGTCTTTATTACTCGAGAAATCTCCCCTCTTCTTTATGGCAGTGTGTGGCTTCTAAATGCGATGGGATAAAGTTAATGTATGAAGGTCAGCACTGGAGCAACACTGATGCTCAGCTCACCTGTCAGCCGGCAACGGCGCTCTTTCCAAGTGGCTGTGACAGCAGGTGTCCTCCATACAGCACAGTGTGTGTCACAGATGTCAGTCTCCTGACAGAGACCTGTCCACAGCGTCCAGCCTGGTTAGGCAGACAGGCTGGGGAACACACACACAGACACACTGGATAGCTTGGCTGTATTTGCATGAACACACACACGCACACACACGGAATAACATTGTGTCAAGGTTAGTTAGAGCTCATGACATTTGAATAGCAGGCAGGAAGGAGAACACATAGGATGGGAACTAATTTCACCTCCTCTCCCTCCATCATTCCTATCTCTGTTGGAAATTGTCCTGCTGTCCTTATCCATTATGTCTTAACTGGAGTGTGTTTGCCTTTTGTGTGATTTTCATATAAACTGACAATTAATTTTTTGTTTTCTGACTCCTACGATGATGTTTAAATGGTTTTGCACTGTACATAATTGTGTCCTGCAGAAGAGTGGTCCCCGGTTTGATTAATTCAAGTTTTCTTCCTGTGTGTGTGTGTGTGTGTGTGTGTGTGTGTGTGTGTGTGTGTGTGTGTGTGTGTTTTAGGTGGCTGAGATGCATGGTGAATTGATAGAGTTTAATGAGCGCCTGTACCGTTCGCTCATGGCCAAAGACCACCTCATAATCCAGATGAGACAGGAGCTCATTGACCTGAGAGGACCGGTGAGTGGCACACAGCAACAGACGCATCCTGTCTCGTCTGATTTCTCTGCGGGTTTTCTCCTTTTCTCTTCTTTGACTCGCCCACTGATTCTGTTTGATTTTCATTTACACTTGGTCCTGTTTGTTTGTCCATCCCTCCGTTCATTTTCGCCAACAGTCAGTGGCGTCAATAATAGTTATCTTCTTTCTCATTTTCTGTTGGTGAGATTTGATTTTCTCCAGGAGACTTTCTCCTGATCTTGATGGCTATCAATGTTAATACTAAGTATCCATTGTTCTTGTTAGACAGTACACAGACAGAGCTACTTTTTCTCACTACTTTCTACACTAACAAGAAAAACGCACAGATTACCAACGTCTGGTCATGCTCTGGAGAGCCTAAAGCTGTCTAGACGTGCACACACACAGCCTGCCCACAGTTTGAGTTGGTATAGCTTCAGTGAAGGGAGCCCCAGGTAGCAGATAGGAGCTCTTATCCCTGAGCTTCAGCCCTGCTGTACTGGACTCCTGTGGGCGTGTGTGTGTTTTGTGCATGTCCATCTCTGTTTCCTAAGTGCTCTGTGCTTGCTACAACTCAGAGCTGCTGCAGACAACCAAACCAGGGTCGCTGCCTCACTGATCCCTTTCTTGGTCTTGCTCATCTATTACCGTGTGTGTGTGTGTGTGTGTGTGTGTGTGTGTGTGTGTGTGTGTGTGTGTGTGTGTGTGTGTGTGTGTGTGTGTGTGTGTGTGTGTGTGTGTGTGTGTGTGTGTGTTTGATGAAAGCCTGGAGCTGGCGGCCCACTTGCACTGGCTGTGGCGACAGTGTTTTTGCTCAGGTTTAGATAGGCTCTCTGGGAAATCTGAATAGCTGACATGCCAGCTCTGGGAGAGACAGGTTGGGGGAAGACACACAAGCTATCGTATTCCCAACACTTCGGGCGACATTACATTAACTTGCATTGATTCCCTGGAGACTTACCCTAACCTTAGATATAAGCACTACTCACCCAACCATAACCTTATCAAAACCAAGCTGTCGCACCGTGAAATTTGATGATTTTTGTTACGGGCTCTTGCTTTATCCCGGCAACATGATTTTCTAAACAGATTTAGACCCCCCACACACACACACAACATGAGTAACACAAGTACACTCTCTCTCTTTCTCAATTCGATTGACTTCATTTCTCGAGGCTTTTATTGGCATGAAAGTGTCAAGAGACAAAATTGCCAAAGCATCAAAATGTAATTTGTCTGAGTGTTTGGACATTGCACAATAGCAGTAAATTGAATAGTATTAGAAGTTTAAGATTGATTACATAGTAATTACACACTGTATGTATGAATTGCAGGAACATCCTGCATGTATGGATGCATGGGTATGCTGTGTATGTAGGTTATTCGTTTCACATGTTGTTACATATTGTTGGGCAGGGGCAGTTGCTGTCTCCTTTCTTTCCCACGGCCATGTACACACATACTCTTTCTCATCCACAAGGCCAACATGTAGCACGTTTAATGTGGTTACTTCACCAACCTGGAGCCATGCATGCTTGATGAATACATACACAGGGAACACACTGGTGTAGGGATCACTGGTAGATGGATTCGGTGTTTTTTTGTGCGTATCTGATAACATATTTGTGCAGGAGTTTGTCCTGTATTTGAAATGAAAGTCCTCCTTTTGTTTGTTCCCTGCTCTTTAGCGTTCTTCCTCTCATTCATTTTTTTTCCAGGTTCCAGGTGATTTAAGCCAGACGTCAGATGACCCTAGCCTGTCAGATTTTGAGACGTAAGAGCATTTCTCTACATCCCCCGTCCAACGCATCTTTCTCTCACCCCTTTCTATCCTCTCATAGTTTGATGTCTTTCACCCCTTTTTCTCACTTTGCACCGTTTCCTCTGAGTTTACAACTAAATTAGATTTTCAGGTGTTTTACCAGAGTGAACTGCAAACAATGGTAGCTGTCCAAACACAGTGCTGACATACTGTTAATGTTGCCGCTGCTCGGGATAATGATGATGATAATGAAGACGGCGGTGAGAACTGTTTGTTGTTTGTGTCACTCAGGGCTCATCGCGCTCTCATCAACGTATGGATCCCCTCTGTGTTCCTGCAAGGCAGAGCTGCCAACGCCTACCACGTCTATCAGGTATACACAGCCACATTAATATCTCTGTCTGAGCCACGCGTTGTGTTTACCAGGCAAAATGAGTCATTTCATCAAAATATACCGATTTAAACATTGACTTTGATGTCTGATGTACAGACTGCTGTAGTTACAAGACAAAAATAACGTTTTAATTGGAATAGAAACGGTGGAAGGAAGTAATGGACAGAACAAGAAGTTAAAAGTTCATGAAGGCACAGAGCGAAGGAACAAAATGAGAAAGCTCTGAAATAATTACACATTCGCTCACGTGTGCATTAATAGCTCATCATCTGTTTTTATTCAAATTGTTTTGTTTGAAAGTTTTTTAATACCGAAATATCAGTTTTCATTGGTTTATGCTTGCCATACAAGAGTACTGAAAAAAGACTGATAAACAAATTCACTGAAATTAATAAAAGCTGAACAGAAACGAGCAAATCCACTGCGTAAACAAAAAGTAAAAAGGAAATAAAAATAAAAACTAGTCAGAAAATAAAAAACTGTAACAACTCTAACAGTCCATAACAGAAACGAATGCTTCAGCTGGGATTCGTCATGTCTCACGTTGACCACATAAATCAATACTGTGCCTCATCAGAAAGAGGGGGAGATGACTAAGGTAGAAGCTGGCATACATCAGGAAAAAAATCACATAGTTCACATTTTTGTTGAAACTAATTATCCGAAGAATCTGGGATCATTTCTAATGTTGGTACATGGTGGGCGTCTGTACCGGATATCAATCTAACATGGTCCTGGCTTCATCATCATCACATCTGAACTCCATCTTCAGGAACATAAAGTTACTGAGCTTCTGCAATCATACATACGAGTATAAATTGTGACAAATTCAACCTGTGAGTTGCTCTTTAAGCTTAGAAAAGGTTTGTCTAGAAATGCCAAGAAATAAAAGGCTAGCTGTTGCTTTTTTTTGGGGGGCAGTCTGTGCTCCAAGATGGCTGCGTGTCCCTCGTCATCGATTGGTGCCCTGCCAGAACTGTTGCAGACCTAAATAAGTCCCAGAATGCTCACTGCGCTTCCCACTCAAGCCTGCCATTTCTGAGTTTGCAATCAAGTTTGGTCAGAACTTTAAGCGTTTACACCAATGATAATAAAGCAGCTCCACTTAACTAAAATAGTGTTTCCAGAGCTCTGTGCCAGGTACTTATCTAAGTAAGGTGTGTTGGGAACTGGACTCGAGAGCAGCTTAACAAACCGAACTGCTGCTGCTTCTTGTATCTGTCAAGTTATCGAGCAAAGTAGACAACGGCACCTCATTCCCTCTGTGGCTGTTTTACTGTGTCTGTCACATTAACAAGGTGTTACACCTCAGCTCTCTCGCCGTGGCTGTCCCCTGCTTCCCCCATGTGAGACAGAAACACACACATACTCAGACATTAAGTCCCATGGTTGAGCTTCATCAGACAGACAAACACACACACACACGCCTGCCTGCTCAGGTGTTTACACAAACCTGCACTATTGGAGATGAGACAAAAACTGATGCGCACACACACACAAGTGCTGCTACAGTGGACACCTTCTTCACGCTGCACAAATACACTTGTCAGACAGAAAAGTGCATGTGTGTACACACACAGGTATTATCTGCTCTGTAGCCAGGAGGTACAGCTGTAATGTTAGTCAGTGAAAACCATATGGGACAGGAAGAGACAGGTGACACATCCTTAGCTGTAACGGATAGGCAGGAGTGACTGGCTACCATCTCAGCTTGGCTCAACTTATACATAATAGATGTAAATTCCCAATTCAGGACTCAAACTTTTAGCTGTGTGACATCTTTTTGAGCCAGACTGTCTCCGTCCTCTCAGCAGGACTGATGCACGACAAAGGCAAATGAGGCGCATTGTTTTAATTTCTCTCCTACCCGCTCGTAGCTTCACGCCGCCTTTCGCAGATGCACGGGGCACTGCCTTTATTCTGCATTATGCATGCACAGTAATAGATGTACCACCAAACACATGATGGCAATAATTTAGAATTATCATTTGCTGCTAGTAAAATGCTCAGTGGAAAGTGGCCCACATTTAAACTGCTGTGCAGTGTTGGGTGAAGTGAGTCGTTCAATGCAGTTGGTAACTTTTATATTCGGGTGACTGCTTTGTAATTGTGCTCCCATAAAGGCAGGTTGTTGTTTTTTGTGCCAGAAATAATTACAGACTGTTAAGCACTACACCCTGTTTGAGCCTCTCATTTCTGAATATATTGTGCAACAAACAATAAAAAAAGTCGTAGTCTTTACGAGAGTCTAAAGATATTTTTTTTGCCTGTGGGAATCCCACGCTTTCAACTGAATGCGATGTAATGGTTGGTTAAAAGTAGGTGAACCGCACACAGGCATGTACAGCGCTGCAGGCAATTATTAGCATCCACCTGCAGTTGCGGATTTATGGATGGACTCCAGTATTGAAGCTGAGCATTTTCCATGTGTTGTGCTAATTTAGCCTAATTTCTCCATCTGAAAAATGGTCTCTGAGAGACTACTGTCCAGCCCTGGAGCTGGTATAAAGCACAACCCATCTGGTGTATTGGATACTTCCATTCACAGAGCTATATTCGTCTAATGGCTCCCTGTGGAAACGGCTTTTGTTCTTAGACAGGTTAATGGATGGCCAAGGTTACTGGAGTCATTGTTGTTAAGGTGAGGCTGTTGTGGTGATTGAACACTGAGCCAACAGTCTTAAAGACCTGAGGGTATCATGAGGAAATGGCAGGGGTGTCTTTAAATTACCCTCAAGCGAGTGCAAAGATTTTTTTGGGTCTTTTTTTCCTTCATTGTTGCACTCGCGCACACACCCATATGCTTGCAAAATTGAACCAATGATGCGAGCAATGAGCCATAGCCAAAGCTGGCTTTTGTAAGGCTTGGAGAGTGAATGGGATTTCAGAAGCCCGAGCCCGAGTTAGGTCACGGCAACCTTGTGGTGAAAATAAGCTCGCTAGGAGCTCTATACTGCTGCTAAACCCATCCAGAGAGGTGGAAGGGCTGATCTAACCATCGCATCTCATAGCGCGTCTGCCTCCTTGCTTCATTCTCACTGTCCTCCTTTTCAGCCTGCATATCTGTCTCACTCCCCCTGCCAGATTGCATGCCATTATGACAGGGGTAAGCCTACTTGTACTCCATTTTCGTCTTTGCATGTCCTCAGAGCCCCTTTTTTCCCCTCCAAGATTTCTAAAATGACTTCCATCTGAAGTGTGGTACGGCCATTGGACAGACAGACAGAGGTGAAGAGAGAGACTGATGGATTTGCTCCATTATAAGTTGGGTTCTGCTCTTTGTGCGCCTCTGGGCCTTTATTCTTCCATCATTCCGTCCCTTTACTTTCCCCTCCTGAACTCATAATGAGAGAATTATACCGGCCGTGGCAAATCACTGACTCGCTCCCACACAATCCCAACAATAGAGGCTATTAAAAGAGAATGAGAGAACGCATCGTTTGCACACGGTCAGCGAGCACAAGCGGTGATTTCTGTGTGCGCGTGAGCGTCTGTGCTTTTCATTACCTGTGTATCCTGGACCAGCATTGTGTTGTGAAAAGAGCATCAGTCAGAGGCTGATGAGGAACTCTGCTCCAAAGAAGTGTCGGTGCTGGCTGCTTGTGTGTTATGGGATCCTTGTGCTTGCAACAAGGCTGTCAGCGAAAAGTAGAAGAAACAAACACTCTGGGAAAGACATCTTAGAACTAAATGTAAGGTATTTGCCTCTGGAGATGGCGGTGTCAGTGGTTTGGTAAATTGGTCCGCCACTTTTTGTCTGCGGCTTTCATTGGACTGCTTTTTCTTTTCTTTTTTTTTGTAATGGAGAAACTGCTGTTACATTTAACAATGCCAGACACATCAGAGTAGACGGATTAAAACGTGTGGACCCAGGCAACCAAATACCTGCAAAACTAATGGCGCACCTTTGTCATTACTGAAAGCACTAACTTTGTGGATTCTTCACTGGTTGCCTAGTTACGGGTCCTGACCAAGAAATGTTCAGGGACATAACACCCTATTGATCTTTCAATTCAAAAAAAGTTACTGTGCCTTTTGGAGAGTTTACTTAGGCCAGATAAAATAAGTGTTGTTGTTTTCAATGCAGTTCCACAAATGAATCTAATAGAATGTAATAAAGATGTGTCATGATGGGTCAGGGTATGAGAGCAGGGGCTATAGAGAAATAACAAATTCATCGCATGCATTGCATTGGGACATTCTGACAATCATATTTGTTCTCTTGCAGTCTGTTGTGCAATCTGTGAGGTATCAGATGATGCAACGTGCTGCACACTACGACTGTGCCATACTATGCCTCTTTTTGTTTTTAACACATCGTTTTCATGGCAAAGTGTGACAAGAGTGAAGCTGGGGAGCTTTTAGCCTTAGGTTAGGCGCCATAGCTCATTTTTTGCTCACATACAATAAAAGATAAAAGCCTTGTGCCATTTAGCTCAAAAGTATTTTATGTTATTTCTTGTCAGACACTCTAAAGTAGTCCTGCTGAGAAGCTTACTGCTGTGCTGCTGTCTGATGGGAGCTTTCAGTTTGTTGATTATGAGGTGTCATACCTGTGGTGTAGATGAAAGATATGCTCTTTGTATCACAGCAGCATTTAGCTATGATAAAGTTTTATCTGCTAACAAAGCAGAAACGGGTATTATTATCATGAGCTGACTTTTTTTCAGTAAAGCAATAACTTCAGTAAATTTGCATGGGCTGTGACATATAATTGCGAAAGCTAGTCTGGGACCTTTCCAACCAAAATGCTGAAAATGGGAAGTTACACCTCAGTTTACATCAAAAGAAAGAGAAAAGTTGCATAAAAGGAGCTTTTTAAACACCACCTTTGTAACTCCAAAGGCAAGAAGATTCTTAAGTTGTTTTTTTCTTGGGGTTTTAGCTGGAAATAGTCCAACAAATGCACTGTTCACTTCAAAGTTTTTGAATATAGCCCCTCATCATCTTCCTTTCCAAATCTCTTTTTAAAAATTGCTCTTTCTGCTTTCCTCTCCTTTGCTTTATTATCTATCTGTTGTTCTTTTTCTTTTCATCAGTCTTGCTGTTTTACTTTTCCTCCAATTACTATTTTTCTCCTTTACTGGTTTAATCCTCTTTCACCTATTAATTTTCTATTCATTGATTCTAGTGCTGCTGACAAAGTCCAGGACAAAATGCTTGGGATCTTTCCACCTCCACAGCAATTTGATACTAATGCATCATAATTTTAAACTCATACTGTCATGATCTGGGTGGGTACCTGCAGGTCTCCAACAGCGGCTCCTCCTCCTTTAGGCGGAGTTCGGTTGCTCCTCCCTGGCTGACCACCTGTGAGCAATTATTCCGGCAGTATATCAGACCTGCGCTCTCAACCGTTCATCGCCTGAGTATCTGCTATCCCCATAGGTAGCACCTGGAGTGGAGGTCTTGTGTCCCTCATTCCCGCTCTCCTGGACCTGGGCCGCCTGCTGCTGATACGACGCTGCCTGCCGGCCCACCACTCACTTGCCTGTCTCCCCACGTCTCGACCGCATCCGGGCCTTCCGCCCCACCTGTCCCCTCCACCTGAAACCAATGCCCCGGCCCCTTCATAGTCCTGTTTCCACCTCCCCGCTGCCTCAGCTGTTCAGCTGCCTCCTAGAGGTGTCTAGGTCACCCTTAGTTATCTTAGATTATCCTACGCGCCACTAGTGTGGTGGCGTCGTTTTGTTTTTGCTTGTGTTTACTTGTGGGCGGAAATAAATCCTTTGTTCTCTTACCGTCTCGCTTCCGGGTTGGTTTCTGCACCTGTGTCCATCCCTGTTCCCTCGTGCCGCTGGGCCGTGACACATACAACTTCCCAGGTGAGACAAAGATAACGTGAACAGGGGGGACGGCAAACTGACAAAACTGCAAAGTAGATGCACAGATGCCTACATCTGTGCGTCCATCCATAAACTCAAACACAATCCAGGTATCAAGAACAAATGTAGCATCCTGTAGTTTGAAGTGAGTCCAATGGAAAATGCTGGAGTTGAGAGCTGGTGTCTCCAGTCCACGTTAGCCGTTTCGCATATAAATTCAATAGATATACAGTATCTGCACATACAAGAGGAGCACGTCTCTTTGATCAGCCAAATGCTGCACCTATAATTGCAGTGCTGAAAACTCCGTTATGCTAATCTGACTGGAAACATCTACTGTTCTCTTCTTTCCTCTGTCCCTCACACTGTTGCTCTTTTTCCACAAAACGGCATTAAATTATGAACGAAATATATTTTTCGCAAGCAGCGGGGCTGTGCGAGTGTGTGTGTGTGTGTGTGTGTGTGTGTGTGTGTGTGTGTGTGTGTGCGCGCGCGCGTGCGCGTGTATGCACTCTAAGCCATCAGAGGTAATTTTATTCAGCAGAAGGTTCTGCCTGTTTCAGAGGTCTTGTGTATTTCTTGAGCTCAAGATAATAAGAAGAGGGTGTGATGGAGATGAGGTGTAGACTGTACACACCATAAGAAATGAGAAATAGTGTTTCTCTTTTTTCTTTTTTTTTCCTATTAGTTGGGTAACAGGGAGGCTCGGGTTGGGTCCACCGGTCATTGCTGCTCCACTCTCCTGGGTTGAAAAGCTGTTTTGCGGTTAAATTTACAGGCTTCTTTTCCTGAGAAGTTTTTAAACAGACCATAGCTAGTTAAAATTGCTTGAGCTACAAAGCTTGCTTTGCCATTTATGGCAACTGGAACTAATAAAACAGATCTCAAATGTCAGCAGATAAACAGCAACGATAATGCAGACACAACAATGCTAGACACTCAAAACATCGGTAAGTAAATATAACCTTACCTGCTTTGTTGTGCACTCAAAGCTAAGTTAAAGTGATGATACCGTTTCCATGGTGCCAGTATAACTCACTGGGTTGAGCAGGTGAGCCATCTGCTCCAGCCCTGTGTCTTCCCCCTGCTCTCTCTCAGCTTTCAAGTCCACTTTAAACTGTAACAAAGGCCAGAAAATGCTTAAAAATGATCCCAGAAAATACTGTTGATGGTGATAAATTACAGATTACGGTTGTTAGTTAACTGACCACATCGACTGTTAATCTGATTACAAGGGATGCATCTCTAAAAGTAATATGTAATTATCATTAAGTCCATTAATTTTACTGCAGTTCATTAAAGTTCATTAATTATATTTGTTATTATCTACTTTGCGTATGCTTATCTTCAAGCCTGTTCAAGCAGAGTCTCAATTACAGAAATAGCAGTTACATAAACCTTGTTTAACTTGCTTCTCTCAAAGACCTTAATGTATATAAACTATATAAATCAGCGCATCTGTGAATCTTTGATACGTCCTTGAAACTCTTTCAGATGTGTGCACAGCTGCCTTCAATGGACTGCTATCCCCCAGAGACATGCAAACTGGGAACTGTGTTAACACCTTTAATTTCTGTGTTATCCACTGGATATAGCTAGGAAGACTCATGGCTACTGAGCCGGCATGCCCTACATCCAGACCTGCTCCACGTGAGCAGCTCTGATTAGCCAGAGGCTTAATCTGCATTGCTGGACTGCTTTCCCTGTGCAGATGAGATAGTACATCCATATGTATTAATGTGATCTTTGAGCGTGTGCAGATAGCAGTGCATGTTTGTTGGTGTTGCATTTAAAGACACATGAATATCGCTGATCATGAGCTTGCAGGATTGTTTTGTGTGTGTGTATTGTCACACACACACGTATTGGACTCTGTATGGATGTGCACGTGAGTGATTATGGTTATGATAATGGCTGGTTGGTGAAAGAGCGAGATAACGGTTATGTTGATGATGGTAATGATGAATGTTTTACAAAGATGATGATGATGATAATTACAATCGTTGTCTTCGTCTTACATCCATCAGTCATAGATTAAACACCCTCGGGAAGACGCAGAGGCTGCTTTTGCTGCTGTACACTGCAGCACAGGCACCTCATCAATTTCATCATCAGTGTAATTTACATTACATTTCCATTTTAGGCACTTAAGTTAGTGCTCTTATCCAGAGCATTTCACAGTGGGAAGGTTGAGCTTCAGCGTCTCATTCAATAGTACTTAAATAAAATGCATTTCTGTGGAAGGACACGGGCATTGGCAGGAGTAGGGATGAGGCTGTGACCTTCTGACTTGAGGGGGAGAACAGAAAATGCAACACCTGCATAATGCATTGGAAAAGAGTAAAACTGGAATTACCAGTTCGCCTCAACTAGAGCCTGTACAAATATCTTTAGATGGGAAAGGCAAAAGGTTTCTGGTGTAACGAATTAGGATGATTAATTTTCTCAACTTGCAGTTTTATTCGATTCAGTTTTATCTGCACTAAACGTTATTTATCATAACTGCAAGCCCCCATGAAGGAGATTTACCTCTAGCTGTGCCTGTGGGTAGCGTCATTTGCAGGAGAAACTATAGGATGGAGTTTCCTCCTTGCTAAAACTGTCCAAACAAAAGATATTGTATCTCACAAAGATATTGTTGCACTTTTATTTGCAAAGATCAATCCACACACTGCTTTATGAAGGCAGTTCAGAATAGGCTGAAATTTTATTTGAAGAATATTTTGTTCTATTGGCTCCAGTCTGTCTTATCATACACCTCTTACTGTTTGGCTTGCGCAGCACCTGTTTCTGGATTTAACCCTTATAAACATAGCAAAGCAACACTGAGCTCTTGAAAGGCACCGAGCAGTACGTGCTAAGCCCTGCTATGGCACTTGATCAGTGACCTGGCCGCCAATAAAAACTTCAAAGTGTGTCTTTGCAGGTGGAAATGGGATGTGGGGGGCTGGGAACTTTCTCCCTGAGGGTGATTGGGAAGTTGGACTGATGGAAGGATTTGGATGGTGACGTCGTTTGGTGGAAGGAGTCAGAAGGGAATGTGGTAATCTCTGCTTTAGCCTCCAGATATCTGATTAGATCTCTGAGCTGGAACATAATTTGTCAGACTGCCTCATCTCCCTGCTTTCTTCTCCCCTGATAACCTCAATTTATATTTACACATTTATTTGTGTCTCCAGTTGTCTGCCGCTCCCTCTTGGCTCCATTTTCCTGATACTCCTCTTGCCCCTCCCCTCTTTTTTTGTCTCATTCAGCTCTAATTTGCACTGCATCATCCACTGCGTGGCCTATCCTTCAATCACTTGATCTCTGACTTCCTTACTATGCTGAAAACCCTTTCTCACAAACTGTCAGTGACTCATTTGTTCATGCGAGTGTATGTGTGTGAGTGAGGAGTGGTGGTGGTGGTGTGGGACACACAAATAGGAGGAGTGGGAGGGAGAGCGCTGACAGGTGAAGGAAGTGGGAGATGAAGAGACCAGCGTAAGGGAAGCAATTGTGATAAAAAGATGGAGATAATAGCTGCGGCGTGTCCCATTTTCCTCCTGCTGTGGCGTCACTCAGTTTCTCCTGGGTAGTTTCCAACTTCGATGTTGAGTGCTCATATCTGGTAACCACCTGCCAGTTTTCGAGAAAGAACTTTAGCTGATTGCTCCGGTGATTAAAAAGCTCCATGTCTGACGTGTCGATGGCTGTTCTGTGTTAGGAATAGATCAAATTGGACTGGAATAATTCCTATAGGCCTTACGAGTCTTAGGTTACATTTATGATGATAGCAAGAGTTTTACCACCTTATTACAGACCACACTGAGGCATTGTCATGTGTTTTTACTTTTCGTGTCATCCGTTTTGATTTCATTTTGAATGTTTTGTTTCAGTTTTGTTTGTGCAGTTTTAGCTTGGCTAGCAAGGCGCATCCATAAGTACAGGAGATGTCAGACTGTATAGATTAAGAAGAAGAAGACTGCAGTATCCTTTAATACATACAAATGAAGGATGAGATGATTCGACTCTGCCTGTCTTGCATATGTTACTAGGCAAAAGTTTGTGCTATGATGCAATTTACTGTTGAAGTCAATTAATGTAGCTGTCCACCCACTGTAACACAAAACCAGGAGGTTTATTTTCCACTTCCAGGATGAAAGGTAATACCAGCGAGAGCACAGAATTAGACCTTGCTCATATTCAGCGATGGATTTAACCTACTCTAATTAGTGGAGTGATATCATCTCAACAAGTAAAAACTGTATTCATAAAAGTCCTGCTTATGTTGTCTTTGTATATATTACACTTATGCTTTTTTCTCTGCTAGTTTTTGGTCGCAGCTTTTGTCCTGATAATCCTGAGTTATTAATAAAACTCAATACTACACGTGGTCTCCAGGTGGAAACCAGAATGGAAGCAAAACTGTACCTAATTACACATTATAGCATATTTACTGTTTGTTTGTTTTTTTAACCCAGATCAGAAGAAAGTACCAAAGAACACAGACTGTGTGCCCGTCCTCATGCAGATATCTGTTTGAAGAGTTTAATCAGGGTTGACTTTTTTTGGATACTGGAAACTGCAGTTTTTGGTTCTTGTGTTGTGCCTTTATTTTTCAGCTCTGAGGTTACTGCTTTTGTCACAGATGATTAGGCCTCTTTAAATCTTGGCTCATGCTGTTTTCAAGCTGCTACGATCCAATTTTCTATATGAATAATAGATCACAGGACCACTTGTGAAAGGGGTTGTTCCTGATGATTAACCCACTCAGAATGGTCGCCGGTCATTGCCCTTGTCAGCTCTGTGCTTTATGAAGGCTTTATAAACATTTGAACTCATTCTTTTTGTTTTAGGACCCACAGCTTTACCTCGTTTATTCACTCTCCCTGCTTTCATGTGTTGCTTGAGATGGCTATTCTGAGTTAAAAGTCTATAACTTTTGAAGCTGCTTTGTGCCATCAGTGTAAGCTTCGTCATACTTTTTGTCAACAACCTTTGTTTCCTGACAGAAACACGACGATAACTAAATAAAAACGAATGTACGAGCACTAAAAGTGATGTAATGTACGGAGACTTTGGTCAGCGAATATAAACGAGACGCGAGGCAGGATGAGTTGGAAGTGATTCAATCCCAAGTAATCTCCTTGTGCAGTAAGGTTAAATGCAAACATTTGATCAGGGAACTGTACAACTAGCTTCTGTGCTCCCTGTTTCTCATGAAAATGCAACAAAAAATTTTGCATTTGATGTTAAAGAAAGTAAGATGCTTTGTAAAGTGTTTGGAGCAACTGTCAGTAGAAAAAAAGACGGCAACTTTTATGTTTTAGTCATCAAAAGCATGGTGGAACAGTGGTTGGCACTCTTGCCTCACTACAAGAAGGTCCTGAGTTCAACTCCACCATCTGACTAGTTCTGTATGGACTTTGTATGTTCTCCTCGTGTTTGCGTGGGCTCCACATGCAGTTTGATGAGGTTGCAGATGCTGCAATCCAACAAGTTTTAGCTTAGGTAATTTCGTTTTCCTAAAGCATCAATATGCTCTGTAGCAGATGGAAATGTGTTTGCGTCTTTGATTTGTCGAGTGATGTGACAGATAAATAGAAAACAGAACTGTTTAATATAAACCCCCTTTTTCCTTTTCCAGAGTTGCTTCAAACAGAGATGCAAGAGAAGCTCGGGTACTTGGTAAAATCGGTGGAAAAGCCCTCCCTGTGCAGGCTCCTTTAGTTTCAGTTATTATATTTTAATGAGAAGAATCCTACATGAAACACTGCCTTTGTCACATATTACCAGCTAATGGGAGCAACACAATAGTGGCTTATTGATGTGTGCACCGCAAATTAGGAATTCTAGGAATATTTTCAATATTGTATGATGAAAACTTGTTTCCCCTCAATCTTTCTGTCAGTTGCAAATATATATCTCCTGTTGACTTTTCTCACTGAGGCAGCAAAGGTGCTTTGCTTCATCAGTTAATCCATGCAAATGAATATAAAGTGTACACAGCAGGCTGTTGGTCTTTGAGATAGCAGCTTTCTACACTGTAGCATCCTCTGCAGTGTTTGCTGACCCACATTAAGCATTCTGGATTGATTTGCACATGAGAACAACTGGGTCCTAAAGGTGAGGAGAGCGTTGGCTTGTTTGGCAGTAATTCATGCATCAATGAAATGGCCATGTTTAAATGAAACCCAAATCAACAAAACTAGTTTAAAAAAAAAAAACAGGTAAATAAAATCTCTTATTAATTATCTCACCACCCATTGCTTTCCAGGTCATTCATCAATCATTCAGTCAAACCTTAATTTCCCCATTTGATTGTGTGATCGGATCGTTTAATACAAACATGTCACATCTGGTCTAAACAGGTTAAAAGCAAACACACTCATCAAAGAGATGCATAGTTTATTTTCCATCCACACACCTCCGTCCTCTCTTAATCGTCACCATTTTTCCCTGGTCCTGCGTCTGTTTCCTTGTTTCTTGATTTTTGTTTTCGTAGTTGTCTAAATGTAGTTGCCCCTTGTCCTGAACATCTTTAGTTCCTCCTCCTCCTCCTCTCTAATCTTTCACCAACATTCATCTACCTCCCCTTCACCTCCTCCTTATCTCTTCTTCTTCTGATTTGTTATTTCAGCGTCTAATTCTGCAGGATGCCAGCGTTCCAAAATAAACGCCTTTGCTGCATTCAAAGACAATAATCACCCATTCACTACCTTCTGTTTGTTTTTGCTTCTTCTTTGATCCTTTTTTAGATAAATAAGTAACACAGATTCATAAATGGTTCTGTCTTATTATATGATCTCTTTGTTTTTTGAATTATGGCTGTTTAAATTGTCATTACTTATGAGTTTTCATTTCCGATTAACCTGTTTTCAAATTTTAACTGAATTAAAACTGGCTCAAGAACAGTTAGTTGTGCTTACTTTATAATTACGTGTCTTTTAAAAAATTGAAAGAAACTAATCACAGTGACAGAGCGCGATTAAATGAGACCAACCGTCCTGGAAAAGGATGTGGCAAACAGAATGGAAATATGAACTTTCTGCAAGTTTATGCGTTCATATAGTGGAGAGTGGCGTCTCCATTCGTAGAAACTTTCATTGGCCTCTGTTGATAGACCAAATTTTACCAGCTACCTTTGGGAGGTGGTGCTTTGAGTTCATCTTGCCATTTTAACTTATAAAGGTGATACAAACATGCTTTTGTTTAGTAGTCAATATAGTACATTATTGAGATATTTCGCACAAAACCAAAGATGTCATAATTATGTCAGATGGAAAGATTAGGGCAGGATGTCAAACTCATTTTACATCGTGGGCCAGATACAGCCTGCTTTGACCTTATGTTGGAAAACATGAAGGAGAGCAGTGTGGACGGGGTTGGAGTCTTTGTCTGGCTGAGTATGACCCCCGAGGCTTATCTTTGATACCTCTGGGTTAAGGAATCAAGAAAAACATTACAAGCCATCCTCTGGGGACCATGAATGCCAGTCCACCCAATAGTCTGGACTTTCAGTCTGGGCCGAAGAGACCAGATTATATTGCTAACCTAGATGGGGGAAGGGCACATTAGTCCTCTTTTCTCCATGGTCCTTTGCTGCTCTTCTCCCTTCTAAAGCCTCCAAATGGATTCTATTTTCTGCCTAATTGGGCAGCTGGTTAGGCCTGCAAGAGACTGGTGATAATATGAAACTCTGCTGCTTTTCCTTTGGTTTGAGCAAACCTCTTATTCTCCCCTTCTCAACAAACATACATTCACAAATATTCCATGACAGTCGGGTGTCTGTTGTGTCTTTCTGAGGCTTCAAAAGATTTGTTTCCTCTTTAGTTGTTTATTTTGTAAATTTATCATTTATTCATACAATAACCGTGTAGCTTGCAGGTACTTGTTTTTTAATTAAAACACTTTTGTTTGTTTTTTTCAACGTCTTTGTTATATCTGTTTTTGCTCAAAGCTATTGTAAATTGTATGTTTGCAGAGACCACGTTATTACAGATCGATGGAGGTTCTGGGTCTGAAATGTGAAAAGGGTGCAGAAATGCCTTAAACCTATTTTTAAAGTGTTTTATTGGAAAAACAGACTTTAAAAGTTTGGCACCTTTGATGTATGACTTTAGCAAACGCTGTCTTAGTTGGGTATATGACCTCAAGTACTAGTGTTAAGTTTATGAGTATGTAATGATAGCATGTTCATTTTGTACATGTCACCTCTACTGTCAGATCCACCTGTCCTTAGCCCATCACATCTGGTCTTAGTACACCAAGATGACCACAACCACTAGCTCAAGGCTTCACTTTGAGACTTATCCTACGAGTGATGTCAGGGTGGCTATGTCCGACTTTCAGAGCTTAAGTGTGAGCCGCTTAAGCTGCCTCCAAAAAACAGTGATATTCATGATGTCAGACATTGAATGAAAGCCATAATTAGCCATCTTTTCTCTGTGCCCTGTAGTTGCATATTGTTAAAACTGGAAATTGAGCAACAGGGCTTTCTCTGTGGGTCTCCTGTGGTGCTGGAAGATATAAGATGGAGAAATACATCAATTATCATCCGCACTTTCTGCATTTCTTAGCTGTGCTCACAGTTACTCCCATTTCAATCTGCTTGTTGGAATACCCTCAGGCTAAAGATCCAGTTAAATGTCAAGGAAAGAAATAGCTGCAATTATCTGTTCACAGACTTTGTGTTTCAGATCTTTGTTTCCGAAGGGTTTTCATAGTATACAAGGGCTCGTTTTCACAGGAAGATGTTCGGCTGTCTGCTACTCTGGATAAACTGCGGAAATGGTTCTGTCACTGTGTGCTGTTTGGATGTTCTAGATAATTTACGTTGTAAGAAACTTTGAATCATACGTTTTTGTGGATATGTGGACTTATGGGGACCTCAGACCAGCTTTCAGTCACTGAGGTGTCTGTTAAAGGGGATGCTAATGAATAAATGGAAGCACATAGCAGCCTTTTGACATACAAATGTTCTGGAAAAATACAGATTCACTATATAAGCATAGTGAAAGTTGTTTAGCAGTGACCACGTTTGTGGTGAATGTTAAAAAGAGAGTCTAAACAGCTGTGAGAAAACCGTTAACCATCAGCAGTGTTCACACTTTCTGTAGACAAACTGCTCTTGATTTGAAAATTAGATAAATAAGTAACACAAGTTATTTATGTGAATTAAACACAACCTTAAAGTACACAGGATAATGGAAGTAAACCTGGAAAAAAATGCTAATATTTTTGTGTACGAATAATAATTTCTAAAACAATTAGCATCTGTCCAGAGAAAAATGTGTTCCCAGAACAGGCTCTTTGTATCAACTGCATATAGTTCCCAAAAAGTGGGAATTCCAGGCATAAACAGGGAACTTTCTCTACCTGCACCAGTGAGAGTACGCAAAGATGTGAAGTTATGGTTGTGTTAAGAATTATGAATAATGCTCACACTTTTTAGCCTGTTTCTCAAGGCAGAAGCTCAAAGCTGGGAGTTTAATACTGACGTAACTGAGTTAATTTTGTTGGTATATTCAGCACACCGAATGAATTTTAGTACTAACAAAAAAGTCTTTCTTATGCTTTTGCAGCCAAATGCTTTTTCTTTCCTTTTTGTGTTGACCCGCTGAGGGCGTATTTTTATTAAGCGTATTATTATGTTTTCTCAGATATTCTTTTAAGCCATTCAAATACTGACAATAGGACTGCGTCCATCACAGTTAAGCTTTCAGAAACAGCGCAAACCCATCAACTCTCTTCCACAAGGTCTATCTGAATCATCATTAAAGGCCACGTCACTGTTTGAAAACTGGTTTTATTGGAGATATCAAACCACCAGTGCTTAAACATTAGGGATACAATTTAGATGGTGCCAAGATCTTTGTTGGAGATAATGAGAGAGATTTGTGACCTGTCAAGGGAAAGGAGCTGGTAGCTGTGTGCAAAGGCTAATGCGTTGCCATAAATAAGTATGCCAATGAGACGCTGTAAAGTGGATTAAGCTTGATGTGTTCACACAGCCATATGTAAGGAGCCATGTGATGGCTGAGAAACTGCACAGATTCTGTCATCTTATTGTTGCTAATGCAGCTGTTGTGGTTCAGACGTGACAATACAGTTGGTGAAAAAGTTTGAGAATGTCTCTATTTCTGCAAAAATATGACCTAAAACCTCATTAGACTTTCACACCAGTCCTAGGAGGAGAAAACTGCAAGCCAATTAAGCATGTGAAACTATAATATTGCATGTGGTTAGAAGATTATCTTATATTTCACAGTTTGAAAGTGGACAGGAAAAGTGGGAGAGAAAGTAGGGCCTGCAATCATCTCGCATGATATGGGTTACATGCTCAGCC
This sequence comes from Perissodus microlepis, assembly GCF_051167445.1. Classification (NCBI taxonomy): domain Eukaryota; kingdom Metazoa; phylum Chordata; class Actinopteri; order Cichliformes; family Cichlidae; genus Perissodus; species Perissodus microlepis. The sequence continues at coordinate 21,076,145 of NC_140468.1, read as the reverse complement.
CTGTTAGTTGTATTAGTTCCCCACCTCACCAGAAAGCTGGGCTAGGACACCCAATATTTTGGGTGTGCTCAAAGCACAGTTTAAGTCGTTTGTATTCTTCACTCATTTTCCAACATGTATAATGTGTTAGAATCAATACTTACTTGAACTTCTATACTTGAACACATTATGTCAGCAAAAGTAGTGACAGTGAGCAGGTACTAGAATGGTCCTGAAACTAGCTCATCTAATGCACAGTAGTTGTTGTTGTTGATGTGCGATTAATTACACCTGTGTTTTTCCCATCAGCTGTCAGAATATCTACCGTAAAAAAAAAAAAGAAGACCTGTACAACGTCAAAACAGCTTTAATGTGTCTTGAATAAGGACGTCATCGTGCCCCAGTTTTGTCAGCTGAGTCTCCATCATCCACTTTGATCAACGCACACACACAATTAGACCGTACTGTATCGGGGCAGTGCTTCTCTGAACTTGCAAAAGCGAAGTTGGTGGAAACTTAAATGTGCTTCTGTAGGTCAGATGTGAAGTGCTGAGATGACAGGTCTTCGGTCCATTAGTGGCCTTGTCTTCTTCCATCTTGTCATGAACCACTGTCACTTACCAGATTTAGGTCTTTGCTTGTGCACGGCTGCTCTCCACACAACAAGCTGCTTAAACATAACCTTGACCAACTAGTTTTTATTGGGGATACAATGTATTAAATTCATATTTTTTTTAAGCATATTATCACACTAGTCAGTAATTGTGCTGTAGATAAAATGATTGTCAATTAACAAAGCGAAGGAGATGGAGTCATAGTGTGATATTCATCATTTATATATTTTGTAATGAATTAAAGCATGCTATTTTTAAACAATCATGCGGTTTTAGTTAAAGTTTACTTTTATAACTTTAACCCTGTCTAGACCTGCCTATTACTCTTGCTGAGATATTCACCATGAAACATTCTGGAGAGCTTCAGCTGCTGGTTTGCTCTTAATGGCTGTCAAAAGTGCCATATTTTCTTATGTTTGCTATGTAGTCTAGACTGCACGTAGCATCCATGCTGACAAAAGTTCAGTGGTGTAAAGCAAATGTTGCCTCAAAGTAAAAAAATTCTGTCATTATCTGCTCCCTCCTTTGTCTGTCAAACCACCTTTGAGGCCGACATGAACAAAATGTAGAAAGATTTCCTGTAGCTGTAAATCAGTCTGCTAATCACAGACCTAGAGTTAGTAAGCTGAGTTATGTAAATACAAAGTTTACATTAAAGATAACCATCAATGTATAGTACTCTGCAAAATGTTTTCATTTCTTTATATCTGCTCTGAAGGAGTCTGTGGTGGTCATGAACAGTAGTTCTCCAGATTTTCTGAAGGTCTTTCAAAGTTAAGCCACTGAACACTGACCTGTGGATCATTTAAGCATAAAAATAGCACCTAACTCAAAGGTTAATTCAGTGTTGTCTAGACGTGACAGACGAACAGTTTTAAATGATATCTTTAGTCTTTTGTTACTAGCAGCATCTTGCAACAATACAATTTGTTTCCATTTCTACAGTCATCGCAACACAACAGAACACAAGGCAGCCGACATCCAAAGTAGCTTTGAATGTCCTCCAAGAAGTCTGGAGAACTCTTCCTGAAGACTAGTTAAAGAAATAAATGTGTAAGAGACTTTAGACTGTGTAGAAGAATAAAGGCGCTCATACCAATTGACTTTCAATCATGTTCAAAATATTCAAACTCTGTTTTTGCATGATAAGCTGTTACTTCTGTGTATGTTTTTCCACGTTTCAATGACAAACTGAACCCATTTCCAGTTTTCTTAGGAAAATATAAAGAATACTTGAAAATGTGAGGTGGCTCAAGACTTTTGCACAGCATTGCAGCGTGGATGTTTCTACTCAGGGTTTCTCCATTTTTAAGGTTGCCTCAGTGTTCATTATCATTTTAACGTACTCCATCACAGCTTTTATACATAAAAGCATGATTTCCATTATGGACACATTCAGTATTATGTGGGTTTGAAAGGGACGCGGTTCATTATTGAACCACAGTTTGGGCGTTTGTTGATTTGCTTGGCAGTGGGGGGCTATGCTGAAGTTCATTTGGTGGATTTTTAAATCAGTTTCTGTTTTCATATACTTGAATCAAAGCTGTATTTTTTGTGGTAGGCCACTTTAAAATTGAATTTTCAAAAGCTGTTCTGCTCTCTCTTTTGTCTCTGTGCAGTCGTTTTCTGCTGTGAAAATGGAAGCCGACTCCCCCTCTTTCTTGTAATAGGCTCATCTTTCCTTTTCTTTCTGCTCCCTCTATCTCTTGTGAGTCTGAATAAAGCAGCTAATGGCGCATAGAAATGGTGACTGCACAGCTACGTCTATAGACTCTTTCTGTTATGTGCTGCAATATGTAAGTGAAAATACACATTTACAAGGGTTATTGTAAAGCACCGTCAGAGCCTGATGACCAATATGTGAACTGCACAATGGCTGTTGCATAACAGCGGGTCGTTGGTGTGTTTGACATTTCCAAGAATATAGAAATTAGGTTACATATTATAGTATTGTAACTGAAATTAGATTTAATTATAGATGGAGGTCCTAAACTGTATATCGAACTTTTGAAAATCAGGACATGCTAGTCTAACTTATCTTTGTGTTGATACTGATGACAACCATGGTGATGTGTCTGCATGTCTTCAGGTGTACATCCGCATCCTGGACAATGAGTGGAATGTGTACAGGCGTTACACCGAATTCAGGGAGCTCCACAATCATCTGAGATCACAGTTTCCTCAGGTGGACACCTTCAACTTCCCACCCAAGAAAGCCATAGGGAACAAGGTGAGCTGATAGTAAATATAATGTGTGTCTTTGTCTCACTGTCAGCCACCTCAACCCTCGCTCTGTCTCTCACTTACCCACTTCAGCAATGATGAATTATGTGTCCCTGCTAAGCTGTTTGGTAGCTGAAGTGTCCAGTTTCACTTTGTTAATCATTGCTAAGTTGCCTCTGATAAAACTGTTGTTCACATCTGTCCATAACTTTTTCATTAATCCTGCAAACAGACACACAAATAATACCAAGCAACAACCAAAAAATCAATTACAGCAGAGCCGCAGAAGAACCCAACACAACCGGTTACAGAAACATGCTGAAAGTCCTCACAGCAGAATCACAGAGAAACGTGCAACAAATGAATCGCAAGAAAAAAAAACAAACCAGAAAAACTGAACTCTGAACATGTCTGTCAATATGAATCTTCAAAATTTGTGAATTGAACTGAGCAAAAGTGTAAGCATATAAAAATATCAGAAGCATGACATTTCTCCCTCCAAAATATTCTTAAACCAAAATGAAGAAGACAATAAAAACTGTACAAATAATAACAGCTGTTTATCATAACAAATTAAAGTGCATATTTACTATAAATCCAGAAATCTGTGTTTGTCACCTTTTCATATGACAAGTGTGATGTGGTCAGTGCAGTATGATACAGTATGATGTGGATCGGCTGCTGTTAACAAATACAGGCAGTGTGTTCTTGGCCTCTTAAACAAATGTGTATTTTTTGTTTCAGAGAAAGTTTCTTGGAGGTTCGATCCAAATAAAATCCCAAACAAATTCAATTTGATTATAGGAAGCACTCCTACTGAAATATATTTCAATATATTGTGCATTAAACCCCATAAAAGAGGTCTTTCCTTGCATAATGTTCATAAATTTTTATATCAGACTGTAAAAACTGATTGGAGCCTTTTAAGATGGTAAGCTCTGTAGAGGGGAAAAAGGCAACCTTAACAACCACATCAGTTTATCACTCCTCCTCTTTTACCGGTTTCAGCTGCTTGCCTGGGCACTCAAAGCTTGTGTCCCTTCTGTCTGGTTGGAGAGCCCCCACCTTTCTCCTCATCGCACCATTCCCTTACTCGTCTTCATCCTGTTCTCCACTGTCTGCCTACAACCTTTGGGGGATAATTTGGCTCTGACCTCAATTCTGTGGCTGGTTGGATTTAGTGCTGCCACAGCCAAAACGATGCGGTGTGACTACCCACCTTCAAAGACGGCCCACTTTCATGGGTAGAAAGCGGACCGAACGCTGTGTTTGGAGGCACTGCATATGTAAGAAGAAGTAGGAGGCCATCAGTGTGTGTGTGTCTGTCTCACATTATGATGTGGTATCATATGGAAGTGCACGTGTCTATCAAAGGCCTTGACAGTTGGTGTCATCGTGTTCTGGAAAGCTCTTTGAAAGCCCATTACAGTGCAGTCTGTGTGAATTATTGGTTTTTACCATCTCCTGAAAGTCGCCCATCATGACAGAAAAAGTAGTCCAGGCTTTGTTACACTCTGAGCACGTTTTAAAGCAGGGACACCACTTTCTTCTCGAAGAGAAACACATGCTTCCAAAAAAGTTCGGATGGTAGATGTCAAGAAAAACAGAATGCAATGACTTACATATTGTTTATTACCTATATTTAATTGGAAGCAGCACATGAGTAGAAATGGTTTTGTTTCTCTTTCAACAACTGTGAATCGACATAGAGACGAATTAGTGGTTCACACACTACAGAACTCCAATGCTTGGATTTTATCCCCATTTTATTATTTCGAATTTGACACCAGCAACCAAAAAGTTGTGTGAGAGCAGATCTTTCTCACTCTGTTACCGCGCTAATGTTAAAATACTTCTAGAAATTGTGAAAGCATAGTCCTTTGGGCTAAAGAGGAAGTGGCTCATTCAGTTGGTATCGGCACACAAACGCCAGGGAGGGTGTTACTGGACTCGGTGCGGTAACTCTCATATGTGTGAAGATTTTATGAACACCGAAGTTTTTGGAGCAACATATACTGCAGTCTAGGCAGAATTTTTTTAGGAAATGCCAAACCTAGTTTCTAAATGTGTTCCAACAGCAGTGAAAGAGTGCAGGTGCTAAACTGGCCTGGCTGCAGTCCAGACTTCTTACCCATTAAAGGATGTGTATCATGAAGCAAAACAACGAATGCAAGACTGCTTCATTCCCGTATTACCATGTGCCCAGCCCAGTTTTAAAAAAAAAAAAGTGTTTTCTGGCATTGTTGATTTAAAATGAGTGTTTAGTTAGTCACAAATCCAGCATTTTCTATGTTGCCGTTGGATTATTTTGAATCAGATATGCAGTTTAAATGATTTGCATATATAATATTCAGTTTTTATTCAAAATCTGAAAATCTTTGACCTTTTGCTTGCATTAAATGTAGTTGTTTCATATTAGTTACATTTTGTTTGACCTCTGTTATGTCTGTAAATTTCATTTGATTTGACGATTCATGCTAAAATCCGGTGTTCCAGGCACAAAGGTTGGGAGAGGAAACAGAGTTCAAAGTCTTTGGTCTTGACTAAAATCAAATGCAGCAGCAGGCGGAGGGATGAACCGCTTCGAAATATGATAAATATTAAGTGGTTGTTAGTGTTTGTGTCTCTGTGTACAAGCAAAGCAGAGAAACAACAAAATGTGTGCCTGTGTGTCTGCGTATGTGTGTGAAAGTAAGTGCATGTAGTTTGTATATGGTATTTAGTTGTGTATTTATTGTGTATTTGTTCCTGTGTACCTGGTTGTATCAGTAAGCAGCAGGCCTGCCGTGTTGAATTTCCCTGTTATTTCAGTTCAGTGAGCGTTTGTTTCTGGCTCCCTAGGAGTACTTTGTAGTTTTTGTATCAGTGATGACCTCAGGTGAAGTACAGAGCAGGGCTGCTTTTGAAAACAGGAATGGATTATATCAGCGCGTTTACTCAAACTCACACCCTGGATTGAGTAGTTCCAAATTGAAATAAGAAAATATACTGTAAGCTGAACAAAGATGTGTACCTTCTGGATACATTTTGTTTTAGTTGAAGTTAAATATATCATAAAATGAATCATATATTGAACAGAGATTGGTGTGACTGTACAATGTGCCTTATGTCTCTTATGGAGACATAAGGCACATGACTTACTATAAAAAGTCATGTGCCTTATGTCTAACCCCTCATAGGTACATGTGTAGCAATAATCAGCATTTAAACCTTATTTATTTTATGGTTAATGAAAAAAAGAACAAATTAATAGATAAGAGCTTAATATGTGTACATATAAAATGTGTCAGTATCCAACTAGCTAGCAGAAACATTGGGCTTAATCTCCTAATATGGTGTGAGGTGATGTAGCTGTCTGTCCTGTGGTCAGAGCATCTGGCTTAAAGGAAGCTGTAAATCTAGCTGAAATGTAAAGATTATGTAAATGTTTGGCAGTGTCATTTCTTGGGGATGACATATAATAATTTACCCCTCTGAGTCATGTGTCATTATTGGTGATTACCCTAACTCAATGCTATCAGAATATGTAGTTTTACTTTATTAAAAAACAGTTGTTTTCCCAGAACAATTGGCTATGGAGGGATTAAATGTCATAAGCCACATGCATGGTAGAAAAAACACCTGAACTTCATTCCTACAGTGAGGAGATCCTTGGTCCTTTATGCTGATGGGGGGCATTTTGACCTTTATAGAAACATTTCTATTCTGATGGGAATGATATATTCTAGCATAACAGTGCTCCTATCCATAGGGCACTGAATAGACCACCTTGCATTTAGCAGACAGATGCTTTGCCCTCCAGACAAGCCCCAGAGGCCTGAAGAATCAATTTCAAGGTGTATTAAAGCTGTTTTGGATGCGCGTGGAGGCACCTTACTCTAAGACAGCGTATTGTAGTTTGTCCTTTCATTTGTCTCCTGTCTGTTTACAATGCCAGGACTTGATTGAAACGCGCATTCACAAACGCTGCCAGTCCATCTGTTTTTCCTATTGTCTATTGTGCTTTTAGTCTCATTCAAGGGTTCCACCATCACAGACGCACTTTGCAAATCCAAAGCGGACTTTGATACATACACACACAGAGCCTCACACCATTATATCCAGCTAATGATGGAGAAATGTTAGTGTTAGGAATAGGGTACTTGGTGTGTTGCAAGGGAGAGAGAGGGAGAAAGACCTTCAAAAGCGCTTTATCTGCACCGTGAATATGCGCTCTGCTGTGGTTCGCTGTGTTAGGGATGAAACACAGCGGCTGTCAGTGAATATCAGGTAACAGAGGAAATGGGTGAATACACACCTCTTACTAACTGTATTACATGGCTCCTACTCTCTGTTTCATGCCTGTTAACAGGAGCGCACATAAATGCACACACGTGATTGACAGTTCAGAGAGACACGTTTCTGAAGTTGTCAAAGAACATCAGCTACGCTATGGATTTATGTTTGCTGGGAAACTTATGGAAGAGTTTTTGATACATACTTCTATCATGTAACAGCTAACCCTGCATGTGCAAGTATGTGCCTGGCTTTTTGGGCAGTTAAAGTAGCACCCTGATTGGACCACTTATGTAACTTTCATCTGCCTCACATAAATCATGTGGGGGGTTTTTTTTGTCTCATTTAAATGTGATCACTGGCTTTTTCCTGTCCAATGTCAGGCTGCAGGTGGGTCATTACTCTCTGACATAATCACTTTAAAGATTCACTGTACAGTAAATAACAGAAGGTTACTTGATGAATCCCTCTTACTTCACTAAATTAATTACTCTAAAGCTTTTACATGTAAGTCCTACCTTTGCGTCTTTGTTCTAACAAGGTCCCAAGGAAACGCAGGATTGATGCGGCCAGGAATAAACAAAATAAAGACTGTAATTACATCCTGGAGTCTTGTTACATTTAAGTTGCATAACTCTGACTCAAAGTCTGTTAAAGTAGGCAAACCTAATGCAGTAGGTTTTTTGGTGTCTTCAAGAGATCATTGATTATGGCAAGCATTAATTAGAGATTTTAATATTGTTCATGGTATCTTCACCTTTAGTGTCAACACCCAAAGTCAGTGCTAGTTTGGACCTGATCAGTCTTTGTTTTCGTTCTGTGTCTCTTCAGTCCTGTTATTGAGCTAATGAGACACCCCCACCGCCCACTTTTGCATCTGCTTTAGGTGAGACTGTCCAGCTGTTTAACTAAGTAAAACAGAAGATGTAACACACATGCACGCTCTCTGCTTATGACAGCCTTTAAACAGCTGATTTGTCAGGGACCAGCCCACGCTTACAGCCTAAGTGTTCCCTGTTCATGTCTGTCAGCTTCCTCCTCCCTTCTGCTAATGTTGAGGCACAGAGGAGGCAGAGTGATGACATCAAAGAGACATTATTATCAGACCCCCAAATCTTTTTTCTTTTTGGTTTGTTTTTCAGGGCTCAAACAGTCCAGGGGTGAAATAGTTTCTCTACAGCAGGGAATTCACAAATATTTTCTATAGGAAGGTTCAGAATATCTACTTTTATAGGATATAAACTGTAAACTGATTTACTTCTGAGGTTCAGCACCTTCACAGTTTTGGGATTTTCTGAAACGAGTAAACCAACATGCTTTGCCTGTTATTTCTGGAAGCGTAAATGAGCATGAGCCCATGAATGCCTTTGAGGAAAAGTTATCCTAAAGTTTGCACCCTTTGAAGAGCTATGAAAACTTCTCCTGCAGATGAGGTCAGAAAACAGGTCTGATAATTGTCAGGGTAGCTTGTTTCAAGCGTACCGTGGCATTAATAGTAGGATAGTTCCCCTGTGGTCATTGAGCATTATCAAAGTACTAAGAGAGCAGTAGAGGTGGGTAGTCACTTTTAATCCTACAGTCTGTCAAGATATGCACGCATAACACTACACTGGTTATTAGAAAGACAATTAAAAGAGTATCTCTAAAGTGTAACTTAAGAGCTCCTTAAAAGCCTAATATTTGATTATATTCACTGATTTTAATTCTTACCTTGTTGCAGTAAAAACAGGTGTACTCAAAGGTGAAGCAGTGTACTCTGAAACCACTGTTGTGCATGATTATAGGTGCAACAGCTGAAACTTTGAACCAGAGTACACAGATTTCATGTGTGCTGCTGATTAATGGCACTGAATCACCTACAGCATGGGGTAGGTGGGAGATGTGGTGTTTCTCTGGCATCAAATGGTTTAAGTGATTTTTAAGTATCCTGTGTTCCTCCTGCAACTAAAACCATGCAAGCGGTCTCTTTATATTGTCCATGACCTCTGTTGATGCCAAATGTATTCAGCTCCTTGCTTATGTATAAAAACTACATCTTTAAGATACAGCTGTGAAGTTATGGTTCACGCTGGGTTTTGTGATCATACCTCAAATCTGCAGCAGATATTAGCCAGGTCATGAGCTTGACTCATTTATAGCAGTGTGATACATTAAAATGCACAAAATGCTAAAACAGTCTGATGTGAATTCAAGGGTGTGAACAGTGATCACAATCATTCAACGTTTGTTTAGGTTTCCTGAAAGTAGCATGGCCCTTGGTGGCGGTTGGCCCATCTGTGCATACGGAGACAAAAAGTGAGTAGAGTGCCGAGGCCGGCCTGATTAATTAATCAGAAACTACACAGTGAATTATTAACAAGTCTTAGTATGTTGTGCTCACATATTATGCAATATGCATGTTATATGCTTTTAATTATGACAAAGGAGACGTTGTGAAGGTCTTGCATGGGCATTCTTGAATTGCATGCGATGTTTTATTCATGATCCGGACCCGTAGTTTTGAGAGTGTTTAAACAAGGCATCAAGAGAGAAGCCTCTTCAGCCCCACTGTGGTCCAGTGTGGGCCGACTTTGTGGAACATTTTGACCTTGTTTTGTTGCCAGCATGTACCACTGCTGTCATTCCTCTTAATTCAAGTGGACTGCAGGCTAAATCAGAGCCCAGGTTGATGTTCTTCTTTAATGTGATGACTAAGGGTAGCTCATTATGATAAATTTTTTTTTTCACCTGAGTAGGTAGTGCTGAAAAACCTTCTTTTCCAGGAAATACCTGATAGACACCAAGTGCCAGATGCTTCCAAAGGACTGTGTTTAAATGTTGCTTCTAATAACTATGCGAATTGCTGGGAGAAAAAAACGGCATTGCCTGAGGCTTCTATCATATAAAGTCCTTAAATCTGCCCTTTCTCTCTTTAAAAGGGGGGGGAAAAGCCACAGCAGGAATTTATTTCATTGTAAACACAGTAATTTGAGATTCTCAAGCAGGATCGAAGTCTTGGTCAAAGGCATTGATTTTATCTCAGGGGGGTAAGAATGTTTGATACCGTAGGGTGTAGTTACTTTTCACTTCTAAATGAGTTTTTCTGTTGCCAGGCAACATTCCGTCGTTCCGACTATCTATTTAGAGTTTTTTCCTTCCCTCCTCCAGACTTGAATACCGAAAAGCTGGCAGCAAATTTACAGAGTACTTGTGGAGACCCTGACGCATATGTGACTACTTTACACTTCTGTTCCATTGGCAGCTCCTGTCTCCTGCTTATCTGTCTCTCTGGGAGGTGACATTTAGCTGTGCTGTGTGTACATATGTGTGCTATATATTCAGCTTTTCCATCTGTCATTACATGACCATTTCATAATCCCCGTTCGGGGCAGATCGGTGTAGATGTCCAGTGAGAGGATGCAGAACGCAGAATTCCAATAACAAAAGATCCAGTAAACTGAATTGCAGTTTCAAAGCAGGGCAACAACATCCACTTGATAAGACAGAGGGAAACAGACAGGGTAGGATTACAGATGACAAAGAAAAGCAGAGACGGACAATACACAGAAGGCTAATCAGGGGTGTATAATCCTGCAGGTGAAGTCAATGAGGCAGTAGAACTAAATACAAAACACAAGAGGGGAAGGCCTAGCAAAGCAAAGCAGCAGACGAATAACAACCACACTGGAACAAGGATCCATAGAACATGCATGAACTCAACAGAAGGTGGAACCACAGAAAGGACTCCACAAATGTAAAACATGAACTAGATCTACGAGTTGAGAAGAGCTAAAGGCTCAGCAATGAATGAAAATCAAAATAAACCATAAATAACACTAAGAATCAAATAAACAACAAGGATTACATCTAGGGAAAGTGACAGTTAAATGTTAGCTAGTGCTGCTATTATAATGTCATGTATCTAGATTGCACTTTAAGACCATGTTGTTGAGTCGTTATGGCTCAGTAGTGGGAATTTGCATTTGCATTGCATTTTCTGACACAAACCCCAATTTCTCCTGCAACAAATGACTTTAGAGACTTATTAATGGACATTGCTTGAGTTAACTACCACAGCAGAGAAGAAACAAGGGTTTAATGTTGACCATGAAAAGGACAGAAACAGGGTAGTTACTGCACTTACACTTTAGCTAATCTAACTAAATGTTTTAAGATCGCTGATCACTCACTCTAAATCTTTGTCAGTTCTTATATCAGCTACATCATCAGTGGCGGGAGCAGTCAGATGGGAAAAGTTTGCTTTGTAATATGTGGCTAACTACAGGAGATAGTTCTGTAATGGTAAGAAGATGAGGGTTGTCCTGGTTTTGCCTTTAAAGAACCAGCTAACAGCCCAAACTGGAAATATATGGGCCAGCCGTAGTGTCACACTGACTTATACACAGTTGAGGTTTACAAGGCATCTCTGCTCTTTATCACAGAAATGATATATGAAGGTGTAGTTATTGTTTCACTTGGTTAATTTATTCATGTGAATTAGCATGGCATTAGTTTAGTGCTGTGGTGGAACGAGCCACAGATGTCGATGTGTTGGCGCTCTGCACTGAGCAGTTAATGAAGCTGTAATGTTTTGCAGTGTTTGTGTTGTAGCAGTTGTACTATAACTTGTGGGCTTTGAAGAATCTCATTTTGGGCGACATCAAAATTTAAAATCATTTTTAAAAATCAGATCTGTCTCCTTGAGACCATAGAAATGAAAATTGTTGCTGTCTCCCCTTTTATGTAAATAAGGAATTTAAAATGACGGCTTGAAGGCAATGCCAAGATGCATGACTTGCTTCTAATCAGTCTTTTATTCTAGATGTACCAAACCAACGTGCTTCATAATATCTAGTGAACAGATGTTCTATAACATACAAAAATGCAAAATCTTAGTTTTGACTTTACTAAAGCGGTCGGTCTTGCTGCTTCTTCTTTTTTCCATCTTGATTGAACAGTCTGTGTGACCTACAGTATAAAGCTTAGAACCGAGATGCTCATAAAACACCACCTTTATGTTTATATGTCCTTGTGATATCACACGAGTGTAGTAGTGTGGGGGAGCAAGTAAAGAGCAGTGTTATGATAGCAGGAGGTAAGAGGACAGATTTAAGAGGACAGCATCCGCCTGCATCAGTATGCCACAGTAGTTTCTGCTCTGCCCTCTTGTTCCTCTCTGCAAACAAGACACAGCACCTGGCCTCTCTTCAAACCTCTGTTTTTCCACAAGAGGATGAGTCTGTCATGATGTCCATTAGTGTTATTACTGCTCTGACATCCGTGAAAGCAGGCAGGGTGTCCCTTGTTGTGTCGACATAGCATGAAACCCGTGCTGGCATGCACAGCCTAATCTGACACATCAGATTTACCCGCTCTTACCCCCGTCTGCTTTACCCAGCATGCAGCTGAGTTTAGTTATCCACTCCCACTCTGCTGAACTTACGTACTTATCCGCTATTTGGGGCTACAATGAACTTTTTTTTTAAAGTTCTCTCTAGCTGTTGCCCTGCATATCATCTACCTAACTTTTGTAGGTTCAGACAGGAAAAATGTGAAAATACTGCACCGAACGCAGCTCATATCCTCCCACAGAGGATGTTTCTTGTCACCACATTTACAGTGTTTATTGCAGTGATTTACACAGTTACTAACTCAGCACAGAGAAAAGTGCTGATGATTTTCTTTAAATTGTTTTAAGCCGAGCAGTGCTAGACCTAAAGGGGTCCTTTAGTATTTTCTGCCTGTATGAAATATGCAATAATAGTGTACTATTCAAAGTTCAGCTTAGCTTGGTTATTATTACTGTTGCCATTCTGCTCTGACTCAAGGCTAAAAAGACTACTGGTTGAAATGTAGAGATTTTAGTAACGATCAATGATTGAAATAATAATAACCAGTTGTTGTTATCCGACCTTTAACATCTTCATTCTAAACATATTTTACCACAGGAGTGTCAAACATGAGGCCCAAGGGCCAGAATCATCCTGGCAAACACCGTAATTTGGTCCACTTCATGGCTTTGAAGGACTTTATAGTTCCTACTGTATTTTTTAATTGTAAATTTTTTATTGTATTGTCATTTTTTGCAACTTTTGAGCCCTCATGGTCAATCATACAACACCAAGCCAAAAACGAAATAGATAAACAATCAAATGACAGGAAAGTTTCTGTTCCTGTTTTTGTTTTTTGTTTTTTCTATGGGACTACAGGAAAAAAAGGATATTTTCTGTGACATAGCAAAAACGCTGCCAGAACTTTTCCTGTAATTTTACTCATTTATTATTTCTGAGAAATTAAGCCCAAGGAGTTGCTGATCAATTTCTTTCTGTGCTACAACAGGATTTCTTTGTGAGTAAAAAAAATCTTGAAAAATCTGAGGGATTAAATATGTAGGTGAACTTCTTTATGCTGACAGAGAGGTGAGTTTCAGTGGTCCCCATTTAAGGGCGATTGTAGCTCAAAGAGTTGGCAGTTTGTCTTGTAACCGGAAGGTTGCCGGTTCGAGCCCCAGCTGTGGCTACAACTGTAGCTTGCCTCCACCAGTGTGTGAATGTGAGAGTGAATGAATAGTGGAATTGTAAAGCGCCTTGAGGGCCCTGAAAAGCGCCATATAAATGCAATCCATTATTATTATTATTATTATTATTATTATTATTATTAAAATGATAAAATGAGCTTTTCCGAGGTTGCACACGCAAACAAGAGATAACTGGGCTCAGCTCAGTTCATTTTTCTGTAGTTCACAATAGCAATAATTGAAAAATCCAGTCATTGCATTATTGAACAATTTCAAATAAATTACATGAAGATAGGATAAAAGAATAATCTAAAAATAATTAAAGTACATTTTAAAGGTTTGAGAGTGCCTCTCGTGTTCAAACACAAAATCCAAACTGAGTTTGTTCAGTTTTTCAGTATTAAATCATATAATATATTCTCATATTTAATGATAACATTTTGGCAAAACCAGTGATGATTCAGTGTTTTAGCTTCCACGTCCTGTTATCTTACCTCTGTGCTAATTGATGTAATCGGAGCACTGCCGTGCGTCGCGTGTAAGATCCGACTGAAAGTGTGTATTGTGGGTTAAACTGATTTAATTATGACTTTGGGGATGGGAAAATAAATGAATTCTTTTCCTTTTACTATCCATCTAAATTAATCAATTGTGAAATGTAGGACTTGCAACTCAAATGTGAGATTTTAGGCGGGTTCATTTTTAGTTGGGAACAGCACATGAATACTTACCTACGAGTCTTTCTCTCACCGTCTCCCACTTTTCTGTCTGCTCTGCACTGTCCTATCAGCATCAGTGCCACTGTTTAACAAACTAGAAGTGATATAGTTCTCAGTGAGGTGTGGATTTGTTCCTGTGAAAGGAACAAATCTTGAGTCACAATTTGTCTGTAAGGCATCATGTCGCAGGTATACAGACAGTTTCCTATCTTAAAAAAACTCCTGGAAGACTCCTGGTGTTTGCTTTGTCTTTATTTATAAGCATTTGCCATATTTATTCCTTAAGCATTGATAGGAATGAAGTGTGACTGTGGCTGCTCCTTGGAAAATGAGTTTTGAGAAAACTCACCAAGCATTCCAGATGTTTTTAAAAAAGAAAGACCGTATCACTCCTGTGTTCTCACTTTAATTGTGAGTTGTTCTTTGGATGTGTTATCACATGCTGTATCTTCTTAAAATAAAGCGTTGTTTTCCCCATGGTTGCATATTCAGCCTTGGTATTCATTCTTCTTGTTCAAAAGAACCACATGTGCATTTCAAGCCATAACAATTAAATTCACATGTGTTTTGGGATTTGAGATCAAAAGAGAAGCAGTAGTTGGAAAAAAAAGGGAAATATTGGCCTCCTTCAATGGCTGTTTGTTCCAGTCCCAAACACCAGAGAGTAACACGGAGCATTGCCCAGGCTTTGTTCTGAGCCTTGCTGGATGCCGATTAGCCATGCTCACATTGGCCATGTGGCTCTGTGCCTCTGCCTTCAGAGTCGCACAGTGGAAGCGGGTCTGAATGCTCAGAACACTGCGTTTTATCAACATCAGAAATGAAATGACAAAATCAACACAAATAAATGTGGTAATCCTAAAAAATGCTTTTTATTTTTTGGATTATGCAATATCTCTTGTCAGAGCAGATTGGAAAGGATTGGACAGCCTGGCCGCTGGCAGAGAGTCAGCAGGGTGCTGTTGGTTTGTATGGATGCTAGAAAAGCTGAAAGCCATTCATCACAGAGGATACCTGTAAAGGATCTGAATCTGGCACACGAGTTACATATTTTTTCAGTTACATGTCTTTAAGCCACAATTTGCAACTCCTTACCTTTCCACGGTCCCGGTCAGCTTGTCACAACACGATCTGTGTCACTTTACACATGTGCAAAAATGTACATACTTCCTGTCACCAATACAGTTAAGAAAGAAAACTGTAAATGTGTAAATGTATACAGTATTTGCAATTGTTTCTATAAAGAGGTCCTCTTTGACCTTTCCAAATGTTGAAGTTTATTTCTTCTAATGGCGTACACGCGCTTTTTGCTTTATTTATTTTTTAAATTACTTCACGCCTCAGTTTTCACGAGCCTAAAGACCAATCACTGGCCCCGAGCAACCTCTGGTTAGCGAGTGATTGTTGGGAGTCACTAGATGAAATCGGTCACGAAGAGGAGTTTCTGTGGTTGTTAGCAGGTTTCCACAGTCACACGTAGTTTTCATGTAAGATGCCAGCTAGTCTTCAAGCACTTGCTAACTATTAGCTGAATAGCAGTAAACCTAACATTGAAAACGTCCACCTTCATTGGCACTTGGCTAAATCATCCAATAAAATTTGCTGTATTTGCAGTGGGATTTTCTACCTAAACAGCTTGTGCTATACTGATAATAGCAGTTAAAGTGAACCCAAATCAGCAGGTCAGAAGTCCAAAAGAAAATGAATTCTAAGGCAGAGTCATGTGTGGTTTCGGTGCTATGAGGAAATATTATCCTGTCACACGCAGTCAAACAATCCATGATGTATGTATTCAGGTACAGCTTTAACCTCAGTATCTATTTCAGACTAACTCTTCTTCATCTGTCTCAGGATGCCAAGTTTGTGGAGGAAAGAAGGAAGCAGCTGCAGGGCTACCTTCGCACGGTGATGAACAAACTGATCCAGACGCTGCCAGAGTTCACAGCCAGCCCCACCAAAGAGACGCTGCTGTCGCTGCTGCCTTTCTGTCAGTAAGTGGTCACACCATAAGCTCCTGAAAAACAGAATATTAGCTTAAATATATGACATGCAGTTGTGTGCGTAGGTGCAACAGATTCAGGTAACAGCTTCTAGCACATGTTCAGATCGTGTCTGTTAAAGGTTGGCGTCGTCTTATAGAAACTTACAAGAGAAATTTTGCCAGAAATTTCTAAGAATGAACTCTCACCTAATTTGAGTGGGAGTAATGTAAATAATTTTCTAGTTTCCTTTATATAACATCTATCATCAAATGCAGGTGTTAGCTTTTTGTCTACAGGAAGCTCAAATATAGTCCCCATGGTTACCTATTTAAAGATTTTGTTTAACCACTGTTTGCATACACAACATCTAAAAAGAAAAAAATAACAGCTTCCTGGCATTTGCCTCTGTTTATTATATCATTGTAATATACAACATTTTGTAGGAAGCGTTAACTGTCACTAGTGTTGTGTGAAGAGTTTGCACAGGATACAAGCGAGCAGACAGAATCCTGGAAGTCTCTGGAAAACAAACTTTCCCTGACTTTAACACTCATATTCACACATGCAAAATACACAGTATGTTCTCCCTCTCTCTCTCTCTCTCTCTCTCTCTCTCTCACACACACACACACACACACACACACACACACACACACACACATGCAAAATACACAGTATGTTCTCCTCTCTCTCTCTCTCTCTCTCTCTCTCTCTCTCTCTCTCTCTCTCTCTCTCTCACACACACACACACACACACACACACACACACACACACACACACACACACACACTAGCAAGTCTGAAAATGTATGATGCCTCGGATGCCCACCTACCGCCCAGGCTACATTTCAAAATGAGATGTTCCAGTTGTTTCCTGTCAATATTCACATCAGTTTCCACTTACTGCGATCAGCCAGCATGTCTGACCTGTCGCGCCATCCGAGTGGAATGCTGTTTCTTCTCCCGAGACATCGGCGTCATCTTTCAAAATGAAACGATTACATTTTTTCCAGCGTGGATGATATTGTTTTCACCTCAGGAGTGAGTCTGTGTGTGTGTGTGGTATAACTCTGCAGTGTGACATTACTTTCTGCAGTCCTTCCTTGTCATTTGGTGTCTGATGTACATCTCAGTGTGTACCCATTTAAGGCATGTCCTTGAGATTTTATATTTTCTGTGTGTGGTTTTTAGACAACAAAGTATTAGAGCAGAAAGGGAAAACAAACGTGCTGACAAGCTCATTTGTGCTGGTTTTCAATTAAAACTACAAATAAAAAAACTCTGGTTTGTAGTGTAACCGTAGTGACACCATCGCACAACTAAGCTTTGTAGTCGGTGTGCAAGCAGACGTGTAGCATGTAGCAGAGAGCCTCTAAATATGTCAGTTGCTGAATAGCTGTTGTCTTCTTGTTGTAATTTGTAGTGACGCTGAAATCTTTACACACGACTCAGTGAAATTGTAGATGACACTTCATCAACTCAGATCAGCATACTGTACCACAATAATACTGACTCCTGTGGGTTTGTAAGGGGCCGTGCATCTCAACAGCCCTTGACAATGTTGCCTTTGGTGTTTTCATGTCTAACCTCTGCGGTGAGGAATGAGCACCTGAATAATGTGGTCATGAACCTGTTGATGGAGGAAGAGGGAGGGGTCGGAGGTGGAGGAGGCGCAAGGTTGAGTAGCGCTCGGCCTTTAAAGAAACCATGCATCACTTTATTATCTGACCACAGTGTCAGAGAGAAACATTAACATAAACTGTGACCTTCACCTCAAAAGTAGCTCTCGGTTGTTTACTTCACAGTTTCAGATACTCAGTGCATCTGTACACATGAGTTTTTCAGCTCACTTTCTTAATAGCTGTTTCCCCGCCCCCTCTGTTAACTGTGCACAGCCAATATTTGTCTGGGGTTACAAGATGCCAGCAGGTATGGTTGCTGATTTGGCAGATACAATGGCAAACACTAAGACTGAAGAGGCACAAATGCAAGATAACAAATCTGCAGTGGCTCAAAGATCGCTATGAGAGAGATGCATCAATCAAAGCCAGAATTGATTTGACAGCTTTTTGCTGCTGAAGCAGTGACGTCAACACCTGAAAATTCGTGGTTGTTTGCACTGACCGTATTCCTGTCACAAACTCCAGAAATAAGTTTACCATCGCTTTTCGATATGGGCTGTGAGTCATTAAACAGCTATAACACTACTATTCCTCCTGTGGTTTGTCTGAAGTGTCGGAGAGCTGGAAGTGTTCCCATTACTTTGATTTTACTTTATTTTGACATAAGCGCTGACGCTTATCTATTTGATCACAGCAGTCTGTTACAGGATGAGATTTTAAGGTGACAGTGGACGGTGTCTTTATTTCCAGAGGCTCAAACGTCTCTAATGCGAAACGGAGCACAAAGAGTTCGTGTAACTAAATCTTATCTGATGTCAGTATGCTGTATCTTCTGTGATCTTCAGTGTTTTTTTTGTTTGTTTTTTTCACTGCACAACACACTTAAATTAACACGCAGTGTTCCTGGAGTGGTTACATGAGGCAGGCTCTAAAAGTAAACGCTTTGTGGTTTTTGATATTACTTGAAACTTTGTTTATGAGGAGTTGAAGTGTAGGAAAAAAGGGGAAAAAAGGAAAAGTGAGTCAGTTTCCAGAGATTCCCATGTTAAAATGCATAAATCTAACACATTAAAAAGAATGTCTTCACTAAATAAAACCAGAAAATGGGTTTAGTTTCTAACTCACCCATTTAGGCTTTAGTTAATCCTTAAAGTGAGTCCAGTGGCCACTTTGATTGACTAGCTGTAGCTGATTGCTCTAAACCAGCGTTTCCCAACCTTTTGGAGCCGCGGTACATTTTTCACATTAGAGAAATCACACGGCACACCACCAAACAAAAATATCACAAAAAGCACAGTGATCATTTTTCCCTGTGCACCAGGTGTAGCAGAATTAGCTCGGTTTGTCTCCAGGACACAGGTCAGATTGACTAATTTTTCCTTTTTAAATATTTAGCTATTGCTATTATGCCCTGCATCTTCTTTTGTTTTACTGGCAGTTGGCAACTCACTTAATTAGAGCAGGTAGCTGTACTGCCTTCTAGTGGAAGAGAATGTAATTGTTCTGCCCATTACTCAGCCAATCGCTGAGAGTACCAATCAGGTGGAACCAGATAATCTTCCACGGCACACCTGATCATTTCTCATGGCACACGTATATGTCGCTGCACAGTGGTTGGGAAACACTGCTCTAAGCTAAGCTAATTCAAGTGACTTCTTTAGCTTTTTTGGAGCATTTTAACAGAATTTTCTAGCATCAGTTGATAACTTGGCATTTAGGCACCTTATTTAAGTTTGGAGACTTCTGGCTCCAATGAACCAACATGGTGGTAGCAAAAATGCTAAAGTTAAGGTTTAGAAAAGTAAACAGAAGATGCTTTATAAACAGTTTAGTCTTAGTCAAGTGCACAATTTTATGGGAGTTTTTACTGATTGATTTGGTTTTTAAGATCATTTTTCAAATGAAGGCTTACTTCAGAAGAGCCAATAAATGTCCTGTACGTTTGCTTAATTAATAGCAGGATTATAAAGTTGCTAGCGTGCATGTACCCTTGTTTTATTAACAATGACCAGCTTCACTGTGATAGACACCTAGTTCAGCAGTCAGAAGGTCGGTGATTCTGTCCTTCATTGTTGATGATGAGGCGAACATGGGCAGACCTAGCTGTGATTTTTTTTGTGTGTGTGAATCATTGATTGTAGTGTAAAATGCTTTGTGACTTGAAAAGCACCATATAAAAGCAGTTCATTTACCATTTCAGTTACAGCAGTGTGTTTTTTCTTGTTTTTTTTTTTTTAAGAAATAAGGCACAATAAGGTGGCCAACACTTATCTGGCCACAGATCTTCGTCTCTCTCCACACTCTCTCCAGTCTTGCATGCTGCAATTTTCCTCACTTGTCTGGAACAGTGACGAGGTAACACCTCTTCCTAGATTCGCCACCACTTAGTATGCAGCTCAACCTCACCACTTTTGCAGTTTACTCAGAACACGGTACTCAGTCTGGGCTCTTGCCTTACTGACCTGCTGCATCAGGGGAAAAAGAGTTTTGTACACCTTTATCTCACTGCTGAGGAGTTTCAGGCAGTTTGACCTCAGAATAAGTATACAACCTTTTACTGCGGTGGTGCATTGTTTGTGTGTGTATGGCCGAGAATTGATATTTATTCAAACTGTACTGTTTATTATAACCTACCTTTGGGTTAGGCAGTCATTTAGGTGTGTGCTTGTATTTGTGCTCCTGTTTACTCTAATTAGATTTCTCTTCATTCAAGTTTTTAATATTCCAACAGTGCCTGGGAAAGTTATTATCCTGCACAAATCAATATCGTGTCCAAATGGAGGACAAACACATGCTGAGAGGCAGGAAAAAAAAATCTATAGGCCTAATTAATTTGACACATTTTGCTATTTTACACAGTTTGCTATGAATAAATGAGGTGGCTTGCAGTTTCAACTCTGCATGCTGCACTCAATTTAGTATGATTTTTGCTGATAAAACTCCCCATCATATCAGTTTTTTTTCCAATCTTTGTCAAATTCAAATAGTGTGACTGTGTTTGATTGAGCCTGCCTGGTGCAGTGGAGGTCTGGGAATAAGTGGTACTTGAGCCACTGCTAAATGTACATTATGCCAGAGGGGGGAAAAAATATTCACCATATATTAATTGATCTGAGGCAGTTCGCTGTAGCCCAAAGCTCTCTGATCTTGATGATTATGACACAGACACTTGTGAGCCATGCATTTATACACTGCATGTTTGAATGCAAATGTATGCCTGTGCTGTGACTGTTCCTTCTATGTATACATCTGTTTTAACATGACAGAGTTTTTGGGATCCGCCACCGTGAAGCTTTTTTGCCCCTGCTGCCTTCCACCCATTCACCATGCCACAAGTGTGTTTATTTTTAGCCCGTATTGTTCGAGTGGAAATGAAAGTCCCTGACATTGAATAGCTCAGATGTCCCCGCTAATCTTAATCATACCTCCAGCAGCTGCGGTGCATCATTAATTTGGGCCAATTGGACATCAAGAAGGAGATGCTCTCTTCCTTATTGGTACTTGAACAGTTGAACCCACTGCTTCTATTACAGAGTCACTGCCACAGACTGTATGAGAAAGATGTAGCATTCAGGTAACAAAGGTGAAACCAAGTGCAGCAGGATACTGCAAAAAAGACATCAGTAAACACTCTTCTGATATGAGTTCAAGCCCTAAAGCTAGTGTCATTCGGTATTTAATCAAAAATATTATATAAATAGTGGTCCCATTTAGGCCAAAACTGACAATAAACAAGGGTCTACTTTAGGTTGAGGCCATTTTGCAATTGGCCAAGTATATATGAGCATACAGTGTCCCTGATTTCTCAGTCTGAACCACCTTTTGCTTGTTGTGAAGCAGCCAAGATGCTAAATTTTAGCTTCTAAAGGTGTCAAAAAAAACTATGGCTGACTTTTTTGACTGTGTCCATTTTTTATTTACACTTAATGGTCACAGTTTTGTCACCAGCAGCAGTGAGAGGTGACTGGCTTATATACTGTATTTGAGAAATAATGATTAATATGCTGCAGTCGCTGCTGGTTGTTTCTGAAAGGAATCAAATCTGAGCAGGAGAACACGGGTACACAGAGAAAGCATTCAACTCGATGTGTTCGGTCTCCTGCCTTTGATTTCCTTTGTTTGACAAGTGGCTCTCGTTCAATGTCATCAGATTGAAATTAAAAAAGGGTAAAACTAACAGTGATTATACAATCATTGCAAAAGCTCAAGCCATGGATTTCTTTACATACTGCAACATTTTTCACACTGTAGAAGTTTATATAAATTTATATTATAAAAGTTTATGTAATTCATTTTAAAGGATTTTGTCTTGTTTTAGGATTTGATTAGGAATCTAAGCAAATATGTAATCCAAGAAAAAGAGGCCTTTAGAACTCGATCTCACATTTCTTATAATTACACAACTAATGACAGGACTCTGTGGCTTTACAACACAAAAGCTGGCTTCCTGTTAAAAGGGAGTTTGTTCTTCCCACTGTCGCCAAGTGTTTGCTTATGGGCGGCGGGGCTAGTTCTTGGGGTTTTCTTGCTATTATTTCACTGTCTTTACCTTACAATACAAAATGCCTTGAGGCAACTGATGTGATTTGGCACAATATAAATAAAATTGCATTGAATTGGAAAAACAATTCTTTAATTTTATTCCCATGTATACAGGTATTCCTGAATTAATCAGTTAGTCACAGAAAAAAAACACACTAATTAGAAATGAGAAGTCTGTTCTTGTCACCCTCTGTCTAAAAGCAATGACCTCATGTTTCAAAAATTGCTCCAAATTTTAAATAATGAATCTGTTGTAAACTGCAAATGAGCCATCCAAGAGAGAATCTTGGCAGATGTAGTAATAGTAACTAAAGGGAAACAAACAGTCAATTAGAGAAGCAAAATGGAAATGTATCTGTTAGCTGGTTTTCAAAGGGGAGAGGTTCTGTGGCAGAAGGGAAATGATGCATTTATTCCACCAGACGCAGCATCAGTGGTGTGTTTGAATAATAAACTTGGTAACAAACTTCAGCAGATGTTCGTTTAAATTCCACGTGTCTTTCTTCTCCTTCCTGCTGTTCTCTCTTATCTAGAGACACACCCCAAGCCAACGATGGCGGAGCCAAGACGCCACGGTCGAAAACTTCGTCACGTTTTCCCAGACTGGGCCGCAGGAACACCCAGGAAGCCAGACCTGAACCTCAGAGTGGTGACCTTTAACCCGAGGGCCTTCGAACTCAGATCTGGGGACGATGTTGCAGTGCCTCTGGACTGTGAACCACAGGCTCAAATGTGTGAAAGGACATTTGGAGCATCTGAAGGACACTAAAGGCGTTACAGATAAAACGCCTGGGTCACCTAAATCTTCACTGCAGGCAATTCCAGGAGAATATGAAAAGATTTCTTTGTGTTGCCTGGCTAAGTAAGGGATGAATTGCTCCCCTGAAACTGCCTATTGATGGACCCAATCAAACAGTGTCTTTTACCTCACTGAGAGACTGAAAGACTCTCTGCCAAGACTCTTTGTAAGACTCTATAAGCTGCACCTGGACTAGCTTGGAATCCTCTCTATTTTCTCAAACACACTGGGATGATGGGGACATGTTGTTTTTCTTAAGTTTTGTAGTGAAAGTATTTCATGGTCACAGTGCCTACAGTATTTGTAGCTGCATTCCTGCTCTGGGTTGGTAGGGAACGGGTTTGCATGTGAAGGAGGTCAAAGGGGGGGATTAAAGTCTTTGGTTGGAAATGATTTTTTTTTTCTCCTTATGTCTCAGCATTTTAGTGCCATTACATTTTTGGACAACACTGATTCACCATCAGTGGCGTGGACCACCAGGCAACGGGCATTCCTTCTTCCTGCTTCTGATATATTATATGACTTTTATAGAAAATCTGTGATATGTGTAACATAACTTAATGTTACCATGGGTGCAGTAATTATCAAAAGAAGTTAGAATTTCAATTTAATAATCACGGTAAAGGATTTGGTTTAAACACCACTGGTAAACTAAAATATCTAAGAGACTGTGAAAATGAGTGTCTGGGGAGTCAGTTTCGCTTAAAAAGGAAAAAAAAGAAGTCTTTCCTTTTTCCTTTCCTTCATAGTTTTTGAATAGCCCCTTGGTAAAATGAATAAATGGCTGTAAATGAGTGTAAATTCGTATGTCCTCTCAAAAATGAATGATCACATAACCAGTGATCTTAGTTTGATGCACGGTTATAAGGTTTGGGATAACCAGGATTGTGACTTAGAATTAAAGCAGCCACATTTTATGAGTAAATGCAGGCAATTTATTCCAAAAGATTCTTAAACCTTCCCTGCAAACATAATATGGACATAAATATTGGCCCACACCTCTTTATTTTCAAATTCAGGGGTTTTCAGTCCCATTGCCACAGGTCTATAAAATCAAGAACCTAGCAGTGTGCTCCACCTTTGCAAATTTTACAAACGCAACCAACTGTGAGAGGTATCATTTCGAAGAGCAAGCATTAGGAGTACAGCAACTCGAGCCAGAAAGTTGCAGACTGTGTAGTAAGAAAGCAGTGTTGCCGAGTGCTGAGGCACACAGTGCATAAAAGTGAGTCAATATCTGCAGGTGTTAACATCAGCTTAGAAACTGTGCACCAGGAGCTTCATGGCATCGGTTCCCATGATCGAGCAGCTCCTATAGATGTAATGAGATGGCCCAGTACATTTGTCCTTGTGTAATATCAATTCGTGTCGTACATATTTTAAGATTAGAAAACGGTAAAATAATAAAATACCACTAAAATTTACCAAATAAGTCTTTTACCGAAAAAGTTGACTTTTCTGTAAAATGCTAATAAACAGAACGCGATCATCTGCAAATGATTTCATGATATTGAACATAGTACACAGGAAGCACTGGGGCACATCTTTACACATTTCTCCAAGACAATGCATTTGTCACAACAGCACGGCTGTTAATCTGGCCAGCCTGCAGTGCAGACCTATTACTAAACTAAAACAAAAGATATGACAAAGGAGGCTCTAAACTGTGAAACATTAGAAATCTTATTTTTTTAAAAGTAAGATTAATAAAATATTTCACTTTTAGAACTACAGCAGCTGGTCTCCTCAGTTCTAAAATGATGCAAGTTAGTGGAAAACATTGTGTCTTTGGGACAAGAGACTGGCATCATATTTAAAACGGACATGTTTTCAAAAATATCTAGAAAAATGACCAGTTATAACATTGGATATGTTGTCCTTGCATCCATTTTCAAATAAATATGGGTCTTTAAATTATTTGCATATCATTGCACTCTGTTTTTAATTATATTTTAAACTAGTTTGTTTTTGGGAGGGGGGAACAAGATTGTGAAATGGCTGTGTTTTGGAGGTTTACCCTCCTATTCATTACATAAATATGGGTGATTATCAAAGGTCGACTGACTGAACTGCAATTCAATATTTAATGATTGTTTTGCTAATGTGTCTTAGCAAGATTTTCATGCGGCGTTATGTTGCAAATGAATGTTTTAAAAATGACTAAACACTTGAAGAAAAGCTGCTTGTTAGAGTGCAAGAAAAGTGCTGCCAAGCATCAAGTGTGGTGTAAAGCAGGAGCTCATGCATATGCATAGATTACGCAAGAGTAGTCGGACTACGTTCAAATGAGTGATTGTGTTAGAAGGGCTTTGGGAAACTTGTATCAAAGGGGGCGGCTCGCAAAAGTGGTAAACACTCCTGACTATTGTTGATGGGAGGTTAACAGAACAAGCCTTGTGTGTTTTTAATTAAGTTGATATTCTAAAACACACAAAAAACGACCCTCACTAGTATCGAGCCGCTGGTAAACACTCCAGTCATGGCAGGAAACTGTCACACGACTTTCATCAATATCTATATAGGTTTCCTATATCATTCCTTTTATATGACAGTGATACAATAAAACACTGCAGGTGCAGAACTGCCTTATAGAAAATAAGCCCACAGATCATGATTGTGTGTAATCTGTACTGCTAGCAAACATGTCGTGTGTTCATTGTAGTAATAAAAAAGCAGCTGTTTCACTCATCAGTTTTACAGTGAAGGTGGGAATCATTTAACTTTTCAGCACAAATATTCATACGATATATGTGGTAGTGTCCTGTACAGCAACTGTATGCAGCATCAATCAGAAAGCCACCATCACTGAGCTTTAGACTGGATGGTGCCCACATTAATCAAACAGCTCACACAGCTGCAGTTGAAGTTTAGGGTGCATTTAGCTGTTAGTGGCTAATATAACCTAAAAGACAGAAACAAGGAGCTAATTTATCAGATTTGTGCAGCTCCCGCTAATAACAAAAAGCTTTTGTGATTTAAGACTTAAGAAACCCTTAAAGCAGCTGATTGATACGCTTTGGGGTTTTTATAGCACTATGAAGCATCCATATACACGCTGTTTCTATTTTGACCAAGGCTCCCAATCTCCTGTTGATGTAAACAATGCAGTATATTTAAAACGTTAAAAAAAAAATAGCTTTGCAATTATTTTATTTTGGAGAAAAAGCACTCAATACTCCACAGGGCTTATTTTAAACCTGAAACTCTGCTGCCCATCACACACTTCTTTACGTATTTCAGGTAGTCTTAAAATGCACAGTGGTGGAGCTTCCCTTCTTTTTGGGTAGAGTTTTCAGTACATCAGTATTCTTTCAAATGAGTCCATCTCCTTCCCCCGTAATTGCTTGCTGCACCTTGAGGCTGGTAACAAGAGTGATGACAAGCAAACAAAGTGAAATTGGCTTATTGAGTTGCAGCCAAACTGTTCTCTTTGTAGTATGCCTCGTTTGTTCTTATGTACTTTTCTGTCCTTGCCTTTTGTCAGCGGCCTGGCCTTATCCATCACTGTCACAGCAAAGAGGGACTGAACAATAAAGAGTATCGCATCTACGCTACCAGCACTTCTGTGTCACTTACTGTCATTGTTAACATTGTTGCTCGCGTTCACGGATGAAAGCAAATCAGCCACTACATTTGTTGCATAATAAGCTCAGAATGCGAAGTCATGTCAGAGTGCATTTATGCACGCGTGCAGATGGTGTGTGCGTGCAATTTAAATACAGATTAGGTGTGTAGTAAAGCGTAGATGTGTTTATATGGCGAGATGAACTCATCAGTCCTCCCATCACATTCTCTCTGTGAACCGTATGCATACATGGATAGATGCTGTGGATTTGATTTTCGCTGCATCTGTTTTCCTCTTGGTTTAATGAATACTTAACCTTCACTGCCTCACTAAGCATTCTCTGAGCTTTTGGGAAACACAGTTCCCCGTTTCTGGGTTTGCTGTGCTCGGTTGGAATAGAGGGAAAATTTAAAAGAAGAACAGCAAGGGTGTACAAAATGCTTGTCGCCCATTGACCGGAAAATTGGTTACAAGCCCGTTTAGGATGTGGATGGCTGCTTTTGGCAATCTTAAACATTACACTCATTTGGCTGCATATAAGCCAAGAACACCGAGCGTTGAGCACGAGACGTTCTCTAACATTTCTATTGTTTTAATGGAAATTGCCGGACTTGGCTTTGGCTTTTATGAGATTAAAAAACCTAAGTTGTGCAAACCTGAACATATGGGATGTTCCTGTGTTTTACAAATACACTGTATTACCAAATGTATTCACTTTCACGGCTACATGTGAAAATCAAGCACCTAGGCTTGCAAACACCTTTAACAAAGAATGGATCGCTCTTAGAAGCTCAATGAATTCCAGCATGGTACCAGGATGCCATTCGAGTCATGCCATACCAAGACATTTTGGACAATTTAATGCTCCAAACTTTGTGGGAACAGTTTGGGGATGGCCCTTTTCTGTTCAAACATGACTGCACACCGTGCACAAAGCAAGGTCCATAAAGACACGGATGAGCAAGTCCGGTGCAGGAGAACTTGACTGGCCTGCACAGTCTTCACCTTAACCAGACTGAACCCCTTTGGGATGTTAGAATCAGGCAGAAAAAAGAAGCTAGAAAGTATGTGGTACTAAAAGGAAACAGCTGGAGAAAAATTGTGCAACTAATTAGTTCAACTGTCAATTGGTCAGTTATATGGTTGGGTATAAAAAGAGCATCTTAGACACGCAGATTGTCTCAGAATTACAGATGTGCAGAGCTTCACCAATCTGCAAACAATGGTTTTTAACATTACGTTCTCTCAGACTTTGAATATCTCATCATCTATAGTACACGAAATAATCAAAAGAGTCAGAGAATCCAAAGCAAGGCTGAAAATCAACAAAAGCCTGCATCTCTGATGAGATGCATCATTATCTATGGAATTAGCAGTCTGCACATCTTGAAAGGTACAATCAGTGCTGGAAGGTATGTACATGTTTTAGGATGACACATGTTCCCATCCAGATGACATCTTTTTCAGTGTATCAGTGCGGCTTCATAGTCAAAGAGTCCAAACTGGCCTGCAGTGCAGACCTTTTACTGGTTGAAAACATCTGTTACATCATGAAATGAGAGAATGGCACAACATTGTTCTCCCAAAAGTCTGTTACCAGACATTTACAGACCGTAAAAGAGGAGCTGCTACGTGGCCCTAGCCAATGTCTTTGTTGTCATCTAATTCAAAATTAATCCATATTTATTTGCAAATTTTGCATTTTTCCTGTTTTTTTTTTTTTTTTAATTTCATAAAGAAATGTACAATCTTTCACCTTTTCATCCCCCGTCCACTTTTTCTTTGCCTCTCCAGCCTTTCCTTGAAGACACAGAGATCCTCGTGGGATCATTTTACAGGACAGCATGTAATTACCCAGCTATTACATTTGTGAGAAGAATCAAGGAGACAGAGACCCTGCTTTGAACAAGATCACTGTATAAGCAGAACTCTCTCTACAAGACACACGTGGCATCAGATCGCATGTTACTTATAACGACATGGAACAGCCTCACCTCTACCCCACTCTACTCTTCACCATAGTTATTTTGCATTTTACTTAGCATCCCTCTCCACTGTATTTATTTATCCCTTCCTGTGCTTCTTAGGATTGCAGAGAATTTTCTATTATGCCAAAACCAAACCCTTTGATCTGTATCAATTAGCACGAGTTAATAAGTGGCAATTATTACTGTTTTCAGTTCCCTGCAGCCTGTGATTCAGCTTGGCTGTTTGTGTTTCTCAGTGTTTGTAGGTTTTGATTATTTGTCAGAAAGCACGACCTGCATCTGAGCGTGAGCATTTTTTTGTGTGTGTGTTCACAGTCTTGCTGTTCTTCAGCTGGCAGAAGCTAAATTAAATGTTCACTGTATCCCTGCAGGTGGGCCATGCCCCTCCTCTGCACCGCCAATGAACAGCACCTTCTCAAATTTTGCTCTCTCATTCTCTTCTTTCTCTCTGAGTCTTTTCTTCTCCTCTCTGCTCCCTCTCTCACCTTTGTCTTTTTATTTTCTTACCTTTTATCTTAATACCTTTTTCTGCCTCGTTGTTTCCTTCATTGTTGATTTTCTTCAGGTTCATCCTGCCCTCCTTCAGCCCCTCACCCTCTCTCAGATGATGTTCATTTCTAACAGTGCTCTCCAATCCCCACCTCATCTTCACTCTCTCCATGTCTTCTTCCATTCTTCCATTTTCCACCTATAGGCAGCTGATTTTATCCTGCTCTTCTCTAGCCTCTCAAACCCTAAGACTACCTTTATCCTTCTCACACTGCTTCCCATCCCTTCCTGTCTCTCCAAGCCCTCCACCACTCCAATCTCATCCTTTCTCTCTCTATTGCCATACCTTGTTCCCTCAGAGACTGAGCCTGCTTGGCACATTGTATTTACTCAGCCAGTCACTCGCCGCCTCTATTTATTACCTACTCGGCGATGAGGCAGGAGAGACAGAGTGAACCAGCCCTTCGGAGGATTTTCCTCTCAACTCTCCCTGCTGCCGTCTGTCGCTGAATCTTCAAATAGTGTCTTGGAAAATTGATTGTTTCAGGCTTTTCTTCCCCCCCTCCTTTCATCTTTTTCAATTTATTCTGCATTGAGTGCAGACTCCTGCCTGTTACATCAAAGTTCACATAACCTGTAGTTATAAGGAGGGAGCAGGGGGTTCGATCACTTAAGGCTCTGATCAGAGGATACATTTCTGTTGTATCTTATCTAAATGAAATCCCAAGTTAAGCTGTAATGGATTATGTTAATTAATATGCTATCAGTTCTGGGAACATGGGAAATAAACTGTGTGCTTTATCCCTAAGCTGTTTATAAACGTCTCCGGTATGAAGGGAACATGCAGCAGCGTTAATTACATAACTGATGTGCAGATTCTCATCATGTTGGGGCCAGATAAGAAAAAAGAATCAAATATGTATGCGACATGGTATGTTAATTTCATGGTAATGCTTAAAGTACACAAGCAGCATGGATTGTCTTACAATTTCTCATTTATTTTCACAGCTTCAGGTTGGGATTCAGCTCCTACTGCAGAAAACCAACAGCTCTCACGAGGCCCTCCTTTGTTTTTGTCTTCATTTGAGTTTTCCTTTAACTGCAACCTGCCTCCTCCTCACAATGCAATCAGGTCCTGAACTGTGCTTTACCTGCCTCTCAAAGCTATCGCAGGCTTTCCACAATAGTCCATGGCGCTCTTTTAATCAGCCCAGAAGCTTGATCAGAACACTGCAGCAGGGGAGGAAGTGGGAGGTGAGAGGGACCTGCGTTGCGCTAACGATGCAGCTGCTAGCGCTGGCAAGGACTTCTGAAGGTGTCTGAGAACTTGTTCCAACTCAGAGGTGGAAATAATGCTGATTTCTCTAAATAGACGGCAATGTTAAGCAATGGAGGACATTTTAATGTCTCGGACTACTTCATAGTTTTGTTATGCGACTGGTGTGAAGCCCTGGAGGGCAAAAATGCTGTTACACTGCTGTACCCACCACCAAACACACACTGCATTGTATCACATAGAGTACATGGCGAGTATGGTGGGAAATGGAAGCTGCAATAATACAAGCCTGACTAATTATCTCAGGTTAGCACGCACTCAGCTTTAACATCACTCAGGGTCCCAGGTTCTTTGCTACAGTACTAGCTTGGTGCTGGCATTTTGTCTCTGCAGACGCTTTGAAAGAGAATGTATGGTGGCCCTGAGAGGCCAAACGGACTTACCGTAAGGAAACACCAGCAATAAGGAAAACGCTGCAAAAGCACACCGAACACAACGGAAATAGAAATGACACGGTGGACTCATATTGCCTGTATATTAAACAGAAAACGCAAACAGAAATAGGAAAAAACAGATTTCCAAAAGCACCGATGAATCCACTTCCTTTCACTTATCCCATTCAGAGCTATGGTTGTGTCGGAGGCAATCCCAGGTATCAACGGGGTGAGAGGCGGGGTACACCTTGCACAGGTTGCCAATTTATCTCAGGGCGAACAGACAACACTTCATTCACACTCACATTTACACCTACAATTGACAGTCACTAATTAACCTAACATGCATGTCTTTGTCCCCTGCCTGTCTTTTTATTGCCCAACTTCCCACAGCTTTTACGAGCATATAATAGCTAGCAAACCGCATTTGATGATGTGCTGCATTCAGCAGCATAACTGACCTCTGCTGCATAGAAATAACAGCTCACTTCAGTAAACAAATGCAAATTAATTTAATTATTTGTATGTGTATACTTTTACCCCAAAATACATTTACAAATATTACTAACATCACTGTCTGATTTTTCAGAATAAAAAGAGACGACCCCTCATTCCTTACTCTCGCAGGGATACGTACGCTGGAGTCATTCTTGGCATTTATTGTGTGGAGGGCACAGAAACACCTGGCAGGTGGTGACTCCACTGGAGAGGCAGACAGTCATTTCATAACTGGCCACCATACAGGTTATATTCACACTTGTGGACTTCAAGGTCAGCTCTTGAAAGCTTTAAAGGAGACAACCTCATACCGCTACTGCAAAAAGTGTGTGTGCACAGATCACAGCTGGGTGTAAAGTACAAAAAATAAAATCTGAGCTCCTCTCTAGTCTTCTACTTCATGCTATGGATAGCTAAGGTCAAGTGGTATACTCAAGCCAGTAATGAAAGGTTTTTTTTTTTTTTAAATTATGCCAACATAAACTATGTGTTTGAAACTACATCAAAGATTACAGTGGGCTGCCACACTCGTGGTCCTGGTGAGGCAGAAAAATGTGCTTTCTATCAGTGCTTTGGTCACTGATAGAAACACGTTCTGTCAGTGTCACTGCAAAAGAAAACTCATGTGAACATGGAAAGGCATGATTGAACCCACAAAGGTTAACAGCTTGACCCTAGAAAAATCTACCAAACATTTCTTCAAAAGTAAGATAAACTATCCAGGTCAGACTCGGAGCTCATGCTCGCCTAAAGTGAAAAAAATACTGGACTTGCCAATCACACAGGATCCGGGCCCTCAAGCATACCCTGCTTTGTTGTCTAATTCAATTTCAGTGGGATCTTAAATTACAAAATAAACTTCATGCTTTATTGAAGATGACTGGAAACTTGGCAAAACACCAGACTTGTCAGGAAAATGTTCACTTAGCTACAGTAGCTAATGGGAACATGTGTCATCCTAATCTACTGGACAAAGTTTCTGTAGTTTTGCCTCTGTACGCCATCACAGTGAATTTTAAGTTTTAGCAATCAGTTTGTTTTTTTTGAAGTGCCGACTTTCAGCATTAATTAAAGGGTTTTTTGTTAAACCCCTTTTGTATTAACTGTTTAGGAATTCTTCAGTGAACTGAAGAAGCTTCTTGGATGAGAGGTGAAACGTCTTCAAGCAACTTAAAGAAGTCCAGACGCTTTTCTTTCTAAGCTCCTTAGACAATATAAAGGTTTGTTTTTAATACTTCAATGAAAACCCCTTGCAATCATATCATTAATAAACACTTCTGACCAATGATATGCATTTGACTGTGAGCCATTTCTCTCCTGCTCTATACTTCTATCTTCATTCTGGCACAAGTTAATCTTGCTTTCTTCTGTTTCAATCTTTTTTTAATTACAGAGCAGTGCTGGCTCTTCGACATGTTTTACAGAAAAGCCTGATCTGGCCTTGTTGTGCTTGAGTGTAGCTGGTGGTTTGCTGTAACACACACAGAATCTAGGTCTGACCGACAGCCTCAGCTGTGGGCAAAAGACCACAACCGATAAGATTCTAAAATATAATCTATAACAGCCCGATGTCCCACTTGTAAAGGGGAGAAAACACATAGTCCAGGGTCACGGCCAGCTATTCCACAAATTAGTTACACTTCACATGCTGACAACTTCGACAGGAAACAGCAGTTGTCCTCCAAGACCCAAGACCAAACAGCCACCACCCTGTAAGTAGTAGGCTGGCAATCATCCCAGCCTCAGTAAGCCAAATCTGCCTTTAGGCTGCAGCATATAATACGCCCTGGCCTGCACAAAGAGATAATGCTCACCTTCAAATGTATCTTCATTGTATAACTCAGAGCAACAAGTTGTCCATTATAAATATTTTTAATGAAAACCACATGACATACCTGCAGAGAGAGACAGAAACAGTCCCACAGACATCGTTTGCAGTGAGGGCTACAAGTAGACGAGACTGTGAATGTAAGCAAACCTGTCTTCAGTTAACCCAACCTGGCTTACAGCAGTTGTGAGACACATAAAACCACTCCCACACTAGTGCCCATTTCCTACAGCAAATATAGAGTTAATATACAGGCAATATCAGTCCACCGTGTCATATTGCACCTTTGAATGTGTCTCTTAATTGTTGACCTTGACAGTGATGCACCAGCCTCCTGAATACTGTGACGTGGTTAGACGTTGTGAAATTATGACTTAACCCTAAAAATAATTCTGTGGTCATGCACTTGAGACATTATCTGTGGTCTTTGGGGCCTTTTGGTCCTTCTGAGCTAGTACAATGTGTCCTTTCTTATTAAGAATTCACCTCATCCTGTCATAGACACAATCAGACTTCCATTTTCATTCAGAAGAGTTGCCTGCTGCTGGTTATCAGGCAGAAAGGAGGTTTGAAGCACTTTTACAACCTCTCAGATCCAGAGGCCAAACCAGCTTTTGCACAGTCTTTGATTTGGGCAGAGTGTTGCAAAATTAGAAGCACTTACGTGGTACTAATTTCCAAATAAACATACTGGCGCACACAGGAACAATCAGCTCTGCCCAGCAGGTAATCTGACCTTAGAACACGTGAATGTCCTAAATACATCTGAGTCAGGTGAAGTCAGTCAGTAATTACTTGGGCTTTTCTTCATATTGGAGTATCATTCAGACATGATTTCAAATCTGCTTTCATACAATGAGCCAAAATAAGGCGTAGGACTAAAATGGGGCTTTAATTGGACACTTAATCACAGGAAGTGGTGTTTCACAGTTAGAACTGATGGCCCTTAATGGAAGAAAGGGGTGGATGTACTAGTGGAGGAGGAAAAAGATGAAGAAGACTGGCTTTAATCACCCTTTTGCAGCATGACTGCACATACAGGTATACATAAGTTACATTTACTTTTTCTCTCTTACCTTTAAATTCCTCCTTTCACTTACTTTCTTCTTTGTCTTACTTTAGCCAAGATTCTGGCTGCTTGACAGTTTCAGTCGTTAGCTCCATGCAGAAATTGCTGACCCTGGACTATGACCCCTGTCATTGCTTCTGAGATGTCTTTTCTTTGCACACAGACAAAAACAATTAAAAAAAAAAAAAGAGCCAAAGTTGGAAGAACACAGAGAGAGGAGAAAATGTGTTGCTCACAGGATGAAGGGGGGGAAAAAGATGTGAGCAGTGGAAGAGAGTGAGAAGAGGTTGAGGACCAATCAAGACCAGGAGGAAACAAGAAATGAACTGAGAAGAGGACAGTAGGTGGAACGATCCGAAGAAAGTAGAGATCCCATGAATGAGGCAAAGATTAAAAGGAGTGGACAGAGTGAAGCTAGCCACCTACCACCCTCTTCAGAAACGGAAATGGAGCACATGGAGGAGATAGAATTCAAAGTCGCAGTTGGCAAATGCACCACACTGGATCCATCTCATGTGCTTCAGACAAGGTCAGCCTCATTTGTTCTTCACAGAGACAAGAGGGTCCCTCATGTGATGAGAGAGCGCGAGAGCGAGAAAAGCAAGAGCGATGAGGCTGTCCACAGTGGGAAACATGAAGGTTGATCCCATCTTCTGAGGTCTTGTAACCAGTAAACAGACACACAGGTGACAGAAAGGAATATATTTGACTGCCAAGCAGGTGCTTCTTATGAATTCATAATGGTGTTGCCGTTACAGCGCTGCATATGAATAGAAAGTGACAGGATGGCCTTCAGTGGTGAAAAATAACATGGTTTGACAGCATTCAGGAAAGTCCTTTCCTTTTTAGCCTTTTCAAGGCTGATGTAAAAAGGCAAGTTTTGCATGCCTGGAACCCAAAGTTAACCCAAAGAGTACTTTCAAAATACAATTAATTCAAAGTCAAATGTTTTTAGGGGAGGAAATAAGATAATAATTTAGATTTTTTAGAAAACCAAAAGGTTTCCCAGTTTCTCACCAACTGCTGCTAACTCTAGAAGGTTTTTAAAGAAGGTCTTATAGGTTTCTACACAACTGAACTGATCAAGAGGCACTATAGAAACACTACACTGACGAAAGCTGATACCTCCTAATCTTTGAATCCTATAGTGTAAAGTCATGTTTTTACTCCACTGACACAGGTATTTAAAAATCAAGTACCTAGCCATTCGCTGTGCCTTTACAAACATTTGTGAACGAATGAGTCGCTCTAAGGAGCTCGCTGAATTTGGGCATTGAACTACAACAAATCCATTTGTGGAATTTCTTTGCTTTTTGATATTCCAGGATCAACTGTAAATGGTATTACTGCAAAGTGGAAGCGTTCAAAGGCCACAGCAACTCAGTCACAGAGTGGCAGATCCTATAAAAGTCCAGTGCTGAGACGCGTAGGTGAAACACACAGCCAGCATAATATTCCCAAAGTACAATCAAACCTTAAATCATTCTGTTCTCTGTGTCTGCATATATACGGTTGAAACACCTACATCATCTCCCTCGTCACTGTGGTACAATAGCAAAAACAGAACCATAGACGGATGTTGATGTTTCCATGTAGTCTCTTACAAAGTGAGGAACAGATAATAGATCAGATTACTGCAAAGAAAGAATGAGGAAATACATTTGTCCTGTTTTTTGCACAGATATGAACAGACATCCTTAGAACATTTTTTCTTCGTACACACTAGTATAACCTCAGCCTCTCTAAACAAAACAAAACACACTTAAGTAATTTATTTCAAATTCTATTTCCCTTGAAGTAGTTGGAGTTTTCGTGAACTTATCATCAAGAAACATTTTTATTTTCTTTCATTTTGGTAGAAAAAGTAGTAAAAAACCCAACTCACCTCTGTTACTTGAAGTTCTAACAACAACGGCTAAGCAACACTAAAGACATACCTTGAACAAACATCATTGATGTCGGTTTGACGTTCATTCAGTTACAAGCATCACAGGGGCTTCATGGAAAGATGACCTCCTCTAATACAACAGAAACCGATTCAGACCAGCTAACCTAACATGTGTGTACAAACCCAATTCCAGAAGTTGGGTTGTTGTGTAAAATCCAAATAAAAATAAATGCAATGATTTGGAAATCTCATAAACCCACATTTTACTCACAATAGACCACAGAAAACATGTCAAATGTACAAGCGCAAATCTGCTTTTGTCCAAAGAAGAAATCAGAATTTATTTGAACAGATTCATACATAAAAGGTTTTGAGTAGAAAGGGATTTTTGAGTCTGTCAAACAGGGTTGTGGGGGTCCGTCAGATGTTGTAGCCAATACACTTTAAAATTCAAGGTTAGAAACATCTTGAAAGCAGCCAGCATCTGCTCCATGTAGCCCCCCATCAACTCACAATGAATGTTAAGTGTGTTATTAATATTAGAGTTATGTACTGAGAATTTCTTCAGCTCAAGAAAGTGACAATTTATCCTGTGATGGCAGAATTTTATTTACTGCTGAGTCATAGGTGGAATCCTTGTGATTTAGTGCCATGAAAGACGACACGATAAACTGTGAAATATCACACTGTCGGTACTGTAGATTCCCTCCTCGCCTACGTAAGGCTTCCCTCACATGCCTCTAAGTGTCGGTGCTTTGCTGGAAGTAAGTGCGTCTATGTGCGCGCGAGTGTCACTGCAAAGGAAGATGCCACTGTTTGCTCATGTGCACACCTAACTCCGTTCGCCTCCCTTCTGTTGTTTGTGCGCTAATTATCTTCATTTCTCAGCAACAGTGGCGACTGCTGCTATTTCGGAGAAGTGCAACAATTACACCATCACGGGTCGGTCAGCCCGCTCGCCTCATTTTCACAGGTCTTTCACGGCCGGCGATTAGCTGTTCGCTTCCATTTTTAGCGAGTTTGTGGCTGCTTTTGCAGAACAGGTGGCGTCTCCATGCAGACTGGCAACTATATATCTAGCACCCATGAATACATCCACATTATAGCAGTGAAAGCAGATATCCCAGAGCACTTTCTTTTCTTTCTGTTTGCAAGAAACTTTTTTTTTTTAAATCCCACGCTGGCGGTGATTTCTCATCCTCCTTTGTTAAGCAGCTGAAATGCAAGTGGAAATCCAGAGGGGGGATTGGGAGCGTCTCAAACAAGGTTTATTCAAATCTAGATTATAGAGAAAGTTAGAAATCTCAGCAATTTTTAAGCGATTCGTATTGACTCCCAGAAACAAACAGTGATGCTTTTCTGGAAGTACAGTAGCTCCAGCAATGACACCAGAGAGCACACTTCTGTTTTGGAAGTAGTTTAGTGTCTTTCTGGGACTGTTTGCCTAGACATAAATCTCTCCATGGACCATAACCTTCAGCACTCCCAGCAGTGCTGCTGTTGTTAGTATCTGGCAATCCGCTTGACTGTGTCCGGGTTGTGTGTACGCTTTGGACTCGGTGGACATTTAGGTGAAGTTACTGTGTATTATTAACGTTTGTGCGTGGGTGACACAAAAATAGGAGAGAAAGTTAGAGAGACGATATCAGGAAAAAGACAAAACTGTGGGCCAGTCAGGAGCGAGAAGACAAATCTCTGGCAGCCTCTGTTCTGCCCACTTGTGATTTCTGTTGTGGGAGTAATTACATGTGGCCCAGGGCAGAGGGTGTCATCTCTCTGTCTGATCTGGAAGACAGCCACCGCTCCACCTACAGCGG
Source organism: Perissodus microlepis (assembly GCF_051167445.1). Classification (NCBI taxonomy): domain Eukaryota; kingdom Metazoa; phylum Chordata; class Actinopteri; order Cichliformes; family Cichlidae; genus Perissodus; species Perissodus microlepis. The sequence continues at coordinate 21,038,042 of NC_140468.1, read as the reverse complement.
GAAGAGGACGTCTCTGCTCCAACATGGTGCATGGGATTTGAGAGCAGATAAAGAAGCAGCTGGTCGGAGACAATTCATATTTGGGTTGCTTAGTGGCCGTGGGCGGATGTGTCAACAAGAGCAACGTGGTAAAGTGGATAGGCTGGATAGTCCCCTGTGTTGTGCAGTATATTTACTGCAGGAATAATGTGCATTACTGAAAGTATTTCGGGTTTGCCTCAGTTCCCAAATGTACCTCTCAAAGACAAGGTCAAGGCAAAAACAAGAATATCTCCTTTTTCTTTTCGTCCATCAGAAAACATCACGAAAACAAAGATATCATGCACTTATTGGCAATAAATACTTTCATTTTACCCGAACAGTTGCCCAGGGGATTTAAACTTTCCACTAATACTTGCACAAGGATACCTCAGATTATAGAAAGGAAGGGTCAGGCACCGGCAGCAAACCCTGCAACTAACTAGACAGCCTGCTCTACCACCTGAGCCACAGCCCAGCATGTTAACGATATAAGACAAATGAATAAGAAATCAAGAGGATTATGGAGGACCGTTGACCTGGCCTTTATGAAATATCTGTGAGGTGTTTGCTCAGAAAGTCACAGGTGGAGCGTCTTAAGCAAACTTACATCTATCTACCTAAGAAGTAGGTAGAAAATGTTAAATCCTCAGATAAAGTCTGGAATACTAACAATACTGGAAAAATGGGATGAAATAAATCAGTGTTCAAGCTATCAAATACAAGTCAAATACTCATGTTTTTTCTACTCTTGTGAATAGACAAATAATAGTGTTTTTTCCCCATTTTTGGTGGTTCCACATGCACCTTCTTGTCTCTTCTAACTGCTTTTTCAGTAGTTTTTTGCTTTTGGCTAAGGTCAGTGTCACTGCTGGAAGCATTGGGTGATACTTGGACCCTACAGAGGTTGCACAGATAGTTCAGCTCCTCTAGGGGGGCACATCAACGCGTATCATTGCCAGAAGGTTTGCTGTGTCTCCCAGCACTGCCTCAAGAACATAGAGGAGATGCCAGGAGCCAGGCAGTTACTCTAAGACAGCTGGACAGGGCCGTAAAACGTCCTTGACCCATCAGCAGGACCAGTATCTGCTCCTTTGTGCAAAGAGGGATGAGTCTGTGAAGGTTCTCAGTCATCCAGGTCATCGTAGTCAAAGGAGCTTGCAAAGAAAAGCGTCTGGACTTCTTTAAGTTACTTGAAGACGTTTCACCTCTCATCCGAGAAGCTTCTTCAGTTCTAAGGTCAAATGGTGGAGAGTCCCAGATATAAACCTAGTGGGAGTATCCCCCCACAGAGGGACAAAAGGACCCCCTGATGATCCTCTAATCGCCTGAGCCAAGGTGTGAAAATGGGTGTGGGTCCCAATCAGCCAGAGTTTTGGGTGAGCTCATTGTGAAACCTGGCCCCACCTTATCATGCGAATTCCTGAGGTCAGATGGCCCAGGATGTCAGTGGGCGTTAAGGCGTCTGGGGAGGGAACTCAAAACTGGATTATAGATGGCAGAGAGTTGGTGTCGTAAACCACCGCCTCTGTTCAAAGATGGTCGCTCACAGTGGACATAGATGGCTTCTTTCACTCCTCTTTCAAACCATCTGTCCTCTCTGTCCAAAATGTGAACATTGGCATCCTCGAAAGAGTGTCCTTTATCCTTAAGATGCAGATGGACTGCTGAGTCTTGTCCTGTGGAGGTGGATCTTCTGTGTTTATCACAGGACAAGACTCAGCAGTCCATCTGCATCTTAAGGATAAAGGCGATTAGAGAATCATCAGGGGGTCCTTTTGTCCCTCTGTGGGGGGATACTCCCACTAGGTTTATATCTGGGACTCTCCACCATTTGACCTTAGAACTGAAGAAGCTTCTCGGATGAGAGGTGAAACGTCTTCAAGTAACTTAAAGAAGTCCAGACGCTTTTCTTTGCAAGCTCCTTTGACAAAGAGGGATGAGCTACAAAATGACCTCCAGCTGGACATTGGTATGAATGTTCCTGAGCAAGCAATCAGAAACACCACAAATACATATGTTATAATGTGTAAGTTAGGACAGTATAGCTACAGTTTACAGTTAAAAAAGGGCAAGAAGTGATGTCTGTAAGCATTTGGCAGCATGAAGAGTGAGTTCTGCTGAGAGGATATAGTCAAAGTTAAAATTGAAATGTTTCTACTGCGACTCAGAAAATAAAATAAAAAGTTCAATTAAATATATATATGGAAATGAATTAGATTTATACAAATGAAATAAACTGAAGGATTTAATTGTTTGTCCTGCATGTTAAAGAGTACACAACAGCTGCAGAATAGAAAAAAAAACAGAGATACTTTCATTTAGAAAGAAGATAAAGAGAACCACATTTTTATTTGAATTTTTTCACATTTGTTTTAGCAAATTAAACTCTTCGTTCGCCATTTGTTAGGAGCAATTTATTCTCCTGTCCAATTAAATAAAGGTTACAGAACAGGCACGCTTTTCCCCACTTTTCTCTTCACTATAACATGCAACTGTGAACTGAAGAAGTAAGGACCAACTTTAAAACAAACCGATAATTATATGGAAATCAATAATTATATTTGTTCTGTTGTCTTTTCCCCTGGTGATTGACGTGCCCATGCATTTAAGTGTCTTCACTCTGTGTCTCTGTCAGTCAGCCAGCGTGTGCGTGTGTGTGTGTGTGTGTGTGTGTGTGTGTGTGAGTGAGAGAGAGAGAGAAAGAGAGGGAGGGATCCTCCCTGTTATGTCCCGGGAGACTGCTGAGTGTGTTGACAGTGTATTTAGGGAGCTTTTAACTCAATATACGCCTCAAACCCCATGGCAACCAGGGCTTTTTTATTCCTTTGCGCATCACCATGGAAACGCTGATGTTCATTAAATTTCGCCCTCTGTTTGAAGATATTAAGACAAAATGAGAAAACCCAGTTTATATCCAAGCAAATGACTGACTTTGATTATGGCAAACGGATGTGCCGTTTGTGTTTATTAACGGTATGCTAGATCAGATTTGTGATGTCCAACAAACCTCCAAGGATGCTGATTGGTTGCTGCAGTAATAACTATGGACAGCTACTGACTTTCACATGAGCAGGGAGAGGGAAGCGGCACTGTTTCGCATTTTGTTTGAGAACTTCACAAAGACTCCGGCTTCAGAGTGCTGCTGTGATCCCTGCATGACACACGTGAATGAACAGTTAGCTGCAGAAACACTACGGTCGAGCAGCACGAAACGCCCAGACGGCCCCTGGGAAAATCAATTTCCATGCATCTGAAGCGCGCATGTGTGTGTGTTTCTGTTACAAGGATGCATCTACACAATGTGTTTTCTTAGTCTTTCCCCTGCACTCATAGGAAATGCATTAACCTCTGACAGATGCGGCAGCTGCAAGCGAAACTTCAGGCTTCTCTGTGTTTGTCTGTTTGTGTTTGGAGGTTAAAGGTGAAATGTGCCTCTTTTCCACATAAATGGGTATGCATGGGCCCTCTCCAAGATGGATTACACTCACATACTTTGACTGTACACAGATTTTTCAGTTGCTCAGGCATATATTCCCTACATATTTCCCCCCGTGTAGTCCAGCAGTCACCTACAGCTACACATGGTTCTATCAGTGCACGAGTCGAAACGGTCTCCGTTTCCTCATCGCTGTCAGCTGTCCTCGACTCATTACAGTGAAGCCACATTGCGACTGCAGCTGGAGACCCTGGCAAGCCATGTTTATCTAAAGAGGATAGAGACAGATTGAACATGTAAAGCCAGCAGCTAGCCGAATCCCATCTCACTGATTGCTTTGGACTAGCTGAGAGTTTGAGATGAATTTTCTATTGCTCTCTAACTGAGGTTTAGTGGGATGGGAGCAGTGCCCGGGTAAACAGCAGGTGACTCTATGTGGTTGTGTGTGTGAGGATGTATGGGGTGGGGTATGGGATATTGGTTTTTCTTATGCATTACACCTACTATATCTACATAGTCACCATCTATAAACAAATGCTACGCAGGACAGAGATGAGATAGGAATTTGTTTGTTGTATTTGCTTGTAAATCAAAGTCACACAGGTTTTTTCATGGTTCTTTGGCTGATCAGTGGGACTAGTATCTTCTTAAATTCTCTACAGGAGTTAAAGGTTTTTAAAAAAAATGATTTTTAAAGCAGCACATTTAGAGTACTCTGACACCTGCTCTGATATTTCCCAGGTACAGATTACAGAAAGCAGTGATAAAATGACACATCTTGGACTGGATTTCAGTCGAGACTCTTGTTCAGCAAGTTTGCACATTAGCATTGTTTTGTTTTAGCAGTTCCTGTGTTTAACTTTCTTTATGCTTGATTGATCGGTCATGTTTTAGAAGTTTAGAAATAACATTTAAAGAAAATCTACAAAAGAAATCAAGAACTGATACCGCTAAGAAATTATTTTGGTGCCCAAGACACCGTGGCAGGATTAGAGAGTGCTATTAATACTGTAACGTTCTCAAGAACCAGACATTTTGATCTCGTTTATTCCGTAACACAGGCAAACGGGCCGTTAACTCAGGGAAGAGTGCCCTCGTACAACACCTCATTTCAGCCCCATACAGTCATACAACAACAAGGACCCCCCTCCCCTTCCTGCACACATTAACTCCCTTTTTCCTGCAGCACAACCAAATATGTATCTTAAAGAAATAACAACAGCGTGCAGAGATAACCAACCTGTCACTGTAAAATAACATTTAACCATCGTTACAATACAATTAAAAGAGCAACCACCAACCCGTGAACCAACCCGCAAAAACTATTAAAACTATTTACAATCTTGCTTGTGTGTGTTAAACATATAAACATTTTTAGAAATCTAATGTTGTCTTTAATGAAGTGAACACGACTCTGGATGCTGACAATGCATTTTCATCTCCTGGCATCAAACACTGCTGTTCTGGTCTCACAAAGATCTTATTTGGCAAATTTATTGGCCATATTGGTCATAATGGTTAGAGTGGCAACTTCTGCACTTGGAGGTTTCTGAGCCAGGAGATTTCAGTGTGTATCTTATTTTGGACTATTTTCTTCTCACCACTGGTTACTTGTTGTATGTTGCATGACTCACATTTAGGCAAAACCCTACATGTTTTGCCTAAATGTGGCACTAAGTGTACCTTTGCAATTATCCCCATGTAACCAGTTCATAGAGTGCGCTGTCTCACCGTGCAACCAAACCCAAAGGAAGCTTTGTGCTTATCTGTGATACACCAACATTGGTATTTGATCCCTTGGCAATGAGCATAAACTGATATTTCCATGTTTTTTATCCCCCATATTGAAATTTTGCTCTAAAATAAGTCAACTGAAACGTAGTGTTTACCTGGGAAGACACCATTACACAGACTTAATGAGTGAATGCACTGCAGGCGTGTGCTTTCAAGCCTGGGAAAGGGCAGCTCTGCCCATAGCTGGAGGTACAGGTAGGCCCACCCCTCCACTTGAGAATACAGAGAGAGAGAAAGGAGACCCTGACATGTTTCCTCAAAATAAACACACACAAAAAAGAAACCAGCAGAAGTATTCATGAACTGAATTAGCAGAAATTCTCACTCACTTACTCAGATTTCCTCTAAGAAAATGATTTTATTTTCCTATTTGCAGATCTGAAGCAGCAGTATGAAGCACTGATGACATAGTTGTTAGCAATCTGAACTTCTGAAGTCGTCTGGACCAGCAACTTTGATCCTTAATTAGCTGAAGAAATCTGCAGAAATCCCCCCATCTTATGCCCTCTTGTTGCAATTAAGCCATCTTGTCCACATGCAGTGTTTCCAGAGATACTCAAAAGTCCATCACACGGCCGATGGGACGCGAACAGGGAGGCACGGGTTATATAACATGCACAAGCCTTTGCTAAATATATATATATATATATATATATATATATATATATATATATATATATATCACCAGTTACGCCATCTATCAGTTTTCCTTTGATGTAAACACTGAACAACCCTTGAGAGAATATGCACATATATACTAGAAGAGCTCTGATTATAATAGCCTTTTTTAGAATCCTATTTCTAGAGTGAAGCTTCACTATTCACTGAGGCCCGGCCTCTGAAGTATAGTCAACAGCAGCATGCGGCGATTAATTAAAGATTTGTCTCGATGAGGGGAGGTTTGGGAGGCAGAAGGATAAAGTAGGCAAATCTGCTGGCCTAATTAGGGGAATTTAATTTCTCACAGGCTCACATTGACTCAGACCTTGATGAGGCATTTTTGGAGAAAAGGGGAGTGGAGGGAGGGAGGAGGAGGAAAAGCAGCTTGTCCACGATGTTACATGCAGTAATAGATGGGTGAAGAGAGCTTGCCAAAAGGGAAGCGCGAGACACTGTAAAATCATGTAGCGCCTTCACAATAGAGCTCATCAAATGCTCATGTACTGTCAGCGAGGGCGTCCGCGTGTCTGCAGTTTTAGAGGGGAGAAAGTTTTCGGAGGATTTTGCAACCTTTTTCGGGGGCTGGAGATACTCATTAAGGCCTAATTTTGTAAGACATGAGACACTGCTTTGCACATTAAGTCTGACAATGACATACCACAGAAAGTCAGTTAGCAGACAGCCTGGTGAGTTGTTGAAGTTTTATGAGGACACGCATTTGCCTATAAAGGCAGTGAGGCATTTAAATCCTCAGTGTGCTTTTGCCTGATTGAAATTTTCTATTCAGCCATACTTTTGGTTTGGTAAAGGTCTCACCTCACAGACAGGATGTCAGCAGTCCCTGCTGTTATCTGTTTGCAGCCAGGACATTAACTTCAAAGTCAAGTCCAGTTGGTGTGGTAAGCAGTTTTCTTCAAAACCAAAGCTGCCCAGCACAAAAAGAAAGACTTAATGTTGGAGTAACATTCATTACAAATCCAGTGTGACAGTGAATTCTTCCTACTGTCCATCCATTTGATTTTATTTTTGTCCAGGTCATGGGGCAGCAGTTTAAACCAGGGGTGGAAAACTCCAGGCCTCAAGGGCCGGCGTCCTGCAGGTTTTAGATCTCATCCTGGGTCAACACACCTGAATCAAACGATTAGTTCATACTAGGTCTCTGAAGAACATCAAGACATGTTGAGGAGGTCATTTAGCCATTTAAATATGCTGTGTTGGATCAAGGACACATCTAAAACCTGCAGGACACCGGCCCTCGAGGCCTTGAGTTGCCCACCCCTGGTTTAAACACAGATACACAAATCTCCCTCTACCCTCACCACCTCCTCCAGTTCTTCTTTGGGTGTCCAGTGAGTCCTGGGTCTGCCAAAGAGCCTCGATCCAGAAGGACATGCCCAGAGCACCTCACCTTAGAGTCATCCAACTCCAATCCCTAAAGGACCTTAACAGGTTCCTTTCAATGTGGAGGAGTAGAGGTTCTACTCTAAGCCTCTCGTGAATGACTAAGGTCTTCACCCCATCTCTAATACTACAGTCAAACTAGGGCTAACAGTTGTTAGAGACCCCAGCACGGCCAAAATTGTGCCAACAGTGTGCAATGAACTTGCAGTCTTCTTGCCTTTGAAAGTGTTACTTTGAAGATGGGGTCATGCCTGCGATCACTCACAGTCAGTCCAAGTCGTCAAAGTGACTTTAGTGCATGAGAACAGTGAGAAATAGTAGTGAGACAGTCTGCTATCGGTTTATGATTGAATGGGGTCAAGTTGGCAAATACAGCCACTCTTTTTGTGAGACTGATTTACTGTGATAAATCAGCAAAAAGGATCAAAAATAAGAACTTCAGAAATTCCTCCACAAAGAGTGACATAGTTGCTAAAGAATAGCAATTAAGTTGCCACAGGTGCTCAGCAACCTTGCTTTGATATAAGAATAGAAACAAAATGGCAACAAGTTGGCAACCAGTTGAGTCGCGTCCCCAATTGCAAAGAGACTCAAAGCTTCACCAGGCTGTCTGAGGGTGAATGCAATCAGTCCAAGTTGGACTGCAATTGTTTGGAGACAGGTTGCCTGTTGCGCAATCACATTCTAAACAAAAGTTGTTGAGAATGTTGCATTCTCACTACTTGCAATCGGTTGCTAAATGCAAAAAAATTCAAAGCAATCACCAAACAACCTCCAGTTTGTCTAAATTGCAAGGAAGAAGTTGCTATCCTGTTTTTACAGGCCTGGACAGCCTTCGGAGGAAGCTCGTGATTCTTGCTACTGTGTTTGCCAAGATCATTTTATCTCTGTTCTTGTGATGGCAATATTACACATGGAGCATTACCGTATGTGGTCAATAATAAAGACATTTTCTGTTAACAATTGGCAGACATAAAGCGAACAATGGCTTCCTGTGTTGAAGTCTGACATTTTGTTTACTCAACCATCTACTCCCACATTCTCCATATGCAAATTTGAACCTTGCATTCCTCATTTCCTCTTGATCTTTTTTGTTGCTACTATATACCACTTGAACAGACATTTAGGCATGACTAATGATCCTCTCTTTCAGTATCCAAACCTCACCTCAAGTTCTGATGAAACATTTAAGTCTGTCTGTTGGATTAACTTAACCGAGCCCTAATGGGAGCCGTTTTAGATAACACAGTGCTTGTTTCTTTGCAATCACTGATACGTTTTACCTGATCCGGCACTCTTTCCATTCCTAATTCAGACTCCAATTTACCAAGCATATCATCAAGTCTAAAGTGAATTAGGTTTTTTGGGGAAAAGAAGACACCAAAACAGCTGGAGACAATCACTGAAGTCACACTCTATTTTTTCAGGAAGATGGATAGTGATTAGAACAGGAACAAGTGGTTTGTTTATTGAGTTTGCTACTGCAGTGGTGCGAGGAGCAGACAGAGACAGGGACGGGCAGACTCGCTGTGTCGGGTGGAGGTAATAGAGGAGCCTATTTCTTAAGAGGGAAGCTCGGTTCATCTGTTCTTAAATGTCAACGGGGAATGAAGCAGCAGTGCAGCGTGGTTCATCTAAAGTGACAGGAAAACAGCTGGCCTCGCCCGGCTCATTTTACTGGAGTAAACAGCTCATACTACAACATTTAAAGACTGTAATTAGCGCGGGTCCGCAAACAGACCTGACCCATCTTCACATCCTTTGCCCATCTGTGAAGATGAGTCATACCGAGTGTGTAAGGAAGCATTAATGTGATACGTTACACTAATAGCACCTGGAGAACTGCTGAAAGAAAAGCTCAACAGTAATAAGGACTAATACTCCTTTTTTAAAGACTATTGGCCTTTAGTGGCCGATACCATCTCATGTTCTCTCTCTTTGTGGACTTGCGTGCGCGCGCGCACACACACACACACACACACACACACACACACACACACACACACACACACACACACACACACACACATATGGAGAGCCTAATGTGTTCTCAGTCTAATAGCTCTTTCATTAATGCCAATCCAAAGACGAATGGATTGAATAAGCAGCCCAAATCTATCTGTCTGTTCGGGTTTAGAAACACTCCTGCTTCCTCATTGCTTGCTGGCATTTATGTACTCTGACGTGGCTGGAGAGAGGCGGGAATGGATACAATAGACTGCAGATTGACAAAATAGGGCATAATGACCTGAAAAAGGGCTAAATGTGGAAACAGGGTATATGTTAAGATGCAGTTAACAGAAATTTTGACAAAACCATTACATAAAAAAAATGGAGAGCTTGATTGTGCACTTTCTGGTAAACGAGGATTGTGAACTTTTATTTTGTTGTTTTTTTGGGGGGGAGGTAGAATTGAGAATAATTTTTGTGGGCGGAATAGCAACGGATTTTTGTTTGGCTTCCTACACAGCTAAACAGAACATTAATAACATTTCAGCTCTTCAGACATGGACTGAACTCTTGAGTTTCGCAGCCTTTCCGTCCTTTCCGGAGGCTTCGGGACCAAAAGAGAGTAATTAGAGAGCTTTGATTACAATTGCATATTCATGTACTGATGGGTAAAAATTAGTCTGCTCACCCTCGCCCATGTCCATTGTCACAGATGAGCATCGGTGGTGTGTGTTAATTACGGGCCCTAAACACGTGGGGGGCGATGTAGCATATCGGTGACATGCATCTGTGCGTGGTGCTCGCGGGGTCTCTAATCAAGTTTTGCATTCCAATTTCCTGGCGATGCCCTCTCTTTTAACAGGGGTCAAGCCTCCTTCGCTAATTTGTTTGGCTGCCGGATGGGTGAGCAGGGGTAGTCTGGCTGGTGTGTGTCTGTGTGTGAGGATTTTCCCCTGATTATTGTAAAGTTGTGGGGTTTTTTGTTGATATTTCTTAAAGAGCTACTAACTGAAAATTTGTCTCAATTTCTGAATTTCATGTCTAAATGCTGCTTTGAAGGATTGGCCACGCTGCCAAGAGTGAAATATTTGGAGGATGCATTGATTTTGTGTGTGTCTCTGTGCGTGGTGATGTAGGTAGGATGATGGGCGGCAGTGTGGGAGGGGTATGACTGGAGTGTGTGTGTGTGTGTGTGGGGGTGGTGTGGCTGATGGAGGGAGCTCTCTAAATAACAATGGTCTGTCTGAAATCCTGGAATAAGTTACATGTCTCTCCTCGGTGTGCGCGTTTGTGCAAACACATCTCCCTCTGTGCTTATGTGACAGGACGTGAACATAGGAGGATAAAACATCTATTTTAACGTCTTTTGTCGAGTCAAATGCCAGAAGAGAAAAACGAAACATAAAGTGGGCTGCTGCCGTGCTGCGTCCCAAACCATTTTCAGTGCGCTGAAAGAGCCGAAAAGCTAATAATCACTGAGAAAAAATGCCACAGAGCAGCCGTCCTAACCTTACAGATAAATCAAACACACGTTGTCATAACCGGCTGATGGCGTAAGTGCTAACATTTTTCCCCCGTTTCTAACATTGCTGTTTTCCTGCAAGTCAGAACCTCTGTGGGTATTTTTTTTTGCATCCTCCAAAACTCTTTGCCCCTTTTGAGGGCCTTGTTTCCATAGCAACAAGGGTTTTTTGCGTGCGTGTGTGTGTGTGTGTCCAGCTCGACTTGTTGCATTTTGTGATGCTCACAAGCACTGAGCTGCGTCTCATGCTTCAGAGGACAGCAGCGCAGGGTAAAAGAGTGCAGCAGGTTTGTGGTTTCTTTTCAGGATAACTGGAATATTACCACACGTCTCCAGTCAGCATGTGCAGACGAGAGACGCTGGCTGACTATCAATGACATATGAAACTGCTGCAAATGGCTGCTCTGTCTCGTGAATGTACTGTTATTTTCTTGTCTTCCCCTTGTCATTTTCTTTTTTGTTTTGTTTTTTTAATTTGCATTGATCAATACAGCAGCAGCTCTGCTCTGCCTAACAACATCTCTCTCATCCAGCCAGTTATCACAGTTTACCGAGCATGGCATATCCCGCTGACTCTCTTCCCCATCCTCCCTCTGTGGCTTCTGTCATTTTTGATTCTATTTCAAGTTACCTGTCACCAAATGTGCACATGAATTCCTCCAGGTGTTGAGCCACTTATTGGACTGTCTGCTAATATGCATAACCCTTCTCCCTTCTCCTTGAAACTTCTCCCACTTCACCTCAGCTTCACTTGCCTATACATCCTAGACGTGCCACTTCATCTTACCCCTCCACCCACACCCGCGTCCCGTCTCCCAGACAGTCATTTGTCACCTGTATCTCCTGTTGATGATAACATCTGTCTGTTGGAAAATCAGTCGTCTGCCGTGTATCAAAGCATAGAGAGGCTCATATACAGGTAGATAGCGTTGTCATCCTTCCACCTGTCAAAGCCAGCCCTCCCACTGTCTCCTCCCATTCTTCTCCTTTCCTGTGATGCCCTTGAGTCCTGACATTAAAGTCAGAAGAATCGCCACACACATAAAAACAAAATGCAAAAACACTAATTCCTTGTGCATTACGGCGGCAGATAGAATGTAACAGCTAATGTAGCTAATGATCATGTTGTAATTGCAGCTAACAATGTTTCTCATTATGTGCTGCAAATGTTAAATGTGTAATAGAGTGCTAAGTAAAACCACACTGCTTAACAGAGATGGGCAGTAACGCGTTACTGTAATCGGATTACTTTTTTCTAGTAACGAGTAAAGTAAGGGATTACTATTGCAAAAACGGTAATTAGATTTCCGTTACTTCGTGTAAGCACGCTGCGTTACTGCGTTACTAAAACCCTGATTTTTTTGCGAGAATGTCTCATGACAGTGACGTAAGCAAGTGCGACGTTTGTGACAACAGCTGTGTGCAGATCAACAATGGATAATATATCGAGTGCGGAGAGAGTATGAGCGTGCAGTGTTTAAAGAGTGGAAGTACTGACCTTACTTTAAGTTTGATTCCATAAAAAGTGACAAAAACATTAGCGTCCGCTGTTCATTGCGTGGGAAGAAAACTTCTTTTTACAGCGAAAAAAACCCTAAACTTCCGAGCAAGTACCGACAGTACGCTACCACGTAATGGGAAACTCACAGACAAACTCGCAGATTCTTCCAGTGACCGGTGCGGCTCACCTGCACCAGGGCAAACCTCCGCCTACCGCACTCCTGCTTTACAGGTGAAAATAGAGCAACAGGACCGCTGAGTCTTTGATTTTATTTATTTTTTGCTTTGTTTCACTTGCATCTATTTGAAAGAGTGAGTGTAAACACAAAAAAAATATTTTATTTTATGTGCTGGAATGTGCAGAAAATAGGTTTAAATGCTAAACAAATTTTTTCCAGTCAGAGAATGTTGCATATAATTTAATGTTTGCTTGATGCATAAAGTTAAAAAAATTAAAACTAATGAAACAAGTTTTAAAAAGAGACTTTTCCATTTGATTACATTTTGTATGATGGATTATGCAGATAAAGTAGAATTGGGCTGAAAGATCTATCGCTTTATCACCTATTCAGGTTATAAATCATGTTTTTAAAAAGTAACTAAGTAACTAAGTAATTAATTACCTTTGAAAATAAGTAATCAGTAAAGTAACGGGATTACTTTTTTGGGGAAGTAATCAGTAATTAGTTACTGATTACTTTTTTCAAGTAACTTGACCAACACTGCTGCTTAATGTCAAATATAATGGTGTAATTAGATTTTTTTAACTGGATTATGGAATTATACCATTGACTAATGCAATACTGAATAACAATGCATTATCTTAGCATACAGAGTAATGTGTTAGGCAAATATTTTTGTTGCAGCCACTATATGATAGAATATTATGGAAAAGTTATATGCACTTTATATGTTTAGGTTCTTATCGATCACACAACACCTGGTAAAAATCTGAGTGGTGTCAAATTCAATCTGCAGACCAAGATAATTCTTAAAAAAGAATAAAAAAAGTTTAAACAAAGTATTTTACCAGACAGAATGAAGAAATGACAGGAGATGCTCTGTTTATGGTTTATGGTATATCATTAACTTTTTCCTGACATCAGTGAAAAATAATAAAAGGGATCAATGAAAAAAGAAATCCTAAGGAAAATTCTGTTTACATCCACTAGCAGGCTAGGGCTTTACTGTGTGGTGTTAGCATGTTCCTCCTGTGCTTACATGTCTTCTCTCTGTCTCCAAATCATTGAGAAAATGGTTGAAATGGCTAAAGCAAAGAATGCTATGCTGCTAGTACAAAGCGGAGGGAAGTTTTCAGCTAATGCTAGCATAAGCTAGCTTAGCGTGGTGAATCTATAGTTCACAGTTGACTAAATTGGGAGGCTAAAGTTTTGGTTACAGGTTACAGCTTAATGTAGAAGTCTAGTTAAAAAAAACAAACAAAACAAAACTGAATAGCCAACTTGTTAGAGTGACTAAGTAAACACAAAATGTGGAGATAGAAGTGAAAATATCATTTTTTGTTTATTAAAAGTTTAGCCGTTAGTTCTCTTTGAACTGACGGGTTGAAGATGTTTTTTTTATACACATACGTTTATCTCTGTTTCAAAGTTTTATGGGGATTGACCCTTGATGGGGAGGCTGGGGCTCAGGAGGTAGAGCAGGTCATCTACTAATGAGAGGGTTAGTGGTTCTGCATGCCGAAGTATCCTTGGGCAAGATAATGAACCCGAAGTTGGTCTGAGATGCATCCATCAGACACACTTCAGTAAATGGGTGTGAATGTTAGATAGACAGCACTTTACTGTAAAAAAACAGTATGAATGTGTGTAACTGGGTGGATGAGGAGTGTTGTATAAAGTGCTTTGAGTGTTGGAATAGAGTAGAATAGCGCTATATTAGAACCGGCTCATTTACAATCTTGGCCTCTATGAACATAATAGTTAGATTTATGTTATCTTGAGATGTGGATGGATGGTGCTGGGATGGCATTATTTCACTTTCTTAAAGAATATTCCAGAGCATCATATGCTAAGGGAGATATGACAGAAAGCAAAAAGGAATATTTAACCGTAAAATGTAAAATCCTCAGAGGAACTGTGTCAAGTTCTCCAAGATACTCGGAACAGGTAGGCTATACCAATGTTTTTAACTTCATGAAGACAAAGTATTCATAAGGTTACTAAAAAAAGCAAAAAATCATTTGCACTTACTTTAAGTGCTAAAATGTTTGCAGGTACCTTATTACCACTCACTATGTATTAATAGACCTCTCTGCATTGAATCATATCTGTTATTAATCTCTGTCTCTCTTCCACAGCATGTCTTTTATTCTGTCTTCCTTCTCTCACCCCAACCGGTCGCAGCAGATGGCCGCCCCTCCCTGAGCCTGGTTCTGCCGGAGGTTTCTTCCTGTTAAAAGGGAGTTTTTCCTTCCCACTGTCGCCAAAGTGCTTGCTCATAGGGGGTCATATGATTGTTGGGTTTTTCTCTGTATCTATGAAGCGCCTTGAGGCGACTTTTGTTGTGATTTGGCGCTATATAAATAAAATTGAATTGAATTGAATTGAATACCATATTACTGTCGACAAGTATTATTGCAATAATTCGATTTTTAAGCTATTTTCTATGTTTTGTTTGGAACAAAAACATCTCAAATAATTCAGGACTAGGAAATTCATGTTAGTGGGAATGAAGCTGTTTATTTATATATGTATTTTAAATATGCCTTATCAACTATTTGACAGATTGTTGCATAACTTGGTCCAGACGTTCATGCTGGCCTTATGATAAAAGCAAATAATGTAAAGTCAAAGATGCATCAAGCAAAAACTGGATGTTCTTGAAAAAATTACATTTAGCAGAATCAGAGTGCTGTAATTGCTACACATTTTGAGGTGCTCACATTAAAGCTGTGCTGTCCAGTTTAGCTGAGAATCATCAGTTAATGGATGGAGAGATGTGGGACTATTTGTGCTAAAGCCCTGATGGAAAATCAGAGTTGTTAAGAGAATAAGTAAGATGTATTGGCCCAGCAGTGAGTTTTCCCTTAGCCAAGTGCAATGGGGGTGTTGGACTGAACCCTACTATTTGGCATTCAGGCAAGTAAAAAACAAGGCAGGCAGTGCGACAATTAGGCTAATGGCAGTTGAGAATGGGCTCAGTGACTGGCTCGCAGTTTAATTGTTGTGAGATGGAGGAGGAGAAGCAGAATGACCGTGATGGGGATTTCAAGGTGGGGTTGTTGTAAAGATCCCAGCCCAGTCAGGTGTGCCAAACAGAGCAGAACAGTTGGCCAGGCATAGCAGATTCTGGAACAGCACAACTTGGCTCAGGTCTGATGTAACCTGCTGCCATTTCTAACAGCCAGTGTGGGAAAACGCAGGGGAGAGAGAAGATGGAAGGCAGCACGGAGGGATTGGAGGTTGTTTTGGGAGGGCTGTGAGCAAACGACTGAGGGATAAGAAACCGAGAGAAGACAGAAGTGGGAGGAATTAGAAGCAGCAGGGTAAGTGGTGATCAGAATTTGGGAAAGATGGTGGAAGAGAAAAAGACTAATGGATCCAAGAAGCAAGTGGGTAATAAACAGCCATAGCAGAACGAGCATGTAGTAGGAGGAAAATGAAAAATTACCAGATGAATGAAATTCAAAGTTTAATGTTTCTCTTAGGATGAATTGCACTGTGGCAATCTGTTACTTTTCAAACTATTGTGTCATCAGGTCTGCACTGTAAAAATGACAACTAGCATTTGTTAGTCTCAGTAAAATGTTCAATAAATAAATATTTGTCACTGGCAGCAAGTAAAAGCTTGTCAGTCCAACAAACTTGAAGTTGCACAAAGCTGCATAACAAGGATTTCTGAGTTACACAGACGACTACGGAAGTTTCCCTTGAGGAAGCCTTGCAGTTAACGGCAAGGTGTGCGCCACCTTGTGGCGGGGGTGCGATGTGCATGAGCTTTTGCATTTGCCTGAGCATCAAACTGATTGCTGGTAAAACTTGAGTGCATATACAAGTTTTAACTTGCATATGCACACACACAAACACTTTAGCTTTCAGTACACATGTTAACACCTCAATTATTGGGCCGTATCAGGCCGTAAATAACAAACACAACAAAATCCCAGGGGAGCACCCTTTTTATGACAGGCCTGATCCCTTGATCATACCTGCATCACGGCAAAAATAAACAAAATAAAACTCCATATTATTATGTTGTGACACACGAATGATGGCACCAACCACACAGTTCCCTTGATGTTTTTATTTGGTTTTTATTTGAGACGTAATTGGCTGATGGAGCCACACCCCACCACGTACCCCATCGCCCAACCTAGGTCGGGGAGCCGTCCGACCTAGCCAACCCCCCTCCACCCCCACCCCCATGGGGGGAGGGGGAAATTGGCCACAACCACCTGCGTCCCCAGCCCATGGACCAGTGGCAGGAATGAGTTGGATCAGGGGGCCGTCCGCGTGGCAAGCGGGGAGACGTAATTGGCCGATGGAGCTGTGATACTACTCTGGCGGGGGTGTCACGGTACAATCCAACAGCGCCTGTGACCTCACAAGAAATAATGTGACTAGTTAAACAAAAATCCAAGTTGTGAGAACTTGTGTCTCCATCATCTGACTGAAGTCTAAATATAGAATATAAAGGAGCAAAAGATTACCTGTTTTTTTCTTTTTGTCAAACTAAAAACATATCTAAGGCTTTAATAGATCTAATGAAGTATTTCCATCAAGTCTTGGTGGAGTGTAAACCAGTTTGGACTCTGATTGAATGTTAATGTTGTGCTGAGTTTACGAGCAACGAGTAATCAGAGTTGCCTGCTGTGGCCTTATTCTGGTGTCAGAGTGTAAGAATATTACCAGAATTTGAGAAAAGCAGTGCCTCAGGCAGGGAGCTCTAATGTTTACTCATTAATGTATTTGCCAAAGCAAATTAGTGGTATAAACATATTTTCTAGTAGACAGATGATGATAGAGGATCCTCTTCTGAGCAGGTGGCTGTGAAGACCGCTTCTCCTTCATCCTTCCCCTCATTGATTGTGTGCAACCCGCGGTGGTGCGAGGCAGAAGCACGGGCCTGTCAACCGTGATGATCGACAGAATTGAATTAGCCGCGATGCACTTAGTGGACACGGAAAGCAGATACTCTGTTGGGCATTTGTGATTAGATTGAAAATGGTGTCATCTCATTTAAGGCTCCTCCAAATGCCTCCTCCCTGGTCACCTCTTATGAATGTCAAAACTTGGTCAGTAGTTCCCAAAGCCAGTTGTAACTATGAAATATTTGTCTGAAAGGGAAACTGCTGAGAAGTAAGCGGAGTAATAAAAAGGTGGGATGCTGGTGGGTGACTTACAATACTGTGTTTTAAGTTTGAGACACACTCCTTCAATAAATTTACTCAAGGTTTTGATCCAGTTTGAATATCTGGGAGAAACTGGAACAGATATAGACTCTATAGCTGATGAAAACATTTGCACTATAGGCACTAAACTAACCCTGGGGAAGGAACCACTAGAGACCAAAGACGGGGAACTAAAGAGTACACTCTGACCAAAACAACAGGGAAGACTGGGACACCATATACACAGGAGGGTGATTGGGGGAAGATGAGACACATGGGAAACACAGGAAGTAAATCATGACTAATGAGACAAGGGAAGTCAAACTCAACATTATGCACACGAGACAAGAGGCCATAACAATAAAACAGGAAACATAACTAATACTGAGACTGAGACAAAGACACCCAAACTGGACAGATCAAAGATGAACATAGAGACCAAACAGACACGAGACACTAAATTCATAAAGCAATAACAAGCCCATAACCCATGGATCCTTTACACCAGTGGTCCCCAACCTTTTCTGCCCCACAGACTGGTTTAATGTCCGACAATATTTTCTCAGACTGGCCTTTAAGGTGTCGCGGATAAATACAACAAAATAAAATGATACGACCAAGACAAAAACTGGTATTTTGTAAATATAATAATAAACACGAATTCACTCTGTAATTGTGTAACTTTATTAGCAGCATCCTCCTGAAATGCGCCAACAACATTGAGAGTGACATCCTCCTCTCTGCCCGTTAATGCTCTCTGGTTGCTATGGTAACACGTAAAATATTTCTTTCAAAATAAGACACACAACTACAACACAGGAAAAGACAGAGCTAACGATTAAAGGCCCGAAAACCATAAATTTCACACCCGAGTCTCAACTCACCAAACGACTCACGGTACTGGTGTACTGGTCCGTGGCCCGGGGGTTGGGGACCGCTTCTCCACTCTACAGCCTGGTGAAAACCAAAGCAAAGGATTCTATGCACAGTACACCCAAGGATTCATGAGTTTTTAGCAGCAAAACAGTCTTTTTAACATGACTGTATATAAAATATGGTAGCCACAGTCATGTGTAAGTTTCTGAGCTGCAATGTCAAGAGCAAAATATGGATCTGAGGTAGATCTGACCCACTCCCTACATCTTTCTCTCTATGGGAACAGATTGTAGGTTGTGATGGTTACCATTTGTGCCTTTATGGGACAGCAACCAGTGTAAATTAAAAATTGGGATACTAAAGCATTGCAGCCCTGCTTGAGCATGTTGTTGCATCTTTAAAAAAGGTGAACATATGCCAGTTATCTGTTGTAGTTTGGGTCATTTCTTTTTTTTCTACGAGAGCATTCAAAAACCCACTGAGGCTCGAACCACCACTGTGTGCAAACATCCGTGGGCTGCCTGTGTGAGGTCCGTTCCACAGCGCAGCCAATTTTCCAGTGTCATCCTGGTAACGGTTATTTGCAGCAGTGAGGGCTGTTTGTCCACTCATGGAGCTGATATGGCTCTGAGGCAGCTGTTCAAATTAACTGTGATGTGTGAGGACTTAATATAAACATGCTACTGTGATTTTTATAGAGACAAATGAACACTGTCAGGTCTGCTGTGCCAAGCGTTGCTGGTGAAAGGATAACGCCGGTTTTCTTTGGTATGCTGATACCATCACCCTTAATGCGACAGCTAAATTTTTTTTAAATTACCTTTTTCTTTTCTTTCCCAACTTTACTGGCAGAGAAAGTAATCACTTTGAAGCTGAATGGAAATTGGATTCTGCTTGATTAAATCATACCAAACACATCAGAGGAAGCACTCGTCAAAACGCAGCAAATTGGCGGTCACCTGAGAAGCGACGATTTGGGTTGAAGTTAATATACTGAACCACGTGGACGTGAGTTTAAGTTTACATTAATGTCCTCTGGAGAGCACTTCTTTGAATAGCGCAGATGCTTGTTTGTGGCTGTAGTTTTCTCCAACCTGTTTCTCCTGAGAATCGTCTTTGTGCATACCTGAGGCTGCGCAACGACTCCCGGCAGGAGAGGAGAAAATCTTGGCAGGAGCTACTGTCTCCAAAAACTTTTGTGGTCCAGTGCTTGAATTATTTAAAAGGGAAGTTAAGGCTCTGGATTCAAACTTTTTTTTTCTCCTCCAGTATTGGAGGAGAAGGCGGCAGCAGCAGAGGAGGAAGAGGCTGTTAAGGGTTTGTGCGATGGGTTTATTTTCTCTCAGCCAAGCCACAAGCTGGGTATCTGGACCAATAGAATAGCATTAAGCATTAGCCTGACTGCTGTCCTCTCCCTACTGCTCAAACAGATGTGCCATAACAATCATCCCATACGCACAGAGGGTGTGTTTGTGTGTCTGTTAGTGTGATTGAAAATGAAAAAGATTCTGATAGGACAGGGTGGAACGAAAGGAGAGCAAATGGGTAAAGAGGAGCGAAGCAGAGGATAGCATATTACACTCAAACAGAGAATTTAGGACCTCCAACTGCCATCTCTGTCACCAATCACAGACCTATTCTCTCCTGTTTGCGCAATGCAACAGTCCAGCATCTCATTTGAGACTACATCAGAGCTGCCTTCTACAGCCAGCCAAACGGACCAACCATCCAGGCCTTTGTTCCTGGACTAAACTGAAGCGTTTCCAAGCCAGGTCTGTGTGCTCCCAGTGGTGTGTGAAGGACTCTTAATGCTAGGATCCATTTCAGTGATACAGATGTTGCCATCGTGTAGTCAAGGTAATGGCCAAATCTGATGGGACTGATGAAGTGGCTGGACAATCGTAAAAGTAAGGCTTCTTTGATAGCATGTAGCAGAGAAAACAATTGCCATTTTTAGCACCGCTGTTAATGACTGCTGCACAGACGTTGTGGCTGGTGTTGGTGCAGTGTTCACAATCAAAGGAGCACGTGTCCCCAACCTGTAGCCTTGGCTGACCCACTTCAGCTCTGTGCTGCACATTCACTTTCCTAATTGCCCACCTGTGGGCATGCTAATTGGCTTAGTACACTGATTTTAATCAGGGAGAGTACCACGATTAAGGCCCCAAGACTGCCTCCATGAAGTAAAGGCATGGCAAAAAACGACAAAGAGAGAAAGGAAGGACTTTGAAAGGTGTTTGAAATGACTGTTTAGCAAATGAAAACAAAGTACTTGTGGCATTTTGAGCCACCTCGCACGCAAGCGAGTACTTAATGATCCACATTAAAGCAGAGATTTATTAAGGAATCTGTAGAAGGCTATTAGCTACGCCTTTGATTTATTCATCGGGGGACTGAAGCAGCACAATAAAAATGGAAATAACTCCTGGCCTTTTTAGACTACTGCTCAAGGGAACACCCAAACAGAATAAGAATTTGGATCCAGAGGGTGTCTGTATCTTGTTGGGAGATGATAGCTAGTTAGAGGTTTCGGTCCATGATGGCATAATCAGTGATGGTGCAGGACTGCAATAAATTGACTCTGCTCCGATCCACTGTGCACAGAAGGTCCTAATGCAAATTGAATTATGTATAAACTTATTCATAATGCTAATTTTTTACTTTCTCTTTGCTTAATGAGCCAAACACAAAATAATCTCTGATTTTTTATTTATTTATATAGTTTTTATAGGTATAAATTTAATGTAGTAGAGGCAAATGCCCGATCTCCCTGAGCATTCGGTCACTTATCAGTCATCTGATCCTACTTTCTAACAGCTTTCTTGTTCTGTATGCAAACCCAAGCCTGGTTTTGCAGGTTTCTTTCTTCCTACAGTGCTTGCACACAGGGAACATGCCATTGTTGGGGCTCTCTCTGCATTATTGTTGGATCTGTAGTGTAAAGCGCCTTGAGGCGACTGCTGTTGTTGTGATTTGGCACTATATAAATGAGTGAACTGAATTTCTATTAAAAAAACTGGAATAATGACTTTTCTGTTATGATACCTTTTTTCTTTATAAAGTATGACAGATCTCCACACTCTTTCAGTGAAGTGATTGCTTTTTCAATACCTTAAAGATCAGCGTTGGCGGCTCTACAAAATGAACATTATTTTCAACACGTTTTTTAGCATCATGGGCTTTATGATCTGGTCCCTTTCATTATGTATACGCTGATCAAAACAAATACTTGTAAAACAATATGCAATTGACCGCAGATTAATTAAGTGTTGAGATCTTCTTCCCATACTAATTAGATTATACTTGAAGCTCCTTGTGTGTTTTCGCTGTGTGATTACATATTACAGCATCTGCCGTTTCATTTACCAGTGAATATTTTCAGAGGTTATACGTCTTTTTTGTTTTGCAAAAGTCTTAGTCTGTATAATTAATTTGACTTTGGTTGCTGATTAATTTCCCAACTCTTTTCAACAAAATAATATGGATTAATTCTCAGCATGCCTTACACATCTCGCAAAACTCTTGATGAAAAATGCCAAAAAGGAACCTGAATGCTGTAAACTGAATTTTCTTTTCATGTTTGGTATTTCTTTAATAACTTTCTTTCTTTAACAACCGTTTTATATGCGATATAAAGGCACAGTGGTACTCTATTATTAAAGTAGCATATTATTGTGCACAGTCAGGTTTTTGGGGCAGTGTTACTGAAGCAGCAGAAGTCTAGAACACACTTTAAATTAACTAGTTTGGTCCTCAAAGCCAATGGCCTAGTCCAGCCTCGCCTAGAAGACCAACACAGCACCCACCTAACTTTAATGATAACTGTGATAAAGCTGACTTGGACTAGCGCTATGCTTAGTGCCGCTTTGAATCATTTAAGACGTTCTGGCTTTCTATCCTGAACCTTATCCAATGCATCATCACAAAAGTTATCCTTTCCAGCATCACCAATTCACTCCTTATAGAGCAATACATCACTGTGACAGGTCTCATCACTGAGCAAAGCAGAACAAGTGCTTCCTTTATTTCCACCCAACGAGATAACTCCCTGCCTTTAGGCTTCATGTTCCAACACTTCATAGAAGTTTTTTGAAATGCAGCCAGACTCTGGTATTATGCTTTATACTCTTTCTGATCTTGTTGTATGCTAGGAAGTGGAAATTCAGACTTTGACATAGACTGCCATTTTTCTTTGTGTGCAGATTCAACATTTGACATACATTAAGCTATTTTTAGCATAGGATACAAAGCAGAGCTGCGCTTTTTTATTATCACAGCACATCCCAGCTGTTGCTTAATGTTTTATTAAAGTAATTCAGGCAGCGATGACACTGCCACCTTGAACTTTTAGGAAAATTGGTTGAACAACGATGGTAATGTAACTTCAGCAAAATTTTAAAAACATTTTAAAAAATGTTGGGGGGAACAATATGGAAAGGATAAATCATAATTAAATAACAATTTTAACTTAGGCAAACAAATGCCTGGAATTCAGATCTCCAGCTCAGGCCTCAGTTAGGATGTTAAACGTACAATTAGAAACAGACCTGTATGGCTTGTCTGGAAGCGTTGCCAGAAGAAAGCTTCTTCACTCTTATAAGAACATAGCAGCACAGCTTAGGTTTGCAGCATTGCATCCGAGCAAACCACAAGAAGAAAAAGAATTTGGTTGGTGGAAGGGTGATTATTTGGGCTTATTTTGCAGCCACAAGACTTAGGCACCCTGCAGTCACCAAGTCAACTGTGAACTCCTCTGCGTACCAAACTATTCTCGAGTCAAATATGAGGTTATCTGCCTGGCAGCTAAAACCTGGGTCATTACAATAGGGCCGTGATCTCAACACAGTACGAGATCTACAGCAGAGTGGCTGAAAAACAAAAGAATCCAGATGCTGAGATGTCCGAGTCAAAGTCCAGACAGACTTTAGGAGAGCTGTGCATGAATAAATACTTGCAAACCTCAATGAACCAAAGCAATGCTTCTGCATTGGGGCTCATTTTTTACTTAATAAATATGTATTTGTTTATCTGTGGTTGTACTGTATTGACTTAATTTTAAGACATGGGATGGACTAGCTAATGTTTTATTCTGTCCTGATATGTAAGAGGATGTACTTTCATTTTACAACGACTGTATGTATATATATGGATGTTTGTGTCTGTCACTGATTTTTCCCCTTTTGTAGTTCAACATTTCAAGTTATGCATCTCAAAATTTGGAGTTATTAAATTGAAATTTTTGAGAAAATAACTCAAGTAAGCTCTGCCAATCACACTCTGCGAAAGTACATCATTTCCTTATTAGTTCGAAGCAGAAGGTGCAAGGCATTAGCTAAGCTAAGCTACCAGTGCTTCAGCTGCTTAATGAGCAAACTGCTGCGTCGATTTAGCGATGACTGAATGATTAAATTCTGAATTGCATTGCATTATTTTCAGCACAACAGCAGTTTGTTCATGTTTACTATACATTGGTAGCTCACTGATGCTTTTGCTACCTGATTTTCAGTGTGTCTGTGCGATTTGTTTCTGGATAACAAAGACATTGTGTCATTTAGCTTTGTGATTGGCAGCATTAACTCAAAATGTAAACTTATTTTCTCAAAATTTTGAGTTAGTAAGTTGAAATTTTCCACTTACTAACTAACCAAGAGAAAGAGGTTAAGTGTGAATGAAAAAAAAAAGCAGGACGCTGGTTTAAGCCCAGAGTAGGATTATTGCTTATTGTCTGACTTCTTTAGACTTTCTTGGTGGATGAATAATTTACTGATGATTTTCCAAGTTTTACTCGTCAACTTACTTTTTATGAAGCACCTCAGAACAGCCTTTTGAATCTTTCCACAACAAATTCCATATTAGACAGTGTAGTGCACATGTTACATATCTATGTGTCAGTCCCAGAGGACAGAGAAATACTCCATCTGTACATTCCCTGGAGTGTGTCTCTGCACTCTATGGCTCACAGAGGCTCTCTGCTGAGTCTATTGCTTCTACTTTGAACCCATACTCACACGTTCTTTTATGCAAGTACAAACAAATATAAAGTCTGTCCACCTTATATAGACACATGGATATTTCCATTTTCTCTTTGCCTCTGTGGAAATCAAAATAATAATTCTGTGTATATTACTGCCAGAAATGCCAATCCACACTGGAGTGAGCGCAGCATGTCCTGCAGGAGTGCTGCCTCACATGGACATCAAAGCCATAACAAAGAAGCTGGCATCCACGCAGGCTGCTGTGCTCCTCTATAGTTGTCTGTTATGTACAGTAATGTGGAAGCAGATGCTCTCATGTGAGCATCCCACAGGGTATAAACCTAATTCTGCAACAATCACATGAATGCTATGTTATCAGAAATCTTGTTTTTTTCTGGAAAATCAAGCTACAAGATACTTGGTGGACTTTGATCAGGATCATATTCAGTACACTAGCCCCAGGGGTAGAAGGACGACATAATGTCTTTATAATTAGTTATGGAGCTGAACGCTTTGTATGAAACTACTTGCTTGAAAGAGGAATAAAATAACACTTAGTATAATAAAAATGATCCATTTTATAGTATATTGTAGCCTTATATTATATAGATGTAATCAGTGCATCTTAGCAAGCAAGGAGCTTCACAGCAAAACATCCCAAAATCACAAATGTGCTAAAGAACAAGGACACAGATATGCAAAATCCCATGTGGGCGCAGAAAAACACAACACAAAAGCTAACAAAGTCTGTCAGATTTTAGGAAAATTGCAGTATCTACGACAAACAATAGACCTGCAGTTTCAAATAAATGAAGGAAGGCGATGTGAGTATATTTACACAGAACTACAAACTCTGGAGCTCCGCGCAGTATCTGTAAGCCACTGTTGATGCAGATAAAATTTAATCAGCATTGCATTGTGAGTGCATGTTTACATATGCATATGCAAAATCCACATGGCTCTTCAAAGCCACCAATAGCTCGTTGAATAGGAATGGAGCCAGCTGCCCTTGGCTACACATTAATGTATGTGTACGCAAAGTACGGAAGTATGGAATTGTGTTAAAGAGCCATATCTATCTCTCAAACACCTGTGATCCACTCTCAAATACCCAATTCCTTTATGCACAGAAAAAGGAGCCCGAAATAAATTCAGAGAATTCATTTCAGTACAAAGTTTGCAGTCTGTTCTTTGGAGCTCACATCAATGACTATCAGACACGAGCTCATGTGAGGAACTAGAGGAAATATCATAGTGTCACAATGCTCACATTCATTTGTGAAGAGGGATTTAAGTATAGCCTGATCAGCAAGACCAGATCCAGCTGAGCTTTTGGTTATAATTCAGAGGTCATAACCACTTTTTATTTAACAAAAATGCACAATTATGAAAGGATTCACAGCAGCATTTTGAAACCAGAATATTAATTGCAAAGGAACAAACAAACACACACACGCACAAGCACACACACACTTAAATTGCTGCCTATTCAAGCGTACCTGCCCACCACTGATTTTGCTGAGAGATTAGACTAATTAAACTGTAAATGCTTGAACTGACTTTCTTTTGCGGGAAAAAAAAATTACAGCAAAAATCTACACGTACAAGGCAGTAATGTACATCTGAGTTAATTTAAAAAACATAAATATATTTCCACAATACAGCGCCTTAAATTTATGCCCAAAGGTACTACATTAGGAAGGGGGTGTCAGGGGGCCGGGTCTGTGACCCAGCATTTTGAGTTTATTTTGTACTTTTGATTTCTTATGATATATTGGAATAAAGTTAAGTTCTTGTGTTATTTTCAGTTAGGGCTTAGTCTAGTCAATGCTATCATCCATGTCTCTTTACTCATGAGTGTTTGTCTGTTCTCTGTGTAAGTTTCCTTTATCTGTTCCCATGTGTCTCTCCTTGTGTTCCGTGTCTCCCCAATCTGTCATGTATTTCATGTCTGCGTGTATCCATGTATGTTTCCTCTGCCCGTCATGTCTCCTTCCTTCTTTCTCATGTCCCCTGTCATTCAGTTTCCCCTCTCCCTCTCTCGCTCCCTCTTGTGTCAAGCTTGTGCGTCCTGGGCTACGTCTCTCCATGTTTCCTGTTTTATTTTGAAGGTCTTGTGTTCCATGTTCACTGTGTTTACTTTTGCTTCCCCTGTCGCGTCATGTTCATTTGCGTCTGCTGTGTTTCCCCAGGTGTTTCCACTCTGTCTCCCTCTGTTCAGTGTTGTGTCGCTTGTGTTGTCTGGTGTTGTGCTACTTCAAGTCTAACGGTCCATATCATAGTTTTCATGTTTAGGTTTTAGTTCAGTTTTTCCCCAGTTCGCCTTGCCTTGTTTTCTTTTGTTGATATCAGCCTTAATAAACGGCTCGCTTTTTGTTATACTTCGTTTTCTCTCCCGGGTCTGTTTTTGGGTCCACTCCTCTAACTCATGGCTATCGCGGCCATGGCGGGGGGTACATGTAGAATATATTATGTGTAACCATTGTTAGGTGAGAGTATTGACGTGGTGACCAAATGCTGAATCTGTCTACTAAGGTTGACATCATGCTAATACTAGTGCAAAGTTAAAAGCAGGACTGGCAGCCTGTACGCTATCACCTATGTTACAGTCACACTTAGTAACAGATTACAACACGAGCAAAATAATTGCAGCTGTGTGCAATGAACTTGTTATCTTTTTGCCTTTGAAATGGTTGCTTTGAAGACGGGGGATCAGGTGTGCAACCACTCGCAGTCAGTTGCCATCTTCAAAGTGACCCCGGTGCATCAATATGTCAATATAATGGCAATAAGGCTGAGTCTGTCTGTTAATTAGTTTGCGATTGAATGGGGTTAAGTTGGCAAAGTGCAAATTTGGTGGCGTTTGAGCGTATTTGCCTTAGAATATATAACATAAAAATAACCTGTTTGCATCAACACAGCATAAAAACATATAGATCGCCAGATACTTTATTCAATGCTAAAAAACAGAAGAGAAACAAAATAATTACTTTAACTTTAAACTGAGCTGCTGAACTGACCATGTTCTATAAACCAGTTCAGCTGACTCATATTGTGCAATCACATGGATTTAAACTGCTTAGTGTTCATGGTGTGTTCCCTTGGTGATTCCATAGTTTCTAAAACACACACAGACAGTAAAGTTAGCAACAAGCCAACAGTAACAGGCTAATAGCAAACATGTATCTACAGTATTATTTGAGTAATGCGATTAAAACATACAATACGTTGCATTGTTTCCTCCCTCACAACATGGAAAAATCCTCCGCTTTTCTAAGTATATCTCATTGTGATCCTTAACATGTCACTTCCACAGCTTTTCCGTCATATTAACATCTCCCAAAAAACACTTCAGATGTGCATCGTGAGACTTTTTTCCCCCCTAATTCTCTTGTGTTTTATTCAACTACCGTTGTGTTTTGTGTACTATTGTAGCTTTCTTTGCTCATATTGCAGTGCCAAGTTCAGGACCACCATGATGACCTCATAGCTCACAACAACTCTGACAGGGCAGGATTAAAGAACAATAACCAAATTTGGTTTTGACATGGTGTCTGAAGCTCTCCAGTGAATGACGCTCCACCAGCCCCTTTTTTCCTTATCCAAAAATCGACATGAGTCCTTGATATAGTTTTTAAATATTAACTCACAGTATACCTGTTTTGCACATTTGTAACTGAATCCAGAATTATCAAAGGCTTACAAAGTTAGTTTGAATTATTAATCCAAATTATGTTAATCATATAAACTCCACAAACTGCATCTAAGGCTCCTACAGTGACAATTAACTGTTGAAAATCTTCATAACTGCTAATCTATTGCCATGTCGGTACACAGAAATTCACATTAACTTCTTGTATTCTGAATCCTGCCTGAACTTTATAGATATGAACCATAAATTCCTCAACAAATAGTGACGTAGTTGCTGCATGACAGAGATTTAACTGAAATATAAACACAGTACAACCATATGGCAACCAACTGACTCGTACTGATTGCAATATGTTGGCAACCTGTCTGCGTTAATGAGTTAGATAGCAGTTTGTAAACCTTCATCAATCTGAGTGATTGGTTGCTACCTACCAGGTAGTTAGTCTGCAACTAACTGCAATTAGTTGTCAAATTCAAAGAAATTCTATACATTTATAGGGTTATACAGTTTTCGTCCTGATGGTGGAACACTGGACCAGCTCTTTATCCTCTCGGGGATACTCAAGGAGGATACGCATGGGAGTTTGCCCAACCAGTCTACATGTGTTTTGTGGACTTGGAGAAGGCATTCGACCGTGTACCTCGGGGGGTCCTGTAGGGAGTGCTCTGGGAGTATGGGGTGTCTGGCCCATTGCTACGGGCCGTTCAGTCTTAAACTTAAACGGTTGCAAGAGCTTGGTCCGCATAGCCGGCAATAAGTCTGACTTGCTCCTGGTGGGTGATGGGCTCCGCCAGGGCTGCCCTTTGTTGCCGATTCTGTTCATAATTTTTATGGACAGAATTTCTAGGCGTAGCCAAGTGGCAGAAGGCTTTCACTTTGGTGGTCTCAGGATCTCATCTCTGCTTTTTGCAGATGATGTGGTTCTGTTGGCTTCATCAGGTGATGACCTCCAACTTGCCTTGGAACGGTTCGCAGCCTAGTGTGAAGCTGTGGGAATGAGAGTCAGCACCTCCAAATCTGAGGCCATGGTCCTCAGCTGGAAAAGGGTGGAGTGCCCACTCCATGTCAGGGACGAGACCCTGCCCCAAGTGGAGGAGCTTAAGTATCTTGGGGTCTTGTTCACAAGTGATGGGAGAAGGGAGCGGGAAATTGACAGACGGATTGGTGCAGCGGCAGCAGTGATGCAGACGCTGTGCCGGTCTGTTGTGGTGAAGAGAGAGCTGAGTGTAAAAGTGAAGCTCTCAATTTACCGGTCGACCTACGCCCCTACCCTCACCTATGGTCACGAGCTGTGGGTAGTGACCAAAAGACGAGATCGCGAATACAAGAGGCAGAAATTGGCTTCCTCCGAAGGGTGGCTGGCCTCTCCCATAGAGATAGGGTGAGAAGTTCGGCCATCCGGGAGGGGCTCAGAGTAGAGCCGCTGCTCCTCCACATCGAAAGGAGCCAGTTGAGGTGGTTCGGGCATCTGACAAAGATGCCCCCTGGGTGCCTCCTGGGTGAGGCATGTCCCACTGGGAGGAGGCCCCGGGGCAGACCCAGGACACGCTGGAGAGATTATATCTCTTGGCTGGCCTGGGAACGCCTTGGTGTTCCCCTGGATAAGCTGGGGAGAGGGAGGTCTGGGCTTCTCTGCTTGGGCTGCTGTCGCTGCGACCTGGCCCCGGATAAGGCGAAGAAAATGGATGGATGGATCTATACATTTATCAGTCAACCTCTACTTTTTCCTAGTAGTAGGGAGATTGCTGTCCTAGCTTTACTCTAGTGTGACTAAGATGTGATTAACATTGACTCTTTGTAGAGAACATGAATAAAATCTGAATACAGTTTCTGTTTAAATATTTCAGTCAGGGCCGAAATAATGTACAGACTAAGCGACTGATCAATATCCCTATCCCTAGTGTGGTTTAATGAACATGTTTAGACTTCTCTCTTGAACTCAGAGTCCAGGATTCACTGTCTTTGTAATGAGCAGCATCAGCATGATCATATAATCCCGATCAAACACTCACTTATCCTCCTGCATGATATACGGGCAAAGGGAATGTGGGGCAGAATGGAAACTTGGCTCCAACAGTGAATACAAAACAGCACGTGGGTTGAATGGTAGAAAAGTAGGGCTGTGGGGGTTGGCCGTTTTCTTACTTTTCTATCCCTCACATGAGTAGCGCTTTGATCAGCAGCAAAGTTATCTCTTTCAACCCTCCATCTTTTCCTTCTCCTGATCGTCATCTGTCATTACACTGTCAGTCATCGTTGTGTTATCAAGCGACGATTGCGTGCAGATAGCCTCAAAGTCACCTTTATCGTTGCAGATCAAAGTCGCAGTGAGCCACTGAAGACCACTGACTGATGTTTGTGGCCCTAAGAGTTAAAACGCTTTCATTGTGTCGAAGAAGTGGCTGATAGCAAGAACGCACCACCTTCCTGGCGATTGCGCTGCATTTCATCATGCGTGAGCTTTGTTGGTATCAGTTAAACAGCAGCAGACTTGCGCATAGATTTTAAAAGTTGAAATGACAATTGCTGACTGACTGGTTATAGGTGTTTTTTGAATCTTGAGCTGTCAATAACACGGTGGCAGGTCTCTGACTCGCGATGGCTGTCTATGGCAGGAGACATTACCACACTCCTGCATCAGTTAAGGACAACTGCAAGTCTATGTAAACTGTTACATTGTTCTGCTGCCAAGCAAGAAGCACAATTGAGATTTCACCACATCCCTTCTCACAAAGCATTTCTTTATGTTTCTGACACTGTAAATTCAGGCATAAAGCCCCTAATCCCTTTCTACCTACATCCTCTCCCCAATGGAGGAGACATACAGCAGATATAAGAGGGATTTAAATGCTGACGTTGAGCAATATTGTCTGCAACATCTGTATGTGCTCACTATCGAAGTGCACTGGACATCACAAAAAGGATTTAATATGCATGAGACCGGAGTATTGTGCTTAGAGGAGAAAACGTCATTTCTTTTGTTTCAGAATAAAAGAAAAAAATAAATAAACACACCAAGTTTATTACCTAGTACACATAAAATGTAAAAATTTTTTTACAGTGAGATCAAATCCCATCAAATTTTCAAATCTTTACATTACAAATTTAGACAAAGTTCTAAATTCCGATAAAATTCAGAGTAAAAACAACAATTCTATTCAGTTTTATTTATGTAGCATCAAATCACATGTACAGTCGTCTCAAGGAGATTTATTATTTTCAAGAAAAGACCCAAGAATATTACAGAAAAAAAACAGAGAAAACCCCAACAATCAGATGATTTGGCGACAGTGAGAAGGAAAAACTCCTTTTTAACAGGAAGAAACCTCTGGCAGAACCAGGCTCAGGGAGGAGCAGCTATCTGCCGCATCTTATTTGGAGTGAGGGGAGGAAGGCAGGACAAAAAAAAAAAACATGCTGTGGAAGAGAGCCAGAGATTAATAATAACTTGTGATTGAACCCTACTCAAAATCACATTTAGATGTGAAAGGTGAAGTTAAAAGCATGCAAGAGATTAAAGGAGCAAAGTGGGAGAGGAGCTCCGGCAGATTCCCAACACAATATCTGTTGAGAAGAATGCAATAATAGAACAGCATGAATGCTGTGCAGAACCCTCAGTCTCTAAGGCCTTAATATGTGTATGCAAATAAAATCAAGGCCGCTTCTCACACTAAATGCTATTCCACGCACATGACCTACACTTCCTTCCTGAATTTTGATTAATGTTTTCCCACATCTTGGTTGATTTTGTGGCCACCAGACACATGTGCTCTGCTGCAACTAGTTGATTATGCGGCCTTGATCATTGATTGGAATCGCTCCCACTCACGGGTCTCTGATTATGTCGTGAACAAACTTGGAAAGATGCATAAATGACGTAAGTCTCTTGAGGTTTTACCACAGGAAAAAAAGGAGAAATAAATTTGCTGAATTTTTACTTCTCTGGAAAACATAAAGAAACATCCACCTGTTGAATGAGGTTAGTATGAAAATCTTTTATGTGCACATGTACTGGAGAGGCAACAACAAGACAACCCCTAAAAAAGGGAACGGTTTAGCAGGTGGTCGCCACGCACCATTGTTCTCTCCTGATCCCAGGTGACTGATGTTTCTCTAGTTCAGATTTTTTTTATTCTAGTTGCTGTTAGTAGCATGAAACAGCACTTGCAGAACATTCTGGTTGCACGGGTAGTCCAGCTCTTCCAGGATGGCACATCCAATACATGCTCTTTGTTTTACTGTGTCTTCCAGCACAGGCTCAAGAACATGGAGGAGATCATGGGAGACAGGCCATTGCACAAGGAGAGCTGACAGAGCCGTGAAAGGGCATTAACCCAGCAGCAGGACTGGTATCTGCTCCTTTTTGTGAAGAGCAACAGGAAAAGACTGCCAGAGCCTTCCAAAATGACCTCCAGCAGGCTATGCATGTGCTTCCTTTAATCTGGTGTAAGATTTGAGTGGAGAGAATACAACTTTGCCATCTTACATGGCAAAGCCCTCTAATAGACTGCAGCATTTGACATGGGAGTACTCAACTAAAGATCTGTTAATTAGAGTTATAGAGCAACAGGCGCAGAGCATACCAGTAACCTAATTCACTCCTACTCCTGACGAGATGATGATTATGAAACTGTTGTGACACAGTGTGGACCTTTGATGGAGAGCCTGAGTGTCAAAAGGTATCTCCAGGCAAGCCACAAGACTAATGGTACTCAAAGCTTTCTAGCATCTGTTGGGATCTTGCTTCTAATCTGACTTCTGTTGACCAGTCATGTTTGAGCAGGCTTTGGCTGCATGCAGGTAAACAGTTGGTGCAGAGGAAGAAGGGCCTGCTTTTGCCAGAATGCAGTGTCAGAACTATTGGCTATTGAAGTCTTAACTAAATATCTGTTTTTCTGTTTAAAGCTTGAATGTAATTTTCCTGGTGCTGTACTCCGGTCTGTGTGCTGGCCTTAGTGTGGATTCCATTTTTAAGCATTTTATGACAAAGATGGACTTGATTATGTTAATTTTATTACCTCGGAGGTTACGGTGAACTCGGGCCAAGTGAAAATACATCTGCTCAAGAAAAGGAACCCACCGTGTTTACCCTGGAGTCTCTACTGGAATGGTTCAACCATTTCTGCTGTAGGTGTCAGAGCCATCCCGCTGGTGTCAGGTGGGTTATATTTCACAGGTTAACCTGATAACCCGCCAACAACCCTCTCAGGATTTGCTGTCACATTCAATTACCTCACCTGAGTGGCTGTGTGTTTGTATGTGAAAGCAAGAATGGAGCGGGGAAAAGCCAAGCTGGAGAGACGGGACACGGCGGTGAAAGGAAGGAGATTGATGGGTGTTTGTGCACTCGTGTATCTGTTTGTTTGCCTGTTTCTTGCTTTCCGTGGGTATGAGCACGTGTCGCCCGTGCGCGTGGCAATTCTTGCGCAGCCCCGCCTGCACAGTGCACACCCAGCCGTATGCAGAAATGCTGTCAGGAAGTTAATGTAGATTCCCCTCCGGTGGCTTTGAAGTCACTCGTGTCAGCCTCGTCACATTGCGACTCATCATCATTCAGCCGTGTGTTCGCCCTGCACTGGTTTATGAAAACCACCTTTCTCACTTCACATCTGTACTATCAAAGAGCTACAACGTGGAAAAACTGATCAGGAGCACCTCTGATAGTGTGTGACAGTGAATGAGAGCCACTTGTTGGAGTAATCATGCGCTCGGTGTCAAGGAATAATTTCTAACATTTACAGAATCTCTTTGATGTGAGCTCAAATTTATTTGAAAACTTCATCAAACGCTGTAACCGGATCTACCATGCATACGCAAGGGGCCAAGGTCCTGATAACAGAATTAACAAAAAGTAAACTTTAATAAGTAAACAGTGGCTGATATTAGACAGCAAATAAATTAAGCTGTAAAAAGAACAATGTTTCCAGATGCAACACATCTCCAAATTGATTTAAGAGAAGATTAAACAATTGTCCTTTTTAAACTAGCATGTAGAAACGTGTGCACATGCCTATGTTAATGAAAATCAGCCAATCATGATGTCGGACCCATAAAATCCTGCAGATAGAAGTCAGGAACTTCAGAGAGAGGATACATGAAGCTTCACTTGTGACCCCAAAACATTTGTTTCCATAAACAGCTTCTCGTACGCACGCCGTTGAGCTCCCAACTTTAATAACACTTGTGTGGATCCTGCACACCCACTCAAGTGTTTTCAGTTATTCTGGCTAATTAAGCTTCTGCATCGGTTGAAGGTGCACGATCGTACCCTCGAAATTACTTGATGTCACGGTGCTCAGTATATTGAAAAGTACAACTTGTTCTATTTTGATTGGTAATATGCAAACTAGAATATGGTTCAGGGAGACGTCAGTCAAGCGCAGTCGGCTCAGTCAGGAGAAGCTGTCTTATTAGACATATTAACTAAAAAGGAGGGTTAAGAACAACAACAACAACAAAAATCTCCATCCTGCGCACAGTCAGTGTTCCAACTGGCACAATGAGCCACATGGTGGTTTCTATTCACAGCATTTTTTGGCACACTAAGCAGCACATGCCAATAACATTTCCACTGTGTGCAGCTGTTCGAGTATCATCCATATTCATCTTCTGCCACCTCATATTCCACTGGCATCTCTGCCCTTGCTACTATATCAGAAGCTGTGTTCCAGCATACTGTGGCTTACTGAGCAGTCAGGCTAATAGGCTAACTGTCTGTTCCTTACTTGGGGCCACGGTGGTCATGTTTTCTAAAAGCCGGTGCAAGAGAAGCAGCTGCTGGTGAAGCAAAATTAGACAGTTGGCCCTTTGATCGCAATAAATCATAAAAGAAATATTATTTTTGCTTTGAATCAGAGTCATAAACAGAGTATCCTAATTACATTCTTTACAGAGTATTTAATCTGAAATATAGAAAAACATAAACCGCAGTATGTTCAAATAAATACCCCAAATATTATGTACAGCTACAAGATAATGGCAGTGAAAATAATCCAGGTGTCACAAGTAGGAGTGATTTCCTGTGGTTTTCTATGGTGCATGTTGGTGGAATGAATTACTCAATGTGCTGCTGTAACTCTCAAGTACATGATAGAGACTCAAGAGAGTCAAGCTCCACACCCACAATGCAATTGGCCTTGTAGATTTTTTTTTTTTTTTGAGTCTGCTGATGTCTGAGCATATTTTCAAAGACCTCAGCAGCTATAACAGAGATGGCTTTAACCTCTTGTTGAAGGCATTTTGTTTTTAGTGAATTGCAGATTGTTGTCAGTGTATTTGTAGTCATTCACTACTTTAATACAGACCGCATCGATGGAACGAGGGGGGGGGGGATCACTGGTGTTTTGGTCTTCCTCAAACAGTGTAGCTGGGTCATCAGAAAACTCCTGAAGGTGTCTGATCTCTGTGCAGGGCAAGGAGAGGGGGACACAGGATGGCACCTTGCAGGACTGTGGCGATATTGATCCGATGTACAGTGCTACAGGCGCACGCAGTATCGTCTGCTAGGCAGCTAGTTAACTATCCAAGTCACTAGTGACACAGCTACCTTAATTGCTTTCAGTTTATTAACCAGGACAGCTGGTCTGATGGTGCTGAAGCGAATGTTGTCCTCAGCTCCAAGGGTGTCCATCTGTGGCTTGACCATGAGATGGAGCTGGTTGTATTTCTCCAGGGTCTTCATGATGTGTGATGTCAGTGTCATGAGTCTGCAGCCCTTAGGGCCACAGTGGGGCAATATGTATTTGAGTCTTTGACACAGGCAACGAATGGACCCTTTGCAGATTCAAGCTCATGTTGAAGATGTGATGAAACGCTCCACAAAGCTAGTAGGCAAATGTTTTTACTGTCCATCTATGTATTGTATTTACTGGAACAAAGGTTTCAGTTGATGCTGAGGTCATAGGTGCATACATACATTATATATTAACCTCTTAAGCCCCAAGCCTACCTGATCTCCTGCCTTTTGCCCCGTATCAGGGGGCGTTGGGGCTTAAGAGGTTAAAAAAAAGAAAAAAGTTTCACATCAGCACATCCTTTGCAGCTATAAGAGCTTCAACTTATCTGGGAAGGCTTTCCACACAGTTTAGAAAACTGCACATTTTTGACGTCAGACACCAATGTTGGACCAAAGGCCTGGCTCACAGTCTCCACTCTAATTCATCCCAGAGGTGTACTATTGAGTTGAGGTCAGGACTCTGTGCAGGCCAGTCAGGTACTTCCACACCAAACTTGCTCATCCATGTCTTTATGGACATTGCTTTGTGCACTGGTGCAGTCATGCTGGAACAGGAAGGGGCCATCCCCAAACTGTTGGTAGTATGACCCCGCTCTGTAATTTTACACGGCCAACCACTTCATGGTTGAATTGCTGTCATTCCCAATCACTTCCACTTTGTTATGATACTTTGGTTTAACATTTGACGGTGGAATATTTAATAGCAATGAAATTAAACAACTGATGGGTGAGTGAATACTTTTGCCAAGAGGATTCATAAGACATTTCTCTGTGTGAAAAAGGTCTTATTTTTTCATATTTACTCATCCTGTTACATAATAATTAAAGAATACCTCTTGGAGGTATTCGATTACAGAAATGTGCGAATAAATTGTGTGTGTGTTTGTGTGTGCATATCTAGCATGGATAAAAAGTTTGCTCCATATTCCTGTTTAATGAATTGAAACTTCTTGCACCAGACTTATTTTCTACCGGTGACTCCACACACCCCTAAGACAACACAAAACAAATGTTTTCTCCTCCCTATTTTCAGAGCCGGGGAATTACAAAACATGCCATGACACTGACATATGCTGCTGCTTTTCTTTTGGCTGGAAAATGGGGCCGTTATTTTTTTCTCCCATCGATCAAAGCATTATTGGTTGTAATTCACAAATCCGTACTCTGGAAAAATAAAGAGTTAATATGTCACTGAAGAACAGACACAATGCTTTTAAAGACTTACTTTTCTAGGACAGTGCATGTGTGCGTGTTTGTGTGTTTTTGTGTGTGTGTGTGCGCGTCGCTGGAATATTGCCACTAATTACTTCAACTAAATCCAGTCCTTATGGCATTTGAATGAAAAGTGTGAAAGCTTGTGTAGTAATCTTCTGGGCCTGACTCCGTTATATTGATAGCATTCTGTGTTAAGTGTTGATTGTGTTGCAGTTGTGCTGACGAGGGAAGTCATGAGAATCCAAACACATGTAGACAGATTTGGTTAGCCTATATGTGTGAAACTAAACTGCATTTGAAGAATGAAAAGGAAAGAAAAAACACAGCAAAGCTTTATTGGAAACTTCCACTGTACTTGCATTAATCAGTCTCTGCATATCCCAAACCCTGCACTCAGGTGAATGTCAAAAATTTAATCACCACTAAGAATGAGTGTGTTGGTTTGTCTGTGGGCCTTGCGCCAGACTAATGACTCATGAAGAGTGTTTACCTGCTTTTTTTCAGAATGCACTCTAGGAGAAATCCAGTAAAACTCTAATTAAAAACAGATAGATAGGTGTAAAATATAGAAACCCTTATGAAGACCCAGTTTTTCAAAAATAGAATCGACTAACCTGACTTGACAATTTTGCCTGTAAAAAGAAAGGCATATTTTGGCTTTACCTTTATTTTGACAGCAAGATGCCATTAAAAATTCATCATTCCGAGTGGACTAGATTACACATGGACACGTCTTAATATTGCTTCCAATCAGAATGTAAACCTTGGATGCTTGTACATGTTAAAGATTTTAAAACCAGCCTCTAAACCAGATGTTGCCACTGGTTCTTAAAGAAAAGTCATAAAACTGCTTCGATTGTGAGTCCAGTTAGTCTAGTAAGAATTTGGGATATTCTTCCAGCATGTGAATATATGCGCCAAGAACCCGGCGAGCGATCGAACATTTACCAAGCAGTGATGACGTCAGGGAGTTGAGTCATCCAGCCATCCATCCTGTTCCCTCTGCTGCCATCTGGCAAGCAATGCAGTATGCACCAAACTTCAGTGCTCTTTCTTCAGTGCAGGACAGCTGAAATTACGCTTAACGCCTCAGAGTGGATAATAAGTTTATTTTAGGGTTAAATTATTAATTCATACATTCATATCTGCTTGCTTTTGTTAGGTTTATAAAAGGACTATACCAGAGGATCTCAAACGATTGTAATATTGTGAAAAAGTTTCAGTTTTGGAATTTAATATAACAAAGGTTAACTTTTGTATTCTGGTCATTTATATTTTATGTATTTTGTATTCATCCTGTTTGAAGTGAAATATTTCAAGTCTGTTTTTGTTTTAATTCTGATGATTATGACTTACAGCTCATGAAAATCAGCCATGCGCACATTTCAAATTACTAGAATTCCTAATGAAAAAATGATTTACAATATCTGACTTCTAAAAAGTTTACAACAAATTACAGCATCACTGTGGGGTAGCATGTAGATAATAAGCTTCTGGCACTGTTGATGTGTTATTGAAGCACAGGTTGCTTTAATGGTCTTGGATTTTTAGCTTGTCTGTATTTGTTGTTTCACATTTTCCTCTTGACAATAAGCCATGGATTCTCACTTGGATTAGCACCGTGGTGCTAAATCCTGCTGGTAAAGGAAATTTGCATCTCCATAAAGGTTGCCAGCAGAAGGAAGCACGAAGTGCTTGAAAACCTTTTCAACTTTGGATGTAATAAAACACAGTGGCCCAACCACCACCAACAACACCAGCAGAGGCTGTGGCACCTAGAATCACAGACTGTGGGAACTTCACACTGGACTTCAAACACCTTGTATTCTGTGCCTCTCCAGTTTTCCTTCAGAAATGCAAAATCTACCTTCATTTAAAAGGTGGACTTTGGACCACTGAGCAACAACCCGGTTCTTTTTTAGCCCAGGTGACATGCCTTTACCATTGTCTCTGGTTTAAGACAGGCTTGATTTGATGACTGTATTTACTTGGTATCAGATCGATATCAAAAGCACTACTAGATACGGTCACTGGTGTAGGACAGACATCTTTGGCTGAGTTTAGCCTGTCAGTCCACTGTTTACCTAGCTGCCAATATGTGTGCACAGCTATTTACTGTCGAGGAGTATGTATAACTTTGTAAAAGGAGTCCGATAGTCATTGATGAGTCAGTGAAGCTCACTTCTGTCCAATGACAGTAATGCTGATGGGAGTTGTTGAGGATATCTCTGAGTTTTTCTGTTTGAAAGCAGCACTGTTGTTTTTGCCACTGTTAGCTGCTGTTAATTTGCTAGCTGCTGTTAACGTGTTAGCTGATGTTTGTCGATGTTAGTAAAACCTCTCAAATAGATCTTACATTGTTGAACACTTGGGGAATAAACTCTCATTCATTGTGACAATGTAATCAAACTGTTTATCAGAGGAAAAGTGTGATTTTTACGACACTCCAGTCTGACATTAGCTGGTCTAATGTTAGCTTATAACGATTAGCTTGTTGTTTTGCTACCTTGTAATCTGTGGATGATTATGATAATATAGGGAAATAAGTATTTTTATGTATGCTTTTGTGCGTTAGAGATTAGATGGAACAGCAACGCCTCTGGATTAAGGGCAACATGTTAGCTTCTGCAAACCAGCGCCAGCTCTTGTGTATTCTTGATAGATTAATTCTAAGTTTATGAGAGTGCAATAATTTATTGGAAGATAAAATTATAAACTAATCAATGCATATTTATGAGTATAACATTCCTTTTTTCTGTTAAATAACCTTTAAAAATTTACTTGCTGTACTTTTAAACCAGTAGGCTCTAGAAAATAGATTGTCGCTCTTTGGTTTAACCAAAGTCCTTTATGTGAAGGTGGTGAGGAAGTTACCTGAGAAACCATTATGGCAGATAGATTTGATGTTGGGTGGGTGACCTCTGTATTCAGCCATTACTGTGTGGAGTCGGCAGGAGAGCTGAGCAGTAGAAGAAGTGCACTCGGTACAAAGTTCAAACAAGTAATTTTAGCTCAATTTCCTCGAAAAGTGAAAGCCATTTTATCTGCCAGCGTTCTTGTGACCCATCACCTTCAAAGCCTAAGAGTGCTGTGAGAGATCAATAAAAATTCCAACATAGGAGAGAAATATAGGAGAACAGAAAGAGAGACTATACATTTCATTTTAAATAAATCCACAAGGTTCAGTTTTTTCTCTTGAACACCTATAACTTTGAGACGAAGGAATCAGGAAATAGGTTAAAAATAGGAACCACCAATCTAATCAGAAGTTCGCTTTTCTGGTGTTTGGACCAGAGGAATCTGTATTTGTGTGTGGTGGCCACATGGCTCCACGGCCTTCCTGCCTTATTAGTGTATTATTATTCCCATCTGGAAGGTTTTTGCCAAGCTGCTGAACAACTGAAACTATCCAGGTGTGAGTGTGTGTTGCCATAGCAACAGGTCTGTGTGTGTGTGTGTGTGTGTGTGTGTGTGTGTGTGTGTGTGTGTGTGTGTGTGTGTGTGTTTTGGAGCAGAAGTGGAAAAGACTCATGCTCTGCTGTAATGTGAAGGGATCAGTTCTTGGCCATTGTAATTAGCAATCAGTGACCTTCTAGAATGAGTGGATTTATTAGAAGGTCTCTGACAGTGTGAAGACACAGTCATCTTAGAGGGAAAAAAAGTATGCTTCCACATAAATATCTCACATAATCTGTCAGCCAACCTGGAGACATATGCTGAATCAGAGCGAGAGAGAGAAAAGCACACACTCAGACTGTATTTTTTTTATTTTTTTGAGCTTCTGCCTCAAAGATGCACTGCTGGTCTATGTTTTTGATTCGTTATTCTGCTGAGCAACTTTTTTTTTTTTTTGGGGGGGGGAGGGAGAGAAACGTGTAAATTCACCCACGCAGTCACGCATAATCAGGCATTAACCAGCACAGATAGAAGGAATAAAAGAGAAGTAGCCAATCGCATTGCTCTGGAACCACAAACAGCGCACTTCTCATCTGCAAGTAGGACTGCCTTGCACTGATTAGTGGTTGTGCCTGGCAGTCACAGTCATTTCCCAACTTGACTCACTTTTCACACGACTGTGAAAATGTACAACAATCACAAGTGTGCATGTTCCTAATGCTGGCCTCGCATTCGTCAAGCACATAAAGTGAAATGAAATTTTAAAAAATGAAGTACTGTATCAGACAACCCAATGTTTTGACCATATCATTGAAACTTTAAAAATTAAATAAGAGACACATCCTACTAATGATTTTTGTCAGTGCACCCAATGCCAGAGTTCATTAGAAGCATTTTCTGTGTACTATTATGTCTGGATTTATTTATTTTTTAAAATGCACAGCCTTATTATCACTGTTGTTATTATTAGCTTCAAAATAATTGGAGAAGGCCATCTTTGCTAGCTGGAGCAGCATCATTATTCTTGTTGGGTGCACTCTTATCTCAGCGAGCCCCCTTCAGTAATTTACCAATGACACTGCACAAGCCTGTGGCATTAGAAGCAGAGTAAATAAGATAAGATATAGTTACTTCTGCAAGATAAACATAGGTGCCTCACATCTGCCTGATAATATGTTTTAATGGTCAAATAGATTTGTATTGAAGGAAAAGATAATGGCCATATTGATTGCTTACTGTGCAGATATTACTGAATAATTGTTGCCTCTGTGAACTTTCTGGCTCTGTGTCATGTGCTAGTGCAGTGTTATTGATGCAGGCAGACACTATTGTTGTGAGTCAGACCTGTTTATAGGGACTATAAGTGCCCAAGTTACCAATCCACAATGGCGGCACTGAATGTAAACACTACTAACACTGTGTAAACCTTTAATCTGTACTGCTTCTGTACTGTTGTGTATTTGTGACTCATTAAAGAAGTCATAGACAGAGCAATGAGAAAAACCCAAAACAGGGATTGCTCCATTTTGACTCAGATACCTGAATGGCTCTACCGCGCTTAGAACTGAGACAAATCCTGTTTTCCTCACTTTCTCTGGATCATGCTAACTCAGATATGATATCCAAGTTATACAAGATATTTGGAACATAGCACTAAAACCCCAGTCTGTCTTAATAGTCTTTGACTCAGTGTGAGTAGTAAAGGGTCACGTGTAAGACACAAAACATTCACACCAACATCAAATATCGGGAACTCTCCATCTGCTTTTAGATCTTTAAAACTAACCTAATCTAAAATAAGTCCAGTGGCTTTCATCTACAGTGACCTGGATGACTGAGAACCCACACAGACATATAATGAGGCCCTTATATGAAATACCTCAAATTCAGCAGTGCCTTTTAATTGGGTCCCCTGTGATGCACCTCCCAAGTTTAAAGTACACCGGACGTATGGATGGCTAGGTAATGGCACTCATGCGCGCACACACACACACACACACACACACACACACACACGAGTGATGTGAAGTAATGCATGATGATAAACGACTGCAGTGCAGTCAATGACATGAAATTCAGTAAATTATAAATACTCATTACAGTGAGGAGGATTTCTGCTGACTGCATCGCACGATGAAGGTGGTTAAAAGCCATTCCTCAAAGTTAATGTTCTCTCATGACCAGATAAGCTGATCACTTTTTTTAAGTAACAAGTAATGTTAGGGATTACTATTGCAAAAAAGTAATTGGATTACTGTTACTTTCCCGTAAGCACGCTGCGTTACTAAACCATCATGATTTTGTTTGTGAGAGTGTCTCATGACAATGACGTACGCGCGTGTGACGTCCGTGGCACAACAGACGTGTATAGATCAACAATGGATGATATGGAGTGCGGGAGAGAGTACGACCATGCAGCGTTTAAAGCGTGGACGTACTTACATTACTTTAAGTTTTATTTTGTAAAAAGTGACAAAAACATTAGCGTCCTCTGTGCACTCTGCGTGGGAAGAAAACTTCTTTCTACAGCAAAAAATTAAACTTCAAATCTGAGCAACCACTTGCAAGCCACCCTGAGAGGAATGTGAGATTCACAGAGAAACCCCACCACTGAACCCCCCACATAGTGGATTCCCCCACTGACATGACCGCTGCAGCACGGGCAAACCTCCACCTGCCCCACTTCTGCTAAACAGGTGAGAATAGATTTAAGAGCAACAGGACTCAGTGTCGCTTAATCTTTGATTTTATCTATTTTTTGCTGTTTTACTTGCATC
Source organism: Perissodus microlepis (assembly GCF_051167445.1). Classification (NCBI taxonomy): domain Eukaryota; kingdom Metazoa; phylum Chordata; class Actinopteri; order Cichliformes; family Cichlidae; genus Perissodus; species Perissodus microlepis. The sequence continues at coordinate 20,994,779 of NC_140468.1, read as the reverse complement.
TATTTGAAAGAATGAGTGTAAACACAAAACATTATTTTATTTTATATGCTGGAATATGCAGAAAATAGGTTTAAATGTTAAACAATTTCTTCAAATCAAAGACAGTTGCATATAATTTATTTTTTGATTAATGCATTGTGCATAAAATTAACTAAAACTAATAAAGCAATTTCTAAAAAGAGACTTTCCATTTGGTTCAATTTTATATGATGGATTATGCATAAAAAAAATCTGGTCAATAAGTGATGACGTGACGAATTCTACTTCCGGGCCTAAAGTAGTCTGCATTTAATATGGCTTTTGTGTTGTTAACATGTTTAATGTTTTGTATTTTCTTCTATTTAATCTCAAAAAGCTCCTAAAACAGTCAGTGATCACTGTTGACCTCCTTCGGCTTTTATTACCGCTAATTAAGCTCAGTTTTTAAAACCTTAGGATGTAACTACAGCCCAGCCCATGCAGCAGTATATGAATGACTAACCTCGTATTGTGGATGGATTATCTCAGTTGTTCTCCTGGCTGAAGTTTGGTCCTTTTACAGCATCCTGCCATGCGATTACATTTGTTCCTGACCACCGAGAACACTCACGTTAACTTTTATCGAGTGGAAAAAAAGTTAGCTTGTTTATATTATGCTAACATAGCTGTGTCGCTAGCGGTCGCGTATCACATCATTATATACCAGCTAGCCAAACTTCAGTAACCCTACAAACATCACTGCTGTTTAGTTTTCTGTCTTCATTTATGTTGGAAGTGATAACAGAGCTGTACGTTTTAATTTGTTTCCAAAACCCCACAGTCAGGACATGCTATATTGTATTTAGATAGAAGCTAGCGAGCCAACTTCCTGCTAACTTCTAACTCCGTTAAATGTCATAAATTCCGTTTTCATGGATGCCTGGATGTTAAAGTCAATTGTTACACATGGTAGAGCAGAACGCTGATCATTTTATTAAAGATGAAAGACTTTAGACAGTTTTTCAACTCTCAGTAATGCCATAGTGATCGTTTGATATATGGACCTGCAGCGGAGTTTAGACCCAGACACGGCTAGTGACGTCAGACTTAACGACCGGATAGAACTGGGCTGAAAGGTCTGTTGCTTTTTTCAGGTTGTGTGTCATGTTTTTGAAAAGTAATTAAGTAACTAATTACTTTTGAAAATAAGCAATCAGTAAAGTAACGGGATTACTTTTTTGGAGAAGTAATCAATAATTAGTAACTAATTACTTTTTTCAAGTAACTTGACCAACATTGCTTGTGACTGACTTAAACTGTGTGCAGTAATAGTGTTATTGATTAGACCGGTGTCAAAAGGTCTGTTGAGATATGTGACCTGTTGTATGGAGTGAGAGTACCATATAAATGCTTTTGGTCCTGTATCTGTAAGGAGAGGAAATGCAACAATTTAACCTTTTGAAGCACTGAAGTGATTAAGTACTGTTTCCAAGCTCACCTGTCTTAACGAGACACATTTGCAAATACGGCAAATTAATTTCAACTGTATGTGTAATAATATTCATTGAAACCCTGTGCAAGTATCTGGCTCTCCTGCCAGAAATTTACATGTGAACTGAAAAGAGGTAAAAAAAAAAAAAAAAAAAAGCCGCTGAAAAAGCATCTTCACAACAACAAACCTAGGAGACACGCCTCACGTCCTCTGCACAATCCATACAAAGTCTGACATTCACTGTTGAAATATTTGCAGAATACCTGTAGCTCCTTTTGTTTTCTGTCAACAAGTCTTTGACACTCAGTGAGGCTGATCACATTGCAGTTAGGGTACTAACTGGCATTCACATTTCACTGGCTGCAGAGACAGGCACTTCATCTTCCACTAATGCCATCTGCGAGCTCTGGCACCGTGCCCGGAACAGGACGGACGAGCAGTTAGGGACCCCGAGTGAGTGTGTGTCTGTGTGTCTGTGTGTGTGTTTATCTCTGTGTGTTTTTGTGACATAGTGAATAAAAGCGAGTTAATAGCTGATAAAACCCATAAGCAGATAAGTGAGTTGAGTCAACAAGGGTTGTTTGGGATTCGCTTATTTGAACTCAGCCTGCACCAAACAGCAGCCTCTTCCCTGCAAATTTAAGCTTGTTGGGAAGAGATAGGAATGCATTCTAGACATATGCAGTAAATAAGTGCAAAAAAGACGAGTTTTTAGGCTCTATGGAAAAATTGGATCTCCATTTTTTGGATAATCGAGAACAGAGTGGAATAAAATGCAGACCCAGTGGTCATGGTTTAATACTCACCCCCTCAACTCCTGTGTGTCAATTTTTTCTACCTGTCTCCTGTCGCTGGAATTTCTCCACCAGTCCACAAGTCCCCACTGATTGGTTTGCTGCTCTCACCTGTCACCTGACTTTGTGATGTGCCCACACAGCTGCTCCCCATTGCTAATTAGTGTCAGTTTATGTAATGAACTGTTGACACTCACTGTCTGTCAGGTCACGCTTCCCAGCTATCTCCTTAGTTCTCTCTTTGCTGACTTTAATCCTGCCTTTGCACCAAGATGTTAATGATTTTAATCCATTATTATTCTTCCGCTTTTTTTTAATAACAAGCAGATTTAAGCGGGTTGGAGTTAAGGTGCTTGTTAAGAACACCGCTCATTAAGTGCAAAGAGGTCAGTCATGCTTAGCTCCATTGAAATATTTAACCTGGCTGTATGGGAATTCATTAAATCCAAAAAAAGATAAAAAAATAAAAAAAATCAGCTTTTGGCTTAGCTTAGTTCTTCTGAGGCGTGTATATTTTCATGGATTTTTGATTGTTCCTCTGCCAAGAAGAGAATTTCATGAAACTTGGGGTAGTCTGGGAGCAAGGGGAGTAAAGCTCCTGTGATGTGCTGTATCTCTTGAATGTTTAAATAAACTGTTCCCTAAAACATGTGCTGTTAAAGCTTCAGAAGGCAGATATTCGGATGTTGTAGTCGTCCTCCGGCCTTGGAATCAGATGAATCTGAGAGCTCGTGTTTCATATGCACTGATGCCACCCTCCATGTTGAAAAAGATTTAATGAGGCTTGCCTGTTCCAGACAAATCTTAATTGTTTATGTAATGTGGGGCAGATTGAACACACCAATACTGATATTTTGTCATCACTCACAACTACAGTAGAGGTTTTCTTGATCTGGTTTGCTGTAAGGATATCCAGTTTCATTCAGAGGAATTTTGTTTTGGACTTTTTTGATCCTGCGTGCGGAGTGCTTGACTGGCTGCAGGCTACTCATAAATGCTTCAGCACTAGAAAGGGAATAGAAGAAGTCCAAACAGAAACAAAGTGATCATGTTTCGCCTCGTTTTTTCCAGGTGATGTAGTACTCTCTGTACAATAACGAATCCTTATGCAAATGATCCAAGTTACAAAAAACTGGGAGGTGCACGAGATGCTGTAATAACACCAAAGTGCAGAATAGTAGTGGTGTATTTTGTGGCGAGGACCCAGAAGTGAGCACAAAAATAAAAGGTAGAAGGAAACTAAGACTAAACTAAGTAGAACCCAAACAGGGAAAACTGAATACCAAACACTATGGCTAGAGAACATGAACACCTGTGATGTGAGACAAGCAGAACAGACAACCTGATAAAGGGGAACTGAGGGAATAAATATACACAAGGGTGATTGGGGAAAGTAGAAACACCTGGGAACACAGCTGGAATGAATAAACATAATGAGGTGGGGGAAGTGAAACTGAACAGGGACGAGAGGCTGTCAAAATAAAACAGGAAACACACTGAGACGCAGACTAAGACATACGGGCTTGACACCGGGTCCGGGGGAGAAACAGACATGGCAATGAGACAGACTGAGGAGACGCAGAGATGTGACAAAGACAAGAAGACATGAACCAGAAATCCAAATAAATTCAGACACATAAAAAGAACTAAACCAACTAATCTGTATAAATTTGAACTTAAAATGTCTTCATAATGCAACGGAAAGAATCATGAATACAAAATAAACTGAAGATTTTGAGTTGACCCAGTATTTTGGGTCTTTGGCCCAAAAATACACAAATCATTTATATCAGTGCGCTCCGGGGTAAAAGTTAGCCAGAACGATCTGTGTTACACGTGTCTGCGTTGGTACTTCAGCACTTACCTCGCACTACGTTGAGAGGCGAGCATAAAACGTTTTTTAAGTGGCAGCTTATTTCAAATGGAACATTTCTACCAGCTCAACAAATATCAGCAAACGCACAAAGTATTTGTGTGCAGTTTGTTGCAAGCTAGAGGCCCAGCTGGGAGAGAAAGGAATGAGAGATAACTTCTTCGCAGAGATGGAAAAAGAGATGTTCAAAGGGACAAGAAAGGAGAGAAAGAAGAGACGGTAGGTACTGCTCAGTGACATTTGATATCTGATATTGGCTCTGTATATGATGTGGAGTTATGTTTTTTCATATTGTGAAATGTGCTGCAAAACAAACTGAGATATGCTAACTCTGCTCTACTCTAAATCTACAGAGAGCAGTAAACTTCAGAGCAGCAGCAGGAACGGCACAGGTCAGCTGATAACAGTCTGCACAAAGCTCACTTTGACCATTATTTCAGAGAGCTGATAGACACTGTGCCAAATGTATTTGCATATGAAAAACTGGAAAATGTGTAATGGCCTTCACTCTGAAATCAAACGCACAATAGCAACATGGGCAGAGCACAGGCTTCACGCACAGCCCTACTGTTTTCGACTATGAATCTTTAGAGTGTCCTGATAGACAAAACGGAAACCAACGGTGTCCACGGCACGGCCTTAATATAGTCGCACATCGTATGTCTGTGTAGACTCACAATCCAGCAAAAACTGACAGTAAATTACCAACTTAGTGAGAAAGTGAGGACACAGAGAGCAACTGACTACTTCATGAGTAATATCTGAGTGAGAATGATAAAAGGTGTGCTTTTAAACTCCAGACACTCAGGAGGATTTGTTTGAATTCTTTGCTCCAAGATTAAAATTTGCTTTGATGGCAGTGATGAAAAGCAGGCAGACTGTGTTAAATAGCTCGAAGCACAGTTATCAAAATGAGCTGCTCCACAAAAATGCCATCTAACCCTGTTTGTTGTGACTCTTGTCATTTGTAATTTCTCTCCTCCCTGCCGCACCGCGAGCACAGACCTTTCATTTAAGTCTCATTTGAAGTAAAGCTAACTACAGGGCCTTCATTATCTTTGGATCTACCTGCACTTTCTACCCCTATACCAGCAAACCTCATTAAAACAGGCCAACAATGAAGTCACAGTCTGACTTCTTCACAGCGAGCCAGACCCGAGAAATATTTCGGTCAGACTCGATGTGGAATGTCATCGGTGTGTTTCATGTTATTATTGCTGTTTTTACTTTTTTCCTTGTTATTGTGGTGCACAAGTTGTTGTCACTGCTGTCATGGCAGGAAGTAATTTTTTTAAACTCTAATTGGTAACTCGTGGGTGCTTCAGTCGTCTCACCTTTTTAACAAGAATCAAAACTCCCGACACTTCATACCTCGTTGCTTGGTTTGTTTGCTTCATTTTGCCTCCCAACTGAATTCAGTAGAAGTACTTGAAGACAGATGCTTAGAGACTACAGCAGCACCTCTCTCCAAGTTAATACTTCTTCCTTAAACTGTTGCTTAACTTGGAATAATAAATAATTTAACATTATCCAATTTTGGTGGGTGTATTTATTTTGAATTGACGTAGCAGGGCCACCTTAAAAAAAACATAAAAAAAACCCCAACAACTCACCACTCACTCATATATAATATTCACATTTAAACTAAAATTAAATGTGAATATTATGTTTTTATGATCATGGTTTGGCACTCAACACACATGATTAAGCTTAATCATGCCGAGCACCTCTGTAATTTTGCAGTTTGATTGCCATTCTGCAGGTTTTGGTTGTTCCTGAATGTAAGTAGGTAATGTGGGTTTGTGTTCAGTGTGAATTTCCTTGTATCTAGGTGGCAAAAAGAGTTGCTTTTATACCAGTTTATCACAGTTAATCACTGTAATATCACAAACCAGCTCCACCTGATTGCTGTAATTGCTGTCTTGATGCATCAAAGTCTCTTTGAAGACACCAACCACTGCGAGTGATCGCAAATCTGGTCTATGTAACCATTTCAAAGACAACAAGATTGCAAATTTGTTGCAATAATTTTGGTCGCACCACCATCTCAAACTGCTGTTTCTCCTAGTGTCAGTGTAAGTTATTTTTTGGGCAGGAAAATAACTTCTACCCTGAACATTTAAGTTTTACACATTGGCATCATGTCCTGATGTCAGACAGCAGTTTTAAAAAACTGCCTGCAAAAAACACTCCAGTATCGTGCACAGTTAATGTCATATTATAATACAGGAGGGTCATGTTTGGTATGGTTGGAGATAATAGTGCAAAGGCGACTGTAAAGAGGAGCTTGAGTTCACTGTAATGGGACCAACAATAGGTTCTCTGCAGAGGGAGGAGAGAGAGGATTTGCTGCAGTCCACGTGGAATCACATGGTGTTTATGGAAAGGAGCAGATCGGTTTATTTGATAGCGAGGAAGGCAAAGGCAAAGTAGGGGGTATGTCAGGTGGAGAGCGGGTTTTAAATGAGTGGTCGTGCAGGTAAGTCTTCCAGGTGATTTCTTCTCTTTAGCCATTAACCTTTGAGGCAGTGCAGATCACCTGGGAGCAGCGAACAAGTGACGGAACGGAATCCAAGCACACAGAGGTAAAAACTGGAAGGCAGATGGACAAAGAAGGTAAGGAGCAAAGAAGCAGGAATATTGGTTGCTAGCTCAATGAGCCCTGTTACTGCTACAGAAGTCAAGATGATCTGACGGCTACCCGTTTTGATTCACAGGAGGTGCAAAAAGAACAGGACCACAAGGAATCCCCTCGTCCACCTGCAACTTAGATTCACTGAAAGAAACCAAAAACGAAGAGTAACCCAACTTACCCCGGCCCTGACGAGCATCACAGAATTCATGAAAGAATAAATAATAATTCTCTGCACAGACACATTATAAACAATGATAAACCACATTTACTTTATATTTGCTGGCCCAAATTGGGACTTAGTTAATAAAAATTTGAGAACCCAATCTTTTCATCAGTCCTTCAGTGTGTGTTTATAAACCTAACTGAGATGCTGAAATTACTTTCTATATAACACCTTTATTTTCTTCACACAGCTTTCCCCTTACGCCTTATTTTTGCATATTATGGGGAGAAGCTGAAGCAGAAACCAGCTATGCACACATACTGCACCACACGATTAAGGCTCCTGGCATACGCTGAAGAACTACACAACCAGCAGAATGCAAATTAGCATGCTTTCATCATGTAGCGCTACATTACTTGTCTCACCTTTGCATTAATATATAATATGTGTTTTCATTTGTGCAAATTTTTTCCTGTATTCAAACAGCTGAAAAGCAAAAACAATGTGAAGGAATAAACCATATATTCCTGTAGTGCATTGGTAGTAGGAGGTCTGAGGTGTTTACACTGTGTGTGTGTGTGTGAGAGAGTGTGTGTGTTGCACGATTGCATGATTATTTGTGCTTTCATTGTCTTCCCAGTAAGCCTCGGTGGAACTGTGTGAGCATCTCAAAAGCTGGGATGGCCTGTGGATCAGTTTCATGGCCTGCAGAGAAGATGGGCCTCAAGCAGCCTCTGCACGTGCGTGAGCGTTTGAGAGGGGCGATGAGAGGCGCTTTCAGTTTGTGCTCTCCACAGCAGGGTCATTTTGGCAAAAGAAAGCTTGTTTTTGAGGAAATGAAGATGGAAAAACATACGGTAGCCAAATCAAACACATGGGGTTACCCGCTGTGTCGACCCCTTGGGAATAAGGGAGAGGCTGAAAGTAGCTTTAAGTCTGATTTGTGCGGATAATAACTATGTATTTACTTCAGTAAGTCAACACACAAGAGCGAGAGCAGGAAGAGGCTGTTAGAATGGGATATTAGCTGAGAGGTAATACAAACTTTTCTCTTTATAAAAGCCAGCATCCAGCCACAGCGGTATTGATTTGAAACAGCAATCCTTCTTTTGTAGTTGAGCCCAAACAGACAGCAGGAAAGGCTCTGCTGAGCTAATAGCCTTCACTCACCAGCCTACCTGCAAGCACGACATGTGTAATAAGAATACAGAGATAAAGTGTGTGTTCATTTAAGTTTCTATTGTGATTGAGTGCAGGTGTGTGTGTTAGGAAAACGTCTCTGTAGGAGTGTGGTGGACTGCCAGTCTGGTGTTGCGTGTGTGCATGTTTGTGATAGAGCACGCATGAGTGCACTCGTGCAAATTTGTGTGTTTGCATACGAGGAGTTTAAGCAGTGTGATACCTCCCGGGCGCCGCTCGTTCACCTATCCCCTAATCTCTGCCGACTCCCAAGTGAGATAACAGAGCTTACTCACATTTGAATATTCCGACTTCTTACCTTGAATGTCAATTATAGAGCCGAGGCAGCTTTTCCTCTGCTTTCCCGCTGTGCTTCGGTCACTCCAGTGGCCTGGTTGTTTTGTGGGGGGGAAAAAGGACACGTTTCGTGTGGACAAAGCGATGGATGTTTGAATTTGTACCAGCAGATTTATAAAAGGGGCCGACAAGCAGAGGTCCTCTATTCTGCCAAATCGCTGATTGTCTTCAGTCCATCAGTAAAGATGAGATGCAGAAGTTGCTGTTTGGATAACGCACACCTTCCCTTTCGGATCTTTTCAATCTCTGTGCAATTTCAGGTGGTTTGATTTGATTCAATTTGCCTCTAATCGCTCCCTCATGCACATTATAATGCGAGGCTCTGCATACGAAGTGCAGAATTGGGGCGATTTCCAGTTACCTTTGAGTGACGAGCAGCCTCAAAGAGGGAGGGTTGCATAAATCTGCATACATAACTCAAATGTATCTGGAAGCATAGCGGAATAAAGTCATTCATCCTCTCCCTGTCAAGTCTTTCTGTCGACTGAGGACTGTTCTGGCCTTGCAACAATGTAAAATTATTACATTCTTCATCATATTTATTATGGTGCAGCTAAAGCTGCAATGGAGCCACTTAAAAGACTGTTTTTTTTTTCCATTTATTAATTTATTTTGTGCCTCACACCCATTCACACATGCATGCTGAATTGAGAAATGCTGAGAAGAAGCACTGTTATTTCCCCCCCTGCTAGATTTATGCAATCTATTCAAACACAGTGGGAATTAGTGAAACCCTGGAGCAACACAGTTCAAAAGTTATCAAAATGACTCCAATAAAATGTTTTGAAGTCGCAGCAAAAAGAAATGTAAAAAATCTTGGACTCAATTCTCTGCTGCGAGGAAAACGGAGAGACAAAGAGAGCAAGAGGAGATGGAAAGGAGGAAGAAGCGGCGTGCAATAGTGAGAAAAGGCAGCCATAGCAGAGAGGTGCTAAACATGCCTCCAGGTAAAGGAACCATTGACTCATTGTGTCCTATCTGAGCTTCCGTCTCAAAGCAGCGCTGCTGCATCCATCTGACTCAAAAGAATCTGCTGAGTAACTTTGTTTGGGATGAGGTTACAGCAAACTGTAAATTCTCCCACGCAGTCGAGAATCATCCTGCCCAAACAAGGCAGAGATGGAGGAACAATAAAGCGTGAGCTCATGCCTTCTTCCCTCAGACAACAGCTCATCATGCTTCACCTTTTCTTTCACCTCCTTCCTGTTATTTTTACATTCCCTCTTCTGCCCAGTGACTCCCTTTCCTCCCTTCTTTCTCTCTCTTCCCTCCCTGACTCCCCCCCCCCCCCCCCCCCACTTTTTTTTTTTGCCAACCATCTATCCTTCCCTTCTTCCCCACCTATCCACAGTTGTTGCCTTGGTAACAATACAAAGAGATTTTCTTCACAGCTCTGTCACCGTGGCAACGCTTGGCTTTCCTCCAGGCTGTTGTTGGAAGTGCACCTCTTTCCGGTCCACTCCAGGCAGCTCGTACTGACCACGGTCAGAAAGAGGCTATCCATCGGTTGGAAATCGCTTAAATGTTGATGCAGCTTATCAGGGCCAACTCGGAGCTTTTGTGGTTGTTAAGCTGCAGTGTTTTGCTTCGCTACAGCACTTAAAGCCTTAAATGTAACATTAACTGGGCTGCAATGATTAAAGAAGACCTTTATCATCTTTGAATATTTCCGAGGTTTGTTCCATCAAACTAAAACGGTAGAAGACAAATGTTCTTAGAAACTGCAGGAACTTAAAGGAATAACAAAAGCACTGTGACAAGTTATTAATCCCTTAATATCTAGTGCATCATATTTGATACACCAGTTTATGTGAGTTTTTGTGCTGATGTAGAAATCTTAAAGTCTGCCCTGAAGAACCTAAAAAAATGGCACAATACATTTTTACGCAAGAAATGTGGAAACAAATGTAGCAAATATGATACAAATTAAAACTCAAAGGTAAAATTGAATTATTAAGTAATTATAAAAAAATTCAAATTTAAAAAAAAATGTTAAAAAGGTTCAATAGACACTTTAAATTTCATAAATTTTATAGTTCAGACTTTAAAGGCTTAAGGGTTAACTTTAAAGTTTTATTTTACATTTTTGATACATATGAGGTATCATGGCTGACAAAAATCAAAACCATACTTTCTTTAAGCTTGGCCAATCCACACTTTGTGTTGCATTTTAATTATTTGTATTTATTTAAAGGCTTCTTGGAAGTCCTGTTTTGTTAGGTGGCCTGTCTCTCTGTGATCTAACCATGAACCTCAAACACCAGCTTCATTGCCTTCTTCATTTCAGAAACTGATGTTTGACCTAACTGATATCATTTCATGTCCTGTAATAAATGCTGGCTCTCCAGCTAAGACCTTCAGTAAGAGCAGTTTTTGGTAGAGGACTGAAAATAGCAAATGGGGTGATGAGCATGACTAGAAAGATGCTACTCTTCTTTCTTTTTAACAGTCTTGGATTGTAAATAATGAATTCAGGCTCAGGTTGTAACAAATTGAGAGAAAACATTCAGCACATGCGACCTAAACTGTGGTGTGTCATGAGACTCCATGCGGAGTAAAAACGTAATCTTTGCTCACCAGACTCTCTGCTCCACAGATTTTGCTTCGTTAAGTCTGTCGTCTTCTCCAAAATGAAATTTAACCTTCACAGCTTTTTAAATTCATCAGATTGCAGCTTCCACTAAGAGATTTTGGTCCATATTGACATGATAGTATCACACAGTTGCTGCAGAATTGCTTGGTTGCGACTTTCACATTCCACCAAATCCCAAAGGTGCTTTGTTGGATTGAGATCTGCTGACTGTGAAGGCCATGTGAGTACAGTGAACTCACTGTAATGTTCAAGAAACCAGTTTGTGACATCATCCATAGCGCTGAAAGCAGCCATCAGAAGATAAAGGGATGGACATGGTCAGAAACTATACTCTTATAAGCTGTGGTGTTTAAATGATCCTTAACTAGTAGCAAGGGACCAAAGTGTGACAAGATAATATCCCCACACCATTACACAGTGCTGATACAAGACAGAGCCATGCATATGCATTGTGTCAAATTCTGATTCTATCTTACAAATGCTGCAGCTGAAATTAAGACTCATTACACTGGACAATGGTTTTTCAATCCTCTGTTGTCCATTTCTGGTTAATTTGTGCAAACTGTATCCTCAGTTTTCTGTTCTGGGCTGACAGAAGAAGCACACAGTGTGCTCTTCTGCTGTTGTAGCCCATCAGCTTCAATGTTCAATGCTCAGTGATGGTCTTCTGCATACCTTGTAAATAACAAGTACTTGTTTAATTACTGTTTCCTTCCTCCCAGCTTAAAGCAGTCTGGGCTTTTTCCTCTGACCCCTAGTATTGATGAGGCACTGGGCATTTTCTCTTTTTCAGCCCATTCTCTGTAAACCCTAGAGATGGTTGCATGGGAAAATCCAAGTAGATCAGCAGTTACAGATGTATTCAGACAGGCCAAATTGTCTTGACCATGTGTTCACACCTAAAAGCTTTCTCCTACATGACTGTCAGATTACATACTTGGATTAACGGACAGATATACACCTAACAAAAGTGAGTGTATATTACATGGTAAGAGATATAAGTTAGTATATTGAGTGTGGAAAAAAAAACAGGCATGTGCAACAATCTGAGTGACCCACTGACCTGGCCATGACTAGTTTGCACCATTTTAGTAATGGTTATAGAGTCCCCCAGTCAGAATTGGTGAGCACCTACCGTACTCCAAGAACAGACAAATTACTGATCAGTGACAGGGTCAGTAGTTATTTGGGCCATGTGCTGGAACTAGTCTGATCTGGGATGCTGACAGAACTTACAGTTGCTACTAGTTTGTCGATGCCAGATAATACAAGGGAAGTTCTTACAGAGCTCATGCCTTGGTATGTTAAAGCAGTTTTAGCAACATGGTAACCTGCTTCGCTGAGACATGCAGCCAATAGTTTAAAAAAAGTTACACAAACTAAAAGACTTTTTTACTAAAACAAAAAAAGTTTGACCTATATCTAGGGGACACTACTTATGATAGTGTTTAACATTAATAGTGAGGCTGAAATTGTTTGGTCTGATGGCTGACTCTCAAAGAACTTGACTTGTGGATAAAAATCCACCACGATGGTGTTGAGGAGAGACAAGTGGCTCCATGTCACCTTCCTCCTCATGGGCCCATAATTGCTTGCTAAACTCCTGCTGGTGGAACACAGATATTGCTGCAAATGCTAATGCTGCACAGCTGGTGCTGAAACTGAGCGCCGCTTGCAAGGCGCAGCAGCCAGTTGGCAACTGAGAGGCTTATTACAACACTAACAGGAGACTTGACATTTAGGATGTATTGTGCCAATGAGTAAAATGCACTTTAGAGATGTCATGCTAATGGGATTGTGTTTTGGCAGCCTGGCAGGCAATGGGACTTTATACATTTACCAGGACAAAATCTGGCATCAGTGCTGAGTGTCAGTGTACAATTGTTTCAAGTCTTTTGTCTGAGTGTCAATGGATTTTTTCCCCCGTTGTCTTTGCTTCATATCAGGACTATTGAAAGGATGTCTCTCGGTATCATCTTGACAGATTAGTTCTTATCCTCGCTGTTATTGTGACAGGCTGGGCACAATGATGAAAAATGTGAAAGATTTTACACAGCCCAGTTCACTTATCACAAGTACTACTCGCATATGTAATGTGCTTTATTCCTAAATTAGAAAACAACATCCTCTTTAAATAAGCTCAAATTATAGAAATGATTTAAATACCTGATGTATAAGGGCTCAAATGTCAGCCTACTTAAAGTTTCACAGTTTTTCTAGACTTTGTTTTGTCTAAGACTCGTCTTTGTGCTGGGTACAGCAATAGCGAGATGGGTCTTTCACTCACAATTCACAAGTTTTGAATTTGCAGGGTTAAATTTGTTAAGGAACATATTTCCCCCAAACATTTACTCTATCCATTACCTAACACCTAAAGACAATTCACCAGCTTGTTCACCAGTTTACCTGAGTATTTTGACAGTTATTTCAATATTGATAGAAAAATCCCGTGTCCATAAATACAGCTGTGGTCAAAAATGTACATACACTCATGATGGAGATAAATGTCTTTGTAATTTTGGGCTTTTAAAGATTTCTGTGAGTTGTTCTTTTTCCAGAGTGGATTATCATATAACATACATTTTTTAATGACTTTAAAAACGAAGAACTGGGTGCAGAACTTTGCATTTACTTTGGATTTTCTCTAACCCACACAGGCTCAAAAGTGTATACACACACACCCATTAATATTTGGTTAAATGGCCCTCAGCTTGTTGCAGCGCAGCCAGACTCTTTTGTTAGCCATCGGCAAGTTTCTGACATGATTCTGTCTGGATATTTGACTACTCTTCTCTCTGCAACTTTTAAGCCTCTGATTTCACAGCTCAAGGTCTGCATGCCTCATCATACAGAATTTATTGACATTCAATTCAATTCAGTATTATTTATAGAGCACCACAACAACAGTCACCTCAAGGTGCTGTATACTGTAAGGTAAAGATGCTATAATAATACAGAGAAAATGCCAAAACGCAGACAATCCCCTGTGAGCAAGCACATAGTGACAGTGGAAAGGAAAAACTCCCTTTTAACAGGAAGAAACGTCCTGCACGACCAGGCTCAGGGAGTGGCAGCCCTCTGCAATGATCGATTGGGGGTGAGGGGATGGAGACGGGGCAAAAGGCAAACTGTGGAAGAGACCAACATATATATATTTGTTGACTGTGTGGATTAGAGAAAACTCAAAATAAATTCAAACTTGTGCACCTAATTCTTGTTTTTTAAAGTCTTTCACCAGCTGGGACCACAGGCTCAGTTACGATGAGCAATGATGGATGAGGGACCGTGTACTGGTGCTGCGGTTTGGGGAAGGGGACTGGCAGCGGCTCCCGGGCCGGGCAGATCCCCATGTACTAATGAGAAGTGAAGGAAAGGAAGAAGAGAAGAAAGAAGGAAAAGGGGAGGGAGAAGGGTGGGGCATGAAAATGAGAACAGCAGGTATTGGTGAAGAGACCATATATATCCTGAGGCCAGAAGGGGCGTGAATGAAGTGTGGTCCCACTCCTGAAATTCAGATAATATTTCCACTTAAAGACTTTTGTTGTGCAATCATTCCAACTTGGAAAAAGAACAGTTCAAAGAAACGATTTAAAGTCCCAAATTACAGTGACATTCATGCTCATGAAGAATGGATGTAAACTTCTGTGGCATTATGACAGATAACATGACGGTTTAGCTGCTGTACCATTAAAAGAAAGAAAAAAAATCGCATGCCATACCTTTAAGAATAGTGCCAGCAGTGTCGGTCAGATAAGGGTTAGGGTCTCTTTTAATTACACATAGGTGTAGCTGCTCCCTCATGCAGAAGGAGCTCCCACTTCTGGATTTCCTCTTTGGGGCCTGAATGCTTGCAGGATTGTAAAGTTGCCCTGTAGGAGACTTTTAGTGACTTTGAATGACTTCTCAGCTTGAAGTGTTTTCGCACAACTATAAACATTTTCTGACCATTGTTTTCTCCTCTTTTCCTTATAAATGTATTCTCTTTTCTGTTAGTTATTGCGATCAAGATGTTTTTGAAGGTGGAAGGCATTACACGCATGCCATTATCATTAAAATAAAAAATGACTAGTAAAATGACATCACAACACAATTTCTAACAACGCTGTCCGTCAAAATGAAAAACGAGATGTCTCCAGCAACCTCTGAGAAAAAGCGTAAAACGGAAAGGTCCAAGTGACCTCACCTTTCTATGTCACAGCCTCCAGCCTCCTAATGTGACCGTGTGACGTCTGTAAAAGGGATGCCAAGGAGGCCACCGCAAAATACACCTGCTGAGTGGCACTCACACATTAGACAAAATGGCATTATGAAAAAGCACTCATTTACAATTATAATTTTTTTGTTATTTTTTTTAACTAAAAATAATGTATTATGGTTATTAGTCTGACTATACTAATCCGGCAAAAAAAAGCATAACACTGATAAATGCATTAAGGGGAAAAAGTGCAAAAACACTGCATATTTTAAAAATTAACCTTTAATTTTTTTCTCCTCTACATTGTGCAAATGTCCCGTAATCACTTCTGCTGTGTGCTAATAATTTTTTATCTTCAGCTTTTTCTTTCTTTCTTTCTTTTTTTAAAAACGGCCATTAGAACTAATCTCAGCAAATGTAATGCATCCTATTAAGTTCTTGGCTTCCATTAGTGCTGCAGAGCAGTGTTTTAAATTCCTAACTGATTGATTAGTGACTAGACTGTTTCATTCAAAGCTTTTATGAAGTGTCATCTTATTACAGTAAAACCTACCATAGAGGATGAAACACAGCTTTCTTCTGCTACCAGGTAGTTTTTTGTTTTTTGTTTTTTCTTTACCAGGTATGTTCAGTGCAGTCGCCTCAAGGTGCTTTAAACTATAGGGTGAACTGTAGGTGATCCTACAGTATTCTGGAGAAAACAACTGTAGGAAGGAAAAACACCTGTTTAACAGGAAGTAACCTCCGGCAGAAGCAGAGTCGGGGCGGCAGCAAATGAGAGCATAGGGAGACATGAAACAGTGTAAGTAAGAGAGAACATGAAAATATAATGACGTGCTGCAGTGGTTTATACATGTTAGGAGTGAAGAGGTGAGACGGAGTGCACAGTGTATCACAGGAAGTCCAACAGCAGTCTGTGCTTGTAGGAGCATAACTAAGAGATGGCTCATGGTAACCTCCGACTAGCTTTATCAAAAAGGAACGTTTTACACTTACTTTAAAATAAAGATGCATTCCTGGGTAGTAATAACATTCCATCATGCCCAAATCCATACACTTCTCTGTTCTCAGGGGCAATTCATGTTATTGGTGCCTGATCATTTAAACTGATCCCCCTAAAACTAGCAATCAATGGATTAGCCATTTAGCTAACACCTCATCTCTCCTACACCAGAATTAATTAAGCTCATAATACATAAACCTAGCTGTACTTTCATCCTGGTGGCACTTTCAGGGGAGGGGTTGTTCACAAAATGCATGTAAAACATTGCTGAGGTTGAACCATGGCAGGAAGTTCAGTCTTTTTGTGTGTGTTTGTCTAAATATTCATAGTTTGCAAACAGATGGGAAATTGACAGGCCTGTGCTGCAGTTCTGTGAAGTGCTCAGTATGTTCCAATGATGTTTTTACTCTCCAGTTCTCTGTGCCAGCCCCATGACTAAAAACTATGAATAATATTGCATAAAAAGTAGCCTGTGTGTGTGTGTTTGTGTCTGTTTAAAAAAATTATATATATAATACATGCACACAGTCACAGCTATGACTATCAGACAGGTGTGCTCTTTTATATTTAAGCTTCAGGCTTTTATATTTATTCATCATATGTATGCACTCTGTGTTTAACTGCATCTTCTCGTATGTATATCAGCAGCAAACCAAATAAACAGTTTTTGATTTATTTGACAGTTAAATTCTATAACATTGTATATAAGGGTAATGACTCATGTCTTTTGGTATAAAAAAACAATGGCACTAACATTTTGCATTAACTGTTCAAGAATTACAGACATTTTTATACACAACCCCCCACATTTTAGAGGCTCCAAATTAATTGGACAAATCCTTTTGCAGTCAATAACTGCCTGAAGTCTAGAACTCATGGACATCACTAAATACTGATGATCTGCCAGGCCTTTACTGCAGAATCTTCAGTTGCTGCTTGTTTTTCAATCTTTCTGCATTGTATTTTGTAATAGGAAAACATGATCTATTGATCAAGATCATGTGATTGCCTTGGCTATTGAAGAATGTGCCATTTCTATTCGTTTGAGAAACTCTTGACTTGCTTTGGGTCATTATTCATTTGCACTGTGAAGGACTGTCTGATTGGTTTTGCAGCATTTGACAGAATCTGAGAATTTGTATAATATATAGTAGTATAGTGTCGCTTCTATTTCATCTTGCTGCTTCTGTCAGCTGTTACATAATCAGTAAACACTAGTGGCCTGATTCAGCTATCAGCCATATACATGCCCAAACCATAACACTACCTCTGCCATGTTTGACGCATAATGTGGCATACTGTTATAGATTATGAGCTATTTCTGTTTTTCTTCAGATCTTCGCGCGATTCAGGTACAATCTCATGTTAGTGTCATTTGTCTTCATTGTTGACTTTGACAGTGAGATGTCTGCCTCCCTGAGCGTGGTCTGGACACACTTTTTCTTAACCAAAAAAGAATTGTCTACTTTAGCTAGACTTTACTTCTTTTTATGACTGTGCAAAATTAGTGATTCTATAATGGGCTTATTTTAGTTTATCAGCCTAATAATGGCCCCCTTCACTTGCATCAGCATATCTTTACTGCTCATATTGACAGTTTTAGTAAAAAGCTATCAAATGCAAGTTGAATTGAATTAGGTCTTCACAGCTTTGTGCTGTGTAAATAAAATTGAATTGAACTGAAGTCCTCACTTTATCATGAAAATGCTAGTCAGTAATTTTTCCAATTACTTTTCATCGTGTGAAAATGGAAGGATATGTATAAAAATGTTTAATGCACAACTTTCATTAAGCCCTTGAATTAAAGTTGACGACCTGCACTTCATTCAGAGCTCAATAGCTTGAATTAATTATACTGTGATTCTCTACAGAGGGAAAAGTACAAAATTTGTCATTATCCAAATAGCTAAGGCTTTTGTACATTTGAATGTTGCCTGCTCCCGTCGGGAAAAACAAATTCTCCATTCTCACATCTAGTGCTCACAATACTTTGAGGAAAATCTAAGACATGCAGGTTAGGCTTAGGAAATTTTGCACTTTATGCATCGGAGTGTGAATGTTAGATAGAAAGCACTTAGATGTGCTTGTATAAAAGGTAGTATGAGACATGTTGTGTAAAGTGCCATAAGAGCACAAATAGGGTTTAGAAGTGATTATAAGAATAAGTCCATTTACCAAAATCTTAAAACCTAAAAGAAGATAAGTAATACGCAAGCAGTACTTGCCTTATTAAATCTAAAAATAGACAGAAATTAAAACATACATAAGTAAAGCTATCTCTCCTTTCACCTCAGACAGTGTCATAAAGCTCCTTGCTGTCACTTAATGTGCACATCCAGCCTTTATAATACTTTCATCTTGTGGCCGCAGTCGGTTATTGTCACTTAAAGCACCGCTTGTTTTAATTTCATAAGAGACGGCAGCTCTCTCTATTTTGAGGGCGTCTCCATCTCTAGTTAACAATGACTGGAGCTGGGGAAGCTGAAAGGCCTGCAGCTTTTTACTGGTGGTTTTTGCATGTGCAGTCTGGTATTTGATGGAAAACTGTGTTAGACTTTCTCAGTGTGAGATGTTGCTGACACGCTATAACGGGCTGCGTCACCATGCAATCCAGGAGTGTAAGCTGAGAAAAGCTGCTGCCACATTACAGAGACTGCTGGCCAAGGAAGCAGCGACACAGTGGAAGCACTCAGCTGGAGGCAGCAGTGTGTCATCGAACCTCCTTCCTCCGCTCTAAATGAAGGCTGATTTGGTTTAAAGACTCACCGCCGAAAGGGCAAAATGAGTCAAGTCACTACTACAGCTTTTCAACCAAGGATACCTGTTGTGTGTCATTAAACTCCACTTTAGTGTGTTTTCTTTTGTTCTTTGAAAGGTCAAACAGAGAACGTTTCATTTGAACGCTAAATGAAAGATAATGGATTCCATGTTGGGTTGTTTTGTTTTCTGTTTACTGTTTACTTGTGTTTTTTAATAAGTGATGAAACAGTGTGGCAGCTTGTTGAGCATCTTCTCTTCTCTTCTCTTCCCTTGATCTTAAGCACAGTCTTACTCTTTAATTTCACTTTCCTCTTTTTTTTGTGTCTCTTTCCCATCTGTTCTCCTTTGTTTTCACTTTTTAGCACAATCAAATCTTGCATATCAAATTCTACATTAAGTTTGGGAAAACCTTGAACTATTACAACAAATATATACAACACATATATATTTCGATGTGTGTCTCTGCTCAGTTAACCTCAGTTATTGTGGTTATTCATGACATGACCAAACCACGATGTGGTTGTGAAGGAGCATAACATTTCTGACTCTCCACACTGTAAAATTATTCAAACAGCTGCTTTTCTAGGACTCAACTTTTAATCAATGAGTTCTAGAGATAATCTTAATTGATCTAAAGATCAGATAATCTCACTTTAATAATTGATAACTTTGGAGATAAACAGTCACAGTTTATAGGCAGAATGTGCATCTGCTGAGAGGATACCATGATAATTCAAATCACCATATTCAGCATGCAATATAAAAACAATATTTGCTGGGCTCTTGCCTGCCTCTGGTCTTATCTCTTCCTCATCCATCCACTGACCTTTAAAATGTTATTTGATTATTAAAGAGATGATTGTCCATGTGACTTCTGTAAAAGGAATGCTGTTCAGTGGTGAAAGCAACAAGAAATTGAAGGTACCCGCATATATGTGCATGAGTAAGCGCTAAAGAAGTTTTTACTGACATTTCAAGCAGCACTTTAAATTATCTTGCTAAAGGGGTTTTATGGCAGAACTCAGTGTGCATGTGTTTGCTCCCTTATGTATACTGCTGCTTACAGTACCTGTGTCTGCCTGTGTCTGCATGCTTATGTGTGTAAATGGTGCTGTCACACTGTGTGTGCAGGGAGGTCTGGCAGGGCACGCAGGGACAGTTGGAAATAAAGAGTCATCTGACAGTTCTGTGCTGAAATGCACTCTGGGGAAAGAAACGTGTCATGGTCGCGCGCCCCCCCCACACACACACACAGCCCTCCCCCCCGGCCTCCAGGCACAGTACCTGCCTTACCTCTGCTGCTCCAGCTCTCCTGTCTTCCTGTCGGTATGCGTCGAACTACCCAGTGTCTTGCAGTCTCGGGTGTGGCTTCTAGTTATCATAGGATGTTGCACCTGCTACCAGTGTTGCCACAGTTACTTTGAAAAAGTAATATATTACGGACTACTGATTACTCCTTCCAAAAGTAACTTAGTTACTTTACTGATTACTTTATTTTTCAAGTAACTAAGTTAGATTACTAGTTACTTTATTAGTTACTTTCAGAAGCTGCCAATAACACTCCCCACTGCCTGAACATAATAACATCAGCCGGTTTTGCCAATACTCACTTTATTGGAAGTGTATTTTAACAGTAATGTCAACAATATATCTCCTGACATTTGAAGTTGAACTTAAAACTTGACAGAAATACTTCTTTGTATGAAAATAAAGACAGTCTTGTTACTTCATTTAACAAAAATACTTTTTATAGTGTCTTTCTTGACTTCCCTTAAGATACTTTTTATACCATCCACATGTAAGCACTATTGTCCACTTTTGTAACTTTGGACTAATCTTATAATTGATTTAAGTTAATCAACTTGAAAACTTTAATAAGTTTATTAAGTGACTTTGATAAACTTAATTCAATTACTTGTAAATAGTTATTTAAATTGGATTCCCCATTCTCTTTTTTTCAGTATATGTTGTCATCGCATGTTATGGGGGAAACAGAGTGGAGCGAGTAAACCAGTGGTTGTACCTCATTAACAGAAGCTTCTCAAACCTTTTGTCAGAAAGTCGATTTCTTTTAGGCATGAGCACCAAACCTCCCAGACTAAAAAGTCGCTCCCCAGGAGCACTTGATGGGGTTGTATACTTTAAAAAAATTGTCTTTATGCTTGAAAACTTATGCAGAATCTGAAGGTGGTAGCCTGACATCAGGTAGTCCATGACTTTTCTGCAGAATAGGTCTCCTCCTCTGGCTCTGCCTCAAAAGTGAAAAAGTCCATCTCACCTTGGCTGCTAGATGTAGTAGCACTGGGCACACTGGCAGGGTTTTTTGCCAGAGGAGCAGTGGTGCAACACTCTGCTGTCAGAAGCTGTTTTACTCTCTCCCTCCTTCCTGCATCTCTCAGCCATCGGAGTTTGAATTTTGGACAACTGGCAGCTGCGAGAAGGACATCTTTGTCGTCCAGCACACGAAACGAGTCTGAATAGCCTAAAAAACATAATCGATATTTTTATGCCTACAATTTATTATGTTATTGAATTACTTGAAAACCATGCCTAATATGAGATCAGTATTATGGATTTAATTTTGTTTTAGGTTACTTATAAACATTTTAATTGTTTTAATCTTATTTTTCAATGATAATTAATATTCTGTTCCATGTTTGTGAATTGTATGAAGCAAAAAATTTGACTAATTTCAAGATGGAGCGTACCTGTACAATGGCATCTGGAAGGCCTGCAGTCATCCTGGAGAGGTCATCTTTCACAGCCTGGGTCTTCTGCATCAGAACTTCAAGTGTTGGTAGTAAAGTTCCATATGGACAGTTGCCTTGTAAAATGTCCAGTGCTGCAGTCAGAGGTTTCATGGCCATGCAGTACTCATGCAGGAACTGGTATTCTTGATCTTTGAAGCACTTCAGTCCTAGCTTTGTGCACAGAGTATTCAGCTCACCCATGGGGATTTCTGCAATTCTCTTTACAGCATCAAAAATGGAATTCCAGCTTGTGGATGTTGGTATTAGGAGCTTTCTTTTGCTGATTTCTTCCACTGTTTCTGATGTAAGTGTAGATCTACTCGATTTGGTCCAAAGAGCTGTGCATTTTGCTGTGCTGCTCCTATACACAGCCCTGCTCTCTGCATTGGTTGTTAAATGTTTCTCCACATCACGTGTGCAAATTATGTTGATGGTGTGCCAAGCACACCTGCGGTGCGGGGGAAGAGACAGCTGACCATCACTTTCATTCTCAGCCGAGAGGATTTCTGACAGATCAGAAAAAGTGACATCATCGTCTTTGGGGGTAGACTCTTCCTCCTCCGTCTCATCATCGGACTCCGTGACAGGATGATAAACTTGAAACGCCTTAACAAAGTTGGATCCATTATCAGTAACTGTTGCAACTACTTTGTTGAGTAATCCATAAGAGGAGTGAATGTTTTCGATTTCTGTACCAGTGACATCATACGTGTGTCTACCACGAATTCGCCTACATGCTAATGCAACCTTGTGGCGCTCTAATGTGGTTCTACTGATCCAGTGGAGCGTTGCTCCCATATAGCTTCTGTTGTTAGCAGTCCAAATATCCGCGGTAGTTGAAACAAAGTCAATCTCATTCAGTGCGGCCTTCAAAGTTCTCTCCATTTCTGTAAACTCCTTCTCCAAGTAAGAAGTAAAAGTTGTTCGGTGAGGCAGCTCGGCATTAACAGAAGTAGGGATCTTTTTTATTATGGCACGAAATGAGGGCGAGTCAACAGTATTTATAGGTAGCATTTCTTCTACAATATACTGCGCGACCAACTTCTTCAATTCTTCATCACTTACTGGTTTTGCACCAAAGTCCAACTTTTGTTGTTTGGGGGGTGTAAGACCTTCGGTGGAAGTCACGGCTCTCTGCTTTGGACCACTTGGTGGGACCCTCTCTGTGAGTTTGACTGTGCCGTGCTGCGACTCCAAATGTTTCTTTAAGTTTGACGTAGTGTTTTTGAAGGTAGATAACACTTTTTCGCCAACACAGAGTGTACAACGAACCTTAATATTGAAATCTTTAGTTGACAGAAACTCAAAATAGTGACCATATTTCCAGCTAAAGAACAAACATCTCTCTCCCTCCATTGTTGTTTACACTCTTTTATGTCGCTGGCTGCTTGTGAGCGGGAAACGTGACCTGTCGCTTATGTGACGTTTCATGGCGTTTGTCATCCGCCGAGACGAAAAGAAGAAAGCAAATCTTTTTGCTTAAAAAAATAGTAACGCACAGTGGTTTGGACAAGTAACTTTAGTTTGACTACTGTTATGGAAATAGTAACGCGTTAGATTAGTCGTTACTGAAAAAGTGGTCATATTCAGAGTAACGCATTACTAAGCAACGCGTTACCGGCATCACTGCCTGCTACCCATCTGCTGTCAACGCAGCTTTTAAGCTGCTCCACCTTCAGATTGCCAAATTGTTATCCTCCACTAGTGGAAACCTGTTGGAAGGTAGCTGCTTTACCTCTACCATAATCATGCCTGACCCACTTTTATCCTGCTCACTAAAGTTGCCTGCCTTAGTCAGAGTGCTGGAGTGCAGATCTAAGTTTGAGAAGAGGATGGGTCCATTTACTAGAGGCCAAAGCAAAGAGACTCTTTGAACCTGCGAGACACAATCTGAACCTGTGTTTGGCCTCTGCTGAAGACCTGTGAAGACACTGTTGTAAAACACTCAGTCTAAGTTTTGCTAAAGTTACTTGTTGTCCTAATTGGACAATTCTGTCCATTGAACCTTCTGTACTTTTCCACTGTGCCCTGTGCTTCAGTCCGCGGGGTGAACCCTGACATATAAAAGCATGAGAGTGGCCATGTGTGTATTTTTGCTGCTTTGTGTATAGTATGACTCATATATAGTTGTTTGTGTGTGTGTGTGTGTGTGTGCAGATGTGTGTGAGTTTATGTGACTGTAAGTCTCTCAGTGCTTGTTTTCTGTTTGTGTGCGTGTAGCCCTGTAGTAATTAGGTAACAGTCTGGCCTTCAGCAATCCATTTCCTGTCAGTGAGGACAAAGCGAGACCTGCTGATGAACCATCTGTTGTCCAGGTGCATTACTATCTCCTTCCCCCTCTGTCTCTTTCCTGTTAGCTCTATCCTCGTAAGGACATCTGTCTGCTCCAGTCACTTCTACCCCTGGGAATCTACTTGACCTCCGGAGGCAGCTTGTTCTCGTCTCCTTCGGTAATCTCATCGTCGGGAATGATTCCGCTGTGGCTGTTGTTGCCATCTATTTTGTTTTTGGACTGCACTATTCCAATTTGGACACACAAACAGAGAACCTACCAAAAACACATAATGTGATAGCTCTAAAGCTAATTTTAAAAGAGCTGGGAGGGCTAGGGGTCATGGTGGTCATCTGGCAATTCTGTTCATAACAGTCCTGTTTATAGAAATCTGTATGACAGTTAATTAAATAAACTTAAAAATAAAAAAATAGGAAAACAGCAATATCATGAAAAAGGACATATGTTTACTTGTAGACTTATAAATGCTACAGCAGGGCAAAAGTGGCTGCATGTTATACACACCAAGTGAGTTTTTGCCTGGTTAGTCCATGATATCGGCATTACAAGGGGAAATATATAGCTAATGTGTTCAAAAAGTCACTCTCCAGCAAGCAGTTTAAACTTTTTTTTTCACCAAATCAAGCCCTTTTAGCCTAATTTTTATTGAAATATAACAATTAATAAACAAGTAAGTATTAAAATGACAATTACTGCCATCTTTGGAATAGCTGGCATCTCTCTGGCCTCAGTCACACAGGCTTACAAACCCCTTACTGACTCACGGCAACCACCAGTAGAGGAAAAATGCATTCCCTGACCAAAGCGGATGCTAAACCAAAAGAAATCTTACTATGGTTGCTAGCAGGTTGCAGTGCTTGGGTGTAAAATACTGAGTTGCCAACCGTCCGTGACCTGTAGTGAAACTGGAAAAAAGTGCCCCGCAGCTGCAAGGAACATGTTTCAAAAGGTGCAGCTTTTACTTTGAAGCTCAACTGTCTCCATTTCGGGTTTATGTCACACTTTAAACCTTATTAAGATAACGGTTGCTTTAATTGACTTCCCTTCTGCTAATATGAACCACTGAACCCAACCACTTTACACATTTGTACTCATTTGCTGTTATATTTGTCTGTGCAAAGCACTTCTACACTCGTTAGATGCAGTTAAAGTTAACACTGGTTAATAAGTGACAAATATGATCATTCCTGGCTCCAAAGAACCAACATAATGATGTCAGATTGTGGTAGCCATATCCATCCTTTACATGCAGTTTATTTTGATGAGTCTAGATTTTATTAATTTTTGTTCTATTCTTTCCATTTATTAATGTTTCTGTCCCTAAATAACTGCTGCTGGGTCGTTCATGGTTCTTGCCTTTGCTCCGGTCTTATTTCTCTTTTTATGCTGTGACAAATTAAAATGATAAATAAAGTTTAAGTTCGAAGTTTTCAACCTGCAGGCTCATTACTCTTAATCCTCACCCTGAGAATTTCATACTCCTGTGTTTGTTGTTTTGCTGAATAATAAATGCGGCATTGGTCTATAACAGACACACTGTTTCCATGGCTGCTTGGGACTTGGAGAAGTGGATGCCTTTTTTTCATGTCATGTCTGGGTCCCTACGGGTTGTAAGACGGGCGTATATTACTTTTCCCAAAACGAACAAATTCATTTAGGTCCCACACAACAAGTGAACATGACAGAAAGTACAAAGACTTCCCATGGAGCTCTTTTTCTGCTTTCCAAAGCGCAATTAATAAAAACTGGAAGGATGATATAGTCTTCAAGGGATGCGTAATACACTGTGTGCTCCCTAATGTGTGTGTGTGTATCTTCACCCACTGTAAACTCATCAGTTGACCTACTAAGGTAGTTAGCTTTTGTTGGAGCACACAGTGTGATCATCAGGTACTGAGTCAGTCTAGAGCCCTGTACCAGCATGCTTGTGTTGTTCTTGCTTGTGTTACCAGTGTTGGTCAAGTTACTTGAAAAAAGTAATTAGTTACTAATTACTGATTACTCTGTCGCTCTTAAATCTATTTTCACCTGTTTAGCAGGAGTGGGGCCGGTGGAGGTTTACCCGGTGCTGCAGCGGTCATGTCAGGCGGGGGTGCAGTGGTGGGGTTTCTCTGTGAATCTCACATTCCCGTGGCAGCTTGCTAGGTGCTTGCTCAGATTTGAAGTTAAATTTTTCACTGTAGAAAGAAGTTTTCTTCCCACGCAGAGTGAACAGCGGACGCCAATTTTTTGTTACTTTATACGGACTCAAACTCAAAGCAATTTCCCGCACTCCATATTATCCATTGTTGATCTGCACACGTCTGTTGCTTCCACGGATGTCGCATGTGTCATGAGACACTTTCACAAACAAAATCACAGTTTAGTAATGCAGTAACGCAGCGTGCTTACGGGATAGTAACAGTAATCTAATTACTTTTTTGCAATAGTAATCCCTATCTTTACTCGTTACTTTAAAACAAAGTAATCAGATTACTATCTCTGCCATTTATATGTAGATATTCATAAATACCTTAAACATGGTTTTCTAATTTGAGAAACGGCCTTTATGTAAGTCTTTGTGGATTATGTAAATCATGTAATTAAACTGCTATAGCTAGCAGTGCTCTATATTCAGCCTGAACATTTTGGGCGATATGAGAACAGTGACATAGCATGTCATATTACACCACGCATGAAGAAAAATGACTAATCATCTGGTTCTCACAAAGCTAGATATGCAGTGGAGAGCAATACATTCTCTCATAATGTAACTGCACTTCAGTCAAGCGTCCTGCTGTTGTAAATGAGAGGGAGAGTCTGACAAAGAAAGGTATAAAAAAGAGAACTTATCTATTCTACTTCTCCACGTTATACCTCTTCTAAAGAGCATAGAGAAGAGCCCAGCTTAGCGTATAGTGCGTTTATCCCTGAGAGCCCAGAGCCCACTTTGCCTCTGTCTGTGTCTTTGACTACTGTGCGATCATAACACAGAGACAGACAGAGAATGAGTCTTGACAGGATCCTGGCAGGTCAGTCCAGATGACTCACTGAACTCTTGTGTAGACGATAGTCCCATATTACTGCCTTTTGCATACAAAAATGAGCTGAAGATAGTTAAAAAGTTAGTTAAGCTGCTCTGGTTCAGCTTTAAATTCACTCTGAAAAAATGGAGCAGGAGTGTTTCAGACTGCAGATGTTTCTTCTGGTCGTGTGAATCTTTGGGATAGAGCACAAAAAATAGAAAACAGAGCTGAGGGTAAAAGGTTGGGAAGGATTTTTGTGACATGTGGAGTCATGATTCACGAGTGCCACAAAATGCGATTTGGTGAAAGTGTGCCAGAGGGCATGCGTCAGCTGTTTCGGTGATGTAGGGCGTGAGTGTGTGATTTTTTTGTGTTAATTTATGCGCATTCAATTAGACATTTCTTCATTGTCTCCTTTTTCTTCACCCCTCCTCATGCAACGCTTTCTCTCTGTGGATTCTTTAATCCCCCATTTCTGTCATAATATTTTCTTTCATAACATCTTTCTCTTCAACATTTTTCTCGCCTCTTTTTTCCCCTCTATTTGCCAAGATGTCCCCTCATCTGTAATACAAGAGCACTCTATAATAAATGCACTCTAAGATGCTGATCTTCTTTTCTTTCTTTCTATAGGGTCACCACTGTTTCCAAAAAGTTAGGATGATGGGTAAGATGTTAATATAAAACAGTATACAACGCATCCAGTGTGGAAACTGCAAGGAAGTTTATTCTAAATGAGACGCCGGCGACATGTTTCACAAAGTTTGGGACGGGGTTGTGTTTTTTCACTCGGTTGCATCAGCTCTTCTTTTAACGACACTGTGTGTGTGTGTGTGTGTGTGTGTGTGTGTGTGTGTGTGTGTGTGTGTGTGTGTGTGTGCGTGTGTGTGTTTGGAAACAGAGGGGACCAATTGCTACAATTTTGAGAGTGACATGTTTTTCTATTCTCGCTTGATATAGGATTTCAGCTCCTCCGCAGTTCAACAACAGAGGCTTCCTTTGTGAAAATTTCAAGTTTCCAAATGGGCCCAGTGCTTTCAGTGGGTGACAGGTCTGGACTGCAGGCAGACCAATTTAGCAACTCAACTCTTTTGGTACAAAGTCATGCTGCTGTTTTCAGAATGTTGTTTTTGGCACTATCTTAAAGTGAGTATAAACTTTGCTGAAAAAAGATTGTCTGAATGGGAGAACATGGTGCTCCCAAACCTATAGAATTGCTGTTTAGCACTGATGGTGCCTTTGCAAATGTACACGTTACCCACGCCATGTTCACTAACATTAAGCGTAATGGTGCTTCTTTCCTTTAGCCCCAATGAATTGGGCTAAATTACACAATTCTTATGTCATTTTCTACACCTCAGTGTCTTCTCACCTTTTCCCTTCCTTAAGAAGAGCTTCTTGGCATCCACTCTTCTCCTGAGCTTGTTGATAATCTCCTTGGTGATGCAAAAAATGATATTTTATACTGTGAAATGTGCTATGTTTAGTATGTTTTCTTGTTTCAACTAAAAAAAATGAGAATGAACTGTATGTTTTTGTGACATGCTGCTTCTGACAAAGTGCCTAAAGGTCCAATTGCTGTTGTGTGTAGACACAGCACTGTTTCACTCTTTGAATTAGGTGCTTTTTATGCTTGAATGATTTATAGGTCAGTGTTTTGTGGCTTAACAAACAAAAACATTCCTCTGAAAATGGTCCGGTACAAGGACTGGACTGAAAATGCGTGAAAAAGCAAAGAAGAACTTTGAAATTTCTTCAAAAAACCTGGGGAACTATTACTCAAGACAAGTTTAACAAAAAGTACTTTTTGTTTATTTACATGTATGAATATGTACAGTAATTTACAGAAAATGTTATTGTCTTTATGTTATTATATTTTCTTTATTTTGTTTTACATGGCTTTTAATTTGAAATGTGAGATAAAACCTG
Source organism: Perissodus microlepis (assembly GCF_051167445.1). Classification (NCBI taxonomy): domain Eukaryota; kingdom Metazoa; phylum Chordata; class Actinopteri; order Cichliformes; family Cichlidae; genus Perissodus; species Perissodus microlepis. The sequence continues at coordinate 20,965,800 of NC_140468.1, read as the reverse complement.
AACTGGCAGAATGGAGGAGTAACTGATGGAGAAAAAAAAAAGTCCAAAAAGAAGCAAGAATGATTTTGACTATGAGGCAGGATTTCCAATTTCTAACTGACACCATTACCATGTTACGAAATGAAGCTCCGTCGGATCTGAAAGTTCAAACAAACAGCGTAAAAGACGACAAAGTGAGTCCCAGCATCACTGTCAGACGTATCCCTCCAGGCTGTACATCGCTTTCTCTTCACAGATTAGAGTGTGACTCCTCCTGGTCTGACGCATTGGAAGGGAATGGCTCATTTTCACAGATGCTGATTTTTGCCGCCTTGGGCCACGAGAATAACATATACGATTTCTAAAAAGCCGAGTGCTCTTTTTACTATATAATTGATGTACAGCGCTGTGGAAAATTGAGCAGGAAAGTTCCAAAAGGAAAACAATCATATAGATATTTCTTCTTGATAAAGGGAACACTATTGCTATTACCCAAATCTTTTAATGTACACAGCAAAATCTCCAGTGTTAAATTAACACTAGAGAGTGTCTATATGGGTCCACACCTCTGAGTGTTAAATACAACACTGTTGAGTGTTAAATTAACACTTTTGACAGTGTTATATGTTTAAAAGTAACCTAGTCAGTTTTGAAGATTAACAAAGACTAACACTGAGCAGTGCTGATTTTCTAACACTGAAATATTTCTAACATTTTGAGTTATTTTCCAGTGTTAGAAAATCAGCACTGCTCAGTGTTAGCCATTGTTAATCTTTAAAACTGACTAGGTTACTTTTAAACATATAACACTGTCAAAAGTGTTAATTTAACACTCAACAGTGTTGTATTTAACACTCAGAGGTGTGGACCCATATAGACACTCTCTAGTGTTAATTTAACACTGGAGATTTTGCTGTGTACTTTTTCTGATGCCAGCAGACATTCATTATTTTGACAAATTTCTGTCATGTTTGGAATAAAAACCATATTGTAATGCAAAGGACACACAAACTGATATTACCAGTGGGTCATGTAGCACCATGCAAAGGTCTCCCACCATTTCATCCCTCAGTTCTTGATATTTTGCTATGAAAATAAAAAATAGGTGCAGCAATTTATTGAAATGCACTTAGGGTCCATTTTTGTCTGTCCTTAACTGGCCTCTCAGTGGAAGCCTATATATACCGGTATATATATATCTATATATATATATCTATAGATATATATACCTTGCTTTGTCTCCTGCTCAGCTGTTCTTTGCCATTTCTTCTTTGGTCTTCCTTATCTTAGCTTGCCTCAGGGGTGCATCAAACTTCTTTTTCTTTGAGCGATTGTGTCTGCCAGTTTTAGAGAGCAGAATCATGGTCTAGATGCTCTGCTCTGACAAAAGGTTCATTATAAACTCTCTATAGACTTTGTTTTGTTTTCTTTTTTAATTCAAATTATTATCTGTGTAGTTATAAGATCCCAGAGCTGACAGTGGTAATAACCATGTTGGGAACTGTCACCTTTCTAGTGGCATCATCCCTCAAAGTGGCCAATCCATCTCCACCTCTGTTTGGTGATCACAGTCTCCATGTCGTCAGTGTTACACTGATGAAGATTCTGGATGGTTTGTTGGATCTTTCTCAGGCGTGTTGTGGTTGTACGCCAGCATTCTAATGAATACAGAAGGGTTGACATTAAGGAGCTCCTGTAGAGTTTAATTTTGGTGATGAAATTTTACTGGAACTGTTTACTGGATCCTATTTCAATCTCATGTCTCCCTGAGCTTTGCACAGCCTGTTCTTTGCATTTGATCATTAGTTATTATTAATCTCTGACTCTCTTCCACAGTATGTATTTTGACCCGTCTCCCTCCCTGCACCCCCACCTGGTTGCAACAGATGGTTGCTCCTCCCTGAGCCTGGTTCTGCGGCAGGTTTCTTCCTGTTAAAAGGGTGTTTTTCCTTCCCACTGTTGCCAAGTGCTTGCTCATAGGGTGACTTTTGTTATTTGGGGCTATATAAATAAAACTGATTTGAAACTGAATTGTTCTTGATGGTGTTCTGTGCTCCTCTGTCTGGCTGGATGATGCTGCCCAGGTAAGTAAATTGTTGTGTTTTTGGAAGATCAATGTCATGTTGACTGAGGCAGGTTTCTCTATGTTAAGAATCCGTGTTTCAATCTACTTTTGCTTTATCTTTGGGCCAGTTTTCCCTCCAACATCATTATGGTTATTTGGTGGATTCAAATACTGGCATTAAAACAGCAAGTTCTCCTTTCCTGCCCCATTTCTGCAGTACGTGCTCTGATTCCAAGAGAACTCTGATCTAAACATCATGCAGTCACACGAGGAATCCTTTTTCTTTTTTGCTCTTGTTTTTTTCTTTCTTTTTTCTTTGCTGGTTAGTTTGTTCAACCGCTTCTCAGTGAAAATCAATTAAATACCCTCATGAAAAACTCATGACTTTGACGAGGTCACAAAATGTTGAGGGAGGAATGTTTAAAGGATTACTGACAAAATAAATAACAACATTGACATTTTCTGTTGTTTTAAGCACAAAACTTTGAATTGGCATTATGAGATTTAATCATGTTGTAGTTTTAAAGTTGGAGAGCTTGTTGTACATGGTTTTTATTTTCCCACAAGTGGAACACTGCAAAAGGCAAATAACTCATAAACAGAAAACACTCATCAGTGTTCAGTTATTACAGTAAAAAATGCAGCTGTTTGACATTAATGTAATATAATGCATCTATATGAATCTTTACTAATGCATGCACATTGAGATAAAAGGTTGATAATTGTACACACAGATCACAGTTTCTTCCTAAGTATGCTGATGAGTGTAGGATGACCAGCCCATCCTTCAAATAAATGCGGCTTTGGGAGTGAGAACGTGTTGTTTTAAAAGGAAGTCCATTCCTCCCATGCTGGGCCTGATGAAAGGTACGGTCAGTAGTGTGCTGTATGCATTCATTAATATACATTCATTAGTGTGTAATTACATCTTCCAACAAATGGGTGCATTCTTATAAATGTAATCCATTAAAAACACATTGCACCAGTTTGTGGAGACTGCCATGTTGCCCCACCATCTTGAACATAGTGGCTGAGATGGGCATGGTCATTCTGCCTCATCATGTTTTACATATTTAGCTAGAAGCCGGTCACATACATGGTGCACTAAGTTGGAGAAGAGCATTTGTGTGCCATGGAGGGAAATTTTAATTTATATCTGCACCTTTAGTCTCAAGATATGAAGGTTCATACCTATGTTTTATCATCTGAGAAGGGATCCTCTTCACCAAAGAAGAGAAAACACAAAGGAAAGAGACAATGCAACCAATCTCTAACACATGAAAACATGCATAAACATGCTTATTTATTGCAGATATTGTCCCAGTTACTTATTGTTATCAGATTAGAAATGTGACCCTCCTGTCTCTGCACAGCTAACAAGGAGCTAGCTAAACACCGACAGCTAGTTATAAGCTAACAATAAGCTAACAATACCCCAGACATCAGACAAAAATGAGCTTCTCTGACTCAACAACTTGCGTTGGACTCCTTTCACAAACTTTTTGAGCCATTACAGCAGTATTAGTATTTGGGCATTAAGTTAGATTTTTTGACTTAAGTGTAGATGCTACAATAGCAAAACAAAAGTTAGCCTTTTTAAGGAAGGGTGCTTTCACTGATGGTTTCATTTTCTATGATTTGCTGGTTAAATGTTAAAAACAGACACAATCATGATATGTAGTGACATGCTTTAAGATTTCCAGTGCCACGTGTAATAGACTTCAGCATCCATGCACAATAAGGTTCTTTTTAATAGTGCAAACCATCATTTCAGATCCTCAGCATCTTTTAGATGTTGAGTTCAAGTTTCAAGTTTTGTCAGGGAAAAGGTTTGAGGTCTCTGCAAAAATGAATACTAATAAATTCAGACTGTAATTTTTAACCATATCCCTGTCTGTGAAGGTTCTCAGTCATCCAGGTTATCGTAGTCCAAGGAGCTTCTGAAAAGTGTCTGTACTTCTTTTTACGTTGCTTGAAGACGATTCACCTCGGGGAAATGTCTGGTTTGAAAGAGGAGTGAAAGAAACCATCTACTGTGAACGGCCATCTCTGAACAGAGACAGTGACTTGCGATACCAACTGTCTACCAGTGTTGGTCAAGTTACTTGAAAAAAGTAATCAGTAACTAATTACTGATTACTTCCCCCCCAAAAGTAATCCCGTTACTTTACTGATTACTTATTTTCAAAAGTAATTAATTACTTAGTTACTTAGTTACTTTTTAAAAACACGATTTACAACCTGAATAGGTGATAAAGCGATAGATCTTTCAGCCCAATTCTACTTTTTCTACATAATCCATCATACAAAATGTAATCAAATGGGAAAAGTCCCTTTTTAAAACTTGTTTTATTAGTTTTAATCTTTTAACTTTATGCATCAAGCAAAAATGTAATTATATGCAATATTCTCTGACTGGAAGAAATTTGTTTAATATTTAAACCTATTTTCTGCACATTCCAGCACATAAAATAAATTTTTTTGTGTGTGTTTACACTCACTCTTTCAAATAGATGCAAGTAAAACACAGCAGAAAATAAATAAAGTCAAAGACTAGCGGTCCTTTTGCTCTATTTTCACCTGTAAAGCAGGAGTAGGGTAGGCGGAGGTTTACCCTGGTGCAGGTGTGCCGCAGCGGTCAGTGGAAGAATCCGCGAGTTTCTCTGTGAATTTCCCATTACGTCGTAGCGCACTCGGTGTTTGCTTGGAAGTTTAGGGGTTTTTTTCGCTGTAAAAAAGAAGTTTTCTTCCCACGCACAACGGACACTAATGTTTTTGTCACTTTTTATGGAATCAAACTTAAAGTAAGGTCAGTACTTCCACGCTTTAAACGCTGCATGCTCATACTCTCTCCCGCACTCGATATATGAGCCATTGTTGATCTGCACACAGCTGTTTTCACGAACGTCGCACTTGCTTACGTCACTGTCATGAGACATTCTCGCAAAAAAAATCACGGTTTTAGTAACGCAGTAACGCAGCGTTCCTACGGGAAAGTAACGGTAATCTAATTACCGTTTTTGCAATAGTAATCCCTTACTTTACTCGTTACTAGAAAAAAGTAATCGGATTACAGTAACGCGTTACAAGTAACTGCCCATCTCTGCTGTCTACCATTGAAAATCCAGTTTTAAGATCCCTTCCCAGACGCCTTAACGCCCGCTCACATCCTTGACCTCAGGAAATCACATGATATGTGGGTTCACACCCATTTTTTTACACCTTGGCTCATATGATAAGGTAGAGGATCAACAGGGGGTCCATGTCTCTCTTGGGCAGGGTTTTAATAGTTTTGCAATTTTCATTAGTTTTTATTTTTATTTAGTTTTGACTTCAGATTTCCAATTTTATATCAGTTTTAATTAGTTTTTACCATTTGTTTGCTAGTTTAGTTTAGTTTTTATTTTTTGAAAATCCTTAGTTTCAGTTTAGTTTTGATTAGTTTCAGTTTTAGTTTTAGTTGTTTTTGCAATAATTAAGTGTAACAAAATCCCAGTTTCATCATGTCAGTCATGCTCTTCTGCTTATCCTTGGGTATGTTGCTATTCCAGCTACCATACCCTGCACCCTGGACAGGTCGCTAGTCTGTCGCAGGGCTAACACGCAGAGACAGACAACTCACATTCCCACCTATGGGTTCTTAAAAAAAAAAAAAATTAGGGCAGATGAACAACCATTGATACCAGGCAACTATAAAAGATATATCTTGGCCCCAATGAGACTATTAACTCTTGCAGCACCGGGTGTTCGCAATTTTGGTTCAAGTGAATCGCTAAACTTTTTGAAGGCAATTGACTCACATAGTTGTGTAGATATCCCAGTCTCAATAAAAATATTCACCAACGCTTCCTCTCGCTTGTGATGTTCCTGCGAATTGACCAACCAGCAGCCATCGGGTCGCTGTTGGAAGCACTGCATTAATGTTTTTTGTGGAGCTGTCTCAGGATGCATCACGCTGCCTTGCCTGGGGTTAGCTTCTGTTTCTGGGGATGAGGGTTAAGCGTGCTCCCTTACCTTCACAAGGTAAGCTAGGTTAGCCTTCTTGTGCGAGCTTTTCAAGTGCACTTTAAGGTTTCTGGGACTTTTTTCCCCTTTAGAAATGTCTAATAATTTGTCTCTTTCCACTACAAGACACTTGCTTTATCTAAAACACAATCATATTCAAAGGAATCCGCAATTTCTCCCGACTTTTGCTGACGTGATTCTGCGTGGGACGGAGCAGCAACACAGACTACTAGGCTAATGTACCACCTGCTGGCATAATGAGACACAGCAAGAAAAAAACCTGGAAACTACACTTCATTTTCACCATAGATTATTGTATGACACACACACATCAATGAAAACGAAACACATTTTCGCTATAAATTCAGTTAATTTTAGTTAGTTTTGTGAACACTCATTTCAGTTTTAGTTAGTTTTCCTTTTTTTGCAAAGTCTTGTTTTCATTTTTATTTCTGTTAACAAAAATGTTTTTTCACTTCTAGTTTTTGTTATTTCGTTAGTTTTCATTAACGATAGTAACCTTGCTCTTGGGGGTCACTCCCATAGGGCTTAAATCTGGGACTCGCCACCATTTGACCCTAGAACTGAAGAGGCTTCTCGGATGAAAGGTGAAACGTCTTCAAACAACTTAAAGAAGTCCAGACGCTTTTCTTTCCAAGCTCCTTAGACTACGATGACCTGGTTGTTTTATGGGGACAGTGAGTCTAGTACACGCTTCTCCAATATTACATTTAAAAAATGTATCATATATATGTGTGTGTGTGTGTGTTGGACTATTGCCCTCAAAGCAGATCGCACTCTGGGAAAAGTTTTACCCTACTATTACTGACATTATTGATAAGCACAATCTTAATTAAGCACAGTAGCAGCAGCTAACAACAAACAAGAACAACTACCAAAAAACAACAATGACAACAGTGACGATGCCCCTAAAGGCTGAAGCAGAGATCAGTGCCAGATGGCTTTAAACACACAGAGAGCTCTCATTGTACAGCTCCGCTCTGCTGAGCAGAATTCAAGAAGGTAGGGGGATTGGCAGGGGAGCAGGAGGAAAAGCAGGTTTTGCTTTGTTTTGGGTGAAATTCCCTGGACTGTTTCCTCGTTGCCAACAGCACTGGCAGCCTGAGTAATTAGTGTAAACTCGCATTGTGTGAATGGGTGTGTCTGGTTATGATGTGTATTTGTGTTTTTTGTATTTGGATAGGTGTGAAGACAACACTTGCCTGTGGTTTAAACACGCTTTCCTGTTTTGTTGTTTATACTTTGCTCTCACAGTTCATTTGAAGGCAATAAAGGAAACATTTACAACTGAAACTGAAGGTTTTATTCTCTCTGGTAACGACGTCCCACTGAAGGCCAAAGGACACATTAGCTCTCAGGCTTCAGCTCTGCGTGCAGAGTGATTGAATATCTGTCTGAACACTGTGGCTTTGTAGACTAAGGCACATTTCATCTACACTGACGTGACGTTATCATTAATGAAAGGCAAAAATCAAATGTAAAAATTATTAAATATCTGTGGGATATCTGTGGTCCTTAGTTTGTGACATTTAGACCAAGCACAACATTAAAACTCAGGTTATATTCCAAAAATTTCAGTCCTGTTCCCAAAAGTCAGAAGAAAGTCATGTGCCGTTTATCGTCATTCAGTTACCCAGTAATTTGTTTTCATGCTGTGTAATTTTCCAAATATGCAGCAGAGCACAAAAGAGTTGGCAGTTTGCTGTCATTTGCTCCTTATCTTCAGGTCAGTATGGCTGCTTAATCCCGTTAGGATTTACTTCATGCAATATTTAAAGCTAATCTGCGGGCAATTTATCATTTCATTGTTTTGATCGTAATTATCATCACTAATCTCTATGACGAATACATATACATCATGTTCACCACCTCCAGTTTTTAATGCAAAGAAACAAGAGAGGAAAATGCTGGATTATCATTGCAGCCAAAGCAGTTCTGATACAGTAAAAGAGTGAAAAGCACAGAGTGAGGCTGAAGTAAGTCTGATTAAGTCAAGGAAGGAAATTTAGATCATGTGCAGGATCAGTGGACCATTCAACCAAGAATTAAAATAAATAAATTCAATCACTGATTACTGTGGGGAAAAAACAACACAAAAAGTAGTCTGAACTCGTGAAAATCTGAAAGGCTGTAGCTTGATTGTAGAAGACAAGAATATATGCATAGTCGTATCATAAGAAAAAGTAAACATGATTCCCACATCAAGGCATAATAAAAATCATCTGGCCCCTAGCATGTCTCGCAATGAGGTAAATACAACTCCCTATGAACAACAACACATCACATACGACTCTGTGCCACTATTAACTTAACAAAAACTGAAAATGCAGAAGCAGTGTGTGAAAACTCAGTAAACTTTACTACTTCCATAGAAATTAAGAAAGTTAGTAGCAGTCACTTGCTGCTAATCAAATGCACTTCTCTAACTGATCATCAGCAACTGTGAGCACCTCTATGAAAGCCGGTCTGGAGTATTTGGAGCATCTGAACAAACTGCACTTCTGGAAAAAAGCCCTTTGAACAGATGAGATCAAAGTGGAGATGCTTGACCATAATGCACAGCACCATATTTGGAGACAGCCGAACACCAGCAGACACACTTCATACTGATAGGTAGTAGTGTGATGATTTGAGCTTGTCTTTGAGTCATAGGGCCTGGCAGCTTGAAGTTGAGTCGATCACAAATGCGTCTCTACACCAATGTACTCCGGAGTTTAATGGGAGGCCAAGTGCTAAAGCTTGGCTGAAATTGGATCATGCAATTGGACGATAATCCCATGCTCAGCAGCAAATCTGCAGCAGAATGACTAAAAAAGAAAATAATGGTCCAGGCAAAGTCTAAACCAGAGGTGGGCAACTCCAGGCCCTGAGGGCCGGTATCCTGCAGGTTTTAGATGTGTCCTTGAACCAACACAGCTGAATTAAATTGCTAAATGACCTCCTCAACATGTCCTGAAGTTCTCCAGAGGCCTGGTAATGAACTAGTCATGTGATTCAGGTGTGTTGACCCAGGGAGATATAAACCAGCAGGACACCTGCCCTCGAGGTCTGGAGTTGCCCACCCCTGGCCTAAACGCTAGTCCCTAAATGCTAAAATGCTGTGACAGGATCTTGAGTGAACTGTGCATAAATATGTCTACAAACCCAAATGAATTGATGCAACAATGAAATATGTCATGTGCTGTTGTCTATCGCAGGGCGTATTTGCCTCATTTTAAGATCTGGGCAGTGCTCGATCTTTTTAAATGATGTCCTGATGTGCAAAACCTTAAATTTGACAGATGGTGCGCTTTTATTTTATCATGACTGAATATTACAGGTCCCTGTTGACTTGTAATAATAATAAATTCCATCTGTTTTGTCTTTAAGAGCTTTTGAAAAGTTAGAAAGTCTACAGTTTCTAGCTGCAATCCCCTGAAAATCAAACCAAGTATGGAAAGATTTAGAATGAGGCCTGCTACTAAAACTCAACATAAGATCAGAGGATGAAAATCTATGACAGAAAATGCTAAAATATAGCTTTTTGATGTCTATATATATTTAAAGAGAACCTTATTAGTGAGGTGCATAGGATAAACTTGTAGACAATGGCCCTATGTGCTGTTGTTCACTATAAAGATGTGACCTATGGAAATTTGCATTATTCATACTGTAGTGCTTGAACTGATGAATCTGGGGCCACCACTCTGGCCAGCTGAGGCTGGTAGTGATGAATAATGCACAGTTCTGGTAAACACTTTCCAATAGTGGCTCCTGGAGGTAAGAGGGGAACAGGAGCAGATGTGGAAGGTAAAGTCCAAAGTGGTCCCAGCGGTAATAGTAGCATTACGACTGGAAGAGTGGCTCCAGCAGATTCCAGGCACGACATCAGAGGTCTCTGTCCAGAGGGGTGCAGTCCTAGGAACAGTTAAGATGCTGTGCTGAACCTTCAAAATCACAGGCCTCTGATAGAGGAGCTCAGCTTTAAGAGCACACACACATACCACCTCCTGGGGGGTGGGAGGGAGATTCATAATATATGTTTGTATATATGTTTAAAATCACTACTTATTAAACTCAAAAAGAGCCTTGAACCAGATCTTGCATGTCATTCTTGAGCCACTTTGTCACATGTCAATTTTTTTTATTGTGACGAGAAAACTGCTAATTAAGCTGCATTAAACTGACAGAAATAGACAAACAGATTTATTTCGAATTGACATCTGTGAGAAATTCAGTTGTCAGCCTCAGGAACAAAGCCACAACCGATGCTGATGTATGAGCGCTGCTTCAGCTTTTACTTTGCTGTCGTGTATACAGCATAAATGCATTTCTAAAGTTAGCCTTCAGTGTCCTAACAACATCTAATAACATCAAATGTTTGCTAGGAAGGCGAGAGCCAAGGGAAATGGACAGGAGGAAAGTGGGAGGGGGACTATAAAGAAAAGAAGAATGGGAGAATAAAGACGAGCTGAGGCACTGTACAGTATCTCTTCCTGAGGACAAAAGACGAGGAAACAAAAGAGAATTAAAAAGACACACCAAAGGAAGGCAAAGAGAGGAGCGCTGTTACAGAAGTCATCTTTTATTGCCACGTAAGAAAGTCGTATATAGAACAATGGTGATATACTGTACTGTCAGATGGCAAATCAACAACAAAAGAAGAACAAAAATATCCCTATCAACCCCTCCCCCCCGCAAAAAAAAAAGGAAAAATAGACAGTCATAGCAACACTATGGTAATATATTTCTGGGACAATACATCTGCTATATTTCTCTTTTTTTTTCTTAACAATATCTGAATAGTACCAAAATACAGCTTCTTCATAACTTAATTCCACAAATTATAAAGTCAGTAAACAGTAAACGGACAATGGGGCATCACGGTGCATATTATAAGCTACTCTGCAAACAATAGTGGGAGATGGGGGCTCTACCATTAAAAAATATGCTTTACGTTACGCATAAATGCAGTGTTGGGGCCCTACTTATCCATAAACACATATGCATAAGTACAACAAACTGGTCTGGACATCAAAAATAGAAAACCGGACCTCCTATAGGTAACTTTGTATGTACTACTTGATTAACACTAAAATGAGTTAATCAGTGACTTATTCTATAAAAGGATATACTAATGGATCATAGTTTTACTGCAAATAGCTTGTTGAATCTTCAAAACTGATGGAAAACCCTTTAACTTTGGGCCCTAGCAGAAGTCACTATGCAGATTACATTTAAATGCACTGTCACTGAAGTATTTC